>NC_080577.1:0-634545 GCF_029962835.1 Magnolia sinica
CTCATCATATGATTGGCAATGTATATGCTAAGTTGATCCATGCCCTAAATTTTGTAGATGCCTCTTCAAGTTTACAAATCATCTGAATTATTCACATGATTTGGCTCATTTCAATGGATCAAAACCTTTGAGGTGCTTGGGCCATTTCAACGGATTAGAACTTCTTATATGATTCGGCCCATTCAGCGATCCAAATGCATCATATGATTTGTGCTTCTATTAGCGATCTAAACTAATTCATATCATTTGGCACATTTCCAGTCATCCAGAACTTTAATATGGACCATTTCAATGGATCACAAACATTGACAGGCATGGGCCATTCGGTGTATCCAAATCGTTCATATTATTCGACTCATGTTGCGATCAACACGCATCATATGATTAAAGCTACTTTTCATGATCCAAACTCATCATATGATTGAAGCTACTTTCCATGATCCAAACTCATCATATGATTAAAGTTGCCTTTCATGATCCGAACTCATCATATGATTGAAGCCGCTTTTCATGTCCAAACTCATCATATGATTAAAGCTGCCTTTCATGATCCAAACTCATCATATGATTGGCAATGTATATGCTAAGTTGATCCATGCCCTAAATTTTGTAGATACCTCTTCAGGTTCACAAATGATCCAAACTGATCATATATTTTGGCCCATTTCAATGGATCTAAACCTTTGACGTTCTTTGGCCATTTCAATGTATTTGAATTTCTTATATGATTCCGCCCATTCAGCGATCCAGATGCATCAGATGATTCGTGCTGCTGTTAGTGATCGAAACTAATCATATGATTGAAGCCTCTTTCCGTGACCCATCCCAATAGATATTTTAAGTTAGATCAATCTATTCATAACATTTGACGTTAGTTCTCAGTGATCCACATCATTAATTTTGTAGGACCCTCTTCAGTTCGATACGCAATTCAAACAATCAAGTTTCTTTTTTCAACGATCCAAATTCATATGATTTGGCCCATTTCTAGTTATCCAAATATTTGACATGGGCTATTTCGATGGATAAAAAACATTGACATGTGGGCCATTCAGTGGACCCAAATAGTTCATATAATTTAGCTCATTCGGCGATCGACACTAATCATACGATTGAAGGTGCTTTTCATGATCCAAACTCATCATATGATTAAAGTTGTTTTTCATGATCCAAACTCATCATATGATTAAAGTTGCCTTTCATGATCCAAACTCATCATATGATTGAAGCTGATTTTCATGTCCAAACTCATCATATGATTAAAGCTGCCTTTCATGATCCAAACTCATCATATGATTGGCAATGTATATGCTAAGTCGATCCATGCCCTAAATTTTGTAGATACCTCTTCAGGTTTACAAATGATCCATATTGTTCATATGATTTGGCCCATTTCAATGGATCTAAACCTTTGACGTGCTTTGGCCATTTCAATGTATTTGAATTTCTTATATGATTCCACCCATTCAGCGATCAAGATGCATCATATGATTCGTGCTGCTGTTAGTGATAGAAACTAATCATATGATTGAAGCCTCTTTCCGTGACCCATCCCAATGGATATGTTAAGTTAGATCAATCTATTCATAATATTTGACGTTAGTTCTCAGTGATCCACATCGTTAATTTTCTAGGACCCTCTTTAGTTCGATACGCAATTCAAACAATCAGGTATCTTTTTTCAACGATCCAAATTCATATGATTTGGCCCATTTCTAGTTATCCAAATCTATGACATGGGCTATTTTGATGGATAAAAAACATTGAATAGTTCATATGATTTCGCTCATTCAGCGATCGACACTCATCATACAATTGAAGTTGCTTTTCATGATCCAAACTCATCATACGATTAAAGCTGCTTTTCATGATCCAAACTCACCATGAAGCTGTTTTACGTGATCCATGGCAATGTCAATGCTAATGGCAATGTAAATGCTAAGTTGATCCATGCCCTAAATTTTATAGATCCCTCTTCAGGTTTACAAATGATCCAAACCGTTCATATGATTTGGATCAAAACCTTTGACGTGCTTGGGCCATTTCAACATATTTGAATTTCTTATATGATTCGGCTCATTGAGCGATCCAAATGCATCATATGATTCGTGCTGCTGTTAGTGATCTAAACTAATCATATGATTGAAGCCTCTTTCTGTGACCCATCCCAATGGATATGTTAACTTAGATCCATCTATTCATAATATTTGATGTTAATTCTCAATGATCCACATCGTTAATTATGTAGGCCATTTCAACGTATTTGAATTTCTTATATGATTCGGCCCATTCAGCGATCCAAATGCATCATATGATTCATGCTACTGTTAGTGATCTAAACTACTCATATGATTGAAGCCTCTTTCCATGACCTTTCCCAATGGCAATGTTAAGTTAGATCCATCTATTCGTAATATTTGAGGTTGGTTCTCAGTGATCCACATCGTTAATTTTGTAGGACCCTCTTCAGTTCGATACGCAATTCAAACAATCAAGTTTCTTTTTTTAACGATCCAAATACATATGATTTGGCCCATTTCTAGTGATCCAAATATTTGACATGGGCTATTTTGATGGATAAAAAACATTGACATGCATGGGCCATTCAGTGGATCCAAATAGTTCATATGATTCGGCTCATTCGGTGATCGACACTCATCATATGATTAAAGCTGCCTTTCGTGATCCAAATTCATCATATGATTAAAGCTGCTTTTCATGATCCAAACTCATCATATGATTGAAGTTGCTTTACATGATCCATGGCAATGTATATGCTAAGTTGATCCATGCCCTAAATTTTATAGATCACTCTACAGGTTTACAAATGATCCAAACTGTTCATATGATTTGGACCATTTCTAATGATCCAAATCTTTGACATTGGCTATTTCGATGGATAAAAAACATTGACATTCTTGGGCCATTTAGTGGATCCAAATCATTCATATGATTCGGCACATTTGGCAATCGAAACGCATCATACGATTGAAGGTGCTTTTCATGTCCAAACTCATCATATGATTAAAGCAGCTTTTCATGATCCAAACTCATCATATGATTAAAGCTGCTTTTCATGATCCAAACTCATCATATGATTAAAGCTGCCTTTCATGATCCAAACTCATCATATGATTGAAGCTGCTTTTCATGATCCAAACTCATCATATGATTAAAGCTACCTTTCATGGTCCAAACTCATCGTATGATTGGCAATGTATATGCTAAGTTGATCCATGCCCTAAATTTTGTAGATACCTCTTCAGGTTTACAAATGATCCATAACTGTTCATATGATTTGGCCCATTTTAATTGATCAAAACCTTTGACGTGCTTTGGCCATTTTAATGGATCAAAACCTTTAACATGATTCGTGCTGTTGTTAGTGATCTAAACTAATAATATGATTGAAGCCTCTTTCAGTGACCCATCCCAATGGATATGTTAAGTTAGATCAATCTATTCATAATATTTGACGTTAGTTCTCAGTGATCCACATCGTTAATTTTCTAGGATCCTCTTTAGTTTGATACGCAATTTAAACAATCAGGTATCTTTTTCAACGATCCAAATTCATATGATTTGGCCCATTTCTAATTATCGAAATCTATGACATGGGCTATTTTGATGGATAAAAAACATTGACATGCATTAGCCATTCAATGGATACAAATAGTTCGCTCATTCGGCGATCGACACTCTCATACGATTGAAGCTGCTTTTCATGATCCAAACTCATCATACGATTAAAGGTACTTTTCATGATCCAAACTCATCATGAAGCTATTTTACGTGATCCATGGCAATGTAAATGTTAAGTTGATCCATGCCCTAAATTTTATAGATGCCTCTTCAGGTTTACAAATGATCCAAACTATTCATATGATTTGGATCAATACCTTTGACGTGCTTGGGCCATTTCAACATATTTGAATTTCTTATATGGTTCGGCTCATTGAGCGATCCAAATGCATCATATGATTCGTGCTGCTGTTAGTGATCTAAACTAATCATATGATTGAAGCCTCTTTCTGTGACCCATCTCAATGGATATGTTAAGTTAGATCCATCTATTCATGATATTTGATGTTAGTTCTCAGTGATCCACATTGTTAATTATGTAGGCCATTTCAACGTATTTGAATTTCTTTATATATATATAAGAGACTACTTCATTGATAGCTGAGAAATACACACATTCAGGAGGAATCCCCACAAAATTCGGAGACCACTCTTATCATAAAAAGCAAAAGAAAAACTATATCCTATTTTGTTTTCCTATCTTTCTTTTTTTTTTTTGACATCATTTTACCGATCGAAGCGCACCCAGCCCCATTCTATCCAGGAGAATCTGGCCTCTTATGAAACGCAGAAGAGAGGACATACTGGGGAAAAGACTATCCGTCTACTGAGAACTACCAAGCTTAGCAAGACTATCCGCCGGACCGTTGTCCTCCCGATGGACATGATTTAGAAAAAAGGAGCCCGAGGCCAAAAGAGCCCTAATTCTAGAGAGCCAATAGGTCCACTTCCAGGAGGGGGAGGAGACTGTGGCCAGCCCAAGCGGAGTCAGTTTCAACAACGACGTTTTGGAAACCATGATCGATACAGCATTTGATACCATCATACAACGCCCGCAACTCCGCTAAGTTGTTGGAGGCTGGCCCATACCCATGCAAGAATGTGAAAATCAGCCCCCCGGAGTGGTCTCGGCAAATCCCACCGCCTCTAGCCAAGCCAGGATTAGACAGGGAGGACCCATCTACGTTGAGCTTAACAAAACCTGCTCCCAGTCTTAACCATTTGACTATAATGAATCTGCAGGAGGGCTGGGGAGATCTATGATTGGAAGGAAAACCGGGGTAGGCCTGAACCGATTCCGAAGAATGGGGAGAAATCAACGACAGCCACTAACAAACCTTAGAGACTATGACTGAAGCGGAGGGTGAATACCCATCATATCTGTACCTATTCCTCGCTTTCCAAACTTCCCATAAGATGAAAGCCGGGGTGAGGCGAAACTGAATTGAAGAGACCTTCGGTGGCAGGGGCCAGGTCCACCACCAAATGAGCTGCTGTCCAATCGAGATGTTGTGAAAAAGGGGGATTCCAAACAAACTAGCAGCAACACTCCACATAGAAAAGGCCATCTCACCCTGCAGGAAGAGATGGGAACTCGTCTCCACCTAAGGCCTGAGGGGGGGAATAGACGAGCAACACATACACTTTGATGCCAGGTTGATGCCTTTTCCCTGGATGCAAGAATCTGTGGGAATCGCATGATTCGGCAGTCTCCAAGTGAGTAAGGACATCTTGGGCGGTGTAGCCGAGTGCCACACGAACTTGAACCAGGGGAAAGAAAGGTCTGGTTGACGAAGGAGGTTCCAGGAAGACTTAGCTGAAAATTTGCCCGATGGCTCCAGGGGCCACACGAACCTACCCACACAATCTGAAGTGCAGTAGCCCCCCTGGGAGATGTGACGATTAAGCCAATCTGGGATTGCCGAGGGTAGATTTTGCTTTAGGCTGTTATGGTCGATAAAGTCTGCCACTGAGACGCACTCGAACCAGTTGAAATGACTATGGATGCTTGGGCGTGCAGCGGCCCAAGACCGGTCCAGTTAGAATGCCACATACTACAATCCCCCCGCCCGATGATGACTTGCGCATGCCGTTCCAAAACCAAGAACAACAGCAACAACGCTTTCCAGATAGGGGACACGAGCTAAGGAGTAGCTGACTGCGGACTGGACCTGAGATTCTGGTATTTAGAGTGCATGAAAGTACCCCACAGACTATTGCTCCGCCCATGCATAACACCCCACGCCAACTTCAAATGGAGCGATCGCATCACCTCTTTGGTTCTCCTTGCCCCAAGGCCCCCTTCAAGAAATGGCCTAGAGATGGAATTCCAATTACACCAGTGACATTTCATCTTGCCGCCAGAATAACCCCAGAAAAAAATTGAAAACATTCTCTCCATCGATTTGAAGACCTGATTCGGAACCTTTGAGGCTGCAAGTGTGTGAATAATGATTCCACTGAGAACATGCTTGATTAAAATAAGACGACCAGCCTGGGAAAGGATCCTAGACCTCCATCCGCTGATTCTGGACTTTATTTTGGCCAGAAGCGACGCAAAAAAAGAGCATCTGCTCTTCCCGTTGAAGATGGGGACACCCAGGTAGGAAAGGTTGCCTCTGGCTTTGGCAATCCCAAGGATATCTTCAATCCTGCGAATCCTGGAAGTAGAGAGCTTTGAAGAGCAGTAAAATGCGCTCTTACGAAGGTTGATCTGCTGACCTGAGATGACCTGGAACTGGGCGAGAAAAGCGGTGACTACTTGCAGAGACCTCTTAAACCCATTTAGAAACAGGATCGAGTTGTCGGCGTAGAGAAGATGGGAAACCTGGTGGCACCCCTGCTTCAATTTATAAGGAATGCAATGCCTGGACGAGACAAGATTTGCGAGGCCCCTACTGAGGACCTCCGCAGCAAGAATAAAGAGGGAAGGGGACAAGGGGTCCCCTTGGCGAAGACCCCTAGTCGAATGGAAGAAACCGCAACTCGAACCATTGACGAGGACAGAGAACCAGTTGTCACCCCAACAGGCTTCAAGGAGATGGATCCATCGCTTGCCAAACCCAAATCGCATCAAAACCTACTTGAGAAAATTCCAGTCAACCCTATCGTAAGCCTTTTCCATATCCAACTTCAATACAATATTTCCCCCGCGGACCTTCTTTCCAATATCTCTAAAGACCTCCTGAGCCAATGCGATACTCTCAACAATATAGCGGCCTTTGGCAAAGGCTCCCTGTTCCTGCGAAACTAGTTTGGTAAGAAGAGCATTCAATCTGTTAGCAAGAACATTTGCAAAAATCTTATACACCACATTACATAGACTAATGGGTCTATAATCGGAAAGAGAAACTGCCTCGGCACTCTTCGGGATCAGGCAAATCAGCGTGGCTGAGAAAGCTCTAGGAAGCACTGCGCAGCAAAAGAAATCCACAACCGCAGCATGGACATCCTTGCCGATTATAGACCAACAGATCGAGAAGAATGCAGCGGAAAAACCATCTAGGCCGGGAGCGCCATCCTTAGGCATTTTGGAAACTGCAGCAAGGACCTCATCCAGAGATGGGGAAGCAAGCAACATAGCGTTATCGTCCTCCGATACAAGCTCCGGGATAAGGTCGAATAGGGGGTTCGAATGGGGATACGGGAGCGAGGCGGGGTCAGCAGAGAAGCAATTGAATGAAGGAAACCGCTTCCCTCTGAATGGAAGGCGAATCCGTTAAGCAGCTACCATCATCTCGACGAAGCTCAGATATGCCCAGGCGGCGCACTTTGTCATTAGCGACGAGGTGAAAAAACCTCATGTTCTTGTCACCTTCTTGCAACCAGGAGACCCGGGATTTTTGTTTCCAGAAGACCTCTTCTGCTAGCTCCATCTTCGAAAGCTTCAACCTAGCTTCTGCAATAGCCGCTGTCGAAATCTGAGGGTCAGCTTGGGCGCAGGATTCAATATAGGAAAGATCATGTTCAGCTTGAAGAACATTTTTGGAAACGTCCCCAAACACCTCGCGGTTCCAGATTCTAAGCGACTGTCTCACCTTCTTGAGCTTCAGCATCAGATTAATCAAAGGTTGGGACGACAACGTATTAGCCCAGGAAACTGCGACCACTTGGTGGAAGGACTCGTGAAGAAGCCACATCCGCTGGAAGCCAAAAGGGCGAGGGGTCGAAGGGGTGGCTGTAGGGAACGACACAAGGATCGAGGCGTGGTCTAAATTCACCCTGGGCAAATGCTTCACTGAGAAATGAGGAAAAGAGTTAATTCAGGCACTGTTACAAAGGAGGCGATCTAGACGCGCCCAAACCCGGGCGGACCCAGAATGCTTATTGCACCAATTGAATCTACTACCCACGAAACCCACATCAATCAGCCCAGCGTTATCCACCGCTTCCCGAAATTCCCTAGAACTTGTATCCGAGCCTTTCCGAAGGATCCAGGACCGCATTAAAGTCTCCGCAAACAGCCCACAGGCCCAAGGAAGACGCTGCAGTCTGAGACAAAGAAACCCAAAGATCTCTCTTAGCAGCGAGGGAGCACTTAGCATATATAAAAGAAATCCTGGGAGAAAGAACATTATCGAGCGAAACGAGTTCAACAGATATGAGCTGGTTGGAAGATCTGATGACAGAAAGATTCACAAAATCTCTATGGAATAACCAGATTTTTCCCCCCTCAGAAGCATTCGAAAGAGAGGAGTGAAAGCCAAGCTTAAGCCCTATGGCAATTCTGCGGCTATCTCTGGCCATAGGTTCGAGAATGGCAATGATGGATGGGTTTTGGGATCTTATGAGCCTTCTCAGAGATCGAGTGGTGGCAGCATTAGCCAGACCCCAGGCGTTCCAAATCAGGATTTTATCCATCAAAAACGTTGCCTGAGTATCCAGCCCTGCATTCCAGCAAGGAACCTTTATTGAGTCTGCCTTCCGATAGAGACAGGTTATGTGCAATAAAATCAATCTTGCAAGCCGACAACTTATATGGGGATAGATCCACAGTGAAATCAAGTGGCCTGTAGATAGACACACAGTCGTCTGATAATCCCTTGAGAGGGATAGAGTGTCTAGCAGAATACCTGCCAGGCTGGGGGGTGAAAACAGGGGAACCCACCTCGTCGAGATCTCGCTCATCCAGCACAAGGGTGGGCAAGCAGTATGGAGAGTTGCCTATAGAAATGGACAAGCAAGGAGGGTGGACAGGAATGACCTGAATGGGGAGAAGCTCTGAGGGTGCGTACGTACCGGCCTACCTCTGAGACGGGGTTATAGCGGCTTCCAGCAGCAGAATGGGAAGCTGACGAGCTCCCATTGGCCTGAAGGAGGTCATTCTGTGTTGGTGGACTCACTTTCCTGCCTCCTCAAATGAGATTCTGACACTGGTTCAAGCAGGGGGGACAATATCTGATCTGAATGCACAACGGGATATGAAGGTGAGTCCTGCTCAGCAGACTCTGGCATAGGGGCTTTTCTTCAAGCAGGTGAAGAGTCCTTCTCCAGATCAGCTAACTCAAGCATAGGGGCATTTCCACGAGCAGGTGAAGGGTCCTTCATCTTCAGATCAGCTGACGCCTCCCAACAAACCTGGGATCCACTGTCATCGCCCTCTGGCCGAGCGGAAATCTCGAAGAAATCTCCCATCACCTCCAGCTGAATAGGGGAAAGATTGGCAAGAGGCTATGTGTGCCTAATTCAGACCCAGGCAAACATCTGAAATAGGCCAAATCTGGATAATGTGTCAATCTCCACAACCGTACCAAAACAGCCACCCAGATCAACAATAACCTGCTCGCTCCACGCGTGAGCCGGCGGGATACCAGACAAACGTATCCAGGATACGTTCTCCTGTTGCAAGACGTGAGGGCTCCAAGGAGACAATATAACTATTCCCATCGATCTCCATAGCAAGTCATCAGCGGCAAAATCCAACACCTCATGCTTCGATTTAAAGCAGATGAGGAAGCTGGTGGGGGAGATTCGGACAACATCCACAATAGATGCAACAAAGCAAGAGGCTCTGATGCTATCTATAATGCGGAGGATGGAGATATCTTGCGATTTGGTTGATCCCACAAGACTTAGATCCAGATTTGAAAGCTTCCTGGCAACCAGAGAGGGGTCGGCCGTGACCTTAGTCTTGCCCGGGGAAGACAGGGAGACACCAAGTCCCAAAGCTTCCCATCTTCAAGAGGAGGTGGTGGTCGGAGGATTTGGAGGAGTAGCCCGGGGATATTGAGGTGTAGAATATGGGAGGATGTTGGGGCCTAAGTTGGTGCCGATGCTCAGGCCGATTTTGTTGCCAATGTTAGGGCCAATGGTGGTGCCGATGTAAGGGGATTTTCGATGGGTGCTTCTCTTCGGATTTGCCACTCTAAAAACCACCACCCTTCCATCAATCCGCTTCCCATTCAGAACCCCTGTTGCTGCTCTAGCATCGTCTTCATAGCAGTACTTTACAAAACCATATCCGCGAGGCTTGGACGAACTGGGAAAAGGGGGAGATTAATCTCCGCAATATGGCCGTATCTCAGGAAGATTTGGTAGAAATCTTCAGTAGAGCAGCTAAAGGGCAAGTTCCCCACAAACGGACACTTTGGATTCAGGGGGGAGATTCGCCGATCTTCTGCCCTAGATCGAGGCCTCCTGCGAGGGGAGAGACGAACTCCCGAGCGTCCTCTCATACCCTAAACTCTCATATATATATATATATATATATATATATATATATATATATATATATATATATATCGAATTTCTTATATGATTCGGCCCATTCAGCAATCCAAATGCATCGTATGATTCGTGCTGCTGTTAGTGATCTAAACTACTCATATGATTGAAGCCTCTTTCCATGATCTACCCCAATGGCAATGTTAAGTTAGATCCATCTATTCATAATATTTGAGGTTGGTTCTCAATGATCCACATCGTTAATTTTGTCGGACCCTCTTCAGTTCGATACGCAATTCAAACAATCAGGTTTCTTTTTTTAACGATCCAAATACATATGATTTGGCCCATTTCTAGTGATCCAAATATTTGACATAGGCTATTTTGATGGATAAAAAACATTGACATGCATGAGCCATTCAGTGGATCCAAATAGTTCATATGATTCGGCTCATTCGGCAATCGACACTCATCATAAAATTGAAGCTGCTTTTCACGATCCAAACTCATCATATGATTAAAGTTGCTTTTCATGATCCAAATTCATCATATGATTAAAGCTGTTTTTCATGATGCATATGATTGAAGTTGCTTTACATGATCCATGGCAATGTATATGCTAAGTTGATCCATGCCCTAAATTTTATAGATCACTCTTCAGGTTTACAAATGATCCAAACTTTTGTTCATATGATTTGGACCATTTCTAATGATCCAAATCTTTGACATTGGTTATTTCGATGGATAAAAAACATTGACATTCTTGGGCCATTTAATTCCAAATCGTTCATATGATTCAGCGCATTTGGCGATCGAAACGCATCATACGTTTGAAGGTGCTTTTCATGTCCAAACTCATCATATGATTAAAGCAACTTTTCATGATCCAAACTCATCATATGATTGAAGCTGCTTTTCATGATCCAAACTCATCATATGATTAAAGCTGCCTTTCATGATCCAAACTCATCATATGATTGAAGCTGCATTTCATGATCCAAACTCATCATATGATTGGCAATGTATATGCTAAGTTGATCCATGTCCTAAATTTTGTAGATACCTCTTCAGGTTTACAAATGATCCAAACTGTTCATATGATTTGGCCCATTTTAATGGATCAAAACCTTTGACGTGCTTTGGCCATTTTAATGGATCAAAACCTTTAACATGATTCGTGCTGCTGTTAGTGATCTAAACTAATCATATGATTGAAGCCTCTTTCCGTGACCCATCCCAATGGATATGTTAAGTTAGATCAATCTATTCATAATATTTGACGTTAGTTCTCAGTGATCCACATCGTTAATTTTCTAGGACCCTCTTTAGTTCGATACGCAATTCAAACAATCAGGTATCTTTTGTCAACGATCCAAATTCATATGATTTGGCCCATTTCTAGTTATCCAAATCTATGACATGGGCTATTTTGATGGATAAAAAACATTGACATGCATGGGCCACTCAGTGGATACAAATAGTTCATATAACTTCGCTCATTCGGCGATCGACACTCATCATACGATTGAAGCTGCTTTTCATGATCCAAACTCATCATACGATTAAAGCTGCTTTTCATGATCCAAACTCACCATGAAGCTGTTTTACGTGATCCATGGCAATGTAAATGCTAAGTTGATCCATGCCCTAAATTTTATATATCCCTCTTCAGGTTTACGAATGATCCAAACCGTTCATATGATTTGGATCAAAACCTTTGACGTGCTTGGGCCATTTCAACATATTTGAATTTCTTATATGGTTCGGCTCATTGAGCAATCCAAATGCATTATATGATTCGTGCTGCTGTTGGTGATCTAAACTAATCATATGATTGAAGCCTGTTTCTGTGACC
This sequence comes from Magnolia sinica, assembly GCF_029962835.1. Lineage (NCBI taxonomy): Eukaryota > Viridiplantae > Streptophyta > Magnoliopsida > Magnoliales > Magnoliaceae > Magnolia > Magnolia sinica. The sequence goes on from NC_080577.1 coordinate 12,101, forward strand.
CACCCCAATGGATATGTTAAGTTAGATCCATCTATTCATAATATTTGAAGTTAGTTCTTAGTGATCCACATCGTTAATTATGTAGGCCATTTCAACGTATTTGAATTTCTTATATGATTCGGCCCATTCAGCAATCCAAATGCATCATATGATTCGTGCTGTGATTGAAGCGTCTTTCCATGACCTATCCCAATGGCAATGTTAAGTTAGATCCATCTATTCATAATATTTGAGGTTGGTTCTCAATGATCTACATCGTTAATTTTGTAGGACCCTCTTCAATTCGATATGCAATTCAAACAATCAGGTTTCTTTTTTTAATGATCCAAATACATATGATTTGGCCCATTTCTAGTGATCCAATTATTTGACATGGGCTATTTTGATGGATAAAAAAATTGACATGCATGGGCCATTCAGTGGATCCAAATAGTTCATATGATTCGGCTCATTCAGCGATCGACACTCATCATACAATTGAAGCTGCTTTTCATGATCCAAACTCATCATATGATTAAAGTTGCTTTTCATGATCCAAATTCATCATATGATTAAAGCTACTTTTCATGATGCATATGATTGAAGTTGCTTTACATGATCCATGGCAATGTATATGCTAAGTTGATTCATGCCCTAAATTTTATAGATCACTCTTCAGGTTTACAAATGATCCAAACTGTTCATATGATTTGGACCATTTCTAATGATCCAAATCTTTGACATTGGCTATTTCGATGGATAAAAAACATTGACATTCTTGGGCCATTTAGTGGATCCAAATCGTTCATATGATTCGGCGCATTTGGCGATCGAAACGCATCATACGATTGAAGGTGCTTTTCATGTCCAAACTCATCATATGATTAAAGCAGCTTTTCATGATCCAAACTCATCATATGATTGAAGTTACCTTTCATGATCCAAACTCATCATATGATTAAAGCTGCCTTTCATTATCCAAACTCATCATATGATTGAAGCTGCCTTTCATGATCCAAACTCATCATATGATTGAAGCTGCATGATTGAAGATGCTTTTCATTATCCAAACTCATCATATGATTAAAGCTGTCTTTCATGATCCAAACTCATCATATGATTGGCAATGTATATGCTAAGTTGATCCATGCCCTAAATTTTGTAGATACCTCTTCAGGTTTACAAATGATCCAAACTGTTCATATGATTTGGCCCATTTTAATGGATCAAAACCTTTGATATGCTTTGGCCATTTTAACGTATTTGAATTTCTTATATGATTTGGCCCATTCAGCAATCCAAATGCATCATATGATTCATGTTGTTGTTAGTGATCTAAACTAATCATATGATTGAAGCCTCTTTCCGTGACCAATCCCAATGGATATTTTAAGTTAGATCAATCTATTCATAATATTTGACGTTAGTTCTCAGTGATCCACATCATTAATTTTGTAGGACCTCTTTAGTTCGATACGCAATTCAAACAATCAGGTTTCGTTTTTTCAATGATCCAAATTCATATGATTTGGCCCATTTCTAGTTATCCAAATATTTGACATGGGCTATTTCGATGGATTAAAAACATTGACATGCATGGGCCATTCATTGGATCCAAATAGTTCATATGATTCGGCTCATTCGGCGATCGACACTCATCATACGATTGAAGGTGCTTTTCATGATCCAAATTCATCATATTATTAAAGCTGCTTTTCATGCTCCAAACTCATCATATGATTAAAGGTGTTTTTCATGATCAAAACTCATCATATGATTGAAGCTACTTTTCTTTATTTAAATTCGTCATTTGATTGAAGCTGCTTTTCATGATCTATGGCAATGGATATGCTATGTTGATCCATGCCCTAAATTTTGTGGATCTCTCTTCAGCTTTTCAAATGATCCATTCTGTTCATATGATTTGGCCCATTTCTAGTGATCCAAACCTTTGACATGCTTGGGCCAAAACCTTTGATGTGCTTGGGCCATTTCAACTTCTTATATGATTCGAACCATTCAGTGATCCAAATTCATCATATGATTCGTGCCACTGTTAGTGATCTAAACTACTCATATGATTGAAGCCTCTTTCCATGACCTATCCCAATGGCAATGTTAAGTCAGATCCATCTACTCATAATATTTGAGGTTGGTTCTCAGTAATCCACATCATTAATTTTGTAGGACCCTCTTCAATTCGATACGCTATTCAAAAATGGGCCATTTCAATGGATAAAAAACATTCACATGCTTGGGCCATTTAGTGGATCCAAATCGTTCATATGATTCAACTTATTCGGCGATCGACACTCATCATACGAGTGAAGCTGCTTTTCATGATCCAAACTCATCATATGATTAAAGCTGTTTTTCATGATGTTAATCCAAACTCATCATATGATTGAAGCTGCTTTTCATGATCCAAACTCATCTTATGATTGAAGCTGCTTTTAATGATCCATGGCAATGGATATGCCAAGTTGATCCATGCCCTAAATTTTGTAGGACCCTTTGCCGCTTGACAAATGATCCAAAATGTTCATATGATTTGTCACAAATCTAGTGATCTAAACCTTTGACCTACTTGGGCCATTTCAATGGATCAAAACCGTTGACGTGTATGGCCATTTCAATGGATTTGAATTTCTTAAATGATTCGGCCCATTCAATAATCCAAATGCATCATATGATTCGAGTTGCTTTTAGTGATCTAAACTCATCATATGATTAAAGCCTCTTTCCACGACCTATCCCAATGGATATGTTAAGTTAGATCCATCTATTTATAATATTTGAGGTTGATTCTCACTGATCCACATCGTTAATTTTTTACGACTCTCTTTAGTTTGATACTCAATTCAAACAATCAGGTTTATTTTTACAACAATCCAAATTCATATGATTTGGCCCATTTCTAGTGATCCAATTCTTTTACATGGGCCATTTTCGAAGGATAAAAAACATTGAGATGCTTGGGCCATTCAGTGCATCCAAATCATTCATATGATTCGGCTCATTCGACATTTGACACTCATCATACGATTAAAGCTGCTTTCCATTATCCAAACTCATCATATGATTAAAGCTACTTTTCATCATCCAAACTCATCATATGATTGAAGCTGCTTTTCATGATCCAAACTCATCATATGATTAAAGTTGCTTTTCATTATCCAAATCCAAACTCATCATATGATTAAAGCTACTTTTCATCATCCAAACTCATCATATGATTGAAGCTGCTTTTCATGATCCAAACTCATCATATGATTAAAGTTGCTTTTCATTATCCAAACTCATCATATGATTGATGTTGCTTTTCCTGATCCATGACAATATATATGCTAAGTTGATCCATGCCCTAAATTTTGTAGATCGCTCTTCATCCTTACAACTGATCAAATCTGTTCATATGATTTGAGCCATTTCTAGTTTTCCAAACCTTTGACATGCTTGGGCCATTTCAATGAATCAAAACCTTTGACGTGCTTCGGTAATTTCAACAGATTTGAACTTCTTATATGATTCAACCCATTCAGCTATCCAAATGCATCATATGATTCATGTGGCTGTTAGTGATCTAAACTCATCATATGATTGAAGCTTCTTTCCATGACCCATCCCAATGAAAATGTTATGTTAGATCCATCTATTCAGGATATTTGAGGTTAGTTCTCAGTGATCCACATCATTAATTTTGTAGGACCCTCTTCAGTTCAATACGCAGTTCAAACAATCAGGTTTCTTTATACAAAGATCCAAATTCATACGATTTAGCCCATTTCTAGTGATCCAAATCTTTGACATGCGCCATTTCGATGGATAGAAAACATTGACATGCTTTGGGCCATTCGGTGGATCCATATCATCTATATGATTCTGCTCATTCAGCGATCTACACTCATCATATAATTGAAGTTGTTTTTTATGATCCAAACTCATCATATGATTAAAGCTGCTTTTCATGATCCAAACTCATCATATGATTGAAGTTGCTTTTCATGATCTATGGCAATGTATATGCTAAGTTGATCCATGCCCTAAATTTTGTAGATCCCTCTTCAGCTTTACAAATGATCCAAACTGGTCATATGATTTGGCCCATTTTTAGTGATCCAAACCTTTAACATGCTTGGGCCGTTTTAATGGATCATAACCTTTGACGTACTTGGGCCATTTCAACCTATTTGAACTTCTTATATGATTCATCCCATTCAGCGATCCAAATGTGTCATATGATTCGTGCTGCAGTTAGTAATCTAAACTCATCATGTGATTGAAGCCTCTTTCCATGACCCATCCCAATGGATATGTTAAGTTAGATCCATCTATTCATAATATTTGAGGTTGGTTCTCAGTGACCAACATCGTTAATTTTGTAGGTCCCTCTTTAGTTCGATACGCAGTTCAAACAATCAGATTTCTTTTTACAACGATCCAAATTCATATGATTCGGCTATTTCAATGGATCAAAACCTTTGACATTGGCTATTTCAATGGATAAAAATCATTGACATGCTTGAGCCATTCACTGGATCCAAATTTTTCATATGATTAGAGGCTTATTAGGCGATCCAAACTCATCATGCGATTGAAGCTGCTCTTCATGTTCCAAACTCAGCATATAGTTAAAGCTACTTTTCATGATCCAAACTCATCGTATGGTTAAAGCTGCTTTTCATGATCCATGGCAATTGATATGCTAAGTTGATCCATGCCCTAAACCCTCTTCCGTTAAATAAACAATTCAATCAATTAGGTTTCTTTTTACAACGATCCAAATTAATATGATTCGGCTCATTTATAGTGATCCAAACCTTTGACATTGGCCATTTCGATGGATAAAATCATTAACATGCTTGAGCCATTCAGTGGATCCAAATTGTTCATATGATTAGATTAAAGCTGCTTTTCACGATCCAAACTCAACATATGATTGAAGCTGCTTTTCATATGATTAGAGGCTTATTAGGCGATCCAAACTCATCATACGATTGAAGCTGCTCTTCATGTTCCAAACTCAACATATGGTTAAAGCTGCTTTTCATGATCCAAACTCATCGTATGGTTAAAGCTGCTTTTCATGATCCATGGCAATGGATATGCTATGTTGATCCATGCCCTAAACTCTCTTCTATTCTATACACAATTCAATCAATCAAGTTTCTTTTTTTCAATGATCCAAATTAGTATGATTCGGCTCATTTATAGTGATTTAAACCTTTGACATTGGCCATTTCGATCGATAAAATCATTGACATGCTTGAGCCATTCAGTGGATCCAATTTGTTCATATGATTAGGCTCATTCGGCGATCCAAACTCATCATACGATTGAAGCTGCTTTTCACGATCCAAACTCAACATATGATTGAAGCTGCTTTTCACGATCCAAACTCAGCATATGATTGAAGCTACCTTTCATGATCCAAACTTATCGTATTGTTGAAGCAACTTTTCATGATCCATGGCAATGGATATGCTAAGTCGATGCATGCCCTAAAACCTTCTTCTGTTCTATACACAATTCAAACAAGTAGGTTTCTTTTTACAACGATCCAAATTCATATAACTTGGCCCATTTCTAGTGATCTAAACCTTTGACATTGACCATTTCGATGGATAAAAATCATTGACATGCTTTAGCCATTCAGTGGATCCAAATTGTTCATATGATTAGGCTCATTCGGTGATCCAAACTCATCATACAATTGAAGCTGCTTTTCATGATCTAAACTCAACATATGATTGAAGTTGTTTTTCATGATCCATGACAATGGATGCTAAGTTGATCCATGCCCTAAAACCCTCTGTTGTTCTATACACAATTCAAACAATCAGGTTTCTTTTTACAACGATCCAAATCATATACCATTTCTAGTGATCCAAACCTTTGACATTGGCCATTTCGATGGATAAAAATCATTGACATGCTTTAGCCATTGAGTGCATCCAAATTGTTCTAATGATTTGGCCCATTTCTAGTGATCCAAACTTTTGACATTGGCCATTTCGATGGATAAAAATCATTGACATGCTTGAGCCATTAGGTGGATCCAAATTATTCATATGATTAGGCTCATTCGGCGATCCAAACTCATCATACGATTGAAGCTGCTTTTCATGATACAAACTCATACATATGATTGAAGCTACTTTTCATGATCCATGGCAATTGATATGCTAAGTTGATCCATGCCCTAAACCCTCTTCCGTTATATAAACAATTCAATCAATTAGGTTTCTTTTTACAACGATCCAAATTAATATGATTCGGCTCATTTCTAATGATCCAAACCTTTGACATTGACCATTTCGATGGATAAAAATCATTGACATGCTTGAGCCATTAAGTGGATCCAAATTGTTCATATGATAAGGCTCATTCGGCGATCCAAACTCATCGTACAATTGAAGTTGCTTTTCATGATCCAAACTCAACATATGACTAAAGCTGCTTTTCACGATCCAAACTCATCATATGGCACTGCTTTTCATGATCCATGGCAGTGGATATGCTAAGTTGATCCATGCCCTAAAACCCTCTTCTGTTCTATACACAATTCAAACAATTAGGTTTCTTTTTACAACGATCCAAATCAATATGATTTGGCCCATTTCTAGTGATCCAAACCTTTGACATTGACCATTTCAATGGATAAAAATCATTGACATGCTTTAGCCATTTAGTGGATCCAAATTGTTCATATGATTAGGTTCATTCGGCGATCCAAAGTCATCATACGTTTGAAGCCGTTTTTCATGATCTAAACTCAACATATGATTGAAGCTGCTTTTCATGACCCATGGCAATGGATATGCTAAGTTGATCCATGCCCTAAAACCCTCTTCTATTCTATACACAATTCAAACAATCAGGTTTCTTTTTACAACGATCCAAATCATATACCATTTCTAGTGATCCAAACCTTTGACATTGGCCATTTCGATGGACAAAAATCATTGACATGCTTTAGCCATTGAGTGGATCCAAATTGTTCTAATGATTTGGCCCATTTCTAGTGATCCAAACCTTTGACGTTGGCCTTTTCGATGGATAAAAATCATTGATATGCTTGAGCCATTGAGTGGATCTTAATTGTTCATATGATTAGGCTTATTCGGTGATCCAAACTCATCATACAATTGAAGCTGCTTTTCATGCTCCAAACTCAACATATGATTGAAGCTGCTTTTCATGATCCATGGCAATGGGTATGCTAAGTTGATCCATGCCCTAAACCCTCTTTTGTTCTATAAACAAATCAATCAATCAGGTTTCTTTTTACTAGGATCCAAATTAATCTGATTCGGCTCATTTTTAGTGATCCCAAACCTTTGACATCAACCATTTTGATAGATAAAAATAAATGATATGCTTGAGCCATTCAGTGGATCCAAATTGTTCATATGATTAGGGTCATTCGTCAATCCAAACTCATCGTATGATTGAAGCTGCTTTTCATGATCCAAACTCAACATATGAGTGAAGCTGCTTTTCATGATCCAAACTCATCATATGGTTGAAGCTGCTTTTCATGATTCATGGCAGTGGATATGCTAAGTTGATTCTTGCCCTAAAACCCTCTTTTGTTCTATACACAATTCAAACGATCAGGTTTCTTTTTACAAAGATCCAAATCAATATGATCTGGCCCATTTCTAGTTATCCAAACCTTTGACATTGGCCATTTCGATCCAAACACAACATATGAATGAAGCCGCTTTTCGTGATCCAAACTCATCGTATGGTTGAAGCAGCTTTTCAAGATCCATGGCAATGGATGTGCTAAGTTGATCCATGCCCTAAAACCCTCTTTTGTTCTATACACAATTCGAACAATTAGGTTTCTTTTTACAACGATCCAAATTCATATGATTTGGCCCATTTCTAGTGATCCAGACCTTTGACATTGACCATTTTGATGGATAAAAATCATTGACATGCTTTAAACATTCAGTGGATCCAAATTGTTCGTATGATTAGGCTCATTTGGCGTTCAAACTCATCATACGATTGAAGCTGCTTTTCACGATCCAAACTCAACATATGATTGAAGCCACTTTTCATCATCCAAACTCATCGTATTGTTGAAGCAGCTTTTCATGATCCATGGCAATGGATATGCTAAGTTGCTCCATGCCCTAAAACCCTCTTCTATTCTATACACAATTCAAAAAATCAGGTTTCTTTTTACGACGATCCAAATTAATATGATTTGGCCCATTTCTAGTGATCCAAACCATTGACATTGACCATTTCGATGGATAAAAATCATTGACATGCTTTAGCCATTCAGTGGATCCAAATTGTTCATATGATTAGGCTCATTCGGCGATCCAAACTCATCATACGATTGAAGCTGCTTTTCACGATCCAAACTCAACATATGATTGAAGCTGCTTTTCATGATCCATGGCAATGGATATGCTTAGTTGATCCATGCCCTAAAACCCTCTTTTGTTCTATACACAATTCAAACAATTAGGTTTCTTTTCACAACAATCCAAATCATATACCGTTTCTAGTGATCCAAACCTTTGACATTGGCCATTGCGATGGATAAAAATCATTGACATGCTTTAGCCGTTAAGTGGATCCAAATTGTTCTTATGATTTGGCCCATTTCTAGTGATCCAAACCTTTGACATTGGCCATTTCGATGGATAAAAATCATTGACATGCTTGAGCCATTCAGTGGATCCAAATTGTTCATATGATTAGGCTCATTCGGCGATCCAAACTCATCATACGATTGAAGCTGCTTTTCATGATCCAAACTCAACATATGATTGAAGCTGCTTTTCATGATCCATGGCAATGGGTTTGCTAAGTTGATCCATGCCCTAAACCCTCTTATGTTCTATAAACAATTGAATCAATCAGGTTTCTTTTTACAAGGATTCAAATTGATTCGGTTCATTTCTAGTGATCCCAAACCTTTGACATTGGCCATTTTGATGGATAAAAATCAATGATATGCTTGAGCCATTCAGTGGATCCAAATTGTTCATATGATTAGGCTCATTCGTCGATCCATGCAGACTTCAAGGAAAATTTACCTGAGAAGGTCAAGTTCTAGACTAGACAGTCTTCCCTACTCGAAGGCAAGATACCACTCTCCTGGATGGATCTGACTGTTGCAGGAGAAATGTTTCCTGAAATATCAGAGAGGTTCCACGTGCCGGATTGACTGAGAAAATCGCATACCAAGGCTGAGCGGCAAGATTCTGGAATGTGGATAGAGGAAGCACCGATGAGCAGCCCTCTACCAGTCCAATTATGCGTTCAGAAATTTACATTACCTTTTCCAATCATCCATCGAGAATTGAGAATAGAGAAGGGAAGAGTTTTCCCCAAATCTTTCCACTGAGGCGAGGTTCCCTGAGCAACGGATCCCTGGCTGATCAAGAATTTCTGCATGTATTTGGCCATGAAGAGGCCCATAGAGAATCGACTGCAAGAAGCTGCCATCTCATCTTGTAACAAAAAGCCTGCATGACCTCTGAAATTCGTCTGACTCCAAGCCCACCTCCCCTATGAGCCCCAAATCACATTGGTCACCCACCCCGAGTGTGCCCAATCCCACGGGCGACCCCACTCGAGCCCAGTGTGAAAATGCCCCTGCATTACAAGTCTTCAACGCTGACTTTAGATTCTGCATTTTTATAAGCAGGTTCAACATAGGAGTAGCCTGCGTGGGGAGCTCCCATTAGGCCCTAACAACGTCGAGAAAGTCTTTGGAAGAAGTCCACATACGCTGAAATTTAAAAAATCTTGGGGCTTTGGCTGATTCTTCCTCAAAACAGAGGAGCAATGGGGAGTGGTCTGAGTGTAACCAGGGCAAGTGGTCGACTTTGCTACGGGGGAAGGATTGGATCTAGTTCATGTTGAGCAACATTTTGTCCAGTCTAGCCTAGCAACGGCTGCGGCCTGCTCTGTTGTTGCACCAAGTGAACATAGAGCCAGAGAAACCTACATCAATCAAACCAGAGTCATCGATGGCATTGCGAAAGTCTTCCATGCTTCTACCATCTGCTGTCGAGCTGCCAATTCTCTCTTCTGCATTAATGGTGGTGTTGAGGTCCCCATATACCAGCCACGATCCCAGGGATAATCGGGAATGTTGCGAATTTCGTCCCATTAGTAGGGCTCTATCATATCTGTTGCATGAAGCGTACACTGCAGAGATGATGCACAGCTGAGAGTTTAGTTTCATCTGAGACCTGGAGAGTGACATTGTTTGGAGGTTGCGATAGTCGAAATGTGTAATGACTTGTTGAATAAAATCTAGATCTTGCCTTCTGCTGATACTTCTTCAACCGTGAATTGAAATCCCAACTTGGCTGCCACATATAGCTTTCCAGATTGTCTAATCATCGGTTCCTGGTGGATGAGAATAGCTACCTTCATTTTCCTCACCAAGCTTTTCAGGTATCTTAAGGTTGGCATATTTCCAACGCCACGAACAATCCAGGATAGAATACTAGACATCAGTTTCCCATCCTTCAATAGGAGCCCTTTTCTTAGGTCTCGCTTGGCGGAGGCTCTTCCTGAGTAAAGTTTTTCTTCTCAATCGACAATACACTAGAATATCCTAAGAGCGAGGCCTCAAATCAACAGAGGAAGGGGACAGGTCGCTATCTCATTCCTGAGTTCCCGCATCCCATAGATCTAAGCCTACCCTTGCTGGACAGATGATAGTAGTTGGAGAGGATAGGTCAGCGGCCAAATCAGACACCAATAAATCTGGGATTGAGACGGACTGAGGAGGATGAAGGTCCCAACAGCAAGAGAAAGCATCATCTAGCCAGCTCCATCTGGCTGGGGTGTAGCTACGGTTATCTCTAGTGGTAAATATCTGGGCTACGACATCTTCTGATAAGGCATGAGAGGAATCTGGATGAATCATGGCACCCCTAATGGACAAGGCCTCTTGTCGAGATGGCAGGGTAGGAGAGTCAGGCGTAGTACCTTGGACAAAAGATGGGGCTGGTAGAGATTGAGGTTGAAAAGGGAGTTCATTGGTTTGATCTGGAAGGGGCTGATGTATAGCATTGAGGTGCAATGCTGGGGGGGGGGGGGGGGGGTGGACGAGGGTGGGTCAGTCGTATATTGCCAACTGGTGCACTATGGAGGGTCTGTCTAGAGTCCCTTGGATGTGGCTCAAGAGTCGTCGCAATTTCATTCGAAAGGTCGACTGATCCCCCTGGGTGAGACTCATCCCTTGGTGAGGGCCATTTTCCAGTAGGACAATCTGTCGAGCAGCTGGGGTGTGTCCTTTTGCGACTTGGGAGGGAGTGAATCTCTCAGCTGCATCATGGCAAACAACCAATCTGCAGTGGTTCAAAGTCCTAGCTGGTTGAACTTTTTTTTTTTTTTGGGGGAACGAGGGTGGGTCGGTCGTATATTGCCAACCGGTGCACTATTGAGGGTCTGTCTAGAGTCCCTTGGATGTGGCTCAAGAGTTGTCGCAATTTCATTCGAAAGGTCGACTGATCCCCCTGGGTGAGACTCATCCCTTGGGTGAGGGCCATTTTCTAGTGGGACAATCTGTCGAGCAGCTGGGGTGTGTCCTTCTGCGACTTGGGAGGGAGTGAATCTCTCAGCTGCATCATGGCAAACAACCAATCTGCAGTGGTTCAAAGTCCTAGCTAGTTGAACCTCCATGGGAGATTCCACTTGATCAGTTGGTCTGATTGGGAATTCTGGAGAGTGGAAGGTTCTCAAGACCCACTGTCTGGTGCCTTTGTCAGGTTGAGGATTGTGTTGAGGGTAATGCATCTGGCGATAGCATGCTGGGAACATGGAAAGTGGTTCAACATGTACAATGATCAAGGTGTTCCAAAACGGTAACAGTGGCCGTAACGGCCACCACCGTTACCGTTATGATATGGGCCGTAACGGCCATTACAACCCCCGTATCGGCCATTAGGGCTGTTTTTTATTTTTTGAAATACTGGACCGTTACGGGTCCGTTACGGCACATTTTTCTGTAACAGCCGTTACGGCCATTACGTAACCGATTTTGAATACCTTGACAATGATCAGAAATGATCGAAAAAGCTACTAGCATTAATGGTTATCTTTTCAGAGAAAGTGAGAGCTGTGGATGAAAAAGCTACTAGCTTTCATGGTCATCTTTGGAGTCTTCTAACTCAGCTTTAATGGTGTACATTAATGTATGTTGCTTGTTTTTTGATTGGCAGTTCATTAGGGTGTTGCTAGGTGACTTGAGTAACCTGGTTAGAACCTATTGATTTATTTTTTTGAAAACTAACACTAATTTATTAAGAGCGCCAAAAAAGCACGGACAAACAGCCAAAGCAAAAGGAACCGTAAATTTTCTTTCTTTGGTTAGAATCTATTGATAGCCAGCCCCATTAGACACTTTTTGGCTGGTTGATCGGATTCTATTGAAATATACTACTTCGGATATCATATGTTAAGTGAAGCATGCTTAGTACATTTTAAACTAAATTTTGCATTTCAAATAGATGCTGCTATGGCTGAAGGGTGTTACATACCACTAATAGTTCGTGCATACTACATCTATCTTGATAAGTTGCATTACTAGGGTGTTGTAATTTTACATTTCATTTGCTTTCTCATAGTTTGCTGCTGGGACCATCTATAACAGGAAAGAAAAACATGGATACTCAGTGGTCAATGTTGGAGTGAATTAAGTAGTGAACATCCATGCATTTCAAAAAAAAAAACAAAAAACAAAAGAACATTCAGTTTAATAAAAAAGTTAATGGGTGCTTCCATGTCATTCATAATGATGAAGTTGCATTGAAATTGCAGCGTGTTGCTTTAGAGTCCAACTTGGAAGTAACATAATTGCCATTCAGAGCAGAGGAACCGTAAATATGAATGTCAGGGAAGGAAATCACAATTGGGCTATTACTTGACTTTTAATGGTAATTCGATTTGAATTGTCCATAAGGAGCTTCAATAGGATTTCTTCTGGAAAATTTCACCTATAATTGTCATCATTTGAAATGTGCAGGCATACTCTACTGTCGGTGCCCCTGATTATATCGCTTCAGAGGTTTTGCTGAAGACGGGTTATGGAATGGAATGTGATTGGTGAGTATTTATATATGTTCTCCATCCTTTTGGCACCAACACACTTTGTAAAATCATTCCATTTCTTTTCTTTCTACAGGTGGTCACTTGGTTATCATATTTGTAGTGTAAGAGTTCCTGTCATACCTTTTAGTAAATTTGTCTCTCTTGCTTCATATTTGTAGTGTAGTCTTAGGCTCCATTTGGTCTTCACATCAATCTTTATGAATATATTTTTTTCTCAAACCAAATGGAGCTTAAGCCACTTTTTAACTCCGCCAATGCAACTTCTTGCATTGCCGGTACCAAGCCCGGGTAAAGGAGGAGGGAGAAGGGCGTCAGGGCGAGCCATGTCCTTTTCTTCCATTTTCTGAAGCTGTTATAGCTTTTGAGTTTACTACAACTAGATAGTTTTTAATTGGTGATAACCACTTTCCCTTGAGATCAAGCAAGAGCTGGGAGGAAGCGTTTTTCCAGCCTAGAGGGAGACCACATCACATTGGTTAATGTATATCAGGCATCTGTAGAGTGCTTGGAGACTAGCAAGATGGCTAACAGTAAAAAGAAAACAATTGGGAAATGCTTGAGCAAATGGTGCGGAGAAATTTTCATCAATAGCCATTCCCTGAGGCATGCCTATCTTTACCTTAGTTTGGTGGTTGTTATGTCTTGGATATAATGAGTTCTTAACTGGTAATGAGGTTTTATTTTAATTGACTTTAATATGATTGTTAATGAAGTTAACCTTAGTTTGGTGGTTGTTATGTCTTGGATATAATGAGTTCTTAACTGGTAATGAGGTTTTATTTTAATTGACTTTAATATGATTGTTAATGAAGTTAACCTTCCTGTTGTTTTGCTGAGTTTTTTTTTTTTTGGATCTGTTTGAAATGAAGTGATTTTTTTTTTCATTTCTATAATTTTGTGTGTTGCTTCTATATCTTAGTTTGGTGGTTGTTATGTCTTGGATTTATTTAGATTATTCCATTGTGTTTTATATATGCCAGCCAATATGCGGCCCACTGTTAAGTTGCAGTGCTGCAGTGCTCCCTATGGAATGTGAATATGAGGAGGTGAACAGATTGGGCAGATTTTAGATCATACGAAAAATTCAGATTTATATTTTTTGTGAAATTATTTTGCTGATTCGATGCATCTGTTTTTGGAATTGTTAGCAGTCCAAAAAAAAAACAAGGGTTTTTGCATTTTTATACATAATTCCTTCTAAACTCGCTTTTGAGTTTTTTTTTTTTTTCCCTTAGATCTCTTATTTTATTCCTGGCAACTGATGATTAGATGGAAAGATATGTCACAACTCACAATCAATTGGAGAAAATCAAATTTTAGAATTTTTTTGGGGATGATCAATCCAATGTTTTACATCACATCACATCACTGATGTGCCAAACATTGTAGCTATTTCATCCTATGTGATTGTGGTGCTCATTTTGCAAGCAGTTTCTGTAGACAGTATTTCTTGCTTCCATTTTCACCAATTCCATGACTATTTTTATCAATATAGATGAAAATAACCTGTCAGGGTATTTTACCCACATCAAACTTACCAGGCTTTAACTGTCTTGGATGCTTTTTCGTTGTTATGGGTGGTGAAAACTGCACATATATAACCAGTTGTTAATGTGGAATGAAGTGAAATATGTGATGGTCATAGAATGACTGACAATGCATGTTATCAAAAAATGCAATCTGGTGTGGAGCTAGTACTCCTTTTAGACGGTAAGCAATGGGATGTTCAAATGCTTTCTCCTCTTTGTTAAACAGACTTGATGACTGTTCAGTTATCTGATATCCTCAATGATCACCACCTATTATCCACTCTATGAACTACAAACATGGTATTAAATGGTAATGGGACTAGCAAATGGGTGATATTTTTGGGATCCATGACAAGCTTGAAAGTTCATGTCCACTGTAAAGTAAATGAGTCAATGATATTGCTGATTGTTAGGAACTCGGTAGAATTTGGTGTTATATGATATGTACTTGTCCTTACTTTACTGGCTTATATATGATTTTTCCTAGTGAATTAGGCGATCCTCATGGTTGGGCCAACCTATTCGAGGGGCTGGATGTCACAGGCTCTTGTTCATTGAAGCTCTGTTTTTTTTCCCTCTTTTAAAGATGTATAGCTTTGTATTGTTTATAACCATGTATAACCCTAACCGATCTGTGTATTCACATTGCTTAGTCATTTCCAATTTAACTACATTTATCTTTTATTATTATTGTTTAATTGACCAACTGATGATCATATAGGCAAATTGGCAACATAACAAACGGGACCCCATCATTGGCATTTATTAGGAACATGAAGAACTTAAGTACCTTGTAAGTGATCAGGTATGAGTTCTCATTCTGCATGCCTCTGTTGCTTTGGTACATTAGTAAACATGTGCCTATGGTAGCTGTTTTCATGTGGAGTTAAGCTGTTTGTGTGGGGATTGATTGTAGGAAAGAACAGTTTCTCAATTTGATGAGGAGTAATCTCATCCAAGCACTTTTTGATGGCCTACCGCCTGGAACAGTCCACTTTGGCTGCTACATCGTCTAAACTTCTCATATGAATGAAAAGCCCCCCTTAGTTCTCCCAGATGGAGAATCATTTAATTAGATGAGGGGCTTCTTTCTTTTTTTCTGAATTGGTGAATGAGGTATGTAACAGATGGGTGCTTTGTCAATTTCATGTGTACAAACTGTATCTTCCTTTCACTAAGTTTTGCCCTGTTTGGATTCTGTATAGGACCCTCCTCCCTTTGAGTTTGCTGGGGCTACTTGGTTTTTCACTTCTAACAAGTGGGGCCCGTGATTCGGTAATCCAGGCCATTGGTTTGTTGATTAAGTTTGGATAGACTATGCCCCAAAAATCTCATGGATAGAGAACAATCCTGACTATTCTATCTGTGGGCTACATGGCTGAGCAAGTTTTTAAAAGGGCAGTGGGATTGATCTCAATATCAAAGTTACCTGATTGCTACACTTTTTCGTCAAGGTGATAATGAAAATCAAAAGCCAAAACTGAAATGCAGCAATTAGTGCCTGCTGTTACTAGTTACATAAAAGGCAAAACTGAATTTAGGCGTCAGGAGGCACAACCCAGTTGTTATTCTTTCAACAGAATCAGCACCAAGTGGTTTTACTAGGCATCTGAAATCCATAAACCACTTGTTAGACTTTCAACAAAATCAATACTGGGTCTTTTTACCATGCTTCTTTTTCATGAAAATAAATCTTCTGTACAGTTGCAGTATATGTTTGTATCTTTGACGTTGTATAGCTATCTAGTACTGTAAATTTTATTGCCAGCTCTAATGACATTGTCGTTGAGGAATTGGGTCTGGAGGGCTCTTATGTTCCCCGTACTTATATTGAACAGATTCAGCTTGAGGAGCTTGTAAATGATGTTATGGTAAGCATCTTATGCTAAATATTTAGTTTCCCGCTTCAATTTGCTATTGTAAATTGATCTTGATACAATAGATTATCTGCGCAGGCACTACCGAATGATTTGAAGACAAAGCTCAGCATCGACGATGATATAGCATCAAGTCTCAAAGACACTTTCCTGGGCCTCTGCAGGCATGATTGCCTTGAGAAATAAGAATCTTAAGAGGTACTGTTTCTAATCCTTTCCTCCATATTTCCAGACATAGGTTGGATGGAAGAGTTGACTGAGCAACTTGGGGACCAGTCAGCTGTGTCATGGGACTCGCATTTATGTTTCTTGAGTGTTAGTCAAGTTCTCTAGATCAATAATTTAAATTGCCTCACTCACTGTTGGCAAGCAAATTGTTGTGGATGTAGTGCCATGTTTGGCATGTATTGGGGATCATTTAACATGTTAGACTGAGTTGCAGGATCCTTCTAAATAGGTGTTGCTCCCACTTCGAATCCCTGCTTCGGACTCTTGCTCTCTATCTGCTTACCTACCTATTTATACTCTCTTGCATTTTGAAAGAGACTCTACCGTGCTCGCACACCCAAATTTGTTGCTGCTTTGCTTCACACTCTATACCCACTTCTTGAATGTAAACAGCATAGTTCGCGCGCGCGCGCGTGCACACACACACACATATATATATATATTGGTTATCTGGGATGTAATTAATTTTTCTTTTTACCATTTTGTTTTGCAAGTTTTAGGCAGGGATGAATGGGAGCTGGATCGATGGATTTCTCTCTCTTTTTTTTTGTATTTGGAACCATTTAACTTATTATTGTAAATATTATTTTAATATTTATTTTTAGGGCTGGCTAATAAATGGGTTATGGCCAGCTCAGGTTTGATGGATCTTTCCTTTGAGGAACCCACAAATCCTCATTACAGGCCCATTTTACGACCATTATGGGTCATGATCAGGCCCGAATTACAGGCATTGCCATGCCTGACTTCTGCAATTGAGTAGACAAAAGGCAACTGCCTTCCATCATTAGTTTTTACAATGGACTCGACACAAAGGACATGCAAAGCTAACATATTTTCTGGAGGTGCAGTTTCAGGAGTTGACAATTGTGACAATGCTAGTTCGAGTGTGGCAACTCTTCAGGCCCATACGATGTACCATAATAATCTTTTAAGTTTTAAATATGTAAAAATTCAAAAAAAAAAAAAAATTCAAAAAAAGAATGAAAGTTTCAATCAAATATAAACAGTGGCCCACGCATATACCGGTGCTTCGGCAAACCTTTGCCGGCGCTTTTCAGGATTTTCTCAGGGCTCGGAAAAGCACTGGTAAAAGTGTATAAACTGCCGGTAAATCTTACATGAAGCAGCGCCCAACACAACCGCCGGTAAAAGACGCCGACTGTCTAACTATTTATTGGCCAGGGCATCTTCACAGACAAACCCATCTAACTATTGGTGAGATAGGTGAGATTTCTGCCACATGTTCAATTGTGGCAAGTGTGTTATAGTTTTAGTTCATTTTCTTCCATCTTGGATTATTATTATTTTTTTATTTTTGGATAAAATGGGAGCATTGTTTGATTTTATTAGTTAAAACCTTCAAGTACTCGAATCCAATTTGCACCGGCCACATAGCATATACAAAACTATCCATGACAAAATGGCCTGCATCGTACATCACCACAAGGCTGACCATGCATGGACACAATCCGGGACCCAAAGAAGTTTGTATCTTGCTGATATTTGTGATTAGATATTTGTGATTATGTCTAAATATCCCAGACACCCAGGAATCTTCTGCTATGGTTGCACGCATGTTCCAAAAGATCACTCGTGCCATGCTTGCACTCCCAAAAACTCTTGATCCGGTCACTCGTCAGCAACTACTTATGCCAATATTCCATCAAGAATCATTGCTAAGTGTACGGTTGTCAATGGGCCGAGCTTGGGCTTGCAAAATCAAATTTTCAAATATCCTAGCCCAAGCCAACCTCGTGTTGAAGCTCCTGTGAGTCTACCACTAAGGCATGAGTAAGGACCCCACACATGTATACAAGTTAGCTAATGCACATGTCTCCACAATTGCCAGCATGGTGGGGAGGCGCAATATCCAAGCCATCAATTCAGGTGCACCTCACCGTATAGAAGTTTCGTCCCTAAGATAAATGTGGTCCATTTGGTAGGTATGCCATGATATTAGAAAATCAGTTGACAGGTTTGAAACTTTGGCTGATATTTCCAATAAAATCTAGGGCACAGTCTATTGTTGGTAGTTATCTTATTCTTATGGTCTTGGTTAAGAAATGTACTACAACAGTAGTGACATTTCTTTTTACATGTTCCGTGAAAATCTGAAGTAACTTCAAAGAGTTGAACATAAACTGGGTTTAGTTTTGTCAGAGGGAAATTTATAAAATTTATCAGTAGAGATATCAACATAATGAAGACCTAGACCCAGCCTCATTGAGTTTGGGTACCCATTAGGTACCCACGTGTCTTCGGATCTAGTTTTCAAGTTGGGTTCAAGGAAAATACGAGCATTTACATGGTTCATCTCAGATCTGATCGTGTTTTAGTACCTATTAAGTATGTATTGTGGCTTTTGAGCCACGGATTATCAACCCTAAGTGGAACATAGAGAATTTAGGTCATTTGAATTGCAATGACAAGTTCAATAAAGTACAAATGATGATGAAATTGTAATTTTATCTACCTTAGCATTCACATAGAAGAAATATAACTCTAAATTACAATTAGGTTACCTTAAAGTTAGACATGAAATGGGGAAACAGTAATTTGAGAAAGAGCCCCCTGTCCAATACAAAACCTTTCAGGTACCCATGCGATCTTTAGAGCTAGGTTTTGAGTTGAGTTAGGGACGAATTAAGCATTTATGATGGTTGGGCCCATCAAATGCATGGATTAGATTGCACACACATCATGCGTGGTGCATAAACAGGCTCTCTTACATATGAGTGGAGTAGGAAACCTCAGTTCTTTAAATTAGAGAATAGTGCGTACATACCAAACAAAACCCAACCCACCTAAGCTCGTATCATTGGCTTAGAGTCAACGACCAATGACCTCCTGTTGGAAGATACAATACGAAGTAGGGCACAACTTTGGTGGACCGTATCTTTAAGGATGGACAAACCTATCCAATTGGTGTGACTTTTGATTCAATTGCATCACCTATGTTAGGTTTAGGGCGCACAAATCAGCGCCATCCATGATTCAGTGGACCATACAATTTGAAATAGTGTACAAGGCAATGCACATCCTCTAGACTGTTTCCTTTTGGGTGGCCCACCTGACTCACATATATAATTTTGGTTTGGAATCTAATGTTTGGAGTGGTTTTTGTATAATCATCATGGTGGGCCCCATAAAAGTCAAGGGATGTCTTTATTCCAACTATCTCCTTTGGTGTGGCCCACCTAAATCACATGTCAACCTAATTTTTTGCACTTGGGACTAATGTGATGAGATTACATGTTTAATTGTCAGAGTGGATCTCACTCACACATCCAGGAAGGCCCCATAAGAAATCAAGGGTGGGAGTAAAGCGTTTTTAACAGGTCCAACTGGGTTGGACCAAGAGTTATGGTCGACACATTGGATAACTTTCAACCTATTAATCTAATGCAACATCCCACCCTTCCAAATAGGTTGGCTAGGATAACCTATTGAAAATCTGCCCCATCTAATTATGCAGTTGACCAGACCATTTTTTATTTTTATTTTTAAAAAAAACAACTATTACTATTGATAAATAGTAATAGTTATCTAATGTGTGGACCATAACTCTTGCTATTGATAAATAGCAAGATACAAGTGAGGTCCAATAAATTTGTAACTACCACTGATTATATGTCAGAATGGGTCAATTTTAGATTCATTGTAAAGGTGAGTCAGTGCTCTTCCAATCTCCACTGGAATCGTCACATTACGAGATAGTTTGGTCTTCTAAAAGTGGGGTGAGAGTAAATGGTCTAGAATTTTTTCGACATCGCTTATTCCCACAAAAACTATCATAACTCCCTCATTAGAGGTCGGATTTGGATGATTTTTAACTCGTTAGAAAGCTAACTTGACAAACTTTCAAATAAAAAAAGAATCGCCTAATTTGGAGACCGTTTAATATCCCAAAAGCACATTAGAAATCTTCGATCGTCATTTCTCAATCTCGATCATTAATCTTTTAAAATCCCATGATGTCAATAAAACACTAATAACTCCCTCATTATATTTTGAATTGGGTTGATTTTAGGTTCATTGGAAATCTAAGTCAGTGCTCTTCCAATCCCCACTAGAATCGTCGCATTTCGAGATCGTTTGGGCCTCCAAAAGTTGGGTAAAAGTAATGATACAGAATTTTTCTGACATTTCCTATTCCCACAAAAACTCTTATAACTCTCTCATTAGAGGTCGGATTTTGAACAATTTTTAGATCGTTGGATAGGTAACTTTCTTTCAAATGAAAAAAGAATCACCTGATTCGGAGACCGTTTGCTATCCCAAAAGCACACTAAAAGTCTTCAATCGTCATTTCTCAATCACGATCATTAATATTTCGAAATCGCGTGATGTGAATAAAACGCTCATAACTCTCTTATTATATGCTAGATTGGGTCAATTTTAGATTCATTGGAAAAGTGAGTCAATGCTCTTCGAATCCCCACTTGAATCATCGCATTCCAAGACCGGTTGGGCCTCCGAAAGTTGGGTGAGATTAATGCTCCAAAAATTTTCTGACATCCCATATTCCTACAAAAATCCTCATAACTCCCTCATTAAAGGTTAGATTTAGACAATTTTTAGCTCATTGGAAAGCTAACTTGACAAGCTTTCAAATGAAAAAAAGAATTGCCTAATTCGGAGACCGTTTAATATCTCATAAGCATGCTAGTAGTCTTCGATCGTCGTTTCTCAATCTTGATTGTTAATCTTTTAAAATCGTGTGATGCGAATAAAATGCTCATAATTTCGTCGTTATATGTCAGATTAGGTTTATTTTAAGTTCATTAGAAAGGTGAGTTAGTGCTCTTTCAATTCTAACTGGAATCGTCGCATTCAGAGACCGTTTGGGCCTCGAAAAGTAGGGTGAGATTAAATGGTCCAGAATTTTTTCGACATCCCCTGTTCCCACGAAAAGCCTAATAACTCCCTCATTCAAAGTTAGATTTGGACAATTTTTGCTCATTGGAAAGGTTACTTGACAAGCTTTAAAATGAAAATAGAGTCTCCTTATTCGGAGACCGTTTGATATCCCAAAAGCGCGATAGAATCCTTCAATCGTCATTTTCAAATCTTGATCATTAATATTTCAAAATAGCATGACGTGAATAAAATGCCCAGAACTCCC
Organism: Magnolia sinica; assembly: GCF_029962835.1. Lineage (NCBI taxonomy): Eukaryota > Viridiplantae > Streptophyta > Magnoliopsida > Magnoliales > Magnoliaceae > Magnolia > Magnolia sinica. Next base: position 33,943 of record NC_080577.1, read on the forward strand.
TCGTTATATGTCAGATTGGGTCAATTTTAGGCTCATTAGAAAAGTGAGTTAGTGCTCTTTAAATCCTCACTGGATTCGTCGCATTCCGAGACTGTTTGGCCCTCTAAAAGTGGGGTGAGAGTAAATGACACAAAAAAATTTCGACTTCCCTTGTTCCCACAAAACTCTCTCATTAGAGATCGGATTTGCACGATTTTTAGTTCGTTGGAAAGGTAACTTGACAAACTTTAAAATGAAAATAAAATTGCCTAGTTCAAAGACTGTTTGATATCCTAAAAGTACGATAGAAGCCTTCGATCATCATTTTCCAATCGCGATCGTTAATCTTTACATGGAGATCAATCTCGATCGTCAATATTTTGAAATTGCGTAATGCGAAAAAAACGCTCATAACTCCCTCGTTATATGTCAGATTGGGTCGATTTTAGATTCATTGGAAATGTGAGTCAATGCTCTTCAAATCCCCACTTGAATTGTCGCATTCCGAGACTTGTTGGGCCTCTAAAAGTTAGGTGAGAGTAAATGGTCTGAAATTTTTCTGACATCCCATATTCCCACAAAAATCCTCATAATTTCTTCATTAGAGGTCATGTTTGGACGATTTTTAGCTTGCTGGAAAGTTAACTTGACAAGCTTTCAAATGAAAAAAGAATCGCCTGATTTGGAAACCATTTAATATCCCACAAGTACGCTAGTAGTCTTCAATCGTCGTTTCTCAATCTTGATCGTTAATCTTTCGAAATCGTGTAATGCAAATAAAATACTCATAACTCCATCGTTATATGTCGAATTGGGTTTATTTTAGATTCAATAGAAAGGTTAATCAGTGCTCTTCCAATCCCCACTGGAATCGTCGCATTCCGAAACTGTTTGGGCCTCCAAAAGTGGTGTGAGAGTAAATGGTATAGAAATTTTTTGACATCCTCTGTTTTCACTAAAACCCTTATAATTCCTTCATTAAAGGTAGGATTTAGACGATATTTAGCTCGTTGGAAAGATAACTTGACAAGATTTCAAATGAAAAAAGAATCGCCCGATTCGGAGACCGTTTGATATCCCGAAAGCACGCTAGAAGTCTTCGATTGTTGTTTCTAAATATCGATCGTTAATCTTTCGAAATCGCGTGATGCGAATAAAAAACTCTAACAGTTTAGGTGTTGCTCCGTCATATAAATGGGTCACCGGTTTAGATTGATGCTCTCATGATGCTTTGGCCGCATCAGAGATTGTTGTTCTGACCATTAAACAGTCATACGTTACCACTTAACATGTTGTATTGATGTTCTTCAAATTCCGCCATCTAGTTGTGTTCCTTTTGTCGTCCTTTGCCTCACTGTCTTATGATTGTCCATTCAACCTTCTATATAATAAGTACGAATCAACAAACACTTTCGTATTATCAAACAAACCACTTGATTTGATTGGATAACATTCTATAACCTACGGTCTCCTTTTAACAATGTATGATTAATTAGTTGTATGGTTAGGATTAGCAATTGCGGTCACAAGTGTGGATGGAGCAACATCAGCCCTGTAGAGATACAGAGATGCGGACAGGGATTGATCACCCACTGTAATTTATTCATTTTGACAGATCAGTCTACGGAGTGAGTCCAAAAAGGAGAGACTTAGGTGGACCACACAACAGGAAGGAGAGGGGATTGCATTGAAAGCTTCCTATGACCCACTGTGATATTTATTTGCCATACAACCTACTCATAAGGTTATAGTTCGAAAACCATAAATATCAGCTTGATCCAAAACTTAGGTTTCCTTGGAGAAGTTTTCAATTGCAAGCTTTCAATCTCCACTGCTTTTTACGGTGTGGTTTTACTTCAGTCTTAGATCTGCATATTTTTTAGGCTTATGACTTAAAATGATTGTTTGTCTCTAGCTGTCTGATGAGCGTAGTAGCCAATGCCCCCACACGAGATGCAAGGATTTAGGATTTGGATTGCAAATTCGAGTACATTCCTCTGCAGTGCCTGTATCCCTCTCCCTCATCGTTAGATGGCTTGAGTTATTTGATAATTCTCTAAAATTAAACTTTCCAAATAATGGGACCCACAAGTGTGGATCCCGTTAATAAAGGTAAAAGATAAAAAGGGTTTGCGTGGGACCTTGGAATTTTTATTATTATTTTGATTGCATTTCCCTTAGGCTGATGGAGTTGACCCACTGTGAAGGATTTTTTGTTTCGGAAAATCATTAGCTACTTTCTGTACCACACATGAAATTCCGAACGCAGGCCATCTTATACATTAGATATGGAAAGAGATATTGTGGATTGCTACCATCATCTGGTTCTCTGCATTCGTGAATTGAAAATAAACGGATCAGATGATCATATCCATCTGCATGGCTTTCGTAATGACAGAAAAAAAAAAAATGTTGACCGTTAAAATTCGGTTTGGAGGATAAGTAAATACTCTCTATGAATATATCAGATCATTTATAGTTTTTTTTTTCTTTTCTTTTTTAATTATTATTCTTTTTTAATTTGGATCATCAACAGTGGGGCCCACCAGAGGAATAGTCTAGATCCACCGTCAGATTAAAGGGGAAAGTAAGATAGGTCGCCTGCAAGTGTCCGTGTATGTGGCCCTGCTGTATAATGCACCGTTTGGGAAGCTCGACGCCAGTGAGTATACGATGAACCCACATTTGAAGTTGGTACACGTAAGCTACAGGCTACAGCCCATGGACTAGAAAAATGATAAGTACACGTCACTCACACGTGCACACGTTAGAACCCCCTATCAGGCTATCCACGTGTAGAGATCTCAAAAATCAAACAGACACGATCGTTAATTGGATACAATTGTACGAAACAAAATCGCCCACCCGATCACTAGACTGTCTGTTTTCTTTCTGAGAGAGGGGCGTGGTTTCGCTGGATTCCCGTATCTACCGAGGTTGGTGGATCCCTATCTGTGGGACCCACTATGGTGTATGTGCCTTACATCCACACCGTCCATCCATTTTGAGCAGCTCTTATATCGAAAACGGGTGATCTGTTCCTAGTTGCGGTTGCAACGCACTGATTTTTGTTAGGATCGTCCGATCATGAGCATTGAATATTAAGATCGAAAATAGAAAATCCCTAATTAGGGATTCACGATTGAAAATCACTACTTACAGGTTGAAAATAGAAAATCCCTAATTAGGGATTCTCAATTGCAAAATGCTAATTCGGGTTCTACATTCATCGTTGAAGAGCATGAGAGACCTTCAAGAGAATGCTGCATAGAATCTGTTTGCCATCCAAACGCCTCAACTTACAAAGACAAATCAGATGAAAACAAAAGGAAAGAGTTTTAGGGTTAACTGGGAGAGGAAATTTTCGAGAGAAAGAGAGAGCTCATCTAAGGGGCGCGGATTCGATAGCCCGGGACTTGGCTAAAGATGGAAGGAGCGAATTAGGTGTTGCCCAAGTAGCAGCTTGGTGTTACCCCTACCATGGGGCCCATACTGATGATTTGATGTATATCCACCCCGCCCATACATTTCTATAGTGCATTTTGGATGATTTACCAAAAACTACGTAGATCCAAATGTTAAGTGGACCACACCATAGGAAATAGTGGTGATTGAGTATCTCAACATCAAAACTTCCAAAGGGTTTACATGTGTGTGAAGAAGGTATGGATGAAGGTAAATTATAACTATCAGATTGATACAAAAGTTTTATGGCCCACAGAAAGTTTTTAATAGTTATTCATCATTGTTTTTACTGGTATGGTCCACATGAGATTTGGATCTTCTTATGATTTGGGATCTTTTCGTAAAATGTTATGAAAAACAGATGGACAGCGTGGATATACAAAAAAATATATCAAGGTAGGACCCACATGGTAGGGTAACACCCGCTAAGCTCGGGTAACAGCTAACCCTATGATTCCAATTACTCCTAGCAATAAAATTATCATCAATGTAAACCCTCAAAAGAAACTAGGAATCTACGTCATCAAACAGATCAGACCTTTCCACTGTAGAGCACCAAATCTCTTTAACAGACTTAAAAAATGGAAAAAAAAAAAAAAAACCAAACATTAAAAAATATAAATGCAGATTAAAGGAACAGACATGTTGCTGATGCAATGCAGTTCCCAAAAACAGCATCCATCTCCCAAAATACAATTAACCACAGCAATTAAAACTACAAAAGAACAAAAGCAATGCAGTTCAAAGTATCTCTTACCGCGGTTACAGTCCACACCAGTAGTTGATGCACCTGACAATATGAAGGATCCAACCTCACCACCTCATAGCATGACCCCACCGCCTCCACCAACGGCCCGAGGCAAATCAGCACAGCAGCCTGTTGATCCTGCAAGCTCCATTTGGCGGGTGAGATTGTAATCACCCAATTGTACAAAGACAATCCCTCTGCACGAGTGTAGGGGCCCACCAGAATTCAATCACGAATGCCCAGGCCTCGAATCGTTAGCATTCCTTCGGCAATCAAGCTGCCTTGGCTGAGATGGAGCCGGATGAGGTGGAACTGCTGGTAGTGGTCGAAATCAACATTGATGATGGAACACTGTCGCGGAGGTGGGTCCGGATACGGGAGATGGGTCCCTTGATCGAGCTCCTTTAAATCGGAAGCGGATTGGCTGGTCTACCACACACCGGCTATATAGCTGGTGTAGGTATGTGTCGTGCGAAGACGAGCGCTGGCACTCCTCGAGCTCGATCGAAGTTACATGGGCCCACAATGATGTATTTATTATATCCACACTGTTCATCCATTTTTCAAGATCATTTTAGTGCGCTACCCAAAAAATGAATCATATCCAAAGATCAACAGGACCACACCACAAATAGCAGTTGAGATCATGATTGTCACCGTTAAAAATTTCGTAGGGACCACCATAACGTTTATTTTCCATCCAATCTGTTCATAACGTCACAAAGAACTGGATGAAGAGGAAAAACAAATTTCATATTGATCCAAAACTTCTGTGAACCCCAAAAATGTTTCAATGGCAGACGTTCAATCCCCCACTTCTTTTTTCACTGTGGTCCACTTGATCGTTAGATCTGTTTTATTTTTCATCTCAATTCTTACGACGAGCTCAAAAAATGGAAGAACGGTTTGGATATAACACATACCTCATGATGGGACCCACAGAACTTGCTGACGTCAATACATCATCTATATAGCTGATGTGTGGGACACCGCCACCGACCAATCCGCTTCCTTAAAATCGGGCTTGTTTCCGTAAGTTTCATCAAGCGAGAAAAGACTGCTGAGAGAAACAAACGGAGGGTTTCTGAAGAGTTGAGAGAGAGAGGGTTTGGGTGGTCAGATAAAAGTGGGTCGCTAGTATATTTCTCGGAAGGAATTTAAACAAAGCAGAAAGAAAAGGTAAGTAAACCGTTGGAAGCATGGGAAATCTATGGGATGTGAATTTCTGCTAAAGCCTTTCGCCTGAAGTCCTGCGCTGGGATGTAGTTGGGGCCAAAAATCCACCCTGTTTATCCGTTTTTTCAAAATATTTTAGGACATTAGGATGAAAATCACGTGGATCCAAAACTAAAGGCGAAGGAAAATTATATAAAGGGTTTAGTACCGTTGAAACCTTTCTGGGCTCCACCTCGAGGTTTTTATGCCATTCAAACCGTTTATACGTTATTCACACTTGGATGAAGTGAAAACACAAGAAATTTAACCTGATACGAGACTTTTGTGGTATATTAGGGCGTGTTTGGACAGGCAAATCCCATGGGATTGGATTGTATTACTGGCTGCGTAATTTCTTGCAATGGAAATGGATTGGCTACTCCCCGTGCCACCAACCCGGTGGCTGGTGGTCGGTGCTTTGTGGGCCCTACGATGATGTATATGTTTCATCCATTCCGTTTATCCATTATTAAAGATCATTTTAGCCCTTGATCCCAAAAATAAGATGTATATAAATCTCAGGTGGACCACACCACAGGAAAACAATAGTGATTAGATATCCACCATTAAAATACTCCTAAGGCCCACTGTACTGTTTATTTGAAATCAAATCTGTTGATTAGGTCATAAAATCCCAGACGAAGGGAAAAAAACAAAGATCAGCTTGATCCAAAACTTTTATGGCCCCCAAAAGGGTTTTAATGGTCGACGCTCATTCAACACTGTCTCCTGTAATGTGGTCCACTTGAGATCTGGATATAACTCATTTTCTTTATTACACCATAAAATGATATGGAAAAATAGATGGACGGCATGGATGAAATACATACGTCATGTTGGGGCCCACAGAGCACCGACCATCAGCCATTGGCCGTTGTTAGGGGGAGTAGCCAATCCGTTCCCGCTCGCAATCCCATGGTATTCATAATGTGCTGGGATGTTTGGACGGGCGGACGGGATTTGCCCTATCCAACCCCTGTCGTGTTTGGACGGGCATGAGATTACAACATATCCCACATGATACACCAGAATTGTTGCCATTGGTGTGACCAATAGGAATCTATATTTAGTATTTATGGTTTAAATACGGGTTTTCACCTGATAGACGGAGTGGATTTACATACATATACACAGTGGGCCGCGAGAAATACCATTAACCCCGCGAAAAATCCAGCAAGGAAATCCCAAATCCAGATCCAAATCCACCCTCCATTGCCATCGTCCTTGCCGCCCAAACATACCTCAGTACGGACGCTCCGCTGGATTAAAAAAACCTATCCACCCTAATCCCTTTCAATCCCATCCAATACGCCCAGCCAAAAAGGCCCTGAATGTTTAAACGGTGGTCACGGAATCTCCACTGTTTCCTCACGGTCAGCCCACTTGAGTTTTGGAAAAAACGGATGGACGGATTGGATATCTAAGAAACATCATATTGGCCCCACCAAGCATCCCAGCTGCTAAAGGCTTATGAAGGAAATCGGCCTCCAATATTTCGCATTTCACACCAGTGACATCGATAGAAAAGCTACGTAATCCTCGAGCCGCACGACTGTTCGAATGAGAATGATAGAATACCCTGGCAGCGAAATCGGAAGTACGCTCTTATCGCACTGAGTAAACTCTGTTTGGCCCACTGTTAATTCATTTAGTTTATCCATGCCGTCCGTCCGTTTTTCCAGATCATTTTAGGGGTTAAACCCAAAATTGAAGTATACCAAAACCTCAATTAGACCGTACCACAGGAAACAGTGGAAGCATTTATTTCCACCGTTGAAACTTTTCCAAGGCTCCAGTGATGTTTATTTGTCATCCAAACTGTTCATAATAGAAAATATATACGGATGAATGGAGAAAACAAACATCAGCTTGATCTAAAACTTCTGTGGCCCCCAATAACTTTTCAACGGTGGACTTCAATTGATACTGTTTCCGGTGGTGTGGTCTACTTGAGTTTTGGATATTCTTAATAGTTGGGTTAAATACATAAATTCATATTACAAAACGGATGGACGGAGTTGATACAATGCATAAATTACGATGGGCCCACAGAGTTTACTCAGTACGCAGTCCGCTTCTTAGCCTGGCAGTCCGCGAGCACTGCACAGTACGAACAATGTATTTCATTTCGGAAACGGATTGGCTACTCCCCTTGCGACCAACCAGTGGCAACCACTGGCTGGTGGTCGGTGCTCTTTGGGCCCCACCATGATGATCCATGCCGTCCATCTATATTTACAGATCATTATATGGTATGAAACAAAAAATAAGATATATAAACATCTCAATTAGCCCACATTACAGGAAACAGTGTTGAATTAATGTCGACTATTAAAAACCTTTTGGGGGCATAAAAGTTCTGGATCAAGTTGGTCTTTGTTTCTTCCCTTCATCTGGCCTGTATGACCTAATAAACAGATTGGGTGTGAAATAAACAGTACAGTGGGCTTGGGAGGCTTTTAATGGTGGATATCCAATTACTATTGTTTTCTTTAGGTGTGGTCCAACTTAGATTTATATACCTCTCATTTTTTGGCTGAAGCATATTTAAAAATGGATGAAGAATGGATGAAACAAATACATCATGGTGGGGCTTATAGAGCACCGACCATCAGCCACGGGCTGGTGGCAGGGGAGTAACCAATCCATTACCATTTCTCGAGATATCTGCCACGCTCTCTCTTCAATCAGTAACAAGTGGAACTATAGCGTCACTACATGCGTCACTATAAACATGAAAGGAAAACACAGATATCATCTTCATCCAAAAAATTTATGACCTAAAAATTTTCAATTGCAAGTGTTTGGACATTAAAAAGTTTAAACTACTATTTATCCGATTTTATTTTATTTTTTTACATCGATATTGTTAGGGGAATTTGTTTTCTTAAATTAGAAAGCCTTTTTACATAAACCAATAGGACAAATTTTAATTTTCGGAGTCAAAATGGGCCCATTTTGGAGTTCTAAGTTAGGGCTGACACCACTCATCGGAATCTTTTTTCTTCAATATTGTCAAGGGAAATCATTTTCATTAGTAAGAAAGCAATGCTACTTCAATCAATCCCACAAATTTTGAATTTTTTATGCGGAAATCAGGTCATTTTTTAAGCAGAAATCAGGTCATTTTTTGAGTTCAGCTACTTTTTTTTATTTCACCTTTTCTTCAATATTCTTGAGGAAATTGTTTTCAATATGGGGGTCGATGCCAATTTATGAAGACTTGGAAATCAGATGTTGAGTCCTTACCATTTTGGTAACCTTACCATGTTGGTAAGTTCATAATTTCCCCATTCAATTTTCAGTTCTATTTAATTTTTCTTTATTTTGGAGTTTTAGGTATAGGTAATCAATGATTCTTTGCTCTTCCTTTTTAACTTTTTGTTTTAATTTTAAGATGTGTTTAGGAGTATTTGGAAAATTTTGATCCATGTTAGAACAAAAAATTATTTTAAAAAAATGAGTTTCTTGAATTGGTTTTTGCTTGATCCATGGATCTAGTTGATCGTGAGTTGGGAACCTATCAACATTGTGTGATATTTTTGACTTGATGATCAAAGTCATAAGCCATCCATTTGGGGCTACTTTTAGTAGAAGGTATGTACTCAGCGATGGCATGCCAGACAATATGATGATGTTTCCTTTATCTTATTGGATCGGTTTCTTGCCTTTGTTGCATGTGAGTGAAGCAGTTCAATGTACTTTTCACAATTTTATCTATTATTGGAATTAACCCTTAGGTTGCTCTAGATCATTTCGTTCTTTATTATTTCTTCTGCACATTGTAACGCCTCGAAATTCGGCACTCTGATTACATAAACTTTGATTCCAAGTTCCCGTGTGTTAATTTAATAAAATGTGCATGTATCCTCATTCAATTCACATTCATTCCATACACGAATGATCAAAGTTGTGCAATTCAACTTAGCAAAACCAAAGTAAAGTAGAGATAATAAAAATTCATAAATACAAGGTTAAGACTTAAAAATACAACTCTAATAATGATGGTTGTCCAAAATGAGAATTATACAAGCTGCAATATACATACCCAAGATGATTAAAATGTAAAGTTTTCAGTTTTCATCATATCCTCCAAAATATAACAACGGTGGCTCAAGCCGATCTATGCCTACCCATCTGAGGTCTCACTAGTACCTACATCAATAATATTATCTTATTAGTGTTTTAAAACACCGTCCCACATGGAAGTGAATAGCTAACTTAGTGGTTCTATTAGTTCTGAGTTACAAATGCCTTTTGTTGCTCTTTTCAAACACCTACCTTTTTTAACTCTCACCACATACACACCCTCACACCACATGAGCACTCAATCCCATGATCTCACCCTCACACCACGTGAGCACTCAATCCCATGATCTAAGTGTTGGAAGAGAGTGTCTACCAATGAGCCTTGGGTTTGAGAACATGTAATCGGAATACACTAGAATCCAAATCACGAATTAGCTGTCTTTGGCTGCTGGTATTTAGAATGTACTTAAATCCAAAAATGGAAATGCATTGAAAATTTATGGTATATTTTATAAGAATTTAGCCTTGATTACTAAATCAACTTTAATATCCCACATTAGTGTAGAAAAGTGATAGGTGACCAAATGAGTATAATAAATCCATTGAAATGCTTTGGATGAGCCACAAGCATAAAATCACATTCGAGCAGTTTTAGTTTTTTAACCAGCAGCCATTTAGATCATTCTATTGATGTAATTCTAGTGTAGTCAATAATTTGATTGTTTGTCTATCATCCACGTGTTGTGTGGACTCTCTTGCTTAAATAATAATAAATAAATAAGCAACAAAAGGCATTTCATTATAAATCACAACATATGGAGTGATTTCAAATCCATGCTGCCAAACAAACCGAATCTCCCCTTGATTCCATAGGTGCTCCAATCCACGCTGCCAAACATGCGCATTGTTTTCAACCAAAGGCAACTTTCTGTCACCACCACTTGAATATCGCTGTAGACCAACCAGAAGAGTCAGCAGGATGCATTTGACCTGTAATATGGGAGTGACTGAAACTCCAAAACTAGTTGCAACAGCAATCTAGAGGCAGCTCACGGACCTTTTATGTCTCTGTGTGGGCGCTTTTTCTTAATCGGCACCAAAGACAGCTGTATGATCCGTAATCCAGGACATCCATCCACACAATAACGAAGTCATACAAGAAGAGAGTGAGTGCACACTTCTGAATTTCCACAACTGAATTGATGGTCATAAGTATGATGCAGATGATCACCAACAACAGAGTCAAAAAGTGCAGTGGCGATGAAACAAGAACGGTTTGTAATTGGGCACTGGGCAGAGAAACCAGAATGCCTCTCAAGTGAAATGGGCCAGATAAACAAACTTAGGGATAAAACTAGATGTACTGGCCCAAGCCGTCCACGTCCAGCCTGTATTGGGCAAGGAACATTCCCCTGAGATGCCAAATAGACAGCACCAGAAAAAATAATAATAATAATAATAAATATGTGCCTCTGGTGACGTATTTCATTACAAGCACTGGAATAACGACAGCAAGTTGAACATGATTCAGATGGATGAGTGGTGGATTACTCGAGGGTCCACCCAGGTACACGCCCCAAGTGTTTTGGCCTTGGACCTCTTGTGCCTCGCCTGGGCCCGGGTCCAGGCAAGGCTTTTACCTCCACCTATCACCGCCCAGATGCGCCTGCAGTAGATGTGCCTTTTGTGGGTTTTTTTTAGCTCTTTCGAAGTTGAGCAGGAATCTATTATCACCATCCAAGAAAGGGCCAAACCCAACTACAAGGCTACAATGGCGAAGCCCAATTAAAATTCAACATCCAAGAAGGCATAGAGACAAAACAACAGCAAAAACAATATAAAGACAGGCAGCAAGCCACTAGAAAGGAGGAGCAAACAACCACAGCCATCTAGGGCACGCTTAAGAAATGAGGATATCAATAGATGATTTTACCATCCAATTAGGGTGCAAATAGATATGAAATGGCTTTTGAGCCATATTTCAACAACTTCTCTCATTTCCTTGAAATTAAAACTTAAGATTCCTCCAAATTTCAACAACTATCCCATTTCTTCCTGATTATGTGTCACGGTCATCACATTGGACTTCTCGAAAGCAATTTGAGCTTTTATTGGTGCCTTACAAGATATTTAAGGTGAAATGAGGATTTGGGGGTAATTAGAATATTTAGGTAAGATGATATGGGGATTTCAAAAAATTAGATGATGAGGTTTTGAAAATTTTACGGATTTTGGCAAAAGTGTGGTTTTGAATTGGTAAATTTAGGGGAAAATGGAAATTTAATATTAGAATTTGGGAAATTTGAAAATTTAGGAAGTGGAATTGGGAAATTTGGGGAAAACTGGGAAATATGGAATGGTATTGACTTGGATTATTTAAATAAAATAATAATAAATTAATAAAAAATAAAAATAAAAACAACAACTTATATTTTATAAATAAATAAATATTAATATTTATCATATACAACAAAAAATTGTGCCCTGAATCTCTGGCCATGTACCTAGGTGTTTCAATGCTACTGGGGCTGGTGCGCCTGGGTTGCACTTAGCGCCTATAGCTACACCACTTAAAAACCGGGAAGAACATGGCCCAATCCTTGAAAGCTGACAAAATATGAAACTAAGAAAGTAGAAAAAGAAGAATAAGATCAATTAAAAGCTCAAGAACTGTGAGGACAACCAACAAATTTCAACGGGGGCTCACACCGTCATCGATTCAAAACCCCAAAGTTTCTTCTCAACTTTGCTTTGTATAAAGATAAAATGAGGCAACCCTCATTTTCCCAGCATATAAAATGATATTCAGTATCTTAACACACGAGTTTGACAACCATTCTGGGAACTCTGAAAAGCAGAAACGGAGGACCGCCACTTCCTGAAACTAGAGTCTTATTTAAACCAAAGATTTCCCGAAGAAAGTAGATAACGCTCACATATGGGGAGGCATTCCACAATTGTATGCCGAGCGTTCGCAGCAGAACCAGAGCAAATTACTGGGGAGCATCAAACAAGCCTTGCACAATCAAATGCGGTCAGATAATCTCACCAGCTTATTGTATAGAATGCGGTTATCCCTGGCAGTATTGCTTTCCAATAGAGCACTCTGTACAAGTTCCTAACCAAAAGCAGAAAAGAGATGCAATTACCACAAAACCATGGCAGAAGCAACAGGGTGAAAGGGAAGAAGACAGCATAAGCATGGATCACTATTTAAAAGGAAAAGTTGGAAATATGCTAGGCATATAAGAAGCCTCACTACCTTGACATCCCTGTGGGAGAGGAACTTCCCCAAGTTGTGAATAATCAACCTCAGATCTTCAACCTGCCAAGTCGGTGAGCTTATTACAACTGCAGTTATATAACATGCTTACGATAAACTTACGAGTGACAAAAGGACCCATTCAATGGTGTTTACCTTGATGTAGCCCACCCGGTTCCTGTCGAAGAATCTAAATGCCTGTTCCAAGTTTAAAAAGCACGTCTCAGAATTGCTGGAAATGTTTTTTGAGCTTGATGTTTGACTAGATAAGCAGAGATGCAGTTCAGTTACACACCTGTAATAGTTCTTTATCAACAACCGACTCCTTTGCGGCAGCATCAGACTTCTCTGACTCAGCCACTTGATCATTGCTCTTTTCCCTGACAAGTTTGTCATTTGTCTCAGCTGTTTTATCTTCACTCTTTACTTCATCTGTGGGTTCCTCCATTTTGTTTATGACATCAGTTGTCTCCTTGTCATGCTTAACTTGCAGATCAGCTACCTCTTCATCATTTCCTGCCTGAAAATAGGAAGTATCACTAGAGGGAATGCAGAACCCAAGCATGCTTTGCAAGTGTTTGTCTCAACCAAAACACGGACGTCACAGATTCTCACGCCGGGGCTAAAAGAATAAACGTTGGATGCAGCAAAGCCAAAAAATAAATAAACCAACCAATCAAACACTTGAAGAATTCCTCAGTACACAAAACCAAGACCCTAGGCAAGTTGAGGTAACTAGTTGTTTTATTAAAACAAATAAAAATTCGACCATATACATGAAATCATATTACAACATAAGCTTTTATTAATTTAAAGAAAGAAAAACTACCTAAACTGGAAACTGACATGTCTGCCAGGTCAAAAACAGATACAAGATATCCAAAATGGCTACTTTTAGAAGCCTGACTTTGTGACACATCCACACAAGCATATTAGATATATGCTTTCATAGTTTACTGTAATCTTTTACATGTTTTTAAAATTTTTAAAAAATAAAATAAACAGAGTAAGAAATAATACTAACCTAAAAATTACTTGTTTGTAATAAAATCAGCCCACTGTAAAAAACAATAGTCAAAACCTCAAAACTAATCATCAGCACTAGAGAGTCGCTGCAATAAAAATAAGTAATGAAAAAAAAAAAAAAATTTATAAATTTAGTTGTGTCCAGGAGTAGGGGTGTTGGAAGGTGGGTCTCTTTAGAAACTGTAGCAACCATAAATTGTCACGTCTTTTGTACATAGAAAAACTCAACCAGGAACTTCATGTTTATCTGAACCTTGGATTGTACCAAAATTAGAGATGTTGGTATATGTCGCCTATCAGAACAAGTACGCTACATCCAAACTCACATCCATCCAAAGGGATGTGGCCCATGCTCTTACACACCCCATATGTGAGGTGAAATCAATTGTGTCAACAGCGGTGCCACTTTTGATTGTCCATTCCTCCAAAAACACCCTAATATAATCATCCAAACCATCCAATCAATGGATAGAAGATGGTCCGCATTAGACTACAAGAGATCCTATCAATGACCTGGACCCTTCCCCCCTTTCATTGTGGATCCCTCCCAAAATAATCACTTTGATTGGATGATCCTACCCATCTGATCAATGACTAGGAAATGAATGATTCTTAATCAAAACACTAGAAAAAGGTACCATCATTGTCCATCACATGGTGCCCACATTTGATTGCCCATCTCTCTCAAGAGAATTACTTTGACCTGAGTCACCTAACTACGAGAACCATCCAAACAATTGCTTGGAAACTTGACGTTCCATAATGATCATGGCCCTCAGATCGATGGCCAAAAAAATAGACGTTTTGCAGCAGGTGTGGATCCATTCACCCCTTGACTTTCCAGCTTCATGAACTAGGGAGTTTTGCTTTTTTTTTATAGTTAAATTTCATCGTTTGTGCCCGTTTGCTACTTCAGCATTTAGTATTTAGTAAATTCAACAATTTAGATTAACCAAAGACAATAACTAAACAATTCGTGAATTTAGCAATTGAAAATTGCCGAGTTCACTGATTCCGTGGAATGATTACCCAGCGTAGACAACAGAAATTCCTTGACTTCCCAACTTCATGAATTGGGGAGTTCTAACATTTTTTTTAATTGCCAAATTCAAGATTTGTGGCCATTTTATTAATTGGGAATTAGTAACTAGTAAATTTAGCATTTCAGGTAAATCAAACACATTAATTACACAATCAATGAATTTGGCTGAGGGCCCATCCAAACACCCCCTGAATAAGCTTTCTAAAAATCACCAATATAATGCATTATGGCATGTATAGTGCATTGAAACTATAGTTAGATTAAGTGTTCCAAACACCTATCTTTAGCATAATAGATTATGCCATAATATTCTTTTCTTAATCTATTATTAACTCTACCATGAGCCAACCAAACAGGCCCCATGTATGTATTTTCTTGTGAGATATCTATTGTTAACAGGGTTCCTACATCACTTTAACAACTTAATTATGGTTGAAATATACAGCTTAATAATTTCATCCACAAATTTTAGACACATTTGTGGTATACAATCAGGCAATGGCTTCTGGAAGATGGCGATGAAAAAAAAAAAAGATGCCAAACCCACTATTTGATCCAAATTCACTAAAAGTGAAGAGATGAAGAAAACAAAGGCAAGGAATCAACAAGCATGAAAGATGGAATTATGGAAACATAGAAATATTAAATACCCAGCTGAGGAAAAGAATCTTGCCTCATGAGGATCCGATAGCACAGCATCATCCATTTCCTGATCTTCACCAACATCTTCCTCTGGATCCTCTTCATCAGTATTGTCCTCCATATTTGATTCATCGAGACCAGCTGCAGAACCCTCCTCCTTAGGCATTGTATTTTCATTTTCTGGATTGGAAGCATCCTGCATTTCAGGCTTAGCAGATTCATTTTCTACAGGAGGTTCATCAGTAAACTTTGATCGCTTCTGTGCTGGTTTCTCTTTATCACTCTCTTTGGCAGGGGCTTCTTCACGCTGCCTCTTCCGTTGATTTCTTTCTCTTATGAATTTTATACGCAGTTTCTACATATAAAGGAAGCATGTTGATTGAATGAGATCAGAAGAGTGGGTCAAGGTAAGACTTACATAATAAACAAACAAATTTTCTGTTCAGAACCTACCTCAAGAAATGCTAGAAGACGACAACCCATTTGGTACTGAAGCATTTCAAACATCGACTCAGCAAACAATGAAAGCTGCAAAAGGTGCAGTGGAATCACAAACAAGAAAAACAACTTAACAAAAGCCACCAGAGATAACCAGCACTGTCAGCTCAGCTGCAACTTAGATTTAAGACAAGTTTGCGAAGGGATTTAAATTCCTTCTAAATCCGCATTTACAAAACCTATATAAGGTATTTTCTTCTTTGGCGGGTACCCATAAAGGCATCTTTTAAAATGCAATAATACTTTCTTCTTTCTTTTAGCATTTAAATGGGATTAAAAATGCATTGAAACCTTTAGATACCACCTGTATGACATTGCAGACTTATTCACAAAATGTTACCGCACTTGTGTCTGCTTAGTATGAAGAAACCACAGAGATCAACCAAATAGATATATATATAAGAATGGTCTCAAAAACATTATCGAGACCAAGTAGGTCAGGTCAATCAGCAATGCCATCTGCATTTCAAAATTAGGCGAACAGTAGACAATTGGATAAATACACAGAAAAGAAAAAGAAAAAAGCAAACCTCAAATGTTGATTCCTCAATATCCTTGTCATTATAATCCAGGAGCGCATCCAATGAGAGTGAAATTGAGCGAAGCTGCAGGATACAACTGTACAGTGAGATAATCATCACAAAAGTTTGGCTAGCATAATGACATACTGAAAGATGACAATATATCCAAGTTTCTCAACTTACTTTAGATCCCTTGCTACATTTTGTTTGTAAAAACAAACCAGGGTGTTGTGGAGGTTCTTCATGCTTCCCCTTTTCCTTTACTTCTTTACTCGATTTTCTTTTAGGTCCATCCTTCCCATCCTTGGTTTGTTTCTCTTTTTCGTCCTTCGCTCTTTCCCTTTTGCCCTCATGACTATCCTTCTTCAGATCTTTATGCTTTGCGACCCCAGCCTCCATTTTATTCCCTGCAACATCTTTGTCAACCTTGAGATCCTTATCATCTACTCTTGCCTCTTCCTTTTTATCCTCCCTGCCATCCTTGATTTCTTTTCCAGTAGCACCATCATCTTGCTTCTCGGCAGTTGTTTTAGACTCCTTTTTCTGGGTTAAATTCTTTCCGGATTTGTTGGCTTCAACTACCTGCTCATCAGCAACTCCAACTCGTTCCTTCATATTTTTTGCTTCACTTACTTTCTGTAATACCATACTTGCATCTCCCTTTTCATCCTTCTTGCTATCTGCACTCGTGCCCTTCTCTTCAATCACAGGAGCCTTTTTCTTAGGCACCTTTTTAATTATTTTCTTCTTTCCAGTAGTTTTAGCCGCAGTTTCCTGCTCAACTGAAGTTCCGTCTGGTTCTTTCTTACCCTTCATTTTATGTTCTTGACACTCAACTTCTTTCTCACATTGTGATTCACCGGTGTTTGTATCCGCATCTTTCTTCTGACCAGCCTTTCCTATAGGAACCTTCTTTACAGTTTTCTTACTTGCAGATTTTTTAGCGCTTGATGGATCAGCAGAAGTCTCATCTTGTTGCCCTGTGGTTTCCTTTCCACCATGCTTCTCTCCGCCATCCTTCTCCTCCATCTCATTCTGTTTGCTCACTGTCTTATCCACATTGGATTTTTTGTCAGCAGTCTTCACTTTGGTGACCTTCTTAATAATTTTCTTCTTTACAGGTTTTTCTACCCCAGACGTTGCCTGGGAAGCAGAAATTCCATCACGCTCTCTCTTTTCGTTGAGTTCACCTTCTCCACCTACTTCTTCCACTTTGATCTCCACTCGTTTTCTATCCCCATCTGAACCCTTCTCTATGAGCACCAATGCATTTTCCTCAGTTATGTTTTTATCATCATTCACCTTCTCCATTTTCACAATGTTACTTGCCTGTTCACGGGGAGCAGCGTCAATAGTTTTTATTGTTTCCTTCTCATCCTTTACTGGATTGTCTTCCTTCTTAACACTTTTCGTGGAATCCACATCTTTGCCACATTTACCATGACTTCGATCCCCTAGAAATACAAGCTAGTGATTGTCATTTTTTAAAACTACAAATAGAAAAATAAAAATTCACTAAAATAAATACGTATACATAAGACCCAGCATACCTTTAACATCTTCCTTCCTTTCACTTGATCTCTAGAAGAACAAGAATAAAATAAGTTAGAATTTTAGATCCGCAAGATACGCCCATTGAGCAAAGACAACCAACAGTGTTTTCACAAAAGCATTTGAGGCAAAAAATAACCAATAACAAACCTTTTCCCTTTTCACAGCCAGTTGCTGTTCTCTCTCAATTATAGCCTTCTTGTATGCATGCCATTGGCTTTGCCATAACTCCCACGAAGGAAGACATCCTGATAAATCTGGAACAAACAGCACAGTGATTTCTTTATGGCTAAACAACCCATCCTTGCCAATTCTGTCATAATGTATCTGCACAAACCAATTCACAAATAGAAAATAGATGTCAAGAGGTAAACACATGAACAATGGTTCAATTTTGGGACAATGGATATGAACACAAACAATTCCGTCAAAGTCATCAGGCATAGAACTATGAAATTGCCAAGTATGAATGGCTTAGCGAGTTGCTCTAACTTACAAATAATTTCTCGAGTGTCTTACTTTAAGCGTGGTTTGCACAACTGACTGTTGGTCAATGTATAGAGTGGACCCAAACAGGAAGGATCCATAAGTTGGCCATGAAAATTCTCAGCCTTACAGGTTCTGTAAGCGGTTGCGAGCACAACTGGAGTACATTTGAGTTGATAAATTTTTCAATTCATTCCTCGAAGTGAATATCAGAACTTGTAAGTACTCGTTAATCAACTTTCAAATGAAATGCTATATGGATTCACGCACACGCACACACACGCACACACACACGCACACACAAAAAAAAAAAAAAGGAATCTTCTTGAACAGAAGAAGCTAAATGACCTAGTCTTCATCCAATATAACCAAAAGCTGTGAGAACGATTCAAAGCTAGGCAAGAGAAACCTGGTTTCTATGATCCCATTGGCCCGCATTATCTAGAGTTGGGTCAATGAGTGATTTGTAGGGACAAAGGCCACGGTCTTTGCACGTGAGAACATAATATGGGCCTAAGAAGATGTTGCATTTAGATAGACACCTAGAGAAAGTTCTTCAAGTCAAAGGACGAGAAAAGGGGTGAGTAATAACACAAAGACTAATAGCTGTCAAGGCCAAGAAGCAGAAGAGATTGAAGAGAAACAAGAAGAAAATTATCAAAATGATCCACCATTGGACGTGAATGAGCAACTAGTATTAACCGACAACAAAGAAGAAGAAGAAGAAGAAGAAGAAGATGAAGTACGCATCAAAGAAGGAGATGACTCTGATGACAATGATAGTGGTGATAATGTTGTGCCACAATGGATAAGGGATTAATGTATACAGTATTAATGTACTAATCTATTTTCGACTTTAAAATTTTGAATTTGTAAGTTGTAACTAATTTGTAGTTACACAAATTGTAATTGTATTTGTAACTTTGTAGTTTTCTTTACTGTTTTAGTTCATAGCTTGTAACTTTGTACATATTATTTATACATCAATTCATCAATAAAATTTATGTGTCTGTAGTTTTTAATAAGTTGTTAGTTAACCATGGTGTGTCATAAAGGCCGTGACATAAAGGTAATAGCGGCAACCGTTACACGTAACGAGATCGTAAAGGCTGTTACAGCCCCCAAGACTTCTAACTATGAGGTGAAATCAGCCCTAAATGCTTCCAAGTGTAACAATTTTGGACACCATTCATACAAGCGTCAATTAGGGAAGTCAAACATGAATATTAATGTTATTGAGACAGAAGGGGGTGAGGGTGAAAAAAAGAAGTGGAAGAGGTCAACTCATATGACTAGGAGAGAGACTCATGATTCAAAGAAGTCAATCTACCTTACCCAAAAGAAACAGTCGGGAGGAAGTACTTCCCACAACCAATTCATAGTGTGAGAAGAGACATGAAATGGATATTATGGATAGCACAAGTTGTCAACTCATGACAACTTTGTTTTGGAACAAATGTGAAGAAGCTACAACTACTAGTACAAATATTCTAAAGCCATATAATGTCTTTTGGGTGGATGAAGGGAGTGAGCAGACAGTATCCCAACAGCGTTTAGCATCATTCCACATCGACAACATGCTCCAATTGAAAGTGTGGTGCGGACCAATGTCATTCTAATGGGATCACACACATCAGAATGATTATATCGCACATGTTCCATTTTGTTGTCGTCAAGGTCAATCTTGTGCATAGTGGTGGATGGGGTTCGATTAGAAGATAAGGACAAAATTTCGGAAGAGGTTGTTCGCTATTTTAGTAATCTGCTTCGGGGAGAAGACTGGGACAGGCCAAAGCTGGATCATCTCCATGTAGAAAAGTTGTCCGAAGATGATGCTCGTGCAATTGAATCCCCGTTCATGCTAATTGAGGTCAACGGGGCAATGGACACGCTGGGAGGGGATAAGGCCCCTGGGCCAGATGGTTTCCCGATTCTCTTTTTCCAATCCTTTTGGGACATGCTAAAAGGAGATATTATGGATTTTGTGAATGAATTCTATGATAGAGGGCGGCTCTCAAAAGATCTCGGAGCATCATTCGTTGTGCTCATTCCAAAGATCTCGGGTGCGAACTCTTTAAAGGATTTTCAGCCGATCAGTTTACTCAGTGGCCCATATAAAATTCTAGCCAAGGTCTTGGCGTCTCGGTTAAAAGGGGTGATCGGTGCTAGCATCTCTGAAAATCAAAGTGCTTTTATTCCGGGTCGACGAATAGTGGATAGTGCCCTCATTGCTCTTGAATGCTTGGATTCCAGTCACAGATCCAATTCTAACGGTATGCTATGTAAGCTGGACATCGAAAAGGCGTACAATCACGTAGATTGGGGATTTCTTCAGTATATGCTCTTTCGGATGAGTTTTCAAGACGAAGAAGATGGATAGGGGAATGTGTGGAATCAGCGTTCTTTTCTATCATAATCAATGGATCCCCAAAAGGCTTTTTCAAAAGTTCAAGGGGATTGAGACAAGGTGACCCCCTATCCCCCTTCCTTTTCCTAATAGTTAGGGAGGCTCTTTCTAGAATGTTAAGGGTCAAGCTGAAGGCATTTTTAGTGGGTTGAGAGTGGAAGGGATGGCTAGCCCCATATCTCACATTCAGTTTGCGGACAACAACCTTTTGTTCTATGAAGCTGATCAACCCAAAGTAAGTAATATGCGAACTATTATTAGGTGCTTTGAAGCAGTTTCAAGTTTGAGAGTAAACATGGCTAAGTCAAAGTTGTTTGGGGTAAACATAAAGGAAGAAGACATAAAAAAATTATGAAAATTTCTTTCGATGCTCGGCAAGCCGTCTGCCAACTTCCTTTGTGGGTCTTCCTCTATGTATAGGAAAGCCTCCTAAATTCCTATGGGATAAGGTTATCAATAGATTTGGGTCGTAACTTGCTAGATGGAAATGTAGATACCTATCCTTGGGAGGCCGATTAACCCTTATCAAGGCAGCATTTTCGAATTTTCCTCTCTATTTCATGTCTCTGTTCAAATGTCTGATGCCGGTCCTGGCAATTTTAGAAAGCCTTAGACGGGATTTCCTATGGCATGGGAAGGAAGACAAGAAAAAATTCTATTTGGTTAGTTGCAAGGAGGTTTGTAAGCATATTGATCAAGGAAGGGTGGGTATAAAAGATCTCAAAACCATGAACCAGGCTCTTCTAGGCAAATGGACGTGGAGACTTGGGACCGAAAGCAGATCTCTTTGGAACAGTCTAGTCAAAAGCAAGTACGGTCACTTCGCGAGGGGGGGGGGGGGGGGAGGGACAAAGGACTCTATTAACTACAAAGCTTTGGCTCTTTGGAAATGAATTCTATCTATGAAAGAGGAGGTTCTAAAAGGTACTCGCATTGCAATTGGAAATGGAAAACGCACCCGATTCTGGGACGACATTTGGGTGGGAGATGAAGCCCTTAGAGTTGCTTTCCCGCATATTTATAGTCTCGCCCCTGATAAGGCCATCTCAGTGGATATGTGCTACTCAGTTATTGGGGGAGTAGTGGTGTGGAATCCGGGGTGGAGACGAAATCTGAAAGATAGGGAGATCGAAGAATTTGTTGCGCTTCTTAATCGCATCCAAAGCAGCACACCGGATCAACATAGCGCAGATCAACTCTTCTGGCGGGCTGATAAATCTAGTCTATTTTCGGTTAAGTCCCTCTACAGCCTTCTTTCCAGCCATCCACCGTCAGTGGAAGAGGTTCCGTTCCCCCAAGTTTGGAAATTTCTCGTTCCCCCCAAGATACCGGCGTTCGGGCGGTTGGTGGGCAAGAACAAGGTTCTCACAGTGGACAACTTAAGAAAGAGGGGAATGTATATCACAAATATTTGCTTGTGTTGTATGGAAGATGAAGAAACAGTGGATCATCTTTTTATTCACTGTTCATTTACATATCATATCTGGACACATATCCTATATCGATTTCAGATGTCTTGGACTTTTCCAGATTCAGCCCACAACCTTCTTCAGGCATGGTACGTCCAAGGAGTGGAAAGCAAAGATCGAAGCTTTGGAGGCTATCTCTCTTGTCAGTTTGGTGGGCCATATGGGAAGAAAGGAATGGTAGATGTTTTAATGGCACTTCTAACTCGGTCGAGAGTATTGTGCAAGGGTCATATACCTCATAGCAGAATGGGGTTCTTCCATTGAAAAACTTCATGATTGTAATTTGTCTTTTTTGGGTTCTTAGTTGATCTGCTATCTCAGCAGATTAGCTTCCCCCTTTGTTTATGTTTTCCTTCTTTTCTAATAAAGTTACTGTTACCTCTAAATAAAATAAAATAAAAAAAGGTCAGTCTTGTGCAATGACAACATGTTCCATTCTACTGTCGTTGGGGTCAGGCTTCTTCATGATTATATCACACAAATTGGGGCTCGAAAGAATAAAGGGTCTATGTCACATAGCATTGCAGACAGATTTACTTAGACTATCATCTCACATCTGTTATAAGGGCTGAGATGTATTACAGCCAATGGCTAGGATTCAGCGGCAATTTAAGGTTGAATTTACTATATAAAGGCTTTTACCATCCAATTAGAGAATCAAAGAGAAATTACACCGTTTTCCTTTTTGAGACCAGAAGTGCAGTCATTTTGATATTCATTGCTTGAATTTACTGTAGATGCTGGAAATTAAAGTTATCGCTGAGAAAGTTTTGCATAACAAAGGATCATGTTTTAGTGCTTGGAGTTTGCACAAAATTGCTGGAAATTCTGGTTGAGTTGCCGTAAATTTGATTCTGGTGCAGAAATTAGGTTTAATTGCCTGGAAATTTGTGAATTATTGCTGATTCCGTAACTATTTTCTACGATTTACAAAATTTGGTGTTGGGAATTCATTGTGGACCTTGTAATGTGCTGTTGGAACTGGAGTCTGGATATGACAATCAATCAGAACCATGTAAAACCTAGATTGGCTGCAAGTGCAGCAAAATAAACTCAAGAAAGAAGTACACTAAATCACTAATATCTGAGATGATCTGTTCATCCCTCACTTCCAACCAAGTTAGCATTAGATTAGATCATCATTCCTCTAATGTTTGATCATAAATTTTGATCTGAAACTTCCATTAAACAAAAATCACAACCACACAATAGTCATGCAGCACAAAAACACGAACTAAGAAAGTACGAAAGGAGACAAGACTACCTCAAGAAACCGATTCCAGTGCTGGGAATTTTGCAGATCAAGTTGGGTTAAATCTTTCACATGTCTGTCAAAGAAATCAACTCTAGATTTTAGTGCACAAAATACCATCTGTATATTTTGAAATTCAAGAACCTAAAGACAAATTTATTATGGGTTTTTTTTTTGTGGATGGATTAGAAGATACAAAAATACTAGTAGTAAGCACCTAAGAGCTGACTGAACCAAGGAGGAATCATCAGCCAAGGGATCTCCACCATCCAGAGCTGCATTCCATGGACCTCCAATCGCCATGAAGGAACGATCTTTCCTGAGAATTGCAAACCTCAGGATATTATTAAGATGGGGTATCCTGTCATCGGAACTTTTATCAGAACACAGCTCCTCCAGAGCATGGCTACTGATACCACTCAACAAGATCACCTGAAATGAAAAAAAAAAAAAAAATGTGTTGAATATTTTTTAAAGGATAAAAATATAGTGAATATTAAACCACAGGGTGGGAATGCCATGTAATTCTTGTAAATACTGCAGCCAGTGAGCTCGAATGAAATGAATCACTACACCCATAAACTGAAAATTGACCTTTCAATCCCAATGCAAGAGTGAAGTGAATTCAGTTGCAAAATGAAACAAAGGTTGGGGCTATGCATATGTTATTTCCCCGGCCAATTGCCATGCTAAGTACCCTTCCCTTTTTAGGGAGTGTCTTCCCATTGTTATGGTTGTGCCTCTTTCATCTTAATAAAATGTGTCGTTCATAAAAATTAAAAAAAATAAAAACAAAGACACTGTATCAAAAGCATTCCCAATTAACAAAATTAATGATGCTAACCTCATGGCCAGATACATACAAACAAAATTAATGGTGCTAACCTCATGGCCAGATACATGCAACAGAAACATAAGTTAAATAATATCATTGGTTCCCAACACATTCTCAGTTAACGTCTTTCAAGTCACGGGCTTTCTGTAAGTAATTAAGTCACCAAGATGGTTCTCTTGCAAAAGATTATATGACTATTTATGGCAAGTGGCCAATGAGAGCCTGCCTTAAAATTTCCACAATCAATTTTTTTAGCATGTGACCTATTATTTATATTTTTATTGGTACGTGACCTATTTTTTTGGTACGGTATATATTTATCTTATGTGACCTACTATTTATAGCACATGACAAGTCTCTCAAAGATTCACCTTTGCGTTCCATACAGTGCTTTTGCATTTGGGATTTCCAGGCTCCTCAACCAATGGCTCTGCAGAAGGCTCTTTTGGCTCCGCTCTAGCATCTACTTCAATGAGGTCATGCTCAAATCTATTCCACACAAGCAGAAACAATAAACTGTTTATTCTGAACAGTTTCTGCCATAAAGAAATCCAGAAGCATAAAAATCTAATCTTAATCCCATAAAAAATAGCCCCATTTCAGAACTCTCCCCCAACACATAAGCAGAACTAACTACGCAGCCATTACAAAGAAGGCAGATGACAAACTACATTGCACTGTAACAGGGCAACTTAAAAAGAGAAGATACCTGACAGGAGTGTGTAATGACAGATTCAGGTTTCCCTTTGGCCAGTGCAGAATAATCTAAGGAAAATTGAGAAGATCCATTACAATACATACTGAGTACACACTTCAGCGTAGATTCAAGACAAGTAAGATAGCCGTGACTTGCAAGCAACTGAAATAAGAAAAGTCATACCTTGGTGAATTCCGGGGATATTGATAATTTTGGATACCGCTTGCTCAAGGCCAAGTAGTCCCTTTCAACGTCCACCAAACAGGATGGGTAAACCTGAAAATAGAGTATAGTTCAATTATCCCACCTAATAAACTCTGAAGACACCACGATTCCCATATAGAGCAAAAGCAAGAAGTAAATGAAGCAGATTGTTTGAATCAGCTCTAGATGGAAAAAAAGGCAAAAAAAAAAAAAAACTATGAAATATTGTAGTTGTTTCCTGACTCTCAGCTGTTTGAAGTGTTCAATGGTTGTTTCTCTCCTAAAAGAATCTCCTCGCATGACATTACTTTTGTAGCTTCATCATATCCGTTGTCAACACCAACAACAAATGGAAACTAGGCATAGCCACAAACAAAGTGCAAACCTAAAGCTGTATATAGATGATCATACACCAAAAGCAAGACCTATACCAAGTTGATCCTAGATTTCCAAATCCAAATCCCATAAATATCTTGGTGTATTTAGGAAAAAGTGTGAATCTAAGGAATTCCAGAAGAATATCTAGAAAAGAGGCAATGGGCAATTGGTTGAGAATTTTCTCATGAAACTTCAAGGCTGAGATGAAATCAGGAAACAGAACAGGAACCTAAGAAGCAGCCCTCAGACCCAGAGACTCACGGCAGACTAATTTCCCAATATCACTGAAGATTCATGGTTTTACCTTGCAAACATATTCTCTCCTTTTTTCTTTAAGGGGTGAATGACGCCTTCAGCATGACAGAGCACACAGTTAGTTAAGAAGGCTGGACCACAAATGAAGCAGCAATCTATTCAGAACTATAGCAGGATGCAAGAAAAAAAGCATCAAGGTCCACCTATGCAAAGCCTCCTGACGTGGAGAGTCTCGTCGTAGAGGTCTATCATCCCTTATCAAAGAAGAACCATGGCGATCTCTAGCAATTCTTGGTGGAGTTCGTTCACGCCTAAGTTCAGGTCCACGTTTACGTTCACGTTCTCTATCCTTGTCACGGCGCTCTCTTTCTCGCTCCCTTTCTCGTTCACGCTCCTTCTCTCTTTCACGTTCTTTCTCTCGCTCACGCACATGCTCGCGGCGACGCTCCTCCTCCCTCATGTCAACGTCCCGACGAAACCCACCCCTATCATCTTTCCGCTCGTCAACCTTCAATCCTCCAATGCCTGGATGCCCACCACGCGACAGAATGCTACCTGGATATTCGGACTCAATCGACGCGCCATGGAACCCTTTTCCTGCAATATAATCCCGACCAGGAGGCAAGCCCACCCCATATCCTGCACTGGAAGACCCTTGTGCATAAAGAAGATCATCGACACTTCTCCTGGGAGCTGCACCTAATATGGATGCTGGATGTTGTCCAGCGTATGAAGCACTACCAAGGATAGATAAATTGCGATGATCAGCATCCATTCTTCCACCATACGCGCTAAGATCTTGGGATCCATGAAGAACTGCAGCACCCCTTGCTGCAAGATAATCACTTGGTCTGCCAGAAATGCATATGCTACTCAGTGCAGTAAGAAATGGAAGCTTATCTATCAAAATAAAGCATAGGGCTGACACCATTTTCACTCACAGAGATTTAATCTACCGAGGATGGATTGAAGTTAGGCTGACACTTCTCATTTACAAAAATAAAAACAGATGGAAGGAAAAGGAAACATATTCAACATCACTGCATCAATCAATACATGGTAAACAAGGATTTCAAGTGATTAACGTCAAACAGTAAGCATGCAATCTATAGAACCATACCTATTACTTCCATCTAGAGCAGAAGCCGCCATGGCATGCCTCATATCAGAACCAGTTTGCAATGATTGAGCTTTCAGCATTTGCTGCTGTCGAGCCAATGATGCCTGGTGATAGTTGTACAAAGAATTAGATAGATGGCTAAAAGGCTAACACTGACCCTGTCTCAATACCCAAAATAATATATAATAGTAACCAAATCCAGTACCTGGTCAACATGGTCGTGCATCTCAGACTGTTGCAGTAACCAAAAGAAACAGAACAGAAGTCAATTATTATTCTAGGGAAAGAGATAAATATGAATGCACATTGCTAAATGAAACAGTGCCAGAGTACCTGACGCTGAAGGCCCAGACCAACAGAATCAGCATATCTTCTAGCTGATTCACTCTGAATGTCCCTCCCACTATAAGCACTCTGGTGCTCACCATAGTGGCGGCTGTCTATAGTACCATAATCAGAAACTTTTGCAGCAGGGAACTGGTCACCTTTGTGACCATATCCATGGTTCGATGATGAGACATAGTCATCGTTTTGTAACCCCAAGCTAGATCCTAGAGCACCAGATGCAAACTTAGGAGACTCTCCCAGAGCTGAACCATAATCAGCACGACCAATCTGTAGAAGCACACATGCTACTTAGAAACATCAAAGGCATATTATGCACCATATAGAGTCATACTACAAAAATAAATGTAATCAATCCTCCTGAAATAGAATCCTCACTTGCAAATGGTATACATACTAAAAACAAATACCAATTTCACCAACAAGCTAGCTTAAATCCTACCATAGCATACCCATACAATAAAGATGAAAGTGAAAAACCCTTTTCTCACATAACCAAGACCCAGACCAACAGAGAATCTATTTTGATATCACAAAGACTTAGACCTTACTCCTGCTCAATAAAACCAATATTACAAATACCTAGACCTTACTCCTGCTCAATAAAACCAATATTACAAATACCTAGACCTTACTCCTGCAACCCTGATTAATAAAACCAAAATAGTACCTATCCAAATGAAACAATTTCAAGCGGTCCTATGCAACTTAATATCCGAATAAGCACCCTTTAATTAAATTACCAAAAAAGAAATAAGTACTCCTACAAACTTCCGAGGCCAAAGCAACATAGACTGATGGTTTAAGATACCTCCTTAGCTCGTGCATCAGCAGCATAACATGTAACAGGATTGTGGCAACTAAGTACTCAGAAAAGAGAGTAAATCTGTATTGGACGACTTAAAACAAGAAGAAAAGGAAAGAAAGAAACCTCTATTCAGTGATAAATTAAAGGCCTGACATCACAATGAACATGAACAAGAGTCACGTCACATCAAAGGTTGAGAATCCCAAATGGTAGACAGTATGGGGCCTGGTTCATAGTTTGTTCACAAAGAGTAACAATTTGACAGAAACTTATGATGAATTGCCCAAGTTGCATAATGTGGGAGCGGTATCTAGAGCTAATTCGAGTGTAGGAGCACCGAAACAGCAGTTCTCAAATGTTAGGAAGTTGTGACTGCCTGAAGCGAGAGCAAATTTCTGATGCAAGAGCAAGAGCACTCTGAAGCAGGAACAGCACACCGGGTGAAAGGTTCTTTCATCTAAAGAACATCCCCGTAGTATTTCATTTGAGATAAATAGCTTCAGAAATTAAGATGTTCCAGAAACAGCACTATATCATCCATGAAGGAATAATCGGGAAATAAATTGAAATAACAACCTTTTGACCACTGCTCAGATTAGATGTTCCATACATGGCTCCATATTGTCCTCCATAATGAGCTGCAGGAGAAGCATGGGTTCTATATGCACCATATTCTGCTTCTTGAGAAGAACCCAACATGGATGAATGCCGAGAGGGTATTGAAAGTTGGGACCCTCTGTCAAGACCACCAAGAGAGCCTGTAGAATAACCAGATCCAGACTACAGACGACAATAAAAAGTCAGGATAAAACAACATAATAGAATTCCGAGATTTTACTTAGTGTAACTCAAGTAACTACCTCATTATATTTTACCAACAACATTTAAATGAACAATTTTGCCCAAACCAAAAAAAAAAAAAGAAGTTCCACAGTATGTAGACTTACAGCTTGCCCATATGCTGGTTGTGATGCATATGACTGTTGCCCATAAGCATTACCCCCCCTTGAAGGGTACATCTTGGTCTAGCAGGGCAGAGCCTATGCTGCATCAAAAAATAAAAATGATAAGAAAAGACAAGTTACCTAAATCATGCAATTCAGTTAGCAGAAACTGCATGGACAGGGCATTACATCTTCTCTATAACAATACTAACATGTAGTCGTTGCTTGCTAAAGAAAGGCCCATCTTATCAAATCAATTTACTTCTATATAATTATTAATGAAGTTAATGATTATAAATAATAAAAAAAAGTAAACGCATGGATAATCAATTTCCAATCCTTAGCTGGAAGGAGGTTTGCTCCCCTTACAAGAGGGAGCTGGCATTAAACGCATGGATATGGTTAACATTGCGCTTTAGGGGAAGTGGGTGTGGCACTTTGGAAATGAGAATTCTTGCTTATGGAGATCCATAGTTGCAGCCAAATATGGCCTTTCTCCAGGGGGATGGTGGACCAAATCTTCCTCTCTTTATCGCTCTTCCCATATTTGGAAAGGTATAAATTGGATTGTCCCTTTCGTTCGGGAAGGTATAGCTTTTTCGGTGCAAAATGGCAAGAGAGTCAGATTCCGGTTAGATCCTTGGTTGGGGGACAAGCTCCTCGTAGAAACTTTCCCAGACCTTGTTTCCCTTTGTTCTGACAAGCATGTGTCTATAGCATCTTGATATGTCGTAAGTGGGGAAGATGGGATTTGGCAGCCCCCTTTTAGGAGGAATTTGACGGATGATGAAATCATGAGTCTAGCTAACTTGTTGTCTCGCATGCAGGGAATCTCGATTTCCATGGAAACGGAATACACATTATCTTGGAAGTGGAGCGCATTTGGATCTTTCTCCATTCATTCCCTTTATAGTTCGCTTTCAGATCCAAGAGGCCCAGTGCATCAATGCCCTTCAAGTGTGGTTTTGACTTATGGAGCTCTCCCAAAGGTAGAGCGGCCTTTGCTTGGCTAGTAGGGAAAGGTCGAGTTCTTACAATTGATAATCTTCAAAAACGGGGAATGTAACTTCCTAATATGTGCTTGCTATGTGAGCAAGATGCAAGAATAGTAGAACATGTGTTCTTTCGTTGCTCCTTTGTAGTTAGTCTGTGGTTCAAAGTCCTCACCCTAGCTAAGGTCTCTTGGGTGATAACTCTCCCTATGGAATAATTCTTGGCTGCTTGGCATGGAGCAGATGGTGGAAGTTTGGGAAGGAAGAGATGAAGGTTGATCCTTCTTGCGGCTTTTTGGTCCATTTGGTAGATAGGAATAACCAATGCTTTCGTAATTGTAGTTTAGCTGTGTCGGGAGTATTCAATAGAGTTATTCTTTTGTTTCGTGATTGGGCGCCATGAGAGTTTAGTTGGGGTTGTCGGTTGTGGGGCTCTCGGTTTGGATCTTCCCAGCAATGGGGATGGTTGTTGTTGTTGTATTTTATTTTTGGTTGTTAGTGTTTTTCCTAGGTTTTCCTTTCCTTTTTGTTTTTGGCTTTCCCTTTCATTACACTTCTGTTTTGTTTTCCTCTTTTGGCTTTTGCCTAATAAATATCATCTTCCAACCAAAAAAGTAAGACTCTCACATGAGGTGGCAAAGCATGCTCAATGCGTAAAACCAATGAGGGACACCTTCCTTAGCAAAAGACTAAGACACTTAGCCTCATAATGAATTTTATAAATGTCAATTCTAGACTTCTAGTAGACAACAATCCCACTTGAAAGCAAAGAAGAACTGATGGGGACATCACGCGCACCCCCCCCCCCCCTCTCTCCTCAACGCACGTATGCAAGGAAAATGAGCTCCCCACCGTCGATCTAGCTCGATGACGACGTCCAGGGAGGACCTCCTAGTTAGAAGACAAAGTTTTGATTCAAAAGAGTGGGCTCGATAGTCAAGAAAAGCCCATCATGGGATCTCATGATCGTGGCCCACTGGTCAGATTAAGTTCATACTTTACATTTTGCTTATTTATATTATTTAGAACATCATGAACGCTTTAGATTTCTTTGATTAGTTTTTATTTTAGTTTACTTCATCGCCAAGCAATAAGTTGCGCACATGGCGTGAGTTTTTGGGTATAGGGTTTTCCCTATAAACAGGCACCCCTTGTAGTTCTTTTGATTCATTGAAGTTGAATAAAAATTCCTGTTTAGTTTTTTTGCTCTCTCAGTTTCTGAGTTGTGAAAAAATTAAAGTGAGTGCGAAGCCCTCCCTTTTCGAATGGCTGAGATTAAAGCAGGTGCAAAGTCCTCCCTTTTTCTAAGGGTTAACTACCGTGGTGCGAAGCCATGATTATCCACATCTGCCCCTCCATCTTATTTCATCCTTCCCGCAACCATCTTTGCGCCCAATCTGTTTGTTTTGCAGCTGTTCATCCCTCCACCGCCAGTTTTCAAAATCTAGCTCTAAAGGAGGGCTGAAACTTTGACAGATCACCACGCCCAGACCACAGCCCGGATCGACGTGAGATTTGGAGGTTTTGCAGCCCCAGCCTGGCCGACCAGGGCCAAGAAGCCGGTTTGGGAAGGCGGGCCTTCATCGCACGTGCGGCCAGCCCATCTGCGCACGTGCGTTAGCCCCGGGGTACCGTCTGCACGCGGGAGCTATTTCTGGGTCAGGTTTTTCTCTTGTTTTCCTTTTTTCATCCCTAATTTTATAAACTCTAACCCTAGATTGCCCTAAATTCCCTATTTCTATCTCTTTTCTCACCCTAAGGTTCCTTGATTTGAAATTGGTGAATTCCTTAGATTAGGGATTGATTGTCATGCACGTGTAGATGATTTTTATTTCCCTTTGAGTATTGTTTGGTTCATTATTTTTATTGATTCAGCCCTAACATGTGTAGGCATGGACCCACAGATTCCCCTTAATTGAATATTTGGACTTTTGTGTGGGATGTGGAATTTGTGTAATTGTTTATAAACTATGTGATCTTAAATCTGAAATCTTACACATCATATCTGAATTTCATATCCTGCATCAAGAACTCCATGAACCCAGTCACCACATAGACGTCCGCAAAAGACCAAGATACTAGCCTCATGATGATTTTTTTTTTTTTTTTGAAAAGTTACTGTATGTATTGAAAGAAAGAAAGGGGGGAAGAACAAGAGGTTACAAAAGCGGGAGAAAAATGGGAGCTGCCGAGAAGGCAACTATAGACCATTACACCCCGAGGAACAGGAAATCAATTTGGTTAAAGCCGACAACGTGAACCATCCATTCAATCAGGAAGCGCTTTTTTAAAGCCTCATGATGAATTTTTAAAATGTCAATTCTAGTAGAAAAAACCACAATTCCACTTGAAAGCAGAGAAAAACTCCATGAACCTGGTCACTAAATAGATGTCCATGCAATGACTTTCATAAGTTCCTTCTGACAATGTGAAAATCCAAGGAGGAATTATAATACTTTCAGAAGCTAGAGCATGTGCCTTGTGCTCATTATATTCTTTCCTTCCAATAAACAGCAAGGAAGATCTCACCAGTGCCACTCCTCGCCAATTCTTGTCAACATTGGCACACGTTTTCGTACAAAACTTCCATATAGTTCAGCTTGACCAGTCACACAATTCTTTCTATTGTCCAATCTCTGTTGTTTTTAAGGCCACCTCCTAGTCCAAACTCTTTCCACAAGGGCATAAGATCACTTCATACTACAAATCTCCACTATTACGGAAGCTCAAGATGTCATCTTCTTTATCTTACCACTGGTTTTGTTACTCCATTGTTGTTTGTCAGTCATGGATTTTTTATTGGTGATCTGAATTTCATTACAAAATAACGAAAGCTACAACAAACAGGGGCAACAGAACCTCAACAAGACCAAAACAGGGAAACCACAACAGCTCCTAAAGAGAAACAAAACACCACTGAGAACATAAAACAGGAACATATAGAGCAGGCTTTCCTCATATCCTGGATGATGAGATTGGAGCCCATAACTCCAGACTTTGCCAACCTATTAGCTACTCCATTGCATTCACAAGGAATACGGGCAAGACACATTTGAATTCCGCCGCAAAGGTCACAAGCTTCCTCAATCTAATCAGAAACCCTCCAAGGGTAACATCCAGACTTAATCCATGTTGTTGCATTGGAAGAATCCCCTTCAATGAAGACAGGAAGAGAATTCAATTTGGAATGCAAGAATCCAGACAATTCCATGCGGCAGCTTCAGCAAAATTTGAGTCTCTAGCCCTAATGGCCCAAAGAATTCCACCAAAATAGAACCCGAGCCGTCTCTCAATACACCACCAATTCCAGCTAAACCAGGGTTAACATAGGAGCAACCATAAAAAAGAGGGGGGCTTCCACCGAAATGCAGGCTGTTGTGATGCAATCACCCCATGTCTCACATGTGCATGCTCTACACGTGTACAGGAAAAGGACCACTTCCCCTTTTTAGCCCATCACTACTTTCCTTTTCTTTCAAATCTCTAAATTAGGAAATTTCTTTTTTCTTTCATATCTTTATATTAGGCAATGAGTAATTTTAGATTTTTCTTATTTAGGCACTCTCTGAATTACAAAGCTTTTTTATTAGGTAGTTTCCTATTTTCTCAGATCTTGGCTAGCTAGGAATTCTATCTTTAGATTCCATAACTTTTATTGCAAATTGTAACAACTGATTATAAATAAGGCCTATGGCCTATGGAATAAGACAAGTAGGAAGATATTCTCTTTTCTAAAAGTCTCTTATCTCTACGGTAATTGTTGAGGGGGGATCCCTAGTTCAAGACTAGAGGACTATTGAGCTTGCTCACAATCTTGCATTCGTGATCTCTAGCATTCGGCTAGAGGATTGTTGTGTCTTTTCACACAATCTTTCTTCTCCTATTGATCTATTTGCTTATCCTTTCGGGTTTTGCATTAAATTGGTATCAAGCAAGTTCTGCCCTCGGGAAACTTGAAAGAAGGTAATGTTCTCATCTCAATCCAATCTTTCATCTTTCCCCTTCCTCGATCCTTCATCTTCTATTTTCTTGTCTTTCTCTTTTTTCCCTTCCCTAAATCAACCCATTAGTTCAACCATTCCACCACAAACCATATTATTCACCATCTCACCTAAACCATCACCCTATCTCTACCCCAAATTCCTCTAGTAAACAGTCCATACCCTATCCTAATTCCTACGCCCGACCTTTCGAAAACCTTTCCCATTCACTACATCTAAAAGAGAGAGAGAGAGAAGAAAAAAGAGAGAAAATAAAAAAGAATGAGAAAAAAACATTCTTGCATGCTTTGTGAAAGCCTAGTCTTATGTGCACTAGCAAAGGGATGATTTACAATCCTGGGATGGCTACGCACCCTCGTGATGGGACTGTCGCAACCTTGCAATAAGTAGTTGATTTGATCACGAAACGAATGGATGATCTAGAGACCCATTCCATGGTCAGAATGAATGCTTTGAAAGATCATTTCTTCATGTATCTCATAACTGCACTCGGGTCTAAGATCTATAAAAAGTTTCATTTTTTTAGTCATGGCTAAAATACAAATTTCAAGTTAATTTCTTCCTTAGTGTCCTTTTTTTTTGAACACCTGCAAAAATGAGTAAGATTGTTACATTAGTCCATTAAATCAATCAATCAAGTCCATAATTTCTTAGAACTAAGCCGTAGATAGTCCATTTACGATGTTTCTAACAATAGATTGAATGTATTAATCTTTTTAAGTTTGACTTAGGATCAAGATCTACCTTAAAGACAATTAGATGTTTAGATCCATCCAATCCGACCATTTATTTCCTTATTTTTCACGATTTCGGTCAAATGGTCTTGATTGATCTTTGATCAGATGATCCAATATAACATTAGATTAAGTAGATTTTAAATTTTCTTAAATCTAATCCCTTGATTGATTTATTAAACATTTGATTAACGGTTGGATTGGACCCGATCGTCGATTTAACAGTCCAGATCATTATTATAATCTTTTCACTAATTTTAACAATCTGGATCTAGATTGTCACTTGTTAGACTATCAAATGGTCCCAAATTAGGCAGCTTTGTAGTCCGTTCAAATTGTCCAGGTTAGTCAGGTTTCAAGGCCATATAAGGAATTTAATTCCATCAGATTTGGTGGTCATTGCATGTTCTAGAATTGATCAAATTTGGACTCAATAGAATGTCCAGTAAATGGGCAAATTTGAACGTCCCCATGTTGGTAAACATGTGCAGAGGTTGGACCTCAAATCAATGATCCAGATTTGATTGATTGGAACGTCCAAACAAACCATTCAAAAATCAAAACATGTGGGCCTTGGAAAATACAATATAGAAGTTATTTACTTGATGTACGGTGGAGATCAATGATTCTTTAACTTGTGTGGCCTAGATGGCATACGTCCCACTCTCTTTATATTTAGTGTGAGTGCTTACAAGTGGTTTGGCATGCCTTATATAGGGGAGCCAAAACCATCTTACATAAATGCACATGCACATGTAACATGTGATAAACACATATTAAGTGCATGCGTTAGTGCTTATGCTTAAGCACAACTAGGATTGTCATATTTCGTAGTCCTATGAGGAGAACAAGCACTCGTGAAGATATTCTTCAACTCATGAAGATCTGTGAATCGACTCAATCAAGCATCTTAAGGAGGACTCAACATCTCAAAGCTTAAAAGTACATGGTTCGAAGATCGAAACACTTCGTATGAGTCAACCATCAGATGGTATAACCTTAGATTGACCTTAGGTTAGGTGTATTTCACATAGCATCATAATAATCATCTTTTATGTGAAAATACACTCAAGTCATGATAATGCTATGTGTACTCCTCCATGGTCAGATTGTCCTACCGAAGCGTGAGGAGCTCTTGGAAAGAAGTTGTCTCATAATTCAGCGATAGGAACCTTTGCTTCAATCTTGCCTTCATTTCCTCTCAATTGCTTACGGGAGGAAAGCTACACCGCTACAAATCTTCTTCGATAGTGTACCACCAGTCTTGAGTTGTGCCCTTAAGTTTCAGGGTAACAAAACGTAACTTGACAGCTTCTTCTATTTCATACCAATGAAAACATCGCTCCATTGACTTTAGCTAATTATTGGACACCTTCGGATCCAAATTACAACAGCTTGGAAAAACATATTCTATCTGTCCATTAGATTCCTGAAATTCATATTCAATGAAACCTTCACCTTGACTCCTTCATGGATGTAAATGGACTAGAGACATGGAAACAGAGAGGAAAGAGTTGCCTTACCAATCCAAGAACTTCTCAAATCCACACATCATCCAACCTTACCTTGAAAAGGATCCAGTGGAATATAAAAAAGTGTCCATTGACTAGGTCTGATTGTTAAGACCCAAACCTAGCAATAACCTATGCTGGTTGGCTCAGCCTAGGTATGGGTACTAGGAACCGACCCAAGCCCAATCCATTAGCCCTATCAACAAAGTTCTCTAAGAGGATTGTTAGGCGCACGCGTGGATGAGGCATGTCATCTATAAGGCATTGCATGTGTAGAGCAATGGAATATAGAAGTTGTCCATCAAGTTCAGACCGTCAACATATTCTCACCAAAAGATCAGGCTGATGGGCTCACCAGGTGGGGCCAATTCAATCCTTTGTTCAAGTAGTCACCTGACCTGCAAACCCAAAACAAGACTACTCTTAAAAGTCCTGTCTCGTCAAATATTGACAAGAGATAATTATTATGTGGGTTTTTTGCATTTTAGCTTTCTTTGTTATTCATTGGGCTATGTTCCTTTAGCTTTCCCTTTTCTTTTCTTTTTTGATCTCCTTTAATCCATTTGGTTCATCAAAATCATCATCATCTAAGCCTTATATTTGGGTTCAGCTACATGAATCTTGTTCTATTCAGGGTCAGCTACAAGAATACTATTCTGCCATTCCACTCTATCGAGGACCATATCCTTAGTTAAACCCTCGTAGACATATTCTTACTACCTTCCCCCACGTCATTTTGGGCCTTCCCCTTGACCTTTTATAACCTTCAATTTGAATCAACATTGCCAAACTATCTAAGTGTACTTCCTTTTGCCAGCCAAGTTTGCCCTGTTGGGATTTTGAGCAACCATGATCACTTGGATAGCATTGTAGCTGATGATGCGAATGTAGCAGTGA
This sequence comes from Magnolia sinica, assembly GCF_029962835.1. Classification (NCBI taxonomy): domain Eukaryota; kingdom Viridiplantae; phylum Streptophyta; class Magnoliopsida; order Magnoliales; family Magnoliaceae; genus Magnolia; species Magnolia sinica. The sequence continues at coordinate 71,256 of NC_080577.1, forward strand.
AGAGCTAGATCCTGAGAAAGTGGAAGAAATAGAAGAAAGGGAAAACCAATGATGATGGATATTGACCATCAATCAATGAAGTCCAGAGAGTACATCCAGAAATGGACTTTCCTTGGCCATCCATTTGAAAAATGAATTTCGTGTACCCATTGCATCCATTGGATAAGTTATGCATTGCAATTTCACGGTCGCATTCATGCACATGCACACACACAAACATACACAGACCCGCACAGACCCATAGTTGCACCTGCGCAACTGAGCGCACATGTCCTGCTCCACTACAACACGATATGTGGGGCCCACTGTGATGTTTGCATGACAATCAATCAGTCCGTGTCAGACCACTCATGTTCTCATTGGAGCCGAAAAATCCGGCCAATCCAGAACTAATGTGAGCCAAAAAGGTAAAATCATTCCTAGAAACACTAAAATAATATGGTGTGGCACATCTGAATTTTGGTCATCCTCATTTTGGGCACCAAGGAGAACATGAGTCGCATGAGATGGACGATTTGCATCTTGGGAGAGGCCGTGCTTGGAGTAGGCACGGATGATGGCGTTCCATGAGTGCCGTGCGTGTTGAATGCTGCCACGGCAATCATACATTCAATCATGCATTGATTGCTGTCAAACTACGAAAAAAAAGGGGGGAAAGAAAAAAAAACAGAGTCTCACCAAAACACACTGATTACACCGACACCAAACCCTAGAAAAACCCAAATTCCTACCAGAAGAAATCAAATCACTCGTAAACCCCTATATTTCTAACCGAAACCCTACGCAAATACAAATTTCCACAAATAACTCCCATTCCACCAAATCAAACCCTATCACATATTTTCTAGAAATCAGAGGCGAATTGCATACCTTCCGATGCGAAATCTGAGAAACAAAAAACCTCTCGAAAGAGCAGCGATAAAAACGGAATCTCGCCTGATATGGAGATCGGGTTTTAGGGTTTCTGGGATCCGAAAATGAGAGCGAGAGTGTGGGAGATGGAATTCGAATGAGGGTTTTAGAAACCCCTCTTCCAAAATGACATTTGCATTCAAATCCGCACAATGTGCGTTTTACATCATTTAAATAACACCATATGTTATCAGCCGTACATTTAAGGCCCACCTAATAGACGTTTAAGATTGTCTTATATAGTAAAAATATAAATATTAATAATCTACATGTGGACCCACTATTTGAATGGTCTAGATAACTCGACATCAATGCCACAGATGATATGAACAAATCATCACCATATTACATTATATCCACAACTAACAAGTAAAAAATTACTGGACGGTGTGTATGAACCAAATACATCATGATGGGCCCACGGATCACCTACCTGCGTCGCAAGCCAAACCCGTCCGCAACAAAAACCTCTTAGGGCCCATTGTAACGTTTATTGGACATCAAACACGTTTACAAGGTCATTCAGTCTCAGTGAATGAATGGAAAAAATAAATACCAGCTCGATCCACCATTACGTGGCCCCGGTGGATTTTACTGTATGAATTACATTACCGCTACTCATGGTATAGGCCACTTAATGCTTAAATCTACCTAATATTTGGACTCAAGCTTTAAAACAGCTGGTCAAAAGGGATGGTCTTGGATAAAATACAAACATCGATGTGGGCTACACCAACCTCAAACAATAGCTAGGTCTTTGGAGGGTACTTTTTATTTCTCAATAATACTTTTTTCATTTTCAATTGACCAGTAAATATCACCAATCCAGTTGCTAGCTAATTGAATGAGTGTAATTTTATATTTTTAACCTCCGATGAATATATAATATGTAACTAAGGAGTTATGAGATATGATTGTTGGAAGAAAAAATAGTTAAGTCGAATAGGTTAACCTATGGAATGAACCAACTCTACTAAATAACACGAGCCTTTAAACTTTAAGCCCCAATGGGCTTCCATGTCCAGAAACGGTCCGACATTTAAGGAGATCAACATAACTGTAAGGACACACAAAGAGAATGCATAGGTCGCCCACTTAAATGGCCTGTTGCAGACCTAACCCATAGGTCGTCCATAACTCAGTTATAGGTTAACCATATCTCAACTATAAATCGACCCCATAGCTCGGTCATAGCTCGGCTATGGCTCGGCCAGAGCTCAACCATGGCTCAACTGGAGCTCGACTATAGTTTGGGGTAACCCCTGAAATTAGGTAGCTGCTGACTCTATGGAGAGTTTGATATATGACCTATCCCTGGACCAATAATCCGTATTTTTTTCTAACAAATCTTCGGAGGATCAAATCGAATCCCGAGAATCTCGGGATTGCGATAATCTTGCAGAGATCCCAGATTCGAACGGATTCATATCCGACGTATCAAGGAAGACTTCTTACGCCGTCGACTTCCTTCTCTTATAAATAGAGGCATCCTTAACCATTATAAGGTACGCACATTCATTCTCCGGTACTCTATTGGTAACTATTTTCCAAAGAGATCATGCCCTACTAAATACCCAAATGTCCTGACTTACGCGTCAAAAGGTCCCCTGTGCAAGCAAGGGTTTCACTTGTCTCTTGTTCTTTTCTGTGCAGGTCGAAATGAGTTAGCCCGGAAGGGTCTGCAAGAAAACTACATCAATGGCGATCAGCACGATGAAGTTTATTATCGTTGACAATTTGTTCACAGGTACATTTTCAGTCTCCTCCATCGTTGCAGGTTCTTCAAGACGGTCCTAGTATGACAACAATATTAGGGGCATAAAAAATAGATTACCATACTATTCAGAAAGGCAAGCAAGTAATAATTAAAGAGCCCGTTGAAGAAGAGTTTTATGAAGAAAATAATAATGAAGAATTATCCACCTGCAGGAGCCCTATTCCTTCATTTATTCCTTCCGAGACAAGGGATCCATCCATATCGGCTTATACATCTTCCGTTCCTGTAACAATGTATGCGCGTGTGTGTGTTTTTGCAAATGACATCATCTCTTCTTTGTTCTTATCTTTTTCTTCTACCTTATTGCAGTCGTCTCATTTTAAAGTGGCTTGGCCAGCTTTAATATGATGGCCCCATTATTGAATACATTTTTTATGAAGAAATCCCTCCACATAAATTGATAATAATCAAGGACGTTTTGTTGGTTGTGGCTCGTATATTTCAATACCGATGGCAATGGCTTCTCCTTAATGATAATCTTACTGTTTTAGATAATTTCACGGAGCTAGCCAGATTTAACATTACGCCACTACATGACTCTTTAATTCATTTATGTGCTTGCTCCAAGCATTCTTAATTGTCAAAAAGATTTGATGCTCCTTAGAGGTAAGATATTTGGAATTTCAGCCACTATATATTGATGTGATAAGGAGAATAATTCCCTTTGAGAACAACTAATGATCTTTGAAGAAAATATAACAGCCATTAATAAACAGATAACTATTCTTAAAGCTCAGAAACAAGAAGAACAATTAAAAATAAACAAGATCAATAATAATATCACAGAGAATACTAATATAGCTGATATTGAAAAGTCATAACTTTCTCTCAATAAAGCGTATATTGTCTCATTGGAGTGAGAATTGGTGAACGCTCCTGACCAAGCCAAGCTTATTATTGATATTAAACTTAATGATGTTGTTGTTCATATGCAATTTAAACAAATCTTACAAAAGTTTATGCTCGCTTTGGGTGTTTTTGAATTAATGTAATAGCTTGAGAATTGTCTTGTATCAAACATTTATTCATACATATATTTACATGTAAAATTACAACATTATCATAGAAATGATATAAACATCACAGTGGATAAGGGACATTTCAACGTAGCCATTCGCTAACTTTTTCCTGTCAGTCTCACTTAGTTCTGGATCTGCCTCATTCTTGGTCATGTCTTACCGTGATCGAAAAAAAGAAAAGAAAAAATAAAAAATAAAAACTGATGGACTAGATTTTTCACAAATATCATTGCACGCCTCACCTAGCTTTCTGCCTTTGGAAGCGTGTGGGGTGGCAAGCAAATTGCGTGACGGTGACTTACGTGGTATGTTGGGGCCGCACTATGATGTGTTATATCCAAGTTGTCCATCTATTTTATGTGATTATTGGAGGGCATGATCCAATAAATGTGGCAAGCCTAATGCTTATGTGGAACACACAACGGAAAGCAGTAGGAAAGTGATGTACCTTCGTAAGACCCACCATAATGTTTATTTGCCATCCAATATGTTCATAAGGTCATATAAACCTGGATGAAAGGAAAACACAAATATCATCTTAATCCGAAGAATTTATGACCTAAGAAATTTTCGGTATTGAATGTTGGGACATTAAAAAGTATATATCGGCAAACGGTACTAAGGTCAAAAAAAGTATAAGAATCATAAGCATGCGATGTAGGGTCTGAGCCAGGCTGCATATGTAACAACAAAAATGACCTCTACCTATCACAAGTATAGACGCCCACCATGTATTCACTGCACCCAACTACCCAAAAAAAAAAACTCTAAAAAAACCATTAAAAAAACCCTATACCCTTTGATGATGTCGACATCTATCAAGGATATGTCTATTCGATGCCATCAAGTAGTAACACTAAAATATTCCAATAACCAATATTGATTTTTTGAATTTTCTCGATGGGATTAAGCATTTGTCTATGGCATTAACATTGCTCGATGGCATCGACAAACCCTGTTAGTGATAGATTTAATATATCAATAATATGCTTATATGTTTTTTTTTTCCCTTTATTTTATCTGTTCTCAATCATGCTCCTTCAATGGTTGTGCCCAATGGATGGTCCAGATCTCTCATATATGTGAGCCAATCATCTTTCGTTCAATATGCCAGATGCTTTTAATCAATTTTTTCTTGATCAATTTGCTTTCACACAAATCCCATCTGATGAATGGCCCAATTTGCATGTAATATGCTGCCACGCAATCATGATGTTTCACTGTTGGTTAAAATCAAACAACCCTGTTCAATGACCGCCTAATGCTATTTCTAAATATCCCCATCGACGAACATTACAGATACTAAAGGCCGTGGAGGATGTCCGTTTGTGGTGGTAGTATTTTGTGGGGCCCACCATGATGTATGTGTTTTATCCACGCCATCCATCCGTGTGTTTTGCCAGCTCATTTTGGGCCATGAGCCTAAAATTAAAGCATATCTCCATCCAACCATTTGATTAGGTTATTTTGAGCCAATATGCATTTTTGGTTCATTTCTAGGTTCTCTTTATGGGTTTCCATAGACTTGAGGGTCAAATGATCTCTATATCTGATTTTCATGGTTCCTATAGGCTTCTAGTCGACTTTAGAAAAAGTATAACGGTTGCCATCCTACTTAGACAAATGGGTTGTTTGATTTAGCGTTAATTCATTAACTTGTATGATTTACCTATGGATTGATCATAACTGTAAGGACACACAGAGAATGCATAGGTCGTCCACTTAAATGGCTTGTTGCCGACCTAACCCATAGGTCGTCCATAACTCGATTGTAGGTCGACCCAATAGCTCGGTCATAGCTTCGCTATGGCTCGGCTAGAGCTCGAACACGGCTCAACTGGAGGTCGACTATAGTTTGGGGTAACCCCTGAGATGGGGTAACCGTTGACTCCGTGGAGAGTTTGATATATGACCTATCCCTTGATATATGACCTGTCCCTGGACTGATAACCCGTATTTTTCTCTAACGGCCCAAAAATCTCCCCCAAGATCTTCAAAGGATCATGTCGGATCCCAAGAACCTCGGGATTGTGATAATCTTGCAAAGATCACGGATTCGAACGGATTCATCGCCAGCGTATCAGGGAAGACTTCTTACGCCGCCGACTTCCTTCTCTTACAAATAAAGGCATCCTTAACCATTGTAAGGTACACACATTCATTCCCCAGTACTTGACTGGTGACTCTTTTCCAAAGAGATCATACCTTACTAAAAACCCAAAAGTTCTTACTTAGGCATCGAAGGGTCCCCTGTGCAAGCTAGGGTCTCCTTTGTCTCTTTTTCATTTCTGTGCAGGTCTAAATGGGTTAGCTAAGAAGGGTTCGCGGGAAAACTACATCAACGGCGATCAACACGACAAAGTTTATTATCGTTGACAAATTGTTCACAAGTGCAGTTTCAGTCTCCTCCATCGTTGCAGGTTCTTCAAGACGGTCCTACTATGACGACAATATTAGAGGCATAAAAAATAGATTACCATACTATTCAAAAAGGCATGCAAGTGATAATTGAAGAGCCCGTTGAAGAGGAATTTTATAAATAAGATAATAATGAAGAATTATCTACCTATAGGAGCCCTATTCCTTCATTTATTCCTTCCGAGACAAGGGATCCATCCATATCGGTTTATTCATCTTCTGTTCCCGTGACAAGTATAAATATATATATATATATATATATAGTATTTATTTTGCAAATAACATCGTCTCTTCTTTATTCTTTTTTTTTTTTAAACCTTATTGCAGTTGTCTCATTGTTAAGTGGTCTGGCAATCTTTAATATGATGGCCCCGGTATTAAATACATTTTTTCTAAAGAAATCCCTCCACATAAATTGATAATAATCAAGGACGCTTTGTTGGTTGTGGCTCGTATATTTCAAGACCAATAGCAGTGGCTTCTCCTTAATGATGCTCTTGCAATTTTAGATAATTTCGCAGAGCTAGCCAGATTTAACATTACGCCACTACATGACTCTCTAATTTATTTATGTGCTTCTTTGCGACAACTTGAATCAACTCGTAGTACGGTCGTCGCTCCAGACATTCTTAATCGTCAGAAAGAGTTGATGCTCTTTAGAGGTAAGATATCTAGAATTTCAGCCATCATCTATGAATGTGATAAGGAGAATGATTCCATCCGAGAGCAACTAAGAATCTTTGAAGAAAATATAACAGTCATTAACAAACAAATAACTATTCTTAAAGCTCGGAGACGAGAAGAATAATTCAAAATAAACAATATCAATAATAATATCACAAAGAATACTAATATAACTGATATTGAAAAGTCATAACTTTCTCTCAATAAAGCGTATAATGTCTCATTGGTGCGAGAAATGGCGAACGCTCATGACCAAGCCAGGCTTATTATTGATATTAAACTTAATGATGTTGTTGTTCATATTCAATTGAAACAAATCTTACAAAAGTTTATGCTCGCTTTGGGTGTTTTTGAATTAATATAATGGCTTGAGAATTGTCTTATATCAAACATTTATTCATACATATATTTACAAGTAAAATTTCAACATTGCCATATAAATGACATATGAACATCACGGTGGATAAGGGAGATTTCAACGTAAACATTCGCTAACTTTTTCCTGTCACATCTCACTTAGTTTTGGATCTGCCTCATTCTTGGTTATGTCTTAGCATGATCGTAAAAAAAAAAAAAAACAAAAACAGATAGACTAGATTTTTCACAAATATCATTGCACACCTCACCTAGCTTTCTGCTTTTGGAAGCGTGTGGGGGTAGCAAGTGAATTGCGTGCCCGTGACTTACATGGTATGTTGGGGCCGCACTATGATGTGTTATATCCAAGTTGTCCATCTATCTTAAGTGATTATTCGAGGGCATGAGTTGATAAATGAGGCAGGTCTAATGCTTATGTGGAACACACCACGAAAAGCAGTAGGAAAGTGATGTACCTTCGTAAGACCCAACATAATGTTCATTTGCCATCCAATATGTTCATAAGGTCATATAAACCCAGATAAAAAGAAAACACAAATATCATCTTAATCCAAAGAATTTATGACCTGGGAAGTTTTCGGTATTTGAATGTTAGGACATTAAAAAGTATATATTGGCAAACGGTGCCAAGGTCAAAAGAAGTATAAGAATCTTAAGCATGCGATGTAGGGTCTGAGGCGGGCTGCATATGTAACAACAAAAATGACCTCTACCTATCACAAGTATAGACATCCATTATGTATTCACTTCACCCAAGTACTGAAAAAAAAAAAAAAAATATCCTAAAAAAACCATATAAAAAACCCTAAACCTTAAATCATATACCCTTTGATGACGTCGACATCTATCAAGGATATGTCTGTTCGATGCCATCGAGTAGCGACACTAAAATATTCCAATAACCAATATTGATTTTTCAGATTTTCTCGATGGGATTGAGCATTTGTCTATGGCATTAACATTGCTCGATGGCATCGACAAACCCTGTTAGTGATAGATTTCATGTATCAATAACATGCTTATATGTTTGTTTTTTTTTCCTTTATTTTATTTTATCTCAATCATGCTCCTTCAATGGTTGTGCCTGATGGATGGTCCAGATCTCTCGTATATGTGTGCCAATCATCTTTCGTTCAATATGCCTGATGTTTTTAATCAGTCTTTTCTTGATTAATCTGCTTTCACACAAATCCCGTCTGATGAATGACCCAATTTGCATGTAATATGCTGCCGCGCAATCATGATGTTTCACTGTTGGTTAAAATCAAACAACCTTATTCAATGACCGCCTAATGCCATTTCTAAATGTTCTCATCAACGGACATTACAGATAGTAAAGGCCGTGGAAGATGTCCGTTTGTGGTGGTAGTATTTTGTGGGGCCCACCATGATGTATGTGTTTTATCCATGCCATCCATCCATGTGTTTTGCCAGCTCATTTTGGGCTATGAGCCTAAAATTGAAGTATATCTCCATTCAACCATTTGATTAGGTTATTTTGAGCCAATATGCATCTTTGGTTGATTTTTGGATTCTCTTTTTGAGTTTCCATAGACTTGAGGGTCAAATCATCTTTATATCTGATTTTCATGGTTCCTATAGGCTATTAGTTGACTTTAGAGAAAGTCTAACGGATGTTATCCTACCTAGACAAATGGGTTGTTTGATTTAGCATTAATTCATTAACTTGTATGGTTTAACTCTGGATTGATCATCGGGCTGTTGAGGATGTAATGAATGATGAATATGATGATCCGAGGATTGCTATTGACAATGAACAATTTGATTTGACTATAAAGCGATCGAAATCCTAAAAATTGGTTTTTCTAATGGTGTGATGATCCATCTCAAGAATCGATGGATAAATGAGACTTAATTGTGGATGAAGATTACTCCGTGAGGATTGATCTCATGGTCGATTATATGAATTGTCTAATATATGGTTTGATTGAAAGGTTGTACAACTATTCATGGTGTGTTGTATGTTTGGGTATTAAAAGCTTAATTAAGGGCGAGCTGTTCTCAAAACGACAAATGCTTTATGGTTTGATAAGGTCCATATATTTGATGGTTAAAAGGATAGCTTTTATGAATCATCAAAGGATGGATCATAGCATTTTTCACACTCCCATATGCCTAACCAGGTCTCCCTGGTAACACCCAAGTACCAAAAAGTACGGGGTGTTACATATGTTCACCCTCGCTTTTTTATAAGGCCTATCATGATGATTACATGAAATCAGCTCCATATGTTAGATGACACACCAATCTCTAGGCCCATGGTTCAAAAATCAGACCTATACATGATTTGAATGTGTCACACCAAGAGAAATAGTTTAGACGGTGATGTTGCCCTGTACCATGTTTCCAATCACGTGGTCCACCTGAATCATGTATGGGGTTGAGTTTTGAGCCATGGGCCTAATATGGGGCAATGCACCTAATGATTGTGCTGGATTTCAAATAAACATCACGGTGGGGCATAACACAGATATGGATGAAGGGAGAACACAAATATTACCTTGATCCAAAACTTTTGGCCCCCACAAAGTTTTTAACATTTGGTGTCAATACCTATTGTTTAGTCCATTGGAGATTTGGATCTACTTCACCACTAACATGATGATTGTGAGCCCCAACGACAACCTGAGACCACTTATCACCGTGAACACGGGTCTGCCCTAAAGCCTATATCATGCGGTTGATAGTTGCCCACAGTCCTTGTATGGCTCGCTAATTCTGTTGCTAGAAAGCTTCAAACATCGCTGTTATATAATTGAGTATCGTCTACAGGGTTGTTGCTCGTACCATTGTTAGATGCCAATGAACCTTATGAAAAGCTTATGCTCTGATGCCAACTGATGGAGGCAAGAGTTGAGTGGGTTAGATCACACACATACATAATGGTGGGGTTCACCAAAAGGGCAAGGGCCTGTTTGGATGTCGTGGGCTACATCTCGCTCTAATATGGCTGATTTTCTACATGAGGGCCTAATATGAGATGCGAAAACATATGGGGAACTAAGATCATGGAAGTACGTAATGGTAAGACCCACACAAACAGCAGTTCACACATAAATATACATCAAGAAAATACTTTTATATTGGTGATGAGAATAAATACATCCACAACTAGTTATTGTGAAGGTAATCAGTAAAAGAATACAACTTATTTTACTTTCGATTACATAATATACAATAATAGGAATTGAGAAAAACTTGTCAATTGCTTCGCTTGTGCATCTTGCTCCTCACCCGGCTAGCCTGTTATAAAAAAGAGCAAAAAATGTTTATAAACTCTCATTCTAAAATGAGCGGCCAAACAAATCCAAAACTAAACATGCATATATATACCTGAAACTTGTGATGATTAATCAAACAATCGAGTTAAATCGAAACTTGAAATGAGCATGCAAAACGAAAAAACAGACGATCAACTCAAACCTGTAAAATGTTATAAATTGAAACTTGAAACGAATAGACAAAATGAACAACAAAACAATCGACTCAAACCCGTAAGATATTATGACCTAAGAAATGAGTAGGCACAACCGAACAATCGACTCAATCTTGCAAAATGTTACAAACTGAAGCCTAAAGTGAACAACAAAAAAATATAAATAAAAATTTGAGCATAAATATGTAAATGCGAAACTTGTAATGAAAAGTCAAATAATCATTTCAAACTTACATGCTGATATAAACCGAAACTTGAAATGAGCATCTAAACAAATCATCAACATCCAAATATGAAACTAGTAATACAAATCTAAAAACTGAACTTGAATAATAAAGCGAACACCCAAACAAATCTAAATATGAATATACATATGTAAATCTAAAATCTAAAACCAACAGCCATACGAATCTAAACACAAACAAAAACCTGAAATCAACTGTCAAACAAATCTAAAATTGAATTTGAATCATGAAATGAGCAGCCATTTTTTTAAAATTATTTTTTTTTATTTTTTAATTTTAACATGAACATAATTCTTGAAATGAGCAAGTAGACAAATCTAAAACTAACTTGAATCATGAAATGAGCAGACAAACAATTTTAAAACTAAACATGAGTCATGAAATAAGCAGCCAAACAAATATAAATCTAAACATACATGTGTAAACTTCAAACTTGAAGCCAATAGTCATACAATTCTAAAATAAACACCCAATCCTAAAATGAGAAGTAAAACTTGAAATCCAAAAACGAACACCCCAAACCTAAAATTATTAACCATACAAATCTAAATAATCAAACAGTCCAAACAAAAGAGTACGCATAATATTAACCGAGTCTACAAAGCTAGTTTATAAAGTTTGAGAGTGGCATGTCTACAATAACAAAATGCCAAATTTGTAAAATCTATTTTTGATCTAACGTATTAGTTACAAGAAGCAGACCAGGGTATCACAGTCCTCAATCTAGGGTGCCATTGTCCCCAACATTCCAATTTTCAAAATTTTCAAATTCTTAATAGGATCAGGGTCCATGATACCAAAATTTGAAGTGGGAATAGGATGCCAAAATTCATAATCTCAAAAACCCTAATTTCAAAACCCCCAAATTCGATTTGGGATTGGGTGTCAAAATCCCCAAATTCAAAAAATACGCAAATTCAAAATGAGATTAAGGTACTAAAATTCCTAATTTTGAAATGGGATCAAGATAGCATAATCCCCAAATTTGAATGTTTTATTCTTTCACTTTTTGTAAAGGTTCTACTTTCATTTTGTCAATGGGTGCTCAGGTTACAGTGTCTCATGCACCCCATATGCTATGGGGTAAAACAATGAAAAGTCCAAACGGCCCTTACAAGCATGGTAAAAAATTGCAAATCTCGAAACTAGCAGATATTGTCAATGCTCAAAAGCACATGGGTATGCAAATACAAACTGACTTTATAAATATTTACACTTCATGCCATTACAGCCGTAAGGTTAAGGTATTTACCTCTTGAGGCGAGAGAAAGAGAATAATATGGGGGTTTTGGGGACAGCAATAGTTTAGAGCTCTAATTAAGTTATCGACCTACAAGGAGAATGATCAAGAGACCTACCATGAGAGATTGAAGGTAGATTCTTCAATCAAGTTTTCGAGCTTCGAAGAGATAGATTGCAAGAGAAAAAAGAGTTGAGATGAGAAATCATGATAGAGGAAGAGCAAAGATTAGAGATCACGATCAAGAGAAAGCTCATGAGAGAGAGAGAGAGAGAGAGGTGAAAATAATAGTTGGGAGGAGAGAACGAATACAATTCGAAAGAGAGGAGAATATGACGGTGAAAAGCTAAATTTCTGTCTTTATTAGTGAAGGATAATTTCATCTAAAAAAAAATACGGTCCACATACCCTATGCGAATTACACAGACGGCGCTGGGTTGTAGTAAATAACTCTAAAAAGGTCCAGACGATAAGTCAATCTGCCACGTGGAGTGCGGCTATATTCCGGTTCTACCGGCTCCGCTCGGTAATCAAATGTTTCACTGCGACGATGAGCACAAAGCCTTCGTTTTCTAAATCTTTCGATCGATCGAGCGAGCGAGCAGATAGCAGCAGCAGCAATCCTCCTGGCAAAAAGAGAGATGGAGAGGCGGCGAGAGAGATGACGGACGGAGGACCGGAGAGCTGATGATGATGACCTCCTCACCCTCCCTCTTAAATGAAGAAACGCACACAAACTCATCCTTGGTTCCCCGTCTCCTGCAATCTGCCAATTCCTTCTTCTCGTGCCTTGGCATCAACAATAGCAGGAGCATCAACAGCAGCAAGAACCCAACCGCTATATGCGCCCAGGCATCATCATCATCATTGCTGTCTTCCTCAGGCATCGGTGCCCCTGCTGTGCTTGCCGATAACCCTGTATTGTCTATTTCAACGCCCTTCTTCTCGTCTCACCAGATCATCCGCAGTTACAATTCCTCATCAGCTTCTCCATCATCATCATCACCACTGCCGATGAAGAGCATGTCTTCCCCGGGGTTCCCTTCCAGTGTGCGGATTGATGGCCTCAATTCCTCCTCAAAGGTAGGAGGTCCTGCCTTTGTGGGTCAGGTCTTCAGCATGTGTGATCCTTCTGGCACCGGTCTCATGGCCGTCACCACCCACCTCGACATCCCCTTCATATCGAAACGGTCAGTCAGCCTTCTCTTTCCCCTCCTACCATGTCTCTTGTGCTTCCACAGTTCATGAATATGCATGATATGTTTAGCAGCCTTCAGCTCGATGAGGCAGGGCCATTTCTCGGACACATCATGTGTTACCCCATTGATACAATTGAGCTCACTACATTCCACTATCGTGCTCCAAAGAAGGATGGAATCCACCATTCTGTTTTTACACACCTGACATTTTTAGTTCATGGACCCTAAAATTTATTCTATGATCTCATTGGATTCGTTAGTTGCTTGCAATCAGCACACAAACCTGACCAGGTTATCAGACCTCTGGCTACAATCGCATTTCAAGTTAGAATCATTGAGCCAAACACCATCACTTCCATTATGTTGAAGAGTCCATGCAAGCAAAGACTGCTGAAAATGGAAATATTGCAAGAGCATATCCATTTGGGACCAATTTTAGTTGAAATAAAACCAGCCATCACCATTGGACTTTTTTTTTTAATTTTAAAATTTAAATAATGCAAGTGGTGGCCCTAAGTCCCCAAGGGCCTATTTGGATGGCTACACATTCTTTATGCTGTAAGTGACTTACTAGTAGTCACTTACATTTAATTCTGTTTGGATGTAAGCTATAAGTCACTTACCTGTGAGTAGGTTTTTGTATTTGGGTATCCCGTATGTTAGTTACACCAGTGTTTGAAATATCGGTATCGCGCAATGTATCACAACCATGGGATACAGATACGTATCGGTTATCGCAAGGGATATATCGTTTGTATCGCGTAATTTATCGCACTTTTTGGGAAACATTGGAAAAATGGTTGGATTTTTCAATGAAACTTCAGAGATTATTAAAAATGACCTTAATACACACTTTTAAATCATAAAATCTCAAAAAAGAAGTGCACATAATAGGTTTCCTTTGTATAGGGTCCTAAGCCATGCGCTGTCTAATTGAAAAAAAAAGGCAATTATATTCAAATATGATGCATAACATTTATAAATGTATCGGGACATTTATGAAAACACAACCAATGCATTCAAAAGAAAAGGATATTGTAGAAATTAAAAAAAAAATAATATTTTAATAATTTGTTCAGGTGGACCATAATACATGAAATAGTGGTAATCGACCATTATAAACTTTTCATGGGCCACAAAAGCTTTGGATCAAGCTTCATCTAGGTCTTTGTGACCTTACCAACAGGTTGGATGGCAAATAAAAATTCTAGTGGATCCCATGAAGTTTTAATGGTGGGGATTCAATTACTACTATTAACCGTGTTATGGTCCACCTAAGACTTGGACCTACTTCATTTCTGGGATTATGCCCGAAAATGAGCTTTCAAAATGGATGGACAGTGTGGATTTAAGGCGCATACATTGCAATGGGCCCATAGTTAGGGATCCACCAAAACAGCGCCCAAAGTGGACACAGATTTACTGCCTAAAACCTTTCTCGGGAAGTTTTTGTTGATAACCTAGATGGGGCTCACCGTGATGTTTTTGATGAATCCACCCTGTCCATACATTTGGCTTGATCATTTAAGTACATGCAGTCAAAATTGAGCTTGATTTAAGAGCCGGGTGGGCCACATGAGAGGAAACAATGGGGATTGAGCAACTACCGTAGCCATTCGTATGGCCACAAAAGTTTTGTATTAGGCAAAGATTTTAGTGTTTTCAGTTCATCCCAGTGGGAATGACCTTATAAACAGTTTGAGCCCAGAAAGGTTTCAACGGTAGGAATTTCTTTCCCCAATTTTACCTCTCGTATGGCCCACTTGACTCTTAGATCTGTCTCATTTTTGGCCGCATGTCCTAAAATGATCACGCAAAACGGAAGGATGGCATGGATTCATCACAAAAGTACAATGGGCCTCACATAGGTTCCCAGTGCAGGAACTCCGAATCCGCATCCGCCCCGAGTTGGGGTAGTCCCCCAGTCCACCCAGGAGGAATAGCTTAGTGGGAGCTACCCCTAACGTGTGGCCCACATGGGTGATATTTTTGTACATCCACGCCGTCCATCCATTTCTACAGATCATTTGAGGATGGGGTTCCAAAAATTATGCATATCCAAATCTTAAGTGGACAATACCAATGAAAGTTGTGATAATTGAGTGCCCCACCATTAAAAATTCCAAAGAGCACATTGTAAGGTTTTAGTAATGTTTATTTGCAATCGAACCTGTTGATAATGTCAAGAAGATCTGGGTGAAGGGAAAATATAAAGATCAGCTTGATCCAAAAATTTTGTGGCCCCCACTCCTTGATAATGGTCATTCATCATTGTTTCAAGTGGTATGGTCCATCTGAGATTTGGATCTTCGTAGGGTTTGGTATCACGTCCTAAAATGGGATGGAAAAACAGATGGATGACATGGATATAAAAAAAAATACATCAAGATGGCCGCACACGGTTAGGGTAACACCCACTTAGCTATTCTTGGGGTAACAACTAATCCGCTCTCAGTCCGCTACACATGGACGAGCGATGTGAGTGTGATCTTGACCGTGGGCCCCAACATGATGTATGTGTTGTATCCACACCATCCATCCATTTGGATAGATCATTTTAGTGCATCAGCCGAAGAATGAGGCCGATCCAAAGCTCAAGTGGACCCCACCACAGAAAACAACGAGGATTGTCCACCCACCATTGAAACTTGAAACCTTCTTAGGGCCCATCATAATGTTTATTTGTGATCTAATTTGTTCATAAGTCCAAGAAGATATGGACTAAGGGAAAACACAAATATTAACGTGATCGAACACTTTTGTGGCCCTCAAAAAGTTTTTAAAGGTAAACGTTCAATCCCCACTGTTTTCTGTGATGGGTCTACTTGAGCTTTGGATCTGCCTCATTCTTTGTTTTGTGACCTAAATTGATACCTAAAAACACATGGACGGAATGGATATAAAATATATACATCAAGGTGGGCCCCACTGTAAGGGTTGTACTGTATCAAATGCATTGGAGTCGCACTAAATCCACTCCTTAGTTAAAGGAGAGAGTCAACGAAACCATCGTCCAGTTTTCTTCTCCGCAGGTTTCAGAAGGTATTGCGATTTCGAATCCTTTCCAAAGCCCAAAAATCTCTCCCAAATTCCATCCCTTTTCCAAATCCCCATAACCTTGGCAGGAATCTAATTTTTTTCAAAGAATTTCTCTCCGGAAGAAAAAAGAAGAAGAAGGGTTTTAAGATTTTTTCA
The DNA here is from genome assembly GCF_029962835.1 of Magnolia sinica. Lineage (NCBI taxonomy): Eukaryota > Viridiplantae > Streptophyta > Magnoliopsida > Magnoliales > Magnoliaceae > Magnolia > Magnolia sinica. Next base: position 87,780 of record NC_080577.1, read on the forward strand.
CCCGATCCAGCGCACTTGACGTTTGGCCCACCAAATTTAGTCGAAGACGATTACCTAATAGATCTTTGAGGTAAGAGAGATTTTTATATATATATATATATATATCGAATTTGTGGGGTAGTAGCAAGGATTTTGCCTCATATTGCTGAAAATGATGCCTGCTTTCTCGGCTTTATTGTCGATATCGCATGCTATTTCACAATATCTTGCGATATATCATCAATATCGGTGATATCACACGATATTTTGCGATATCTTGGAATATATCGTGCAATATCGAGAATTCCCTATATATATATTTCATTTCTGAGCGAGTTTTGCTGAGTTTTGTATCGCTAGCAAGTGATAATGATAATATCGGCCGATAGTATCGATATTATGAACACTGGTTACAAGTAAGACACCAAGCAAAGCAAAGCTTAGAGTAAGGAATTTTTCCAAAACGTTACAATTACATAAGAAAGCTTGCACCAAATATGCTATTTTGTTTAGCCTATCTAAATGAATATTTGAGGTAATTCTTAAGCTAGACAATTCATCAAGTAGGCCATATAAGTGGGCCCACAAATTCAAAATACGTAGAATGTGGAGCAATCACTCAATATATACACTGGAAGGAAACTAAAACTATTAACAATAAATCCAACAAACAAAGTACATCAATGACATCCTCTTTAACTATCCAATCATATTAGCAAAATTTTTATTTGGCAATCATCTTCTCCACCCATTTATTTATTTGGCTAGGGCATACGTTATTAAGGAACGTAGTAGCAAAATGCGGTGTGAAAACACAACTATCTTCCAAGCAAAGGCCCAAACATACACATATGATGTTAAAATCTAATCCCTTATAATCAAAACATAAAACCCAACAAAATTCATCAAAGGAAAACCAAATAGATCTACAATTGCTTTAGAAGCTTGTTCATAAACAACACCACTTCTTCTGATCAAAGGTCCACACACGTACATATCTCATGAAAATCAAATTCCTTGATCAAAACAGAAAACCCAACAAAAACAATGAATAGAAAACCAAATAAAACATATGTATCATCTTCTTCACATCCTGCAAAAACCATTTCATAAATCAAACCATTCCTTCTAAAATTAAATAAAGGTCCATATATATGTGTGTGCGTATACAGAATGAAAATCAAAATAAAGTTCCATATATATGTGTGTGTGCGGGCACGCGCATATACAAAATGAAAATCAAAATAAAGTTCTATGTATATGCATGTGTATACAACAACATTTAAGGCTGACAATGGGCTGGACCTAGGCCCAGCAAAATAAAAATTTTCTACATGTGCCATGTGCCTAACAAATCCAACTCACGTAATTCCTCAAATAAGCGGGCCTCACTTATAAGACCAAGAAATTGCATATCGTTGGTCCAAGGATCATATAATTCCTCAAATAGGTGGGCCCCACCTATAAAACCACGTGGATTCTTTCTAGTTTGGAATATAGAACGATCAATATGTAAGGACCGCAAGCTTATACCATGAGAGAGTCTAACTATGCAACATAGGCTAATGGTTATGAATGTTTACAATAGGAGATTGAAGAAAGGGAATGCAATTAATAGGTGTACAAAAACTAGGTGGTGGAATTCAAAAGGAGAGAACAATGTTATTAAAAAAATTAATTGACTGAAGAAGGGAAATGGAATGTCAAGGAAGAATTAAATATCATGTGGAATTAGATGGTTGAATGCATTAGGAAAGTGACAAAATATGTTTTAAGAATATCTAATGGGAAAATCCCGTCATACAAGGAAATTTTCTGGTGAAATGTCGATGTACAAAATGCTATTTAACAAGAAATGTTCATGTTTCAAAGCCTACCAAGGGACTAGAAATGATGAAAATCTTGAACATTATATAAATGCCCAAAAAGGCTGTTAACAAAATAGCGAGTTTAGATGTGAGGCTTATGATGATCTTTACAATAGATCGGGGGCAAGAAAATGTGAGAAAATTGTCTTCAAACTTGCAAAAATGAGAGAGTGAGAGAGGAAGATTAGGGACCTAGCTCATGTTAGATACATTAAGCGTGATAACCAGGTGGTACTATTTGAGGACAATGAGATCAACGAAAGGTGGAGAAGCTATTTTTAAGACTTATTAAATGACAATCGCTCTAAGAGCATAGGGATATAAGGCACCATAAACTCAAATGACGCCAATGTCTATGGATACTTTTGTAGGATTAGGATACCTGAATTGAAAGAAGCTTTGAGAAAAATGAAAATAAGAAAGGCCCTTGGACTAGATGGTGCACTAATCGATGTTTGGAAGTGTATGGGAGGTATTGGGTTATTTTGATTGAAAGTTGTTCAACAAAATTGTAAGATAGAAGAAATGCCAAACAAGTGGAGGAAAAGTATTGTGGTTCCTATTTATAAGAGTTATTAGGCAAAGACTAAGGCATGATATGAATGTACTAGAAAATCAGTTTGGTTTCATTCCAAGGTGGTTTAACACTGAATCTATTTTCCTATTAAGGCAATTGATGGAAAAATATAGGGAGAGAAGGATCTCCATCGATGTAGGACAAATGATGCGGACATCAGTGGTTCACCCTTTAGAGTGTACCGGAGGAGGAGGCGTCGCCGACAGAGTACCAGAGTGGAGGAGTTGATGTGGATGGACGATGGGTTCATCGGACCCACTTTCTGACACGCTACGAGTGCAGGAGCAGCATGACCGCACCCTGACCATAGATCCATGGGTCAGATTTCACACCCTACCACATGGGTGTTCACCCCAACCATAGATCCATGAGTTTCACACCCTACCATACGAGTGTTTTAGCTTTAAACTTTTTTGTTCTTTTTCTTGTTTCAGGGGCTTTATTGCAACTTTCTTTATTTTTCGTCTTTTTGTTATTTTTCTTGTTTCCAGGGGTTTTAATGCAATTTTACTTTTTCCATAGCTTATATATATGTTGTGAGAAACCCTATTTTCATTATTATTAAATGAATAGAAATTCGTCTCTTTTCTTCCTCTTTATTTAAGAGATTAGGGTTCCAGGATTGACCCTTGAGTGTTTAGGATTCCACCCCGATTTCAGGTTTCCCTCTTTCTAAGATCTTCTAAGTACAAGAAAAGGTAAGAATCATCCTCCTTTTCTTTTGACGACAAAAAGGACATATACTTTTCTTCATCTCGAACCCCTCATCCTTCACTCCTTTCGTTCATCTCTGGATTTCTCCTTTCTAGTTCGAACGGAAAAGAGAGATGGTTAGTTAGTAGAATCAGATCCAAGCTTAATCGTGGACTGACTTATGCTAGATCTGGGATATCCTTATATCCCGAGGTCCTCCATTTTTACTATTTATGTGATCTTATGCTAATGGGCATAATCCTGATGGAATAACCTCATCTTTGTATTGAGATTTACCTAATCCATTTGATTGGAAACAGTTAATTAATTGGTGTATTTATTTGAATATTCTTTAACTTGATTATACATGCATCTAGGGTTAGGTCATCACATGTCCCTGCATCAATGAATGACCTAAAATAGGATGATGCAAATAAATTAATTAATGGATTTCCAAAGTAAATCAAAGCATAAAATAAAGTCAATCTACTACAAATTTAGAGAGATCAAATATTCAATTAAGCTAATGTTCAAGAACACCATCACAATCCCGCAAAATAGATCCTTAAGGTTATTGATCTGAAATGGCCCAATGGAAGATAGAACTTCCATCTAACATAAGATTCATTCTAGATTCGAGGATACAATTGTGCTTTACTAGGGTTTGAATCGATTAGGGCTTGGATTTGGAAATAAAAAATTGGGAATTTAGGGTTTATAAAAGGCTAGGGTTGGGATTTGGGGTTTCAAGGATTTAGGGTTTGAATGGGAGAAACAAAAGGCAAAGGGAAAGGGGGGATTGCCCATATGGACAACCATACAGGTTTGTCCATACAGTTGTACGGGCATGATGGTACGTCCAGGTATGGCCGTACGGTTGTACGGTTAGGGGGTTTAGTCAAGTTAAAGTTTAGGTTGGGTTTGGTTGAGGGTGTTAAGGATGGAAGTAGGAAGAAGAAGGGTTGTTTGTTGATGTAGAAAGAAAAAAAAGAAGCTTAGAAAGAAAGAGAGAGAAAAGTCAAGAAATACATTTGGATTGAAGAGAATGAGAGAGTGATAACTTGGATTGACTCCATGGCATCACACCAAATCACTCCAATCACAAGAGATTTTCTTGCTCAAATTAGCAATGCAGAGAAATTTCATTCAATATGTCCATCATCTTAAGTCTCAAGTCTCAAGTCCAAAACAAATATATATAAGAAACCTAAGCAAACTCTTAAGTCTAGAACTATTCTTGACTATTCGAATCTATTAACGGTCAATATTAAAACATAAATCTCTCATAACCTAAAATCAAACTGAAAAATAAAGCAAAAATAAAGATGTGCCACACGACATAAGGATGATCTCCAACGTGCAACAAATACATCCACTCGTGATCAACGGCCTGGATGAATCTGGTTCAACGTGTCCATGTCTTGGATGTACAGACTAGAGTGTCCGTACACCTAAATCCGAGTCTCCGAACATATCCAACAATATGGATCACCAAATTGATGTGTCCAAGATATCCAATGGCACAGTCTAATGTTTGCAATGTCCATATGTGGTCCAGGTCATGCTGGGTGACATCCAAAGGGTCCAAAGATGTATTAATCAGTTCCAAATAAGCAACGCATATGCATCTTTCCAGTGTGGGGTATTCAAAGATGCACAACCATGCATGTGGGGTCTTTTACACGGCTAATAACTTGAATTGGGTCCTCTGGGCCTCATGTAATGATCATCCAACCATAATGAAGCTGGGGCTGGGGCCTTAGCTCTCCTCCTTCGATAAACTCGTGTAGGTGCTCGGATGCCCTCATCACACATGGTCTTTATTGGCTTAGAGAAAGGAGTTTCAAGAGGATGTATTGGCGTGATTAAGGATATGTATGAGTGAGTCGTGAAAAATTTGAGGACCACTAGTGGAGAGATAAGTGACTTCTTGGTTACTGTAGGCTTGCACCATGGGTTGGCATTTAGCCCATACCTTTTTGCATTGGTTATAGACGAGTTAAAGAAGCATTTGTAGGAAGAGATCCCATGCCATATGTTGTTTGCAAATGACAATTTTGATTAACAAGACGAGGGAGGGTGTAAACACAAAGCTATATTTATGGAAGGGTGCTTTCAAATTAGTTGGGCTAAAACAAAGTATATGAAGTAAAATTTTAGTCACAAAACGAGGAATTATTAAGATTGTTGATCGAGAAGTTTACCAAAATAACCACTTTTGATATCTTGGGTTAATAATTCATAAGAGTGAAGAGATTGAGAAGGATGTTGCCCATGGAATTTGACCGGGCTGGAAGAAATGGAGATGTGCTTTTGGAGTTTTATGTGATCGTCATGTACCACCCAAATTGAAGGGAAATATTATCGGATAGCTATGAGACCAGCCATGCTTTATGGATAGAATGTTAGGCAATTGAGGAACAACTTGTTCATATGATGAGTGTAGCAAAAATGAGGATATCGAGATGGATGGGTGGCAAGACGAGGAATGGTAGAATTAGAAAGTAATGCATTCGAGGGAACTTATTAGGAATAGCCCAATAGGTAATAAGATGAGGGGAAGTAGACTTGGTTTAGTCATGTGCAATAGAAACCAAGAACTATGCTAGTTAAAAAGGGGTGATTTGATACAAGTTGAAGGCTCTAAAAGGGCAAGGGAAGGTCCAAAAGGACACGGATGGAGGTAGTTAGAAAGGACTTGATGACCTATGGTCTAACTGAATTTATGGCCCTTGATGGAGTGGAATGACAGAATATGATTCATGCAACCAACTCATTTCAATTGGGATAAGGCTTAGATGATGATGCTTGTCATCAATGGGCATTTTCTTTCATTAAGGCTGACATAATTGTAGGTAGTGTTCGAAATATCGATACTATCGGCCGATATTATCGTTATCGCACCCCTGCGAGACGATACAGTCACGATAACCCCCGGAAGATACCAAAAAACTCAAAATCCAGATATCGGCCGATATATCGTCGATATCGCACGATATTTTGACGATATCACGCGATTTCCTCTCCATTATTGTCGGACATCGACGTCATCATCCGAAAAAATCGGAAAAAAAAAATAGAGGGTGGATTTCGGTACCTGTAGAAGAGATCGCCATGATCGGAAGCTTCCATTTGGTGGGCCATTCGAATTGAAGCGCCATTCCTGGGTTACCGCAAATAACATCTCCGATTTTGGAGAGAAATCCGGCGACATCCGATGAGATTTGGGGGAGATTTTAGGGTTCTGGTTTCCGGAACCCTCTCTGTTTGAAAACCAAAGGCCGTTCGAGCCTTTTTTCTCGGACGCGGATTAGCTACTGACAGGTTGAGTAGCGAGATCGCTACTGAAGTGACGTCACCAAGTTACGTGGGTCCCACCATGATGAATGTGTTATATCCACACGGTCCATCCATTTGGAGATATCATTTTAGGACATGAGTCAAATAACGAAGGAGATAAAATTCTGTAATGGACCCCACTACAGAAAACAGTGGAGAAAGTGACATACACTGTTGAAACCTTCTTAAGGTCCACCGTGATGTTTATTTGAGATCCGACCCGTTAATAAGTTAAAAAAGGCATTATAAAAGGGGAAAAAATATATCAGCTTAATCGAAAACTTTTGTGGCCCTCAGAAGTTTTTAATGGTGGGCGTCACTCTCTCTACTGCTTTCTGTGGTGGGGTCCATTGGAGCTTTGAATCTTAGTCATTCTTAGGCTAATGGCATAAAATGTTCTCTCCAAATTAATGGACGGTGTGGATACAAAACATACATCATGGTGGGGTCCACGGAATTTGGTGACGTCAATTCCGTAGCGACTCTCGCTACTCAGCTAATCCCACCGCTTTTTTTTTTTATGTAATGGAGTATGCGCGCATGGACGCGGATTTCCTGCGAAAGCCATTCGCAGGAAGCTCCTGCGCTGGGAACTCATATGGGGCCCACCATGATGTTTGTATAGAATCCACCCTGTCCATCCGTTTTTTGAGCTCATTTTAGGCTGTGAGACCAAAATTGAGAAGGATCCACTACTCAAGTGGGCCGTACTAAAGGAAAAGGTGATTAGGGAAATTCCTACCGTTGAAACCTCCCTGGGTTCTACAGTGATTTTTACACGCCATCCATACCGTTAATAGCGTCATTCCTACTGGGATGAACTCAAAAAAATAAATATTAAATGATTTAAAACTTGTGGCCCACGAATATTTCAACTGTCGAAATTTAATTCTCACATTTTCGACCCACTTGAGAATCGGGTACGGTTCATTTTTGGCCTCATGTACTAAAATAAACTCAAAAAACGGATGGACGGAGAGGATTTCTCAAAATCATCACAGTGAGGCCCACCTGCGTTCCGAGCGCAGGAACTTCCTGCGAAAGGCTTTCGCAGGAAATCCGCGTCCTGCGTGCACGGCACACGACCGAACTGTGTTAATGTCACCAAGTTCTGTGGGTCCCAGCATGAGGTATTTGTTATATCCAGGCCGTTCGTCCATTTGGTGAGCTCTTTGTAAGGCTTGAGCCGAAAAATAAGATAGATCCAAAGATCAACTGGACCACACTGCAAACAGCAGTGGTAGATTGAACGTTTACCATTGAAACCCTTTTGAGGGTCACGGAAGTTTTGGATCAATATGATATTTATTTTTCCTCTTCATTCAGGTCAGGTCTGTGTGACCTAATTAACCGATTGGATAGAAAATAAACATTATCGTGGGCCCTACGACCCAAGGAGGTTTCAACAATAGGAATTTTCCTACCCACCTTTTCCTCTAGTGCGGCCCACTTTAGTCTTGGATTCTGCTCACTTTTGCTCTCAAGTGCTAAAATGATCTCAAAAAATGAATGGACGAGGTGGATTTCTTAAAAACATCATAGTGGACCCCACATAGGTTTTGAGCGAAGGAACTTGGTAGCAGCACCCCACCCCCAGTGTGGTGGGAAGTGGATCCCCTAATGAGTAGTGTACTTTGTAAACTTTGTGGGCCAACTATAATTCATGTATTTTATCCACTCCGTCCATCCATTTTACCAAATAAATTTATGGTTTGAATGAAGAGAAAAAACTATTATTAGCCTGAACCAAAACTTTTGTGGCCCACTAATGGTCAATCGCCATTGTTTCCTATGGTATGGTCTACCTAATTATTGGATCTGTTTTATTTTTTAGATAATGTCTTGAAATGATATGGAAAAACGGATGAACGGGGTTGATACTGAATATAGTTGTTTTAGTTCAATCGGACAGCGCACAACTTGGGACCTTATACAAAGGAAATTTATTATGTACACTTCTTTTTTGAAACTTTATGATTTAAAAGTGTGTATTAAGGGCTTTTTTAATAATCCCCAAAGTTTTATTAAAAAATTCAACCATTTTCCCAATGTTTCCCCATGTTTCCCAAAAAGTGCGATAAACTATGCGATACAAACGATATATCCCGTGCGATAACCGATACGTATCTGTATCCCAAGGGTGCGATACATTGTGCGATACCGATATTTCGAACACTGATTGTAGGCTTATTGGCTAACGATGGTTTTAGCAGGCCAACCATGTAACTGTGGAATTACATATTTGGAATTTAGGATAGTGATATCCATCATGTTCCGTCCTAAACAAGCTATTGTTTTCTAGTTGCTTTTCTTGTGTAGTTCTCCATTGTATTTTGGTTTCATTTTTTTTAGAAGGCAATGAAAATTTTTATTAAAAGAAAAGAAAGGATAACTAATTACAACAAGGACGCCCAATGCATGAGGGAAAGATTACAACTATCAAATGACTCAAAACCAGTGTTTGAAATATTGGTATCGCGTTACGTATCGCATTCTTGGGATATGGATACGTATCGGTTATCGCATGGGATATATCGGTTGTATCGTGTAATGTATCGTTGTTGTTGGAAACATGGGGAAACATTGGGAAATTGGTTCAATTTTTCAATAAAACTTCAATGATTGTTTAAAAAGACATCAATATATACTTATAAATCAAAACCTTACAAAAAACAAGTATACATAATAGGTTTTCTTTGTATGGGGTCCTAATATATGCATTGTTTAACTGAATTGATGCAAGTATATTCAATGTCTATTCATATAATTTATAAATGTAAGAAAACGTGTGGAAACAGAAGCAATACATTCACAAGCAAAAGAAGAATCACTAGATTAGGTTACATACATACTTAATTTTATGTTTGGACACAGATTGCAAATGAATTGCGAGAAATTGGAAAATTTTTGATTTTTTCAATTTTTCGCAACTCAGCATCTCTTCCTAACCTCGAAATTGAAACTCCCAATCCATGTTTTTTCTTGCAAAACATGAAAAATCATGGATTTGTATCAATTTGACACTAATTTAACATGATTTACACAAAATAAAAGGATCAGAATACGAAAATACTCACCAGATCGAACATGTGGAATATATCGCACTACCTGTGTGTTTCATATCGCACAGGTGGGATACAAGATATATCGTGGGATATATCGGCTGATATCGTCGATATTTAAAATACTGCTCTAAATAAGAAGCCAACCTCCTTAAGCTCTCGTAAACACATCTGAGGTAGATCCATTCCGATTTCGAAAGCATCTATTATTCCTCTCTCCCCAGATAGCTCAGATTCTAGCTAGCAAGGTTAAGTCCCAAAGAACTTTCCCTTTCTTTCCCATTCCCCTCGCTGCCCCAAAGCTTAAAAGAAATCCTAATCGAGCTCGACATCACCCATGAAATTCTAAAAATATGATGAAGAACCTATCCCACACTTCACGGGCAAAGGGGCATGAAATAAAGAGATGGTTGACTGATTTCGTGTTCCTCTTTTGAAGATTGTTGATGGTTACCACTTTATTTCTTCCTGCTAACTAAGCAAATGTTGCCACCCTAGGAGGAGCCCGCTCTTCCAAACAAAATCCGAGCAACTCCACTGATTCCCATGCGCCTCTTTGTGAATTAGATTTAAAATCGAGAAGCACACCGAGCTCTCCAACTTCCGAATCATGCTATCCTTTTCACCCACCGAAGGGAACACATTCTGAAGGCAATCCAGTAAATGAACTCACCTAGCTCCTCATCAGGCAATATCAGCACATCAGGAGTAACACTGCACAATGGGAACATCCATTTCTAGGCAAGTCTAGCAAGATTTTGGGAATGTGTCCTTAAGCTTCTATTCACCGATCCAAATTTCTTTCTAGAACCTTATCCTTCACTGTTACCAACGGAGGAAAGCCATTCCCCTCCTTAAATGGTGGATCCATTTTAGAAATCGCCTTCCAGATAACCGAAGCTCAATACAAGGGAAGATTCTTTCATACACATCCCCCACTACTCACCCCGTACTTTTTGACTAACATTTCCCCTCCAAAGGCTAGATTCCTCCGACCCGAATTGCCACCATCACTTCCCAAAAAGAGCGGAATTCACATCTTCCATACTTCTTATACTTGCACCCCCGCCCCTTGAAACGAGTGGCAAACCTTTTCTCAAATGGGCAAATGGAACTCATCCCTCTCTTCGATACCCCACCAAAGAAAGTCTCTTCTCACCTTTTCAATCTTTTCTCGGACTGCCTTTAGACAACAAAATAAGAATGTAAAGTATAATAGAAGATTAGAAATTGTGGCTTTAATTAACATCAGCCTGCTTCCCAAAGAGAGATATCCGCTCTTCCAACCTGATAGCTTCCTTTCCATCTTCTTGATTACCTATCCCATAAATGACAGTTGTTTTTCCGAGGCAAAGGGATAGACCAAGATAAGAAGAGGGAAATGATCTGACCCTACATCCAAACACCTATGTCAGATTGATGGCTTCTTCCTTAGAGGTGTCCACCCCTAACAACTTGCTCTTCAAAATATTTACCTTGAGGCCTGAGACCGCCTTAAAACATCCGACCATTTTTTTGAGTTTGCCCACTTATTCCTTCTTTGCAGAACAAAATAAAATAGTATTGATGATGACATCACGTACACCTCTGCGTACGTATCAGAGGAGGCGACGGGCTGCATCGATTTCTTTGTGGTTTGGCGAGTATCCATGATCATGTTGAAGACCCCATGTGCATGTGTGAGCATTTGGAAGACCCAACACTGGGAAGATGCATATGTGCTGCTTTAGGGAGTGATTTGGACCATCAGATTCTAGGGACGTGACGATCAAGCCGTTGCATCATATGGATCACATGATTGGGCCATTGATCGAAGATTGTCTTCATCATTTTGGAAATTATTATCTTTTAGGAGTTAGTTTATGATTACTTTATATTTGGACACCTTATGAGTGATTTTAATTGATTTTTCATTAGACTAGGGTCATTTTCGTCAAATTTCATAAGATGGTTGAAATTGTAATTTTGAAAAATTCTTGAAGCAGGGGGGGGGGGGGGGGGGGTATGACCTCTCTTCACTTGGGTTTTTGAGAAAAAAAGAGAGGAAAAGCTCCTTGCTTCCTTTTGCCATCTTCATGTGATTTGAAGGTGACTTCCATGTGATTTGGAAGGAAGATTGGTGCGAAGCTAATCTTCATCAACGAAAGTGCGAGACTTCCATCTATCGCCCACATTCTTTTCCCTTCAACCATCGATGTATTCTTCCATGTTCTCCTTCATCCCAAGCCATCAACATCCTCTCGATCTTCATCCCTTATACATCCAAACCCTAACCCTAGACCTAGAAATCCAAAATCTTCCCATTTCCCAAAATTACCAAACCCTAATTCTTCACATTCTTCTATTAAGCCCAAATCCTTACATTCCCTCCATCCAAAATTCTAATTCCCTTATCCTGGTACCTAAACCCTTTAACCCCTCTACCCAATTTATCTCATTAACCCTAATTCCAAGTTTTCCCCAATTTCCCTAAACCCTAATTTCACCCTAAGTAGTATTAGACCGTCCCCTTGAAATAGGCTTTGCCCTATGCTATTTGGATGTCCCTATAGCCATTAGATCTTAGTTTCCCTTATTTAATGGTTTTGTAGGATGATGCTTGGTAACCTCAAATAGAATTATGCATGATCTTCTCTTGCGATTTTAGTATTTGTGATGATGATAGCAAGTTTTGCGTTTTTTATTAATTACTTTAATTTTGCTTATTGATCTCACACAATATTTGAGTTCATGCATCGGTCCTACATCAAGTATCATTCGCAAATTGGAGGTGAGGAACTTAGAAGTTGGAGTTGTTGATCTTGAAGTTACTAATTAAGCCCACTGAGGCTCCCTTGTTTGGCATCTTGCCCAAAGCCTCCCCAAGTACCATGAAAAGGTAAAGGGATAGAGGTTCCCATTGCCTTAGCCCTCTTATGGTTATAAAGTAAGTCTTGGGAGATCCATTCAGGAACACAGATAACTTCGCGATTCCATGCATGCCCGCATCGAACAAGTTTAAAATTTAAAACACACAAACATTTGAAAATTGACTTTTTTAAGTTCTAAATCATCTTTTTAATTTTTTTTTAAAATTTTTAAATAAATAGAAAAGATAAAAGGAGAAACCCCAAGATAATAGTGATGGAAAGGGAAAAATTCAACTATCAAATTTTCAGGAGAATATCTAGATTTGATTAGTTCCTTGACAAACCCTCCAAGAAATGATTCTCATCTTTAATCTTTGGGGAAAAACTTTTATCAGGTTAAAAATGGAAGAAAATTCCAGGGCAATTTGCTGTAGGAGAGATTGAAGAGGTGAATTGCGAAAAGTTTGTGTTCTTTGAAAACTTCTGTGAGGTTGTGCTCGATCAGCAGGTGTTGCTACACCTGTATGAGGATAATGGGTGGTAGAAAGAAAATACCAGCATGCCATATTCAATGTACGTGTGTGTGGTTGGCCCACTTGCTGAGTTGACTAGCATGGCATTCAGGACGGAATGTTCATGTTGAGCCCCACTTGGTACATGGCAAGGATCTTACACGCCTATACCCTATTGGCATATGTTAAAAAAATTACTGCTTAAATCTCTCCTTGCACAAATCACTTTAGCATACAAGGGGTTTTTGCAACATACAAATTTAAGCGTCTAACCTTGACTACCGACAGAATTAACCATAACAAACTCGTATATTACAAATAATCCAACTGTCTATGTTTATGCATTGAAAGAAGCAACCGGTGTAGCTAGTCGCCAACCCCAATTAGTTGGGGTAAGGCTTAGATGATGATGATGATGATGATGATTTTGTGGTGACCATAGTTCTCAAAATCCTACAACCTACGATCAACGATAAGTCCAATCTTAGGCAAAATGGTTTGAATCCCTTTTTGGCTAAATCCTATGATTCTATGATTTACTATTTGATTCCTGGTTTGCGATTCAAATTATACTTATTCTCTTCTTTTTAAAAATTTATTTTGCTTCCATTTTATGTTTTTTATTGACTTCCATTTTATGCTTTTCAATTGGTGGGGGCTTTAAGTATCTTTTTGAAAAGGTCAATTGTTTTATTTCATTCTTTATAATAAATTAAATGATGGATCTTCTCTTCAATCTTAAAGTTGTGGAGTTTTTTTTTTTTTTCTTAATGATATCTTACCTCTTAATTTAGTCATGACTACACGGCTGCCATGATGTTGTGCTGTGGTAATGGTGATTAGGATGTGACCTATGTTTTAAATAGCATGTAGCATTTTGCGTGGCATTCAACCCTATATAGCATGTAGCGTGAGCTACTTTACGTGTGGCTTACACCACACGATACTTCTATTTTAATTAAATAATAGGAAAAATACCATAAATATGAAAAGCAAAAAATAAAAAAATGCTTCATTTTTAAAGCATGTTGAAAACAAGCTCTCAAAAGCCAACCCATTTATATTCAACCCAAATCATATCAAACCAACAAGTTTCTAAGCAAACTACCTTAACAAATGTTTATTTGAAAGCATGAAGCACCAACAAAAGAATAAAAACATAATCTCAAATTCCTAATTAGGCATCAAGAAACGAACAAAAATGAAAGAACAGATTGGATGGCATGCCATACACACATCACAGTAGGCCCACATGACATACACACACTACAGCAGGCCCCATGTAACAAACAGTTGTTGAAGAAGCTTATTCTACAATATGGCATAGAACTCGCCACCCGAAAAAGAAAATAAAATCAAAACATACCCTAAATCAATGTTAGATCAATCAAAATAAAATAAAACTAATTAACTAAGATAAACATAAGAGACATAACACTATTTAGCTTCAAATCAACAAAAAATGCAAATCCTAAGCTCCATTGTTTTAAATAGCGTGTAGCATATCGTGTAGTGTTCAACCATGTATAGCATGTACAGTGAGCTACTTTGCATGTAGCATAAGCCACATGATACTTCCGTTTATTAATTAAATAGTAGGAAAATCATAAATCGTTAAATTAAATATGACAAAAAAATATATTTTAAAATGCCTTGAAAGAAAATGCTCCATTTTTTGAAGTAAAAGCATGTTGAAAACAAATTCTCAAAAGCCAACCCACTTATATTCAAGCCAAATTATATAAAACCAACAAGTTTCCAATCAAAGTACTTTTAACTCATGTTTAATTGAAAGCATGAAACACCAACAAAAGAATAAAAACATAATCTCAAATTCCTAATTGGGCATCAAGAAAAGAACAAAAATGAAACAACAGGTTGGATGGCATGCCATACACACACCACAATAGGCTCCATGCAACAAACAATTATTGAACAAGCTTATTGTACAATATTGCATAGAACCGGCCACCGAAAAATAAAAAAGAAAAAAGAAAAAGAAAAAATCAAAACATGCCCAGATAAATATTAAATCAATCAAAATAAAATAAAAGTAAATAACTGAGATAACCAGTAAGAGAACACTATTTGGCTATAAATCAACAAAAACAAATCCTGAGCTCCACAACTGTACAAAATTGAAAAGGAAGAATCTTGAATTTCTTGTTTGTTTGGGCTCCAATGCCCATGCAACTTGAGCCGGCAGATTAATTCCATAGATTTTCATCTCCAATGGTTTTGGATTGAGATAATCGAAATGAGATTTTTTTGGGGCTGGAGGGTACTTGAGGGCAAGTGGTAGGGTTTTGAAAGGGCTTTTGTTTTGAAACATTTTTGGAAAACCTTTTGTTTTATAAATGGAACTTCCATTTTTAGTTTTACCCCATTTAAAAAGGTAACGACTCTTCAGCCATACAGTTAAATGTCCCTGTACAAATGGTTAGGATTGTTTGATAGGTGTAAATCTAGAGATAAGCTCCATCGACAATAGGACCCATAATTTGGATGGTCTGGATAGTTTTACTTTAGTCCCACGTGTGAGGAGGATGAGTCATGTTGATGCTGAAATATGGTCGAGCTTGTTCCGCTCCCTATGTGCCCGTTGGGTACCTGCAAATGATTGAAGACAAGAAGACACTGGGGGCGCCGGTTATGGCCTGGGGCCCTCCGATGCCTAAGTCAGGGTAGGCTCACAGTAAGCGTAGTAGAATCAGGATTTTTTTTTTTTTTCATACCTTGTTCCATGGTGGGAGGTCTAGTTATAAGACCTCTGAGTCACTTACGTGCTATGGTTGATTTGACGGAAGGAACCGTATCGTAGAATGAACCTGCTCCCGGATATTCCTTCGATCCCGTCTTGATCGGCGCAATTCTCGGCCGAGATCCCGCTGGGCAATCCTACCCACATATGACAGGGATTCCCTGGGTGGTCGGCAATCGAAGCTGACCTCTAAGGCCAGGGGTCAACGCTGACCACCCTAGCTCGACAGCTAAGGTTGACCTCTGGGGTCGGCGGTCGGGAATGATCTTCCGAGGTTGACGGCCGAGGTCAACCCTTGAGGTCAGTGAACTAGGTTGACCTCCATAGTCGTTTAGGGTTTTTTATGTTTTATTCCTGGTTGTCGAGTTAGTCCGATTTCACCTACAACAAGTCACCACTATTTTCAAATGCGTATAACTAACAGGGATTAAAAAGCAAAAGAATTGAGAAAACTATGTAGCATACATTACCTACACTACGCACCATGTCACGTGTAGTGTATGCTACTTCCCATATAGCGTATGCCATGTACATGATTTGCACTAATTAGTTGGCCTATGTAGTATTTTAGCTACGCTATGCTACGTAGCATACACTACATGCTATGCTACAATGATATTTAAAACACTATATGTGACTTCAACTTAAAGACTACACTAATTTTTTTTTTGTCACATATCTATTCAAATGTGTTTTTCTATGTGGTTTTAGACTCAAAGATTTATTTAATAACTTATTAAAAGATTTGCCTTTGAAGGCCTCATTACTAACTTGCACTTTATGGCATTTGGCTTTAAAACATAATAGCATTTATGTTTTGTTTGAAGTCCATCGAGTTGGTGCCAATACTTTTTTGGAATGATGTAGACTTTATTATGAGTGACTATGATTCATATACGCCTGTTATACAGATCCTCATTTGATAATGCCATGATATATTACTTCTCTTGTCACGTATTGTTGGAAAAATGATAATTGATATGTTTTCTATCTGATTTGTTTATATTTTATTACATATTTTTTAAGAAAATAAAAAAAATCTTATGATTTGCAATACGAATTGTGATATAATTTGATTAAACCCCTATTTACAGTTTGCGATATGATAGCAATTATGACAATATTGGTGGTGAGTGGTGACACTATTGGAATTGAGCCATTTGTTTTCGGCATTTGTCCTCATATCAAATATGTTATTTCTTTGATGCACTTGTTAATTGAAACAAACATTAAGAGGCTCTCAAACTAACGTTGGCTGGATTTAGATCCTTTTTCAAATAGATTCACTCTAGGGCAACAATGCCAAGGAACATTTCAGATTCAATATTTTATCCTACCATATGCATCCATTGTTTGTAAATTGCTTGAGTATGTAGCACTTTGCAGTTTTTCCCATTTTGTTTGCAGGACACCTGAATGGATCAAAAGGATTCTTGCTATGGTTACTAAGAGTGAGAAGAATGGCCCTGTTTTCCGCTTTTTCATGGATCTAAGTGACGCAGGTAAATTAGTGATGTCAATCACATTTCCCCTATGAAATATCCTTTGGAAGGTAAATTTTAAAATAGGGTTGGCAGTGGGTCTGGTTCAGTTCATGTTTGGGTCAGCCCAAACTTGAACTTTTACTAAATGGCCCCAAAGTTTAGGATTGAGCCTGACCCACTGTGCAAAAGAGTTTACTTTGGCTTGACCACTTGAAAACTTCTATACCTGTGGTTGATCTTGACCCAACATGCACAAATTCTTTTTGGGGTTCTTTTTGTATTTCATTCATATGCGCAACCTTTTTTTTTCTTTCATTTAAGGTTATTAAAAGAGGAACCATCACGAGTGTTCTTGGTGTCCATGGTATTTATTTTGTTTGCAAGGGTATTATTATTATTATTATTTGTTATTCTTGAGAGATAACAATAATTTCATTAAAGAACACGCTGAAAGGAGAGGAAAGAATACAACCTGGCGCACATTAGTGCCACCCAAAAAAACTAGTAGCCGAGGCTTCCTTAACAAAGACTACCCAATCCAAAATGAGGCTTTTAATATAATGATGGTGGGAAACCAAAAGGGGTAGGTGGGTTTCACACGTGTGGCATGGGAGGATGGGTTTAGGTCGGTTGGGGTTTGGATTGTGGATGGGTATGGAAAAGTTAGGTTTGGGAGTAGAAGATTTTGGATGGGAGAACTAAGAATCTGAAGAAAATACCTGGATGGGGAAGAAAAGAGAAGATGGCGTGGGGATAGATGGATACCTCGTACCTCTGTTGATGAAGATTAGCATCGCATCATTCTTCCTTCCAAATCGCATGGAAGTATCTTTAAATCGTATGAAGATGGGAAAAGAAAGAAAGAGCTTCTCTCTCTCTCTCTCTCTCTCTCTCTCTCTCTCTCTCTCTTTTAATCACGAAATTCAATGAGGGAGAGGTCACACGCCCTCCTCTTTTTATAGATCCAAGAAGTTTCAAAAATTATAAAAATCCCCATCTTGTGAGCTTTAATGAAAATAGCCCTAGTCTAAATAAAATAAACTAAAACACCCATAATGTGTCCAAATATAGAATATTCAAAAACTAAATCCTAAAATATGATAAAGTCTAAAACTGATGTGGATGATCAACGATCGATGGCCCGATCATATGATCCATGCGATCCAATAGCCTGATCGTCGCGTCCCTCCTATCTAACGGTGTGGATCACTTCACAAGGCAGCCCATCTGCATCTTCCTAGTGTGGGGTCTTCCAAATGCTCGCACATGCACATGGGGTCTTCAGCACAACCACGGCTACTCGCCTAGCCACAGGGAAATCGGCGCGGCCCGCTTCCTCCTCTGATACGTACGTAAGGGTGTACGTGACGTGATGTCCTCATCACTTTTGATCCTACAAATAACCTCCTCTACTGATGCTGTTTCATTTAAAAAACAATAAGCATTTTGAGCTCCCCAGGCAACGTAAAGAATGACCATGATAATTAGCCTCCATTGGGCTTTACCAGATTTTCCAACCCCTTCGTGCCATGCCCAAAAAAGGCCCTCCATAGAATCCGGCATAACCCAATGAGTATGAAGAAGACCTAAAAAATGCTTCCAAACCTTGCTAAAAAAAGGGCAATGGATAAAGAGATGATCGATCAATTCCACATCTTGCATGCACATCAAGCAAATATTTGACAAAATTAAGGATCTTCTTTGGACATTATCTATAGTGAGAATTCTCTTCCTTCCCACTAACCAAACAAACACCGCCACCCAGGGATGGGCACCATAGAACCAATGATGAAAAGGGTGATGGGGGCCTTGAGAGCTAGGGGACTCCCTAATCAAACGAAATAGCGAGAACACCGAAAACTTACCCGATCGATGTGCTATCTAGATTAAACAGTGTGGTTCTTGACTTGGAGGGGTTGAATTTTTGAGACATTTAAGTAACCAGATAAACTTCGTAACTTTGTCCTCCGTTATATTTCTACGCCAAGGAGACCCACCGCACAGAGAAAAGCAATTTGCAATAGATATGAGATGATAGCGGGCATGGTGAGCCAATCTGGGAAAGAGATCTAGAAGCGCACTATTACCACACCAAATATCCACCTAGAATCAAATACGTTTACCATTCCCAAGAGAGAGCGATTCTCCTTTGCACCAAATGCTCAGTTGCCCTAATCGTTTTCCAAATACTAGAAGCTTTATAGAGAGGACCTTCAAACGAACCAATTCCTGAAATGTGTGCCATATTTGTTTACAATATGTTCCCTCCAGAGCCTCCCCTCCTCAAATTCAAATCTCCAAATCCATTTGCCAAGCAAAGCTAGATTCATGCCTTCTAAGCTTTTAAGCCCCCCCACAAAAAAAAAAAAAAAAGAAAAAAAGAAAAAAGAAAGAAAAGAAAAGAAAGGTAGATAAATAAATCAATAGGCTTGCAAACCTCCTCCTAGCTAAGGAGATGGAATTTCTTCCCATCTATGGCACCTCTCCAGAAGAAATCTCTTCACAGTTTTCTAATCTTTCCACGACAGGTTTAGGATATTTGAATAGAGACATGAAGTAAACCAGCATATTCGAGAAAAATGCCTTTAAGAGAGTCAAGTGACCTCTTAAGGAAAGATATCCACACTCCCAACTTGCAAGTTTCTTCTTAATTCTCCTAATAACCTTATCCCAAAGATTCTTGACCGATTTACCAATACGCAAAGGCAAACCTAAATAAGTTGACGGAAACTCCGCCAACTTGCACACAACAGAGTCCGTGAAAATACTTAAGTCATCCCTACTGACATGAACTTCGGGCATTTCTGACTTAGCCACATTAATTTTCAAGCTTGAGACGACCTCAAAACAAACAATGGTTTTTTGAAGATTGTCCATTGATAACACATCCACATCGCAAAATAGGAGGGTACTTTCGCATACTGAAGATGAGAGAAAGAGACATTGTCATCCGCAACCTCGAACTCGCTAATCAAGCCAATTGCCTCCCCCTTACTCGACATCTTGCTTAGCGCCTCCCCAATAACAACAAATAAGTAAGGAGAGGGTCCCCCTGCCTAAGACCAGTGTTCGAAGTATCGGTATCGCTACAAGTTCCGCTGGCCAGGGATATGGAAACAATATCGATATCGCTAATAATATCGTTGATAACTGGAAATGCGGGGAAACATGGGAAAAATGGTGGAATTTTTAGCGAAACTTTAGGAGATGTTAAAATGTACATATTTCTATATTTAGAAATAAAAAATTGTAAAAAGAATGCATACATAACAAGTTTCCATTTAATGGGGCCTTAAAAGCATGTGTTGTTGTAAGAAATTAGTCCAACCAACCCATCGGACCTATTTAACCATTCAACATTCCATCCAAACATCCATCGATATTGCAAAATATCAACAACACATGATATTTCACCAAGAAATCATCAACAATTGGAAAGGAAACGGAAGATTGTGGTCTTAATATCGCTCATGTTACAATATCGATAATATCGAGATATTATCAATATTATCAATGAAAAATTGAACACTACATACAACCATGTGCCCATGAAAAAAAATTGGAATAAATTTTTTTATAATTAACAAAATTTTAATGATATCAATTTGTTGGCGATATTATTGAAATATCGTCGATACGCTTATGATACAAGCATTACCTAGAATTTACATAGTTGAAAATATTGATGATACATTGGCGATATTGATGCATTGGTAATCCAAGTGACACCTAAAATTTACATAGTTGAAAATATTGACGATTACATTAGTGATATTGATACGTTGGTGATACTTAGCAATACATTGCTAATACCTGGAATTTTTTATACTACTAGCGTTATGGGTATCACTAAGCTGGAGATAAAGATAATATCAGAGATAATTCGAACACTACCTGAGACCTTCGTACACTTTAAAGAAACCATTGGAGAACAATTAACCAAAATAGAGGAGGCGGAATGCACACAAGCCCTCATCTACCCTCCATTTCTGGCCGCACTCCAATCTATCAACAAGTAGTCAAGAAACTTCCAGTCGACGTGATCGTATGCCTTTTCTATGTTGAACTTGCACACAATTCCACTTTTCCCCACCCTATACTTGGAGTGCTATCCAAAATCTGCCTTCCCACAACAAAAGCTCCCTGATTTTCAGATATAACCTTGGAAAGAATTTCTTTAAATCTTGAAGCCAACACCTTGGCCAAAATCTTATAAGGCCCCACTACACGACTGATTGGCTTGAAATCTTTTAATTGCCCGGCCCACTCCACTTTAGAATAAGAGCAATGAAGGTAGCCCCTTATTTAGTTGAAAGGCGGCCATGATTATAAAATTCTGATATGAAGTCCATAACATCCTTTTTAATCACATGCTAGAATTTTTGAAGAAAGTGCATTTGAAATCCGTCAGGACCTAGGGCCTTATCTCCACACATCAAATCTAAAGCTGACTTAACTTCTTCTGATATTGACGCTTCAGGGAATGTGGTATCTTCACTTGACATTTGACAATTTCTGAAACTCTAAATTATCCAAGCACGGTCTCTCTCACTATGGCATCACAAATTTGACTCTTATCCGACGTCCACAAACCATTCACAACCAAATTAGAGATTCTATTGCCATGTGCTTATGCACTGGCAATGCTATGAAAGAATCGAGTGTTTTTGTCCCCCTCTTTGATCCAAACTGCTCTAGATCTTTGCCGCTATCTCTTCTTTTGCCCAGTTTGCATATCACAGAGATAGCGCTGCCCATTTATCTCCGTCAGTTGGGGATAAGCAACCACCCTCCGCTAAAATGTCTAACTCGTGGATTTCTTTCAACAAACTATCGAAATCTGCCTCCCGATCCCCAAGTACATCTTTTTTCCAAACACTAATCTTGTCTTTCAGTAACTTCAGCCTCCTACAAATTCTAAAATTGGCATACCCATCAATAGAAAGTGAATTCTACCAATCAACAATTAACCGCTAAAAACATTCAATTTGAAGCCAAGCGGCCTCGAATTTGAAAGGTCTGGGGCCCCAATTAACTGCGATCACATCAAGAACGATAGGATGATGATCAAACAATCCTAGGCGGACAACACTGAGTTACCAGCGGAAACTTTTTGATCCACTATGCAGACACCAAAAATCTGTCCAAATGTGATAAGGTGGCATTAGCTTGGCCATTAGACCATGTAAATTTCGCTCCATCCATGGGAAGATCCACCGTATCATGAGCCTTAACCCAATCTGCAAAATTTGACATACTTTGAGTTATATGGCTCCCTGAAGATTTCATGTGACTGAATCTAACCACATTAAAGTTGCCCCCAACACACCAAGGTTCGGCCCAAATTTGTCTAACACTGTCCAGCTCAATCCAGAAGTAATCTCGCACGCTATAGGAACAAGGCCCGTAAACTGCAGTGAAGACCCACTAGAACCCTGACAAAATCTCCTGTAATAGAACAGAGAGAAAAAAAATTGCCAGAAAAAGAATCGACCATCTTCCAAAGTTTAGCATTCCAAGCCACAATAATTTGCCCCGCGGCACCAATGGCATCCACGGCGACCCACCCTTTACTCTTGGTCTCCCAGGTAGAGTGTCTCAAACCTCTATCCACTGTCTGAAGGTTGGACTCGTGCAGAGCAATTATATCCGCCTTCAATTTTTTTACACGCTTTCCTAACTTGGGCTCTCTTAACTTTGTAGCGCAACCCTCTTACATTCCAAGACAGATTAATCATTGAAAACCTGCTTTACTTGATCTAACCCTCTTACCTCCACTTGCTTTCCTTGCCGATTCATAGTTAATGGAGTGCTCAAGACTACGAACTTCCCTCCAACCCTTTGGAGACTTCTTCGGCTTCACTGCTTGAACCTCTCTAGCATTGAACTCCTCTGCCCTTTACTAAATGGAAAAATTCATACACATCCTCATCTCGAACCCCATACAACATTCTCACCATAACTCTGACCTGAACTAGCACATCGTTAGCCTCGGGGAACGGCTCCGCAGATATGGAATTTGGCTCCCTTACATCATGTCCAACCTCCACATTCTTATTGGATCCTCTTGGACAAGTCGAGACAACCTCCTTACCCATTTTTTCTGCCCAGGAGTGACCACCAAGGTCTCCTCCAAATCCCCCTTAGGATTTGCATTGACCAGCACCGGCTCCCCTTCCTTTGTTTCTTTTGTCAGCAGGTCTTTAGCTACACCATCTTCTGCCTTTCATGATGGCACCACCCATTGATCACCTGGAGGAACACTCTCCAGAAAAATCATGTTGGCTTTGGTCCTTTAGCCTCGACTCAAAGGAGGCTTCCGCTAAAGATAGTGAGTCGTCTTCCTATTGATCTTCTCTGATGTCCTCCTGGAGCGTATCTATTGGCTCCTCTGCGAGAGCGATGCTCTTTAGGGGGCTGGGATTAGAGTGCCTTCGAAGAATATAAGTGGGTTGAGATTCCCACATTGAATACTTAAGCACACGAGCCGGAGCAGGGTCTTGGAAAATATGTGACGGAGGTAGCATAGGATAAGCACATGTTAGAGAAACGACAATTATAATCGATCCAATCCTCGCACATGTCTCGATATCTAGTTTTTCATCACATGACCTCTGAAATTCAGACGGCCACGTGTCTGCCCAAGCAACCACTCTTTCATTTGATTTGAAATTGATTTTCGAAAAAGCAACCTCGAAGGTTGCTCCGGCCTCTCCTCTTGACGCATGTCCTGGACCTAGTCTGGATCCTCTATGAAGCTGCTAGCTCCCCTTTCCAACCTTGCTTCAGTGCTTGAGCCTCCACCCGACATCAGGTTCAGGAGATGAATGACAGCCCCCGGTGCTCCCATTGCGCACTGAAAATTGTGTATTGCAACAAGAGGCCTTCTCCCTTCATCAACCCCATCTCCACCGATCCCCACTTCACACGCACTCTGTCCTGCATCTGGTGCACCTACAGAGCATGGAGCTGGTGGACTGTCACCTGTCTCAGTTCTTCTGCCATTGTTGCTGATCGGTGCAGAGGCCTCTTGCCGCCTCCATATATCACCCCAATGGAGCAGAACACCCCATTTATCCTCCCTTTGCACCCTCAACACTAGGCACTCCTCTCCCATGATTGCTGAACTCGCAGTGGGATCCTCCAGAGAATTTTTCCTCTTAATGCAAACCCTCGCCACCCCTAACTCATAACCTTCATCTGTTGCTTGGTTGATAGCCACTACCTCCCCAAGACAGGATCTAACCGCCATAAAGAATTTTTGAGCCCATAGTTCTAAAGGGATCCCTCATATTAGATGCCAAGATGCACAACTACCAGAGAAAGAAAATTCCTCCCACTAATCGGCCCATCTCTATGCATGACTCCAGCAGACATCAAATGATCTAGGTTCCTCTCTGGACACACCCAAATCCAAACCTCAATATCGCATATGGGTGTGATCGAATAATCATCCCTAATCCACCCACAACATTCTTCAATCCGGGTTCTGACCTGAGGTAGAGAGGCGTCAGAAGTAGTCTCGGCATCTACAGATCATTGCAGCAATTCCCACGCCTTGTCTAACACCTCCGAGCTTACACTCACCTGCATGTTGTCGCCGAAGCCTGCTATCGGTATCCACTCCCATTCATCTAATCGCAACTCCTCCTGCGAAATAGC
Source organism: Magnolia sinica (assembly GCF_029962835.1). NCBI lineage: Eukaryota > Viridiplantae > Streptophyta > Magnoliopsida > Magnoliales > Magnoliaceae > Magnolia > Magnolia sinica. Next base: position 112,566 of record NC_080577.1, read on the forward strand.
TGGAGCCTATCCAGCCACCACATGTTTGAAGGATGCAGATACTCCCTGTGCTATATTTCTATCCCCTTCTCGGCTTGGCTATCCCTCTCTCTTGATTCACCTTCTCAGTAGCAGGTTCCACCATATTCATCCCCGACTTAGCCTGACCATCCTTGTTCTTGAGCTCAGGAACGAATCTTGCCCTTTGCGCTAGAAGCTTTCTACTGCGAAAGCTTTCGCCATGAAGGAGCTTCACTGCCTGGGCTAGTTCTTCCCTCGAGCCCATACAAACGAACACAAAACCCCAATACAGTGCTGTGAGACGATCACAGGGGATAACAACCTCCATAACTGCTCCCGACTTGCTTTCAAGGGCATTATTGAAAATTTTCTTGCAAAGTGGCTTATATCTTCGTAGGTTTCATTTGCTCTCCGCGGTTTGACGTATATGTGTTTCATGTATATGCAGGTGGTCAGGCTAGGTCAGGTTGAAGTCAGCCCTGACCAAGTTATGAATTTTTAGGCTCAAACCTGGCCTTCTGCTTACTAGGTCCACTCCGTACCTGGCCCAATAATGTGTTTGGTAGTTGACTCATGAGCTGACCCAACCATCGCCACTCCTACTTTTGAGTACTTGCTACCGTAGTTGATCTGTTTTTCAGCAATGCAGTAATGGTTTGCAGCATCGTATCAGTGCAAAAGGAAAATACAAAATTCTAGATATGGCATTGTAAGTATGTTAAACATAAAGTTATTCATATTTCCAACAAGGATCTCCCAACAAGTCAACTTCTATTAGACAAGGGATTACCATAAATTTAGAGAAATGATGCAGGGCTGAAATCATTAACCACATGCGATCAGGTGTTTAGCCATTTATTTGCGACTATTAGTATTTTTAAATTGTTAATTTAAAGATTTTAGTCAACTAACTAATATGTGGAGGTCTCTTATTAAATTAGCATTTAGTGAGCATTTATTCAATGATATGTCAATGATGTAAAGGGGATGAGTCAACTAGTTCAGTTTCTCAAGTTAATTAGAGGACAAAGCAAGTTGTGTAGGTCTTGAATGAGATTAAGGAATTTTTTACGTTCAATATTAGAAGCAACCAGGGCTAGGGTTAGAAGTTGCTTGGGTGCTAGATCTAGGGTTTTTACAAGATTTCCCCTTTAAAATTAATGTTTTGAAGATTATCTTAAACAAAAGGGTGATGATTGATGACATGAGCAGTGCTTTTGAGTAGTAACCTTGTTTTCTTCATTGTGAGTTGAAAATCTCTCTTCATTCAATCTTGATCTTGGTAAGTGAATTCCAGTTGATTTATTTCCTGTTCCTTCTGATTGCATATTCAGGTGGATTATTTCTTGTAGATTGTGTTAATGTTGTGTGCCCTAAAAGGACAATGTTGATCTTGACATTGATCATGATGGCCATTGGTCTTGTGTGAACATGTTTTTAGTGTCCTAATTAATATGTGGGTTTACCTTTAACTCTTTATTTATTCACGGATTAAAGGAAAGGGCTTCTTTCATTGTCCTAGGGAACTTGAGTTTGGGTACAACTGTCACTAGTTAAGGGAGAGTTGTGTTCCATGACCACTTGGCATTATGTTATTATTCCATTATGTCCAATCATGTCCTATCCGGATCGACTTGTTTATGTAGTGACTTTGACTAATCCTTAGACTTGAGGACACATATGGAGAGTTCAAGTTCCTAGTGTCATGTGCTCTAGGGTTTAGGAGAATGATCAACATTAGTAGGAGGGGGGTCACTGGAAGTAGAAGGATCAACATCAATGAGAGACTTTCCATGTGGTGAATAAATGGGAATTTCTTTAAAGAAAGTGACATTCATAGAGACAAAAGTACTTCCCTAGGACAGTAGAGGAGAAGCATTTGCAAGCTTTCTTATTACAAGAGTAGCCGAGGAAGATACATTTGATGACCTTGGATCCAATTTATCATGATGAATGTTGGGAACATGAACAAAGCACACATTCAAACACATGAAGTGAGATAGGAAAGACACATATATTTTTTTAAATGCTTATAGAACTTGGATGGGTGCTTTCCCACCAAAAATCTTAGTGGGCATCCGATTAATTAGGTTCACAACACTTAAGACAGAATCATCCCACAGATTCTTAGGAACATTCTTTTCAAGAAGGCCATGTGCAACTTCAAGAAGATTCCTATTCTTTCGTTCAACCAATCCATTTTATTTGGGGGTGTAAGGACAAGTGGTCTGAGATTTAATTCCATATGTTCAAGCAAAGAACTCTCGAAGGTTGAGGGGATGTATTTGCCACCATTATAAAAATGCAAAGTTTTTTATTGGCCTTGAACTAATTGGTTTATGGTTAGAATCTTTAGATGGAGCCATGTTTTTCCAATGTTTCCCCGAGTCAACGATACATGCTTTTAGGCCCCCATTAGAGGGAAAATGATTGTCTGATTCCTAAATATGCAAATATCCATTGTTTTTGCTATTATTTGATTCTAAAGTATGCAAATGTGTATTTTAGCATCTCCTTAAGTAACATTAAAAAATTCCACCATTTTCCCTATGTTTTCTCAATGTTTCCTTGAGTTAGTGTTACATGCTTCTATGCCCCCATTAAAGGAAAGCTTATTATGAATGCGTCTGTTTTGCAATTATTTGATTCATAAATATACAAATGTGTATTTTAGCATCTCTCGAAATTCCACCATTTCCCCCATGTTTCCCCAATGTTTCCCTCGGTCAGCGATACATTTTTCGGTTTTGGTGATATCTATACATGTATCCGTCTCCCTAGCCAGCAATACATGTAATGATCTATGAGCACGAATGGTATTAATGTGATTTTAGTATGCAATTGGTTAAAAACCATTTTCAACAAATGAAGATGCAATTGTTACTACTTTTCTCATTGGTGACTTGTCTTTGTTGAAGACTCAGTTAACACTCTTTGTTAAAGATTCATTGCTAATACAAAATGCTAGTTCTGACTTCTATGGGTGCTTTTGGCTGTTGGATTGAATATAATTTATGAAATGAAATGAAGACTGCATTCTGACCTGTTGCTTTCTGCTAGTGGCTTATGTTAAACGGCTGAATATTCCAACTGGTATGGTGGGTGCTTGTCGCCTTGACGTAGCATATGAACATTTCAAGGTATGTCTCTGCTGTATTTGGATTGGCATTTATGATCTTATGGTTTACTGTGCCCATTTGTTTGAAGGCGCTCTGGTCACCTGATTTTATTTCCAGCACAATCAAAAGATTTCCTTTTCTGCACGTTGGTCAGAACCCATTCTTTGAGTTTCATGATGTCTTATGCACCATGTTGACATAGTAGGCTGCATTTCAGGTCAGCCTTTAAGTAGAATAGAAAACTTGTGGTACTATTTTTCCCAAAAGAGGCTGTTCTTTACATATATTTCTGTTTGCATTTTCTGTACACTATTATCTCGTATTATAATCCTTTGTATATTTTATCTTTCCACCACTCTACTTCATTTATAGTTCATGGGAAGCAAAGCATACAACTTGGATAACTCCAGATAGAGAATATGGATCTGTTGTTTTATTTTGTTTTATTTTTTATTTTTTTCTTTTTCTTTTTCTTTTTCTCCTGAACTCTGGATAGTGTGTACTTCATGCTTAATATTTTGATGTATTCATTAGAAAGTTCCTTTTATGTAAAAATCAATTCATTAGAATGCTTTCTGCAAGTGTTATATGTGATGGGGAGGTTGAGCCATAGTTTTTTTTTTTTTTGGAAATGCAACAATACTTTTATTAAAAAGAAATCACCAACGGTGCCAATTAGAACAACAAACCAGCCAATTCTAGCCAATCACGAAGGTTAGAGGCGAGAAAACAATTGACCCACTCTAGAACATCAAACATAGCCCTCTTAAGGACATCTGCCGTCAACCCCTGGGAATCCCAAAAAATTCAGTTTCTTGTCTCCCTCTAGGATCAGCCTCCACACCACCCTCTTTGTATCCTCACTTTCCCCTTCTTGATGCCATGCTAGGAAGAGAGTGCCAATAGACTCTTGAATCACCCAACATGTGTTGAGAATTGCGAAGAAGCTATACCAAACCATGCGCATGAACTCACAATGGATGAAATAGTCATTCACCGACTCCATGACCCTCATACACATTATCGAGCAGTTCAGGATTACCATCACTCTCTGCTGCAGATTATCTATGGTGAGCACCTGCCTAGAAGCCAGGGGAAAGCTACCACCTTGGGAGGAGCCCCATAGTACCAAATAAAAGACGTGGCATCGCATCCTTTTGCTATCGTGCTCGAAGACAGCTCATTATTAAATGACCAAACTGAAAAATGGCCGAATTTGTCTTTGGCCCACACCATGGAAACCTTCACACCCACCGCTGGCCTTGAAAACTGGATCCTTGATAAAAGTTGAGCGAGCTCTTCTCTTTCTTCATCCAATAAATTCCTCCTACATAGAGGGAGCCACACCCCAGAATTATAGGCGAAGCTATGATTAATAGTGATGTTCCTATTTGGGGCAAGTCTCGCAAGTCTTGGGAACTCCTGAAGAAGCCTCTCCTCAATCCAAGGATCCATCCAAAACCAAATCTTCTTCTCATTGCAAAAAACAAAGATCACCTGTTGCATTTGTTCTTCATCCCACACACTGCTTTTCACATCCCTAAAGCCAAACACCCCCACCCCTCGCGCATTGGTTCAAAATGGTTATGTAACAGTCATTGTTACACCTTACAGGGTCGTATCAACTATTATGGAAATTGACCCATAACGGCCTCCTGTTGCGGTCCATTACAAGGCTGAAATAGTTTTTATTTTTGGAAAAAAATCCATAATGGCCATTATAGGGACTGTAATGGCTGTCACAGCCTGTATAATAACACTAACAACGGGGCTGTTATGACCACTGTTACCATTATGGAATACCTTGGCCTGTGTACTTCTTCCCACCTTAATAGATGTACCTTCTGCCTCGATTAGACTCCTTGGCACAAGAAGTTGCACCTCAATTTTTCCAATCTATCTAGGACCCCGCCAAGCATTTGGAAAGGGATAAAAAATATATCGAGAGATTCGACAAGGACGCCTTTATCAAAGTAAGCCTCCCACCCAAAGAAAGGTACCGACCTTTCCATTTGGATAATTTCCACTTTACCTTCTCTATCACCTTATCCCATAAATGTTTTACGGGGCTTGCAATGCACAAGGGGAGCCCAAGATACGAAGATGGAAGAGAGCCTACATGACAGCCAAAGACCCTGGCTAGTCTTCCCACCTCCTCACGAGAAGTGCACATACCTAGTAAGTCACTCTTCAAAATGTTAACTGTTATACCAAAGATAGCCTTGAAGCACCTTTACAAATTTCTGAAGATTGTCTACCATCAACTCGTCCACATCACAAAAGATAAGTGCGTTGTTAGTGAATTGCAGATGAGAGATTTGAAATTCGGCGTTTTCCACCCCGAAACCACTAACCAACCCAACTAACTGACCTCTTTCCAATATCCTTCTCAATGCGTCCACAACTACCACAAATAGGAATAGGGGCAAATGGGTTGTCTTGCCTCAAACCGCTCCACGGCTAGAAGAAGCCTTTAAGAGAGCCATTTGTGAGAATAGAGAAGCGTGCAAATCAAATGCACTCTTGAATCCAATGCCTACACTTTGGTCCATAGCGTAACCTCCCCAACATATAATCTAGGGAGTCCAAACGTGATTGTAAGCATTTTCAATGTCCAATTTACAAATAATTCCTTTCTTCTTAGCCCTATGTCGAGAGTCCACACGCTTAAGCAATTAAAGAACCATTTAGTATGTTTCTCCCCACTACGAAAACCCCTTGAGATTTAGAGATAGTCTTGTTGAGCACCACCCAAAATCAAAAAGTCAGAATCTTTGCAAGAATTTTATGAGGCCCCCTAATGAGGCCCCTTTGACTTTGGGATGATGGCTATGAACTACACCCCCATATCTGACTAAATCTTGCCTCGCTTCCAAAACTTGTTCAAAAATTTATAAAGAGAGCCAAAGGGAAATCATCCAGTCCTGCATGCTGGCAATACCATGGAAAGACTAGGTACTTTTATCCCCATCTTTCATCCACATCGTGCGAGAGCGTTACTTCCGCTTCATCTCTTCTTTCTTCAGACCTTTGCCATATTCAAAGGTAAAAGTGGCGTGCCTAGCCTTGTCCTTTGACATCTTGCCACCAACCTTAATATTGATGGCTTGAATTTCTAGGAGGAGACTTTCCTGCTTTACTTCCTGCTCCTTCCAAACCTCCTTTTTCCACTTTATGATCTTCCCAAGGTGTGTCATAACAATTGTTACATAACAGTAATGGTGCTAGCCATTATATGTTACAGGATCGTAACGGCCAACTATTTTGGAAAAAGGAAGACCCATATTGGCCTTGTAACGGTCTGTTACGGGGATTTTACAATTTTTTAAAGAGGTCACAGTGGCCATTACGAGGACTATAGACCTTAATAGCACACCTTGAATCTTCCTCTTCAGAAGCTTAATTTTTTAAAAAGAACACACCATACATAGCCTTTAACCTCGAGTGATTGCCACCACTCATTTACTAAATCTGTAAAACCCTCCACTTGGAGCAACATCAATTTGAACCTAAACTGCTTTGGGCCCCAATCATCCTCGAGGATTTCCAGCAGAATTGGGCAATGAACAAGATACCGTCCTTGGGAGACTGTGCTGCCGCATAAGCAGAAATTGATCCACCTAATTTCTCAAAAGAAGAAACCGGTCCAACTTTATTTAACACATCTAGCCACTCCTGCGCGTTCAACCAGGTGAACTTCACATCCCCCATGGAGAGGTCCATCAATTGATTTTTGTCAACCCAATTTGAGAAGTTGCGCATACTGTGTGTCAGTGTTTTAAATATCAACGATATTGGCCAATATATCCCATGATATATCTTGTATCCCACCTGTGCGATACGAAACTTGCATGTAGTGCGATATATCTCACATGTTCGATTCGGTGAGCATTTTCGATTTTCGATCCTTTTTTTTTTTCTTCAGTAAATCATGTTAAATTAGCATCAAATTGTTACAAATACATGGATTGGGAGCTTCAATTGGGCTGAGTTGTGGAAAGTTGAAAATATCAAAATTTCCCACTTGGTCGCAAATCGGTTGCAATCCTTATGTCCAAACATAAAATCAAACATGCATGTAACCTAATCTAGTGATTCTTCTTTTGCTTTTGAATATATTGGTTGTGTTTTCCATGCGTCTTCTTATATTTATAAATTATATGAATGAACTTTGAATATACTTGCATTAATTCAGTTAAACAACGCATAAATTAGGACCCCATACAAGGAAAACCTATTATGTGCACATATTTTTGGTAATGTTTTGATTTATAAGTGTGTTGATGTGTTTTTTTAACAGTCACTGAAGTTTCATTGAAAAAATCAACCAATTTCCCCATGTTTCCAACAACAATGATACATTACGTGATACAACCGATATATCCCATGCGATAACCGATATGTATTTGTATCCCAAAGGTGTGATACATAACGCGATACTGATATTTCAAAAAAATACGGATATTTGACAACTTCTCGAATGTGAACTTGACCACGTTCAAGTCCACTCCCACGCACCATGGAGGCTGCCATCTACAACCTATTGAGTACAACTCCTAGAAATTTGACCTCATAATTGCGTTTGGCCGGTAGACCGTCGAGAAAACCCATCAATCTCCAAGCGATGCCCCTTTGAACAGAATGGAAACTGAAATTTTGCCACACTAGTGATCCACCTTCGACCACATATTGGAGTTCCAGATAACCAAAATAACCTCGGCTGCGCCAGAAGCGTCCATGAAACCCACTCCTTTCAAGGCCCGTTGTAGATTTTTAATCTCCTTGTCTAACACCCCATTATCATGCTTAGAAAAGGGTTCATTTAGGAGAGTTTTGAGCAATGTGTCGTGCTAACCCTCCTCCCGCTAAAGAAACATCGCACTTGGCTCATGTGTGTGGACAGTCGGGCCATTAACAAGATGACGGTCAAGTATCAATTTCCTATACCACATCTTGACAACATGTTGGATATGATGGCCAGTGCCACGACCTTTTCCAAGATTGACCTCAAAAGTGGGTATCATCAAATACGTATTTGCCCAGTAGATGAATGAAAGACAGCCTTCAAGACGAATGAGAAACTATACGAGTGGTTAGCCATGCCTTCTAGGTTGACCAACGCTCCAAGTATGTTCACGAAAGTGATGACCCAGGTGTTGAGATCCTTTATGGATAAGTTCCCGGTGGTATATTTAGACAACATTCTCATTTATAGTACCTCCCACGAACAACACCTCTACCATTTGAGGCAAGTTTGCAGGGTCCTCAAGACACAGAAGTTATATGCCAACCTAAAGAAATGTTCTTTCATGTTTGACAAAGTTATCTTCTTAGGGTTCATTGTTTCATTTGAGAGCAAGTCTACAGATCTCGAGAAAGTCAAAGCCATAGTAAGTTGGCCCGAACCTCAGAACATTCATGAGGTGCGTAGCTCCATGGTTTAGTTACCTTTTATAATTTGTTCATTTGAAGCTTTAGTTCCATTATGGCTCCCATCACGGATTGCATTGAGAAGGGAGAGTTCAAATGGACTAATGAGGCCTCCAAAGCATTCAAAGAAATTAAGGGCAAGATGATTGAGGCTCTTGTCATGTGCCTTCCTGGATTTTCTAAAGTCTTTGAGGTTGCGTGGGATGCATCTGGAGTAGGGATAGGTGGAGTGCTTAGCCAGGAAGGGCACCTTGTTGTGTATTTTAGTGAGAAGTTGAATGAGGTGAAGCAACGATACTCTACCTATGACAAAGAATTTTACGCGATAGTCCAATTGTTGCGACATTGGTAACATTACATACTACCGCAAGGGTTCATTTCGTTTTCCGACCATGAGGCCTTACAATATCTCAACTCTCAGAAGAAATTAAACTCAAGGCATGCCAAGTGGGTTGAATTTCTCCAAGAGTATACCTTTGTTTTAAAACACAATGCTGGGGTTGAGAATAAATTTGTCGATGCCCTTAGTCATAGAGTGGCGTTACTCTAATCTATGAGTGTGGAAGTCACTAGGTTTGGACAATTGAAAGGAGAGTATTATGCGTGCCTAGATTTTGGGAAAGTGTACACGTCACTTTTGGATGACTAGTCGAGGAGTGATAGTGGGTTTTTGTCTTGATTGATGAGTTTTTATTTAAAGGCGACAAACTCTGCATTCCCCACACCTCCCTTTAGGATTCCCTGGTTTGCGAACTTCATGCCGGACGAGTGGTCGGTCATTTCGGTAGAGGAAATACTACTTTGCCCTTGTCAAGGATAGGTTTTATTGGCCCAACCTCAAGCGAGACGTGGCCAAAATCATTGGGCAATGTAGGACGTATCAACCCTAAAGCAGAAAAGGCAGAACACTGGATTATATACGCTTTTGCCAGTGCCACACACTCCGTGGCAATATATTAGTATGGATTTCGTGCTTGGGCTATCCAGGCCATCATAAAGCACGATTCCATCTTTGTGGTGGTTGACCGTTTTTCGAAAACGGCCAATTTTCTCTCATGTTCCAAAACGTTTGATTTCTCCAACATTTCGAAGCTTTTCTTTGGAGAGATGGTCTGCTTGCATGGCTTGCCAAAGACCATTGTGTCTGATAGAAATGTGAGATTCATGGGTCCACAGATACATTTGCATGACACATTCATGATTTGCATTTTGAAATCAAGAAACGCACTAATGTGAGCAATGAAAAGTATAAAATATTTGTTGACTCTCATCGCGAGTTAAAAGAATCTTAAGTATGAGATTATGTGATGGTTCGGATAAGGCCAGAACGGTATCCACAAGGGGCTGTAAAAAAATTACAAGCATGTAGTGTAGGACCTTATAAGATATTGGAAGCATTAGGCTCCAATGCATATGTTGTAGATCTTTCACTTGATATGGGAATTATGATAGGGACATCACGCGCACATGCACACCGCCCTACGCACGTACGCAAGGAGGAGGACCCCGTCGTCGATCTGGATTGATGACAACGTCCAGGGAGGACCTCCTAGTTAGAGGACTGCGTTTTGGTTCATTGGAGTGGATCCGATAGTCGTGTGAATCCCACCATGGGTTCTCATGATCGTCGCCTACTATTCTAATTAATGTAGTACTTTGGGTTTTGCTTATTATTGTTATTAGGAATATCATGGACGGTTTAGATTGCTTTAATTAGTTGTTATTTTTTATTACTTCGTCTCCAAGTAATAGGTTGCGCACATGACGCGAGTTTTGGGGTATAGGGTTTTATTATAAATAGGCACCCCTTGTAGTCTTTTTTTCTCAATGAAGATTAATAAAATTGCTACGTTTTTCAAATCCTCTAAATTCCTGAGTTATGAAGATTTAATTGGGTGCGAAACCCTCCCTTCCTCGAGGGCTGACTACCGTGGTACGAAGCCACACCTATCCCAATTCGCCCCCACCTTCTTCCATCCATATTTCTCCTCCTACAAGCACTCCATATGCAAATCCATCAATATTTGCAGGCATTTTTCTTTCTATAGCAGATTTCCAAAATTTGGCCCTGCAGGAGGGCTGAAACTTCGGCGGAGCACCACGAACAAACCGTGCATTGGATCGAGTTGAGATTTGGGGGTTTTGGAGTCCATCCCTAGCCGACCAGGGCCGAGGTGGCCTTTCTCTAAATAGTGGGCCCCACACACGTGCGGCCGGGATCACATGCATGTGCGTCTGGGCCATTGCTGTTGTCCACACGTGCTGCACTTATCTGGTTCGTCTCTCTCCTCTCTTTCACTCCTCTTTCACCCAAAATCCCTAAACCTAACCCTAAATTACTCAAATCTCCAATTTTATGCCGTTTCTTCAACCTTAGGGTTCCCCGAATTGAAATTTCTGAATCCCTTGGATTGGGGAATTATTTCTGTGCATGTGTGGATGAATTTACCCTCCTTTGATTCTTGTTTGGTCTATAATTTTGATTGTTCCGACCATAGCATGTGTAGGCCTGGATCCGCATAAGATTCTCCTTGATTGAGTGTTTGAACTTTTGTGTGGGATGTGGAATTTTGTGTAATTGTTTCTGAACTAGTGTGATCTAAAGCCTGAAAATCTTGCACATCATACTTGAATTTCATGTCCTGTATCAAATTAGTTCTACTTTCAATGTGAAAGATCTTGTGTCTTTTAATGGTCTAGCAACTCCACCCACTAGCCTTTCTCCCAACCCTCACATTGGCCCATATTGTGGTGCTTCCTACCTGTCCCATGAATCATGGCTCTTGCCAAACCAACCTTACCATCCTTTACCTCCTTTATCTCCTTTACCATCTATACTTACTACAAGAGATAGAAGGTATCTTGAATGAACAAGTGGTTTCTACTAGACACGGAGGTTACTAATAATATCTTGTCAAGTGGAAGAAGAGGCTAGAGTCAGACAGTATGTGGATTACAGAGACCGAGCTTCAGATGCTAGACCCGAATCTCCTAGAGCATTATCACAGTTTTATTTTGCCAGAGGCGAACTCTTCTTAGCTGAGCACCATTTGGAGTATACTAGAGGTGGAGGAGATCTTTGGCCCCAGTTCCAGTACCTCTATGGTTGGATGATCATTATATGGGGCCTGGATCAAGTACATAGCCGTGTTAGAAGAGTTCACATGTATGTTTATGCATCTTTGAAGGCCCCGCACTAGGAAGATGCATGTTGGCTGCATATAGGAGCTTATTGGACATATCTAGACCGTTGGATCTTACATGTGGACTGTTGGATGATGGATACATTGTGGACATGTGGATTGTTTTGGACATTGGACATTAGTGAACAACTTTTCTTTCTACTTTGTAGCTTTTCTTTTAAATTTATTTTGTTCTTTTGGGCTATTTCATGTTTTAATTGAAACAAGGGGTATCTTAGACATCTTTTTAGCAATAGGGGTATTTTTGTAAAAAAACACCCAAAAGACTATTAAAGGGTGGGTGTGTAATGCCGTAGGGATTATTATGCATTGAAATAAAACTTCTCTTTTTTGCATTGAGTAAAGAAAATCTCCTGTGATTGGAGTTGGTGTGAAGCCATTGAGTGATTCCAATTGATATCTCCCTTAGTCTCTTCCTTCAAAGGTATTTTCTTCACTTTTCTCTTCTTCTATCTCTCTTTACTTCTCTCTATTTCTTTCTTTTCCTTTTGTTTTCTCCAAAACCCATTCCCATTATATTCAAAACAACCTAAACCTAGACCCTACTCAAACCGTAAGACCGTACGAACACAATCGTATAGACCATTCCCAAACCCCCCCTGCGCTTTTCTTCTTTGGTCCTTGATCCTTTCCTATTTAAAACCTAAAACCCTAACCCAAAAATTTCCCAAATCTCAAAACCCTAATTCCCTAAATCTAGTTTTCCTAATCCTGAAACCCTAATTCAACTCTCTAATCCCTAGTCCCCAAATTCAACCCTAACGTACCAAAGCCCTAACTAGGATACGTGATTCCCTTTGAATCAAGATTAATCCAATGTTAGATGGAAGTTCTATCTTCCATAGGTCCTAAATTGATTAATGTCTTACAAGATCTTATTGTGGGATTATTGTTTGTTTGAACTTGAGCATATCTAATACTTGAATTCTTCAAATTTGTGATTGATTAGCTTTATTTTGTGCTTTGATGTCTCTAATTAATCTGTTATTTGTTTTTATTGCTTCATATTGAGTTAGACCATTCGTCTTGCGCCAGACCCGCAGACCACCAAGAGGGATCAAGACTAGCCACAAAGCCCTTCACCACTCCCTTGTGTTTGTTCTGATCAAATCTAATGCTCTGTTTGGCCGAACCATCTTACACTCTCTCTAGGCTTCCATCTCAACCTTTTTCTTTTGGGACTTCACTGTTGAATACTAACCCAACTCAAGGAGGTTTAGAATGACACTACAATTGTGAGTAGAATAAGTTTTATGCAGATGATTGACTCTCTTCTGCCTATCTTGCACTACATATTATCCAACCAAGTTGCATATGTTTTATAATTCTACTGCAGTATCAGTATGCATTTGAACGGTGGAGACTTGCAGGACTATTTATTTTCTTTTGGACAATTAGAGTCTTTTAGAAGATGAGACTAAATGTTTCATAAACAATTTCATTTCAGTTGCCATGACTAGTTGTGGAATCTTAAAACTGTAGCCAAATTGCTAATTACATGATATATTTACTTGCATCATCTTTATGTACTCATTTGTGTTGACTATCACTATATGATCATTTTCCTTGGTCTAGTGTCAACATCGTTTACCATTTGTTATGCAGGAAAAGCCTCACATGTTTCGATTTGTTCCTAGCGAAAAACAGGTAAGAAATAGAGCTTCTCTTGTTATATGGTACAATTTTTATGCAATGATTTGCTTCTTTTTCAGGTCAAAGAAGCAAAGAAGCTTCTTAAGACGAACCCACAATATAGTAGGAGAAGGCTTGAGGGAGTTCCTGTCTTTACTGCTCAAAATTTGAATATTGCAATAGCTACAACTGATGGAATTAAGTGGTATGCTGTTTCAGTGGTTATATGTGTTTCTGTATATCATATTTGTAGCATTTAGAAAAGGATCGGGTTAGAAATCCTTCTCATTTTTGCCGAAAACTGTGTTGAATTTGGAACACAAGGGATAGACTCAGTTCAAATCTGTCCAATTTCTTGAGCAGAAATCAAGTGGGGATCTTCAAACCAATCTCTTTACCTATACAATACTCTTTAACCATAGCCACTATCTTAATCAAAATTCCTAGTCACGGCCCCTCAACCCCTAACTCAGTCCACTAAACCTGTACAACCTCACCCACTAATCCGTTGCCCATTATGCAACCAGTTTCTGAACAGCTTCTAACCAGTTCTTAAGTAATCCAGCTCCTATCCATATAGCGGTTTATGCATGCAAAGGGTACTGGAGCAATCGAGAAGTGAAAACCTTCGAAAATTAGGTTCCAACAGCATTGAAATTTGACACGATATATGAACAGCATTGAAATTTGACAAAACGATTGACACGATATATGAACAGCATTGAAATTTGACAAAACGAAATGTGAGAGAAAAAAAAAAACTATACATAATAGTTTCTATTGCTTAGGGAACAAAACTGTGTGCTATCAGCCATGAGTGATGCAATTATATCCAAAATAAGTTCATATCATTAATTGTCATACAATACAAGTTGTTCCAATCCCTACTGTGGTGACCATAATACTGTTGCTTCACATGGCTTGAGTACTATGCCAAGCACATGAGCTCATGATATCAGCCATAGTACTCTGTAAAATATCGTTGGTAGTCATCTTTAGCAAAGTGCACCAATATGCCCGTCAGTGGATACTACACAGTCAATGTCACTCCTAGTGGACTGGTTGTGATTGTGGCTACTATTGTGGCTGGACACCTCCATTCACATATCTTTCCATGACCATGTCCCTTCTGCATGCATGTGCTCATGATATCAGCCAGTACTCTCTAACATATCATTGGTAGTGATCTTTAGCAAAGTGTACCAATATGCCTATCGGTGGATACTACACAGTCAATGCTGCTCCTAGTGGACTGGTTATGGTCATGGCTACTATTGTGCCTGGACAGCTCCATTCCCATATCTTTCCATAAGCATGTCCCTGTTTGTATCCATGGCCATATTTCTGACTATAGCTGTAGCTAGATGATGGCGAATTGTTGTCTTATCTGGTAGTGTTGTTCATGCAACGGCCATACAAGCCATATCTGTAATGGCACTGGGAGTGGAACTCTCGTGCCATCATTAACATCCATGGACCCAAACGCTCCATGCAATAGCTTCCTTATTGCATGCCAGCTGTTTCCAAGGGATGAGAAATGTTGACTCAACTCAGAATCCCACATTGGGGCTGCAAGAGAACCGTGGTCTGGGTCTTGGTTGGCATGGCTAAACTCCCTTTATGCTGTGAATAGGCTAAGAGGCCTTTGTTTCGGACTCTCTCCATATACATCATCACCATCGTTGCCATCGTTGCAAAGGGATTTCATGTAGCAAGGTGCGGAGGAAAAATAAATAAATTTCACCTCTTAAAATGGGAAGAGGTATGCTTACCCTTGGTCGAAGGGGGTGCGGGCCTAAGAGACCTTGATTTTATGAGCGTGGCTTTGCTTGGAAAATGGCAATGAAGATTCAAAGTCAAAGAAGGCAAGATTTGGAAGGATGTAATAACAAAAAAGTATGGGTTGGAAGAAAGGGGGTTGGAGATCAAGAAGACATCGCTCTATTGTGTATCGGGCATTTGGAAGGCCATTTCCTCAGTTTCCCCATTGATCATAGCTGCCTCATCATTTAAACTTGGGAATGGTTCCCAGATAAGGTTTTGGGAGGATACATGGTGCGGTGTGTCTCTATCTTTAGAGAAGAACATCACCGTGGATCAATGCTTCTCTTCCGAAGATGGGAGGGGTGCATGGTGCCCCCCATGTAGGAGGGGCCTTTTGGACTCAGAGATAGAAGACTTTGCAAGCTTATTGGTGTGTCTCCAGCATTATTCTCCCTTTCCGAATTTGTGTCTCATTGGTATGGTCAGCATCCTCTTCTGGTTCTTTCTTGGTAAAATCTTTTTACAATTAGATACATCCCTTGCGGAATGCTCCGGATAGCCCGATCCCTTTCACTCTGTTTTGGATCTGTAAATTCTCTTTAGAATTGTTTGTTTGTTTGTTTTTTTTTTTTTTCTGTCTTGACAGTTTGTCAAGCAGGTTTCAAATAAAATCATTCATAGCTCTTCAAAAAATCATTGTCACCCCATCAGCGTCATCTCTGTCATATGAGGACAAAGTCCAATCATCACTGCTCTTTGAATTACTCAAGATCATGCCGCGGGACCCCCAATGCATGGTATCCAAAAAGGGTTATGTTACACTCATTGCATAACGGTAACAGTGGGGACCATTACGCGTTACAGGGCCATTACGGCTGTTACGTACGGCCCGTATGTAACGGTAACGATTACCGTTATTGAACACCTTGCATGCTACCTTAATGCCAAATGACCCTCACCTCCAGACATTGAGCCCCTCATCAATGAGTCAAGCGAATAGTCTTGAGACCCCGCTTCTTCGGCCATAACTTCATCGATATCAATGCCCATGGTTTCTAAATCTCTGGCTATCGTGGGATGAAGGCATCGATCTGCCTAGTCTAAGTTTAACTTGTAAAGTGGGTCCTTGTCTTCCCCAGTAACAAACGTGCCTTTACGTATGACCAGTCCAAGGGGCTATGTTTTGGTTCTCATTCTCTATTTGCTTATAGTTGCCTCAGTCTCAACTTCATGTTGTGGTGGAAGAACACAAGATTTTGGGGCTTTGCATACCCCAGCCTATTCATTTTATTTTTGTGGATGAGGGAAAACATGATCTAGTTTTGCACATGGCATTACAGAACCGTTTAGGCCAGTACATGGACTGCTAATATGCACAGGATTGGGGAGTCACTTCCATACATCGACTGCCACTCACTTGTCATTTATCATGTATATTTGTTAGTTCAGTGAAACAAATACTTAATAGCCAACTCCTAAATCAACTTTTAGGTACACAATAATAGTATACTCACATGGCATCATCTTCGTCCTTGATGTCACTACAGCTTGACTCAAGAATAGACCTTTTATCTCTAAATGTTGAGTAGAACTACATGATTGTCTGTTGTGCACTATTTGATATATGTTAGACAGAGATGCACAAAGTAAATGAGTGTGCAAGACAACATTACCTCATTCCTGAACTGACGTTTCTTCTGTGACTTGGGAATAGTTTGGCATAGACTTCGTGGAAAGCCTTTTTTAACTTGTTATTGCCACCGAGTCTATGCTTGTAATGGTATTTAGAGCGCAGAAAATGTTAAGACACAATTCACAATTTGATGCAGGCTGCATATGGGCCACATCAATCTCTACTGTTGATTTTGGAGTGATCCATGATTTCAACGGTCAGGATTATGTCCCTCAATTTGACCTAGCTATTTTTATTTGAGTCAAATTCATAATTATCTAAATTGTGTAATCTCCAATTGTGACTTCCATACAGATGACTTCTCAATACAATTTCTTTCAAATTCATTAAAATTGGATGTCTTCCACCCTATAAAGTGGGCACCATGTGCCTCACTGCCACGTTGGACCTTGAGTACCCATTTCAGTTGCCAAAACTGAGGCCCAAGACTCAACAAGATCCAGGCCCACCGAGTCCAAGCCATTGAGCCCAGCGCACTCAGCGTATAATGTGCCTATTTTATGACCATTTTCCACATGGTTTCCTTGCTGTTCTCCATTCAATTTCCACCCCTCTATAGCCCATGTTACCAGCTGTCACAGGGAGGAAAAGATTGGAAGATTGTGTGGGCTCCAAAGTCCACACAGCGTACAGATTCTCCAAAAGTTTTCTGTGCATTCCAGGCAATCTGGAAAATGTGTTAGATCTGTAACTTTGGGCCCACATCTCGTCTCAAATCAGTTTGCACTGATATTTTTGCCATTGTGAAGAACGTATGGAGAGGCATTGAACCCTCACTGGATCCCAGGATCAGTGGACCCCATAAGATGGTGGAGAGATCCCAAAGTTTCCGAAGAAAATTAGATTTCTGTTGATCATGTATCTTGCAAAGTACACTTCTTTGCACCGAATTTCTCACTCCCCCACAGGGTATTCTTCTCAAGGCTTCGTACGGGTTTATAGCCCATAAGTCCAAGTGTCTAATGGTGGCTCGTTTGTCAGGTTTGGGGTCCCCACATTGATCACAAGACTCACAAAATTGGGGGGAAAAAAAGGCCAATTGCAGGCTGTGCCAGTGTTATTTTCAACAAACAGGCCTCTGTAGTGACTTTTTCCTAGTATTTTGAGACGGAATACATCTACACACTTTTCTGATGCCTCCCTATGCCATGAGGCATGCTGCTATTGAAGGAGAAAGGACGTGCCTCCACTTGAATCCAAGATGCTCCAAAAATATGAAGTTTGGAAGTTCCTGTAAATTTTCTTACTAGCTGTCTTTGTTTTGATTGATTTTCAATTTGGACACTTCTCATGCTTGGAATCATGATTTTAGTTTGTTCCTTGGTGGTCTTGTTGTTCTTACCATTGGTTAGTCTATGTGGAAGAATCTTATTGGGTCAATGTATTCATAACTGTAATGGTGGCTGTTACCTTTATGAAAACATTATGATATGAGCTGTTACAGCAAAAAAACAAAAAAAACTATAGCGGACCCGTACTGGCTTGTAACAGGAAGGTAGCCACCGTTGCTATTGCATAATTGTTTTTTAATAGCATGTATTTGTATAGCTTGTTAATAAATAGTGCTCTTGATGTAGAGAGAGAGAGAGAGAGAGAGAGAGAGAGAGAGAGAGGGAGGGAGGGAGGGAGGGAGGTGGTGTGTGCAAGGGTCCTGACCCGTTGATCATTGGTGATATTATGCACTCGTTTATAAATCTGAGATGTTGCGAACCTGATCCTCTTTTTTATGAGCTTCATTGACTCGTAAATCAACCCCATCAACAATTATGTCTCATTGTCCACCACTCTGAGGACTATATGAATGGACTGAGGAATGGCAACATCATCAGGAACCTTTTTTGTTGATCATAAGTCATAACAATCTCCTCAACCCTTTGCATCTGAGTAGTGCTCTTTTCCCAATCCGCCCATTTGATGTAGGTGAGCAAGACTCTCAATCCTGCCCTGTGCTTACTAAGGCTCCCCAATGCAATGACGTCTCACTATTTGCACGTATTTGATAACAAGCAAGTGTGATTATAGATAAAGTTTGTCACTGGCTTCTTGTCATTGACTTCCCTCTGGAATTGTTTACAAAGAAACTTGATAATGTTTTTCTGGTGCCTGTTTTCGTCTATCAGGTACACACCATATTTCTTTGACAAAAGCTTGCTGGACAATATCCTAGAAGCTTCTACTGATCAGCACTTTCACACTTTAATTCAAAATCGACATATGCAACGGCGGCGGGATGTGATTGATGACAGTTTGGCAACCGAAGTTATAGAAGAGAGTGGAGAAAGCCTGTTTGAACCTCCAGAGGTATTCCTTGGAAACTAAATGCACAAGATTTGCTCCTTTTTAAATTGGTTAGTAGCCATGTTCATCGATTGTTAGTTGGAGGTATATGATTTCTCTGAGAATATCTAAGTTATGCTTTAGCTATTGGTTACTGGCATTAGTATGTTCAGTTAACCTTTGGCTGTGATGAATGATTATTACTGACAGGTTCAAGAAGTGCTGGATGAAATGGGTAATCCAGGAATACCATTGAGTGTCCTATCAAAGGCTGCTGAAATTCAGCTGCTTGATGTTGTTGACAAAGTACTCTTAGGGAACAGGTGGTTACGAAAAGCAACTGGTATCCAACCAAAGTTCCCATATCTGGTCGACTCGTTTGAAGAAAGGTACATACCAATTAGTGTACTATGTATTACTGATCCAATGCTGTTGACTGGCTTAAGAAACATGTAATGTACTTGTTTGTCTGTGTCCATATTGGAGTAATTGACATGAAAGTATGGGCATAGTTTCTGGTTTATGCATGTCCTTTTTTCAACATATACATTCTTCCTTGTTTCTCTTAGGAAATGGATCAGGTACTTATTACATATCTGCACCATTTGTTAGATGTAACCAATTTCTATCCATGATTACCTATGTAAGTGATCATTTTAAGGAAACAAAAATAGTTAAACGGTTGTTAACTCGAAAATTTCTATACAATGCCAAAATACATTATACCAGCACTGCCTTCCCTCACCACCTTTTTTCCCAGTAGAGCCAAATTCATAGATTTTATATCCCTAATACCAGCACTGCCTTCCCTCGCTGGCTTGCAAACCTCACTCCACTGCATGAGGTGGAATTTATGCACCACTTTCCTTCACCGCCAAAAACTATTCTAAAACCACCAGTTCTAGATGGGCCCAATGATTCCTTCGCTAAGACCATTTAAACATCCAAACTCTTTGAACTGGGCAAATATATCTATGCCCAGTTTGTACAGTGCCTATTGGCCATTGTAAACTGACAACAGTAAAAAGAAATTAACACCAGAGAAATATAACAGTCAGCATATGGTCCACCACAATCTTTTTTTTTTCTTGGTTTCATTAGCGAAGTGGAGGTTAACCCACTAAACTGTCTATTATTCCATTGGAAGTGAAACATTTGACAACTGAGAAAATTGGAAGTTTCACTGCCTAACAAGAGATCAAACTAATTACAGAAAACACCAAGACAATCAGAACTGCTTGTTGCTATGGTATTTATCTCCAATGTCTCCTTCAATTATCACTTCCAAGTAGTAGTTTCTTATGCTCGTCCCAGTTATTTGGTGCATGATTATACCACCTGTACCCTGATGATTCTGTGTCACTCTGGTTCAACTGCTGATTCAAACTACGACATCATTGTAATGCCATGTGTGGTTTAATTGATGCTTGTCAGACGGGCCCAATTGTGGGCTCATTACAGTTCACCCTTGTTGGAACGGTTTGTAGCTTTTCCAGTTCTTTGAACAAAGTAGACCAATTACATGGTCGATTCTGGTGCAACTCATTTGACCTACAAGTTACGTCTGGTTTTATAATACCGCTTGAGAGTAGCTTTCATACCTTGCCGCGTATGGTATTGGTGAATATGGAAATGCCCAAGAAAGAAGTGAAAAGATGCATCTCTTTATTTTCCTGTGTTAATTATGTTTGCCTTTGTTCATGCCCCAACCTATGCTATTTGGGTGAATCATTCTCCAGCAGGTTTTGCAACATACTACCCGTGTTTATTCCTGTGTTGATTCCTTTGCTTTTGCAAACTTTATTTTGTGCTCAAATGATCAAGTTCAAGATTTGCTACAACTAGTGGAACCGCTGTTTATCCTCCATAATATGCTTGTTTGATTTCAGGTGCATTTGGCACGCATCATAGTGTTTTATGGATAGAGTCATCAGGATATGATTTTTTATTTATTTATGATGATTACTCCTGTGATGGCAAATGAGTATTTGGTGTTTGGCAGTGGCACTGACTATTGGTATAATCCCATATGGATAGCCCTATATGGTGTTTGAGTGACACGAATTGACATGTCATATTTTAATGATAAGAGAGGTAATTTTTTAATGTATTTTTTTTAAAATAAGTTATATTAAGTTCCTGTGTGGGCTTGGATTACAGAACCTTGAACCCCACTTAGCCAATGGTTAGACTTGACCATTTATGGGCCATTTGGGCAAGATACAGTACTATATGCCATGACTTCCTACACGATCTAGCCAAAACTGGATGTAGAACTTTTGCTCAGAGATGTTGGTTCCGCTAAAAGTCCCTCATAAGATAGGCTTATTTTACAGGTTATTTACCTCCCAATAAAAGTTATTCCCCTTCGTATCATCTGGTATTCACCGCCTTATGCAATATTGCCTGTGTAGGGTTCACCATGTATTTATGCCATCCAATCTGTGAAGTGATCCTCACCAAGATGGCGGGATGCCCCAAAAAGCAGGTCTACCCAGTTCATTAGGTGGGTGAAAACACTGGACAACCACCCAAAAACATCCAAGTTCATGTAGTTTTCCCATGTAATGGTTGGATGGACTTGATTTTTGGGGCGACTTTCATGGTGAGGCAACCTTGATGGATGATGCTATACATAATGTGGATGGTCCCAACCATCGAAAAACTGAGCACGTGGGCCCATTGGCGGTGACACACACTGGAATATGAGAGAGGTCTGGTCTTTGCTGTTTAAAAATAAAAAATAAAATAAAAACTTTTTTGTCGGGTTTTGATGGGATACTCGCCCAGCTAACCATATGGGGTTGGGTTTTCGTCCCGGGATTGCATCTTAGATGATGATCTGAACTGTTCATGTTATGGATTCTATGCTATGGGGTCCAACCTAAGAAACATTTGTTGAATAGATGATTGTGTATAAAGATGAAATTGGAACATTAAAAAGTAATGTTTTAGTGGATCATATCAATTCATGAGTCAAACACCGTAACCCATGATCATCAATGAAGCATGATTTTAAGGTCGTAGCTTCTACAAGTGGAGAAATCATGGACGGTTCAGATCATCATCTAAGAAGCAAACTGGGTCCAAAATCATCCTGTATGGCATTGAACTTTGACTATAGGGCACATTATCCGATCAAAAGCCAGATTGGAATCATCTGCATCTTTACTGATCAAGTTCTCTGGCCCCTCCATCTTTTACATATGAGTCCATTCCATCCATCAGGTGAGAAATTATTTGAACCATATATACAAAAGATCAGCTAGATAAAAAGTCTGACGGGCCATACCAATGGGAACAAAGTAAAATCGCTCCTAAAAACCTCTGAGTTCACATGGTGTGGCCTGCTTGATATTTGGATCAGGCTGATTTATTTTATTTTATTTTATTCACTTTATCCTACTGTGTAATATCTGATTAACTGGTTTGATGAAATATGCGCACCATGGTGGCCCTGCTCACGAACCCATGGTAGGCATCCCAGCCCCATTGTTCCCTATGGTGTGGCCACCTGAGTTCTGGTTCTCGCTGATTTTTACCGTAGGTTGTAGAATCAAAGATAGAGTATGATGGATGGAATGAATTGTATATATACAACATGGTAGGCCCTACAAGCTTGGGTGTGCAGTGTGTGGAACAGGTGTTGTAGAGGATTCTGGTCCATCAAAACCCCTCTTCCGATTTTTCCTTTTTGTTTTTCCTTTTTTCCCCCTCTCCCTCTTCAGATCTGTTCCTCTACAATGTTTTTAGAATAGGCTTATTCTACAGCATAGGGTGTGGGGCACACCGAGACGTGCATGCGACATCCAATCCATCGATCACTTGCGCCACCATATTTTTTTTTCCTTAGATCCCAAAACTCAACCCACTTGAGTTTTGGAAAGGCCTGATTTGGGGTATCCATTTATCTTTGTGATCCCCTTATTCTGAATGAAAAAGATGGCATACCAAAAACGTAGTGGGCCCACACATGGAAGGTTTTAACAGCAGGCGGCCCCATACCAAATGTCCTCTTTGGCTCAAGTTACCTCTGTTTTTTGGATAGGGCTAATGTTTGGGACACAAGGTGAAGTTGAAAGGGCACGCCTTGACGGATTGGTTATGGGCCATACGTCATGGTAGGCTGCATATACCATGTTGTAGAAAAAGTTTGCTGTATGTGTGCATAGGAGGTGGCGATCTCCTATTCTCTCTTATCAAAAGAGACATATTCAGAGTTCTTCTGAGAACCCAGCTATAATGATAATGCAAGTAATTAATGCCAGAAAAAAAAGGGTACGAAATAGCCCTATATTGCTAACTACGCTACAGGCAAAGTGCCAAATGTATAATAAACCTATGTAAATAGCACTATTATATGCGCATGAGCTATGATGTGTGCCAAACGGGCCCTTAATATCATGCCCCAACCTATGCTATTTAGGTGAATAATTCTCCAGCAGGGTTCGCGACATACTGCCCGTGTTTATTCCTTTGTTGATTCCTTCGCTTTTGTAACCTGTGTTCTCTGCTCAAATGATCAAGTTCGGGATCAGCGATAACTAGTGGAACAACTGTTTTTCCCCCTAATATGCTTGTTTGATTTCATCTCTTGAGTGTGCTTACGGTGTCATGCTCATGGGAAATGGTGGTTTCAGGAGTGCAGCTTCCTTTATGAAGGCCATGGAATCAACTAGCTCTGCTGTCAACTCAGAAGATACTGCTGATAACGGTGGGCATGGATTGCAGCTTGGTGCATCTGAATTTAAGTCGAATGGGAGAGCCTATGGTGATCGAAGCCATCCAACAAATAGCACTGATTTTCGATTTCCCTTTGGAGACTGGTTTCTAAATCCATGGTCAAAACCCGATAACCAGATTAAGACTGATAGGAGCAATACAAGGTGCATTGTCATTGTTTCTTACTCCCTTCACTCACACTGCCAATTTCTGTTCTGTCTAATTCATTTCCCTTCTTAGAATGGCAAGCTGGAATGGAGAGTGCATCAACCAAGCGCCACCTAATCCTCTTCTTCCGAAGATCACAATGGTTGGCATCTCGACAGGCGAGGCAGGGCAGATGAGCAGAGCCAGCTTGAAAAAGACAATGGAAGATTTGACGAAGGAGTTGGAGCAGACAACTCAGAGAACTACTCAACCCAATGAAGAGAAGGACCCTCTATTTGTCGCGAATGTGGGTGATTACTCCAGTATAACACGGATGAGCTCAGCATGATGGGGATTGATTTGAGTTGCTTCTGTGGACTGCCCACAACCTTTAGGGCATGTATTTATTCTTGATTCTTTGATGAGGATCTGCCATTCTGGCCAGTGCATGCATTGTAAAATTGACCGGTTCTGCAACAGTTTACAGGTCATTGATTTTCTTGAATTTTAAGGGGTTTTTTTTTTGGTGGTGTAATGGCTTCTGGAAACACCTAAGAATTCAGCTATTGGATTTTACACACAAGTTGGAGATGCTACAAGTGTTCGTATACAAGGAATGGTAAAATTAATGTGTTTCTTAATGAGCGACCAATGAGATCTTGTGCATGTATATCCCAGTAGCCTAGCTGGTAACATTATTGTACTTTGTATTGGTGGTGGCTTTTAGCTTAAAAGTGCGAGTGAGATATAAGGCCGGTGCAGCTAGAGAAGATAAAAGGTGCACCAGTCATCACTAATGAATCTCAAAATGCAAATATTTGACTAAGGGTGATATGACATGCACCACCAGAAGCTATCTAGTGGCTTGGAAGAGGCCTTGTGTGCAATCTGTTACAGTTTTAATAGTTTGCATTTTTTATCAAATGGTGAGGGGAGAAAAGCATTCAATATTCACATATCATTCTTCGTTATGTAATGATTGCGGTTTTTATTTTCTGCGCCACTTAGGTGCATGAACATAGTGCCTGAAAATTGTAAATTTTTTTTTAAAAAAAAAAAAGAAAAAAAAAAGAAAAAGAAAATTTTATATATATATATATATATATATATCTTGAAGGCTGCGCGTTACTTATGTGGGCATAATAAAGAGCATTGCTGATAGCGACATGGGGGGTGGCCCGTTGAGGGTGGGGGTGTTGCCTATTCCTAGTGTGGCACCTAGCTAATTCATGCCACTACAATAAAGTGGGTAGCCGGAATGAGTTCCACATGTGCGGATGTAGAAATGATAATGGTTTTAACATAGTGCTCCTTCCACTCGGGCCATCAAGGAGTTAGTTTTGGGGCCTCTCCAGGGCTTCTCCAAATCTAACGAGGGATGATGAAGAGGGAAGGGCATATGTGAGTCTGACCCCTCCCGACTCCAATATGGACGTGCACACACGAACACTTTAGTGGCACACTGGATCCTGGGACTGAGTTCACTTGTTGAGTAAATCTAGTTTCTTCATCGACAACTAAGTGCGGATCGGCTGATTCAAATACCCCTCATGCCTCACAAATCTTCTAGTTTATGGGAGCCCAAAAGTAGCTATTATCTATATGGGGACACTAAAAAAGCAAGTCCAAATATCCAAGGTCTTGGAAGGATCTTCCACCGAGGAGGCTTCCATGGCACTACTAGTGGGTGCTGGGGACCTTTGAATGAACTTGGGTTCTGATCATCAAACCAAGTGCACCACCGCAGCAGCGAATTATGGTATGCACATTCGCTGTTCTTGGTAATTTATTGATAAAAAAGGAGAATGAGTAGCCACTGGTGCGGTTGTCATATATGTGTGAAATTCAGGGTGTCAATGAATAATGACCATGGCCCAGAAATCATGTGCGTGTGCTCAACATTCTATATACAATGGATCGGACGGACGAGTTCCTCGGGGATTTTGCTAAGCAGACGGGTGATTTTTGTCTTATCATATCCATCTGGGAGAAGAGAGCGGGATGGGGAGTGGGGGCCTCTTTATCTTCCCTTGGTTATGTGCCTTATCCCCACACATACCAGTATTGGTTAATTAATCTCGACTGTTCATTTGTTCTGTAAACAAGTCGCCCCACCTGATGGTCACGTCGGACTGATTTTTGAACTCCCCCATACTACTGCACTTTCAAAATACACGGAAGGTAGTTCACATAACGTACCATCATCTCATCCAAAAGGAAGAGGAATATCACCAACACAGTAAATAAATAATAATAATAATTATTATTATTATTATTAAAAAGGTAAGTACGAAATAGTAACTTTTGGGCCCCACCCTCCCTCCCTTCCCTTCCCTTCCCTTCCCTTCCCTCGGTTCAAAGGCTCAGACTGGGAGGGGTCCCCACGTAGCTCCCTCACACGCGCACGGCAGCCTTTTATTATATATTTATATTTTATACGGATAGACTGACTGACCAACGAATGATGCGCGCTTCCTTTGCCACTGCGTGGGAAAGGGAAAAGAGTGGTAGGGGCCGACTTTCTTTTGGCCACATGATAGATCACTGATATGGTATGGCTACCTCTGCACAAATAGATATATTCAATCTGGACCATCCATCTAGTGCTAGATGTAATGGATGGCTCATCTTTCAGGAATTAAAAAATTAAAAAAATCATGTTTTAAATCAATTACGATGTACACTGTGACCATCTACCCGGTGATAAGTCATCCTGTTATTCGAGTAATAGCTAAAGTTGGCTCGGCAATCAGCATGATTGAACGGTTGGATTATTTGATGGTTAGCAAAGAAAATATTTGGACGGTCCCATATTCAACAGATGACTGATCCAACGTTCAGGATGGTTCGGTTTTGTTAACACGGGCGTCGGTCTGTATAAACGGGAGAGGCGTAGGGGAGAAGAAAGCGCGTGTAGGAGTCGCCCCTTTGACATTTGCAAAAGTCAAAGCACCGAAAATCAAAAGCGGTTTTTGAGTGTGGGATTGGATCGGGATGCCGAAACCAGAGACCTCAGCTCCCAAAAACCGCTTTTGGAGGACTACCCTTTCCTCTTTATATATACCATCAGTGCCTAAAGTCAGCGCCCTCTCTGTCTCTCCACCACACCCATCACCAGCAGCAGCAGCAGCAGCAGCAAGAGGCACAGGCCCCAGAGACAGATTCAAAGAGAGAGAGAGAGAGAGAGAGAGAGAGAGAGAGTTAGTTTCCATGGAAGGGTGGGATCTCGAGGCGGTGGTTAGAGGGTGCGGCATCCCCAATCCCTCACCTACTTCAACTACAGAAGAAGATCCCTTCTCTTTCCTTTCACCCCATCAGCTGCTCCTCCAGAAGGACGTCGATGACGAGCAGCATCTCCTCTGCTTCCCCAATGCCTTGCTTATCCAAAAAGCATCTATGCAGCAAGAACTGGAGGATTTATGCAAGCCCTTCTTCTCATCCTCTGTTCAAGCCCATCAGCAACCATCACCACCACCACCTCCTCCACCTCCTCCTCCTCGTCAAGTCCCTCGATCCAAAAGAAGGCCGGTTTACTTTTTCTTTTCTTTTTTACCTCTGATTTCTCTTACACAAGCTCCAATCTTCTCATCTCACTCATGTCTATTTATTTATTTTACAGGAAGAACCAGCAGAAGAGGGTGGTTTGCCAGGTACCCGCTGAGGGCCTTTCTTCCGACATGTGGGCATGGCGCAAGTACGGGCAAAAACCCATCAAGGGCTCCCCTTATCCAAGGTATCTCTCTCTCTCTCTCTCTCTCTCTCTCTCTCTCTCTCTCAAAAACCCACCAACTGGCAGTGAGCTGTTGTAACTAATAGAGGGCAGGGTTTGTTTCAACCTACAGAGGTTATTACAGGTGCAGCAGCTCCAAAGGATGCTTGGCGAGGAAGCAGGTGGAGCGGAGCCGGTCCGATCCAACCACCTTCATCATTACCTACACCGCCGAACACAACCATCCCATCCCCACTCACCGCAACTCCCTTGCCGGCAGCACGCGCCCCAAGCACACGGCCGGCCCCACTCAGCAGCCCTCCTCTGTCGCGGAGAGCGAGCCCC
This sequence comes from Magnolia sinica, assembly GCF_029962835.1. Lineage (NCBI taxonomy): Eukaryota > Viridiplantae > Streptophyta > Magnoliopsida > Magnoliales > Magnoliaceae > Magnolia > Magnolia sinica. The sequence continues at coordinate 140,607 of NC_080577.1, forward strand.
CCAACAAGGCCGCTTCCCCTCTTAGTCTGACTGAGGAGCTTCCTCAGCCGCACAAGCAACAGGAAGGTGGACAAGGTGAGGAGGATCTGCTTGTGTTCCAGAATGATTTGGTGATGGGTGAAGATGACGTGTTCTTGGACTTGGAAGAGCTCTGGGAGGCCACAGACACCTATGCCTTTGATGATTTCGCCTTCCCCTCTCCTTGGCTTGCCAACAAAGCCGCAACCGCTGCCGGTGGCAGCTAGATGATGAAGAAGAAGATGATATTTACCTCTTTTTTTTTTCTATTTTTTTTTTTTTTTTCTATTTTGTCCAGATAGATAGATGGATAGATAGATAGATAGAGAGGGAGGGAGAGCATCTCTCCTCCAGTTCTCCACAATACCTTGTTTTTATATTTCTTTATATATATGTAAGAGAAATAGAAAATAAACAGAACTCAGAAAGCTCTTCTTTTTGTAGACAGAAAAGATATATTCCATGTTCTTGTCTCACACTCCCATCATAACCGATCAATGGTTATGTTTGTAAAAGATAGCGAGAGGGCAGTGGCATCTTTTTGTATTGTATTCCATTTTCATATCATGCTTTCCTTCTTCTTTTTTTCCTTTTTTTCTTAAATAAATAAATAAATAAAAATAAAGAGAGGGAACCTCAAGTGCAAATGAATGAGGGAGAGAGATGTATATTGGGATCTTGCCTTTCGTGTCTCATGCCTCTCATTCTAAGCTGGTTTGCGACTAAAACTAGCTACTCTTTCCGGTGATCCACTTATCCCCTTTTCCGATAAAGGGGCCCCAAATTAAATAATGAACAAATAAATAAAAGTACATAACTTAGGCCGACATTAGTAAAATGCACGGGACTCATGGACCATCTCAAAAGAAAATCACCCCATTTCAAAAGTACCGGTTCACACTGAACCATTGCAACTTAAGACCGCTCCTAGTTTCTTTTATATATATATTGAATCCCTGCAATTTACGGCCTATCCATCCCATCCGCATCCACCAAATCTATGGCCTTGATCATTGGCATTCTCAAAAAAGAAAGAAAAAATAATCAGCAGTCCCGGCACAATTAAGATCATCGTATATCATGCTATTGCTGGCGCAGCCCTTTTGACCGTCCATTCCGCCTTTAGATATTGGGAAGGAAAGGGTCAAAGAAGATGTCGATCCTCCCATCTCAACGCGCCTCGCCTATAAACCGTGGTTACACGGCTCCCCTCTGACCAAAAGCTCCCTCGGGAAATCTCCAAAACTCAAAAGTGGGCCATAGTAGGAGAAACAATTGGGATGGAGACAGCCACGTTAAAACCTTTCTAGCTAGGGCCAACATGATAGTTAAGATGCCATCCAACCCCTTCGTAAGGTGATTTCCACCTTGATGATTGAGGAAAAGACAAATATAACCCTGATCCAGATCTTCTGTGACCCTGCTAAGGTTTCAAAGGTAGGACTTCAATCCTCACTCGTGTGGCGATGGATGGTTGGAGTGGATATGACTGAACTCTTTCATTGTGGTCGGCCCAACAGAGATTTAGGTTACAGAAGAGATGTCCTACAACCTTTCTTTGTCCTCTTATCACGACAAATCACGAGGTAACTGAACTCTATCCCTGTGTTCTACCTATTTTGTTCTTTTTTATTTTTTATTTTTATTAATTTTGACTTTCGAGATGGTCTCCACTTGCCTTTTATATGCTATACAGCTGTACCCTCATTTTTATTTGCACACGCTGGCCCACCTGTGAGCGGATCGCTTTTGTGTTTTGACTCAGCAACACTACTAATAAGCGGCTGGGATCTTGAATATGAGCGATAGAGATCAAAATATCCGAGCAGCCAATGTCAAAACCTGCCCGTTTCTTTTCTTTTGGTTTTCTTTCTACACTAATAACAACGATCTCATTAATGTTGTACATCATTACCACGTTGACAAAGTTTAGTCGTACTGGTAAGTAGTAAGCAAGACCCACTCCCACAATCAAAACGAAAGAATTGCCCTGGTTATTAACAAATAACAAACTCTCGTATTTACGTTGATAATGTAAATGTCATATGAAGTATCCTTCTTTTTAGTTATTTTTCTAAAATTTTAATTTATGCCGCGCGTTTGCTGGCACCAAATGTTACCATAAAAGTGCAACCAAACGCACTCTATGAGGATTCTTTTTAATATTTTCTTTCTCAACTTGATGGTATAACATTGGGGGCTTTTCAAATGAAAGCCTTGGGGAAGTCTCTTAGGAATCATTTTGATTAAAAGATTCTTAAACATTTCATCCTGTAAAATTAAGGTTGGCAATGGGCCAGCTAGTCCGTCTCACCCACAAGCCGGGCCCAGATTTAGGCCAGGCTTGGACCTACTAGCTTGCCTCGTGGGCTGAGCTTGGGCCTCACATGCATTGCCCAATCAATTTCTATGTCAAAGTTGAGCTGAAGTCTCACATACATATGTTGTACCATACAAATATGCCATTTTATCCTTAATTAGGCAACTATCAATCAAGCGGTTGAATTAGAAAGAGTAAAGAAGAAAATAGGGATTTATCAATATTCAGGTCGGGTTGGCCAGTTTGGGTCATGTCTAGGCTCAGCCCCTTTTTTTCTTATTATTATTATTATGATTTTTTTTTTTGTTTTTTCTTGTGAGGGTGTCGGTCTTGGGCTTGTTGTGCTGCGTTCATGACAGGTTGAAGCCCTGGTTCTTTAAGTGTTTGGTCAAGCCCTATCTAAAATAAAGCAACCATCCGTATTGATTATATAAATTTTTTTAAAAAAGGTGCAATCCATCTACACCGATAATACTTCAATTGCACACCTCGAAACTAGGTTGATTGCATCATCCTAAAAGCTATGCCAAAGCTTAGTAGAATAGATGGTTGAGATTTTCTAGAAACAAAAAGGACTCTCTATGGAGTGGCCCCATCATGTACTTCACAACAATCATTTTCACGGGATCATAGCAACCGCCCCATCAATGACTAGGACAATCCAGAATAATTGTAAGAAAATAGCCTAATCATCAATCTGAACCGTTCATCATGTGGGTCTCACTCTTGATTGCTTGTGCCCTGCAAGGATCACTCATTGGATGACTCTAACCACAATCAATGCCTATAATATCAGGTGAGGGCACGTCTTGCCCAATTTCCATCAGCATAGGTAACAAACTCAAGAAAATATGTAAATAAAAAGAACAAATATTGATCTATATAGTGCCCCGCAAGTATTGAATAATTTGTAGGATAGTTGTCATGTGTAAAGTATGAGGCTTGACAATGGACTGACTTACAACCTATACAATATATGCGATGTCAGGTCTGGTCATCATTAAGTAAACAAGCCTATTAACTAAGCAACAATATAGGGAAGGTTGCTTCAAAAGGTCACCATATCATTTACCATATTGAACATTTAATTCCATTGGCATCTCGATAATCCTATGATTAGAAAGATAGGTAATATTAATGAGATCTTAGGTATGTTTTCGTCGGTTGATGAGTATACCATGATTAATACGAGAAACTTCTAATTCAAAGAAGTATGTAAGATTGCTTAGATCTTTTATGTGGAATGATGACTAAAGAACTTTCTGAAGCTTTGTTATTTCGGTTGTATCACTTTCAATTAGGAAAAGATCATCCACATAAACAAGCAGGATCATAATATCATAGGAGGAAGTTTGTACGAATAAGAAATGATCATCACCACTCTATCAAAATCTTGCACCAATCACAACCTTAGGGAACCTTTCAAACTAAACATGAGGTGCTTGTTTTAGCCCATATAATGCTTTTTGAAGTTTATATAATAAAATTTTCTTACCTATGTTGAAATTAGGAGGTTAATCTATGTATACAGTTTATATGTGTGCTTGTGTGTGGACACCCCATCCCAAGCTGATAAGTTGATAGAGTTTGAACAGATGGATGGACAACTGCACCCCGATCTTAAACCCTAACCTTAGAAGCCTAAACCTTAGGAACCACAATCATAAACCCTAACCCTATAAGCCTAGACCCTAGGAAGTCCAGTCTTAAGTCTAAACTCAACCCATCCAACCGAGTTAACCCAGTCAACCCGATCAGCCTAACCTTAAACCCTAGAAACTTAAAATCCTAGATCCTTGAGTCAACTCGGCGAGTTAACTCATCCGGTCAGCCTATCCAAACTCATAACCCAATCAACTCACCTAGTCAAGCTTAAAAGCAAGCCCGAACTCAAGCCCAAAACTAAGACCAATTGGAGAAATGGCCAAAACCTCAAAATGCCAACCCTTACAACAAAGCCCCCACATGCTTAGAGGATACTGCTTGCCAAAACAGGGAGTCCAAGTGGGGACTGACGGCAACCATGTTGTCGCCGGCCACATGGCACCCCCTCTCTTTAGGGTAGCATCCCTCAAGCATGTGGGTTATTCCTTTTTCGAATCTTAAGTGTGCGATTGAGGTGCATTTACTGTGATGTCCATCTCCTTACCCAAAATCACCATTTTACCAACCCATCCAATCCATGAGATGATGCCATGTGGCAATCTCCAATCCGAGCAATTCAACCATATTTTGCCATTAGGATTACCAAGAATAACAAAAAAACCGGATACTATAAATAGCGCACCCACCCCCCCCATTTCAGTCATTTACTCCCATTTCAAATCTCTTCTCATTTCAGAGAGAGAGCCTTAGCCACGTAGCCATCCCTCCATCAAGGAGAGTGAGAGTGAGAAATCCTAGCCCTGGTCTAGCTTGGTTTAGCCAGAATCCAAGCCTCCTAAGCCACCCAAGCTCAAATATGAGCCACTCAACCTAGCCTCGCGACACTACCATTCATCCTACCAAACCTCTATCAATTTCATCAAACCAATGCATTAGTATCATGCAACATTCATTCCCTTCTCAATCCCCTTACTCCTCATATACATTAGCATAATAATGCATCTCATTGTTTTCACGGATCTGACTGACGGGCGTATGCTCTATGACTTGCTTATATAATTAGATCGCAACAGGTCAACTAGAAACCTTTATCGGTTGGTTATCGTTTTATGATAAGCATCCATAAAACATCAAGCATCCTTTGCACCTTTCACTTGATCATTTCGAATGTATGCTCTGCGACTTGCTAATATAATTAGATCCTGCCTATCAGAAATTCAAATTGATCAAACACCTTTACTACACACCACATTACATTTTATGCATCGCATTACATTTATAGCATACAAAAACTACCCATATTGTTCAGAAATTAATCAGATCTTGCATAGTAAAGACAGTATACATCTGTATTAGGCAAAGTGGGTGCCTAATACATTCTCTCGCTTTAACCGCGGTCCATTACTCAGAAACTCTGGAATGTAAACTTACGAGTCATCTTAAGGTTAAAGATACTCGGGTTCTCAATCTAAAGCGTTTCTATGGGCTCTAATTGACTGTAGAATCGTAATAATTGGTTGATGGTGACTCTTATCAAATATCACATCTTCTATCCTCCATCACATAAGCCCTCAAGCAAGGCAACGAGTGGAAGGAAGAGAGTAGATCTCCCATACCCTCGGGAATTGTGCTCTCCTCCAGCGTCCACACCATGGAGAAAAGTATTCTCGATTTCATCCATTGAATAAACCAACTACAAGTCATGACAACCGTAAATAGCATTCGGATGGTCTTCATCGTCATTACTGGAGCAAAAGTCTCCTCATGGTAGATGTCATACTCATGTTTATAGCTTTACGTTATGAGACCAGTTTTTTACTAATCAAGAGAACCATAGGATTTTAGCTTAATAGAGTACACACATTTACATCTAATTACCTGTTGACCAAGTGGTCGAGGAACAAAATCTCATGTGTGATTATCTGCTAGAGCCTATAATTTGTCTATTATTATGTCCCTCCAACATTGTTGGGTAAAAGCCTGAGAATGTGAGGTACATACAGAAACAAATTCAAGACTGGAAAACATAAAACAAATAAGTCGACTAGAAGATGTAATGGACGAGTAGAACAACGTACCTCAAGAATTGAAGGACCAATTGTAGGTTGAGTAATGTGAGAGAATGAAGAAGACATGCTTCTCTCGATGTTGAGAAACCTGTAAAGGAGTTGGAGTCATATGTGAAGCAGGAGGTGTTTCTAAAAACCAAGTTAGGCCTGTAGAACCAACAAAATTATTACTTATAGCTGGTAAAAGTGAAACATGAAATGGAACATATTTTGAGAAGACATCATTTCTTAAAACATGAACACAGCGAGCATTATGATCATAACAATAATATCCATTCAGGGTGTATTCTGAAACCGAGATACATGTAATTGATAGACTTTAGAGAGTGCTTACTTCGTTCATATGAAGAAAGATGAATATAACAAACACATAAAAAAAATGTTAAATAATGAGTAAAGATGAAGATATCTAAATAGAACAAAATAGAGGCAAGTATTTCCAAAAAGTTTGGTCAACATACGGTTTACGAGATAAACAGATTGTAACATTAAGGTATATGGGACAAAAGTGTCTATCATCAAAGTGTTAGCCATCTTGACAATATGTCGATTTTTTTGTTCAATAACATTATTTTCTAAGTATATGGGCAAGTCTTCCAACACATAATCTCATAACCTCGTATATATGCTTCAAACTTTAAAGAAATCTATTCTCCTCTGAAATATGAGTGAATGACCTCAATCGTTTTCTTGAATGGTGTGAGTACCATAATATAGAATTATTTTTTAAAAAAAAAAAGATTAAAAAATCTGTAATTTAGAGTACATGGAATATATTCAAATACATTTGGTGAAATCATTTATAAATATTTTATAATACTGCATGCAACATTTAAATATTTAAATACCTTTTTTTTCTTGATTTTAATGTTGACTATAAGGTGTTTGATGAAATACATGTAAAAAGCTGGTGCTGTTTTACATACCGTGAGAAATTGAAAGTGCGCTTCATGTGTTTGTAAAAATGTTGCACGTGCTCGATCTTAGCCCAAGCTGGCCCGAGCTGCTAATCAAACTGAATCGAGCTAGCTAGTCAAGGTCGAGGACCGAACCGAGCCGAGTTCGAGTTGCGGTCAGCTAGTGACCGACTCGGTTCGACTCATGTACATCTCTAGTTTAAAGTTAATAGGAGCACACACATGGAATTGCTGAAAGTTAGGTCCCTATTTTCGGAATTGATGCCCGATTAGTGCTTTGTTCCAAACCTTGGGCCGATGATCCTGTAATTTGTTGCTTGGGAAACATCCGAGCGGTCCAGTGTGTGTGCATCTGTTTATAGATGTCCACTCTAGGATGGATGGCTCGGATCACGCACGCGTGGGATAAGTTAGTACATGTCGCAGCCTCCTGCCCTCGTTGATTTTTAACTGCGACGCGGATTGCGCACTGAGTCACTCAGTACGCTACAGTGTACTGAGTAAACTATGTGGGGGACCGCTGTGATGTATGTGTCTTATCCACGCTGTCCATACGTTTTATGTTGAGACTCAAATATTGCATAATTTTTTCCATTTATATCTTGGTTTTATGAACATAAATCATCTTAATATTCTATTTTACTCATGTATGTGTTGCAAGGTGAATTTAAGAGCTTAGATTGAAAAATTGTGCTAAAAAGTAAGAATTTGATGCTCAAAAATCACCAAGGCAAGGGATGGATCTTAGGAGATCAAGATTGAAGAATTCACATGCCAAAGATTCAAGAAAACCAAGCGAGGAATGAAGAGAATCGAAGATTTGAAGTGAAGAATCCTGAAATCGTCCTGAAAAAGTGTATTATGAAGCTGTAAAGTTTATTTTGGAAAACTGCGCAGCAGGAAGTCTGTTTTAAACGAACTATGCAGCGAGAAGTCTATTTTGAAAAAATACGTATATTTGAGGCATTTTCTAAGGTTTTTAACTTTGTACGAAAATTGGAGTTCCCTACTTATAAATAGGGCCTCCTAGGGCATTCTTAAACATTATTAGAAGCATTCAAGAGCAATATTTAGTTTTTTTTAAAGAGTTTTTAGTTTTATTAAAGCTTTATAAGTTGTTTCTTTCCTTTTAGATCTTTTCTATTTGCAATTTTTCTTCTTTCTTTCTTGTTGCTTTTTATTTCTGCAATTTAATTATATTTTTCTAAGTTCCCTCTAGCCCAAGCTAGAAGGGAAGCACATGGGTTTAATATTTCTTTAAGTTATCATGATTGATTGTTTTAATGATGAGAAGAATGGTGATGCATATTATCTATTATTTAAGTTTTGTTTTTTATCCTTTTGTAAGATCAATATGTTTCCATCATATGAGATCCACATTGATGGATAGGCTTACCCTAGATTAATTAGATTTCCTAGATAGGAGATGTTCTCAACCTGTTATATTTCTTTGATATTCATTATCCTATAGATATTGAATACTTAAAATCACTGGCGCTTGAGAATATATATCAATGGTGCAAATCCATTATTTTCTAATCTTTTATATCATTTATTAAAATATTTAAAGTGTTTTATTTTCCGATTAGGCTGACTATAGTGCTCAGATCCTAGTTGTGTTATCCAAATCATCATGATTTTGGAACATTAACCTATGTGTGGAACTTTGAAGCTTGAGTGTTTTTTTATTCAGTTGAATTACATCCATTCAAAAATCCCAAAATCAAATCATCAGTTTAGTTTTTATTACTTAGTTTGTTTTGCATTTGATTTTTTCCTTCTCGCAATTCATCTCTCTGTGGGATCGACCCTGTATTCACAAGAAATTACTTATGAACCTCTGCACTTGGAGGCAAGCAAACAAGTTTTTGGCGCCGTTGCCGGAGAGAGACTAAGATAGATCAGATCTGTGCAAGATAGCTAAGGTAAGTTTTCTTCTAAACCCTCCAGATTTTCTGTAGATTTTTATTTTTTTATTTTTTATTTCTTTTCTTTTCTTTTTCTTTGAAAATAAATTCAGTTGGGTCTTTCAACCACTAACTATGACATAAGGTTGCCCTGCTTGGGATTTTATCACCCAAGTGCTATGGTTGTCCTATAGTTGCTGTTTGATCACAAAGATCATCCGCTGAATCTATTTTCCAGATTAGCATAGTTTAATTTCTGCATTAATTTTACTCTTATTTATTTATTTATTTTATTTTATTTTTAATTTTTAATTTTTTTATTTTTTGTGGACTGAACCCTCATGGTCGGCTCTGCCACTTGGGTTGTTGATTTATTTTGCTTTGTGGACTGAACCCTCATGGTTGGCCTTGCCACCTGGGTTGTTGATTTATTTTGCTTTGTGGACTGAACCCCCATGGTTAGCCCTGCCACCTGGGTTGTTGATTTATTTTACTTTGTGGATTGAACCCTCATGGTTGGCTCTGCTACCTGGGTTGTTGATTTATTTTGCTTTGTGGACTGAACCCTCATGGTTGGCCCTGCCACCTGGGTTGTTGATTTATTTTGCTTTGTGGACTGAACCCTCATGGTTGGCTCTGCCACCTGGGTTGTTGATTTAAGTTTTTATTTTTATTTTAAGTATTATACTTGCTATTTGAATTAGTGGTATTTGTTGTGTGGTGTGGATGGTTTGTCCCGTTGGAGTAGGGATCAAAACAATCGACTTTCCTCTGAAGGGGGACTAGTTCCAGGCCTTGATCATTCACTTAGAAGAGGCACTCAACATCACTTGGATTCCATAACAGACCCAATTGATAATCCAAATCCAAATCTGCCAGATCCAACTATAAATCAAAATAATCCTCCTCTTGAGGATGAAAATGAAGTTCATAGGAATGTATTAAACTAACCACGGACTTTACGTGAACATTTACACCATGAGAGATCAACTTTACCATCTTGCATAGTGTTCCCTGCTTACACAGGGAATATTGATTTTAAACCAGGTGTGATTCAATTAATTCCTAAATTTCATGGCTTAGATTCTGAAAGCCCCTACTTGCACCTTAAGGACTTTGAGGAAGTAATTGCAACGTTACAAGTAAACAATAGCAATAGAGATGTACTTAAGCTTAGGTTATTCTCATTTTCTCTAAAGGATCGGGCCAAAGCATGGCTCAACTCTCTAAGACCTAATTCCATCACTTCATAGCAAGCCTTAAGTAGAGAGTTTTTGAAAAAGTTCTTTCCCAGACACAAAACAAATGCACTAAAACAAGAAATCATGTCATTCTCCCAAAAGGGGAATGAACTATTTTTTCAAGCTTGGGAGCGCTTCAAAGACATTCTAATTACTTGTCCACATCATGGTTATGAACCATGGCACGTGATTGATGCTTTCCGAAAGGGGCTCACCATGGATACCCGTCAGTTTATAGAGATGATGTGTTGTGGAACCTTTCTTGACAAAGATCATAATGAGGCTTGGGATTTTCTAGATATGTTAGCAGAGAATACTCAGACATGGGATGTCTCTGCTAAATCAGACCAAACTAGACCCATTCCTAGAGAGAAAGCGGGAATGTATGTCCTAAGAGAGGAAGACGACCTTAATGCAAAATTCGCTGCATTGGCTAGAAAGGTCGAAGCCTTGAAAATTAGGAAGGTTGATATGGTTAAAGCAAACACTTCCTTAGGTAATTTTTATAGCATTTGTGGTGGTACAAACCATGACACAAAGGATTGTCTAATAATCTCAGTTGTACAAAATATCACGCATGAGCATGATCCAGCAAATGCTATAAATAATTACCAAAGGTCAGTTATGCAACCATTGGGAAACACGTACAATCCAAATTGGCGTAACCATCCTAATCTTAGTTGGAGGAATGGACCACAAATTAATGTGCCCAATGCACCTCAAATGCCTCCACAAAATAACTTCTTTGGGGCACCTAACAATGCACCATATGTGCCCCCGCCAAAGCGATCATCTGTGGAGGATGCATTGACCACATTCATGAACTCTCAAGCTCAAATGAATCAGTCTCTAATCCAATCAAATCAGGAATTAAAGACAGTTGTGGCTAGGATTGAGACTCAACTAAATGCTAGGGAAAAAGGCACCCTTCCTTCTCAACCTGTGCCAAACTCTAAAAACACACATTTCATTGGAGACTCAAATTCAAGTGAGCTACATCATGAACAAGCTAAGGCCATCATTACCTTGAAAAGTGGAAAAGAGGTCGATAACAAGATAATGCAACCGGTAGAAATACCAGAGAATAAGCCACTGTCTCAAGAAAATGATGAACCGGCAATGGTTCAAAAGCCACAACAGCAAAAGGATAAAGAGACTAAGTCATATGAGCCTCCAGTTCCGTTCCCATCTAGACTTCGGAATCCAACTGTCCCCATGAAATATCAAGAGGTGTTGAATGTGCTCCAAAAGGTTACTGTCAATATTCCTCTACTTGATGCCATTAGACAAATTCCATCATATGCTAAATATCTCAAGGACTTGTGCACTGTAAAGAGAAAATTAAATGTGCACAAAAAGGCCTTCCTTACTGAGAAAGTGAGCGCTATCATTCAACAAAGGGTTGTACCCAAATACAAAGACCCGGAAAGTCTCACTATTCCTTGTATTATTGGGAATTTTCAAATTGAGCATGCTTTGCTAGATTTGGGTGCAAGTGTCAACTTAGTACCTTATTCGGTTTACAAACAAATGGGGTTAGGCGAGCTTCAACCAACCACGATTACACTCCAACTCGCTGACCGCTCTATTAAGGTACCAAGGGAAATTTTAGAGGATGTGCTAGTCCAAGTGGAGAAATTCTACTTCCCCGTGGATTTTATTGTACTAGACACTGAACTATGTGTAAATGCTAGCGCTCAAGTTCCCATCATTTTAGGCCGCCCTTTCCTAGCAACTTCAAATGCAATCATAAATTGCAGGAATGAAATGATGAACTTGTCTTTTGGTAACATGACTCTAGAGCTAAATATTTTCAATCTATGTAAGCAGCCCATTGATAATAATGAGATCCATGAGTTGAATTTCATGGACTGCTTGATAGAAGAAGAAGAATTAGAACCTAGTCTGACTGAGGAATTGATTCAAGTCATTGGAGACTTGAAAAATTCTGATTTAGAAAAAGTGCTTGCTGAAATTTCTGATGATAATGAGAGCACTACCACCCAGGACATTGGTATGTACCAATGGAGACCGCGCACTCAAATCCTATCTATCGAGGACTTGCGACCTCTGCCATCACCAACCAATGTTTCAAAGCTTGATTTAAAACCACTACCAAATGAGCTTAAGTATGTATACTTAGGTGAAAATAAAACTTATCCTGTGGTGATCTCTTCATTTTTAGAGAAGGATCAAGAGATTAAGTTGTTGAAAGTTCTAAGGGACCACAAAGGAGCCTTGGGCTGGACCATTTCTGACATTAAAGGTATAAGCCCTTCCATATGCACCCATCGGATCTACCTCGATGATGACGCCAAACTAATTAGACAACCTCAAAGGTGTCTTAATCCAAACATGATGGAAGTTGTAAAAAATGAGGTGATCAAATTATTGGATGTGGGAATCATCTACCCAATATCCGATAGTGTTTGGGTGAGTCCAACTCAAGTAGTCCCAAAGAAATCTGGAATAACTATTGTGCAGAATTCTAATAATGAACTCATACCAACATGTGTCATCACTGGTTGGCGTGTTTGCATTGACTATAGAAAATTGAACCAAGTCACAAAGAATGACCATTTCCCTCTACCATTCATTGATCAAGTTTTAGAGAGGGTAGCAGGTCACTCCTTCTATAGTTTTCTTGATGGATATTCTTGATATAACCAAATAGAAATAGCCCTGGAAGACCAAGAGAAAACCACGTTCACTTATCCATTTGGCACGTTTGCTTTCAAACGGATGCCATTTGGATTGTGTAACGCCCCAACAACTTTCCAACGGTGTATGTTAAGTATTTTTTCAAATATGGTTAGAAAGTTTCTTGAGGTTTTCATGGACGACTTCTCTATATTTGGGAGTAGTTTTGAGGAATGCCTCAACAATTTATCTCTTGTCTTGTCTAGGTGTGAAGAGAAACACCTTGTCTTAAATTGGGAGAAATGTTATTTCATGGTTCAAAAGGAAATTGTTTTGGGCCATGTTATCTCCAAAAATGGAATCGAGGTAGATCGCTCAAAACTTGACATTATTGCTAATCTACCTATCCCCCGAACTGTTAGAGATATTAGATTACTTATAGGGCATGCTGGTTTTTATAGAAGATTCATCAAGGATTTTAGTACCATTACTAGACCCTTGACTAATCTTTTTCAAAAGGATGTTCCATTTAAGTAGACAAATGAGTGTACAAGTGCATTTAATAAAATTAAATCATCCCTTACCACTGCACCTATCATGCGTCCACCAAATTGGACACTTCCTTTTGAACTAATGTGCGATGCAAGTGATTATGCCATAGGGGCTGTTTTGGGCCAAAGGAAAGATAAACGGCCCTACGTTATTCACTATGCGAGTAAAACTCTAAACTCGGCCCAAGTGAACTACTCAACAACTGAAAAATAGTTACTTGCAGTAGTTTTTACTTTGGATAAGTTTAGGTCCTACTTACTGGGATCCAAAGTGGTCATTTTCACGGACCACACGGCTTTGAAATATTTATTATCTAAGAAGGATGCAAAGCCGAGACTTTTAAGATGGATCCTCCTACTCCAAGAATTTGAATTAGAGATAAAAGATAAGAAATGAGTAGAAAACGTAGTGGCCGATCACCTTTCTAGATTGGTGTTAGATGATTCCATTGAGGAGATGCATATCCAGGACACTTTTCCTGATGAACAATTATTTGCGATTTCCAAATTGCCTTGGTATGCGGATATAGTGAACTATCTTGTAATGGAAAAAATGCCATATCATTGGAAGTCACAAGATAGGAAGCGTTTTGAAACCGAGGTTAGGAACTTCTTCTGGGATGACCCGTATTTATATAAATATGGGACTGATCAAATTTTTAGACATTGTGTTCTAGAGGATGAAGTTCAGAGTGTTATTTTCTTTTGTCACATGGAAGCATGTGGTGGCCATTTTTCTGCTAAGAAAACCACTGCAAAAATCCTGCAGTGTGGTTTTTACTGGCCCACCATGTTTAAAGACACCCATGCTTTCTGTGTTGCTTGTGATAGATGTCAAAGGTTGGGAAGAGTGTCCCGGCGCAACATGATGCCTTTATCCCCAGTTTTACCATTGGAGATTTTTTATTGTTGGGGTATTGATTTTATGGGTCCATTTCCATCTTCTTTTGGATTTCTTTATATATTGGTTGGTGTGGACTATGTTTCAAAGTGAATTGAGGCAGTTCCAAGTAGGACCAATGACAACAAAGTGGTCATACGATTCCTCAAGGAAAATATTTTTGCTAGATTTGGAACTTCAAATGCCATCATTAGTGATGGCGGGTCTCACTTTTGCAATAGAACATTTGAGGCTTTGATGAAGAAATATGGTATCAAGCATAAAGTGAACACCCCATACCACCTACAAACGAGTGGGCAAGCTGAGATTTCTAATCAGGAAATCAAACACATTTTAGAGAAAACTATAAGGCCAGATAGGAAGGATTGGTCCCTCAGACTATCCGACGCTTTATGGGCTTATAGGACTGCTTATAAGACCCCGATTGGAATGTCCCCATACAGATTGGTGTATGGAAAGGCTTGCCACTTGCCTGTGGAATTGGAACATAGAGCCTACTGGGCAATAAAGAAATTAAACTTTGATATGGATCAAGCAAGTGGACAAAGGAAATTAGAGTTGAATGAATTAGAGGAGCTGAGAAGAGACACCTATGAAAATTCTAAAATTTACAAAGAGATGACCAAAACTTTTCATGACAAAAATATCCTGAGGAAGAATTTTGAACCTCAGCAAAAGGTCCTATTGTACAATTCTCGTTTTCAGTTCTTTCTGGGAAAGTTAAGATCAAGATGGACAGGCCCCTTCATGGTGAAGAATGTTTATACTCATGGGGCTATTGAAATTGAGAATCCACGTAATGGTAATGTGTACAAGGTTAATAGTCAGAGATTGAAGCCTTATGTGGAAAACTTTCATTTGGGAGAGGAGTCTGTCCCTCTTCATGAGCCAGAATATTTAGAATGATGCTCCTGGTCTTAAGGAACATTTGTGTAGGATTTGTATCATATTCAATTTTTTTAGTGTCACATAGCAGGTGAGTTTTTCATGGCAGGTACTATCCACCCTTTCTTTTATTTTTATTGTTCTCTGCATTACATTATCATTACATTAGGGACAATGTAGATTTCAGGTTGGGGGGTGTGGATAGTCATCCATGTGAAAGTTTTTTTTTTTGGGGTTTCAGTTTATTTTATTATTATTTTTATTATTTTTATGTTTCAGTTAGGTTTAAGTTTATTTTTTTTTAGGTTTATGAAAAAAAAAAAATTCAATATTTTCAAAATAATATTTTTATATACAAGAATGTGAACATGATATTATGCGAATTTCAAAGGCAAAGTTAATATTTATAGTAGTCAGAATTCTGATAACTGAAAATTATAAACTTGAGTTCAATTATCTAATCACTAGTTTAAAGTGAGTTGTAATTTGATGTACTGAATTCACAATACATCCTATCTAACTAAGTGAGGAATATGATATGTGAACTAGAATAACAACTTTTGATTCAAACAAGATTGAATGAACTAGTACCATTGATATATGTTTAAAAGAGAGAATATTAAAGGGAAAAAAAAAGTGATAGGAAAAAGGAATTTTTATTATAGAGCATGAATGCAATGATCATAACAATCGTGTCAGTAATCCGGAGTAAGGATACCTAAGTATCCATTACTGTTACCATTACAAGTACGATACCTTAAGTTATGAAGCAAACCCGATGGGAATCTTCATCTAAGGGTGGTCTATAATAATGAGGATATAATGATAAAAGAAGAAATGTCATAAAAAAAATGAGATAACTAGAGATTTCATATTCTTGGGATGATTGAAAAGAGTTAGGATAGAGAACATGCATATTTCTCAAAGTTAGACTAGTGTCACGGAGCACCTAAGGATATTGGATCATAACTATTCTAAATTTTGATTAGGTTTCTGAACTCAAGGATGTAATGAATTAAAAAATTAAGATTCTAGCTAACTTCATATCTAGGGTAAGTATTATTTTGTTTTGGAATTTATATGATGAATGGAGGCATAATTGTATAAATTTCTGAGTGTTGAAATATTTTTCATGTTTTCAATGTTTGTGGGTAACATTTCTGGAAACCCTCACGAGACTATAACTCGTCCACTAGGGGAAACCTAGGGGTTTAAAGGCTTGTTGCATATGCTAAATGCAATCGAGATTACCTACGAAAGTGGTGTAGTTAGAATTTTTTTCATTATCATTTTATTTTTAAAATTAATTTTTATTCTTATTTTTATTTTTCTTCGCTTATTTTGCTCGGGACTAGCAAAATGCTGGTTGGGGGGTGTGTTGAGACTCAAATATTGCATAATTTTTCCCATTTATATCTTGGTTTTATGAACATAAATCATCTTAATATTCTATTTTACTCATGTATGTGTTGTAAGGTGAATTTAAGAGCTTGGATTGAAAAATGGTGCTAAAAAGTAAGAATTTGATGCTCAAAAATCACTAAGGCAAGAGATAGATCTTAGGAGATCAAGATTGAAGAATTCACATGCCAAAGATCCAAGAAAACCAAGCGAGGAATGAAGAGAATCGAAGATTTGAAGTGAAGAATCTTGAAATCGTCCTGAAAAAGTGTATTTTGAAGCTGTGAAGTTTATTTTGAAAAATTGCACAACAGGAAGTCTGTTTTAAACGAACTATGCAGCGGGAAGTCTATTTTGAAAAAATACGTATATTTGAGGCGTTTTCTAGGGTTTTTTACTTTGTATGAAAATTGGAGTTCCCTACTTAAAAATAGGGCCTCCTAGGGCATTCTTAAACATTATTAGAAGCATTCAAGAGCAATATTTAGTTTTTTTTTTAAGAGTTTTTAGTTTTCTTAAAGCTTTATAAGTTGTTTCTTTCCTTTTAGATCTTTTCTATTTGCAATTTTTCTTCTTTCTTTCTTGTTGTTTTTATTTCTGCAATTTAATTATGTTTTTCTAAGTTCCCTCTAGCCCAAGCTAGAAGGGAAGCACATGGGTTTAATATTTTTTTAAGTTATCATGATTGATTGTTTTAATGATGAGAAGAATGGTGTATGCATGTTATCTATTATTTAGGTTTTGTTTTTTATCCTTTTGTAAGATCCATATGTTTCCATTATATGAGATCCACATTGATGGATAGGCTTACCCTAGATTAATCAGATTTCCTAGATAGGAGATGTTCTCAACCTGTTATATTTCTTTGATATTCATTATCCTATAGATATTGAATACTTAAAATCACCGGCGCTTGAGAATATATATCAATAGTGCAAATCCATTATTTTCTAATATTTTATATCATTTATTAAAATATTTAAAGTGTTTTATTTTCCGATTAGGCTGACCATAGTGCTTAGATCCTAGTTGTGTTATCCAAATCATCATGATTTTGGAACATTAACTTATGTGTGGAACTTTGAAGCTTGGGTGTTTTTTTATTCAGTTGAATTACATCCATTCAAAAATCCCAAAATCAAATCATCAGTTTAGTTTTTATTACTTAGTTTGTTTTGCATTTGATTTTTTCCTTCTCGCAATTCATCTCTCTGTGGGATCGACCCTGTATTCACAAGATATTACTTATGAACCTCTGCACTTGGAGGCAAGCAAACATTTTACCAGATCATTTTAGGGCATGATCCCAAAATCGAAGCGTAAATAAAGTTCAAGTGGACCACATCATAGGAAACAATATGGATAATTACGTCCACCATTGAAACCTTCCCAGTGCTCAAAGTGATATTTTTGTCATCCAATCTGTTCATAAGGTCACAAAGACAATGATGAAGGGAAAGCATAGATATCATCTTGGTCCAAAAGTTCAGTAGGTGTTCAATTCCCCATGTTTCATTTGGTGTGGTCCACTTGAGCTTTGTATACGCTTAGGTTTTGGATTCATGGACTAAAATGAGCTATAAAAACGGAGAGAAATTTACAACTGTACAACCCATTTATAGCCCATTTACGAGACGAAGCCCACCTCATTTTACCTTACAAGAATAAGCCCCAGCTGTATGGATGACTTGCTAAAGGTTGAAAATGCCCCTACTATTTCCTTCAAGCGGATCAGTGGTGCTCGAAGACGAGCGCTGACGCTCCTCGAACTCTAAGCTGTATGAACTGTTCAAAAGATATCAAAGTTACATGGGCCCAACAGTTACGTATTTATTATATCCACAACGTTCATCCATATTTTGAGATCATTTCGGAGCATTATCAAAAAAAAAAAAAAAATCATATCCAAAGATCAACTGGACCACACCACAAAGAGCAGTGGGAAAATTGATTTTCACCGTTAAAAATTTTGTAGGACCCACCATAACATTTATTTTTCATCCAATCTATTCATAAGGTCACAAAGACCAGGATGAAGAGGAAAAACAAGTTTCATAATGATCCAAAACTTCTGTGACCCCTAAAAGGGTTTTAATGGTAGACGTTCAATCCTCCACAACCTTTAACAGTGTGAACCACTTGATAGCTAGATTTGTCTTATTTTTCGTCTCAAGCCTTAATACGAGTTTGCCAAGAAGATGGACGGTTTGGATATAACACATAGCTCATAATAGGACCCACAAAAAGCGGTGGTGATTACAACAGCAAATTTTTTTTTTAAAAAAATAACAATAATAATAAATAAATAAACTGGGAACTTATGGCTACGGGGCTTTCTATAGCTATGGATAATAACTGTAGCTATAGCCCTAGCCCCTGCCATTTCGATATGTCCTCTTATACTTATCGAAGGTCTTTCGATTAATCGAAAAATGTCCAGAACTGTCCAGCGAGTTTGCCTTAAAAATCCTGCAATTTTCGATACATATCGAAGTGTATTCGATATGTATCAAAGGTATTTTATTTTTTTTTATTTTTTTATTTTTTTATATGGAGAACTTCATTTTACCTACAATTTTCTCTAATACGTATTTATATAAATATGTATATATAAGCATATAAATTTTTTTCTCTCTGTTTTTTTTTCATTTCTTTCTTTATTCATTTAACAAGAATATCTTATAAACCAAAATTAGTTACTTGACGTACCCTATATGATTTTGGGGTAGGATAAGCTACTTTAGCCAACCAACCTAATTATTTTTCAAGATTCCATCAGGTCGATGGTCGAAAACCCATTTCATTTACTTCACGGTCAATTTCAATCAGTTCGCGGTTAATTTCACTTATTTCATTTACTTCGCGATCAATTCCATGCATTTCATGGTCAATCTCGGCGATTCCGTTTTTTCCATGCATTTCATGGTCAATTCCCTTCACTTCACGGTCATTTCCATGCATTTCACGGTCAATTCGCTTCACTTCACAGTCATTTTCATGCATTTTATGGTCAATCCCGGCGATTCTATTTTGATTCACGGTCATTTCCATGCATTTCACGGTCAATTCCCTTCACTTCACGGTCATTTCCATGCATTTCACGGTTAATTCACTTCACTTCGCGGTCATTTCCATGCATTTCACAGTCATTCCCGCCTATTCCGTATTGATTCACGATCATTTCGACGCATTTCACGGTGAAGTGTAGCGATTGGACCATGAAATGCGCGGAAATGACCGTTAAGTGAAGGGGCATGACCGTGAAATGCATCGAAATGACCATGAATCAACACGGAATAGGCGTGAATGACCCTGATATGCATGGAAATGACCGTGAAGTGAGGCGATTGGACCGTGAAATGCGCGGAAATGACCATGAAGTGAAGGGGCATGACCGTGAAATGCGCCGAAATGACTGTGAATCAACACTGAATAGGCAGGAATGACCGTGTGTAACGCCCTGAAAATCGAGGGTCGAGTAGGTACCCAACTTCCGAGTTCCAACGCATCACTTATGCAACATAGATAATGATGATTTGATGTTGTCCATGTTAGTGCATAAAACATGAATGAGATTAAGCTAAATCAACACATCATACTCCATGGACAGTTGAATTTATGTAAGCGGAAGACTGTGATAAGTGCATAAAACGTATAAACTATTGTAGGTCCCCAAAGTATGAACACATTACCAGGTCAAATAGTTACAAGTATTGTTTCAAAATACAAAATATCAAAAGTAATGGTCCACTACAAGTATAAGCCCTGAAGCCCCGTCAATCAAAACGGTCTATAGAAACCCGCCTGAATGCTGCATATATGAGAATGCCTCCTCATCATCCTCAAAGTTTGGCTCCGCCTCGCAGGTTGCGCCATCATCTAAAACTACAACAGGGTCTGGTTGGTGTTTAAAACACCGTCCCGTAACATGGGAGTGAGTGATCAACTCAGTGGAACAATAAAGCAAAGTTTAACATGTTATCAATTCAGTCAAGCAGTAATGATAACGCAATACAACAATTAGGTCCTAAGTACTCTTGTTAATGCAAGAATGATATGAAATAATGATGCATGCTCTCACCTGCGCTCCCTCAGCGACTTCATCTCACGATCGCGGCATGAAACACTTCCTCAGTGCTTGACGTGATATGCTAAAGGCACACGTAATGCGGTGCATGAGTGTGCTTACCAAGTTTTTATTAGTCCTTTTCATACAGCAGGATTGAAAAACTAAGGTACCTCCTTTATATCATTTTCCAAACAGTGATCCATTCTAGGGTCGTCAGTCCTAGTAAATTTCATACAATGTTACGGTTCTAGGTCACTACAAAGCGCTCGTCACCTGATCAGTGTAGGCCTAGTTTGTACTTTAGTTGATACGGAAAGGCTCATCGCCTTTACACAGTCTCATATTATGCTCGAGGTTACTACAAAGGGCTCGTCACCTGATCAGTGTAGGCCGACAGCTCGAATATAGTGTCTCATACCACCGTATTCGGCTCACGAGGCTGTGTTGCTCATTGGACACTACGAGAAGGCTCGTCGCCCCAGCGTAAGCCGACAGCTCTACCACGGTGTCCCATACCACCATATCCAGCTCATGAGTCTTAGCGGATCGAGGTACCAAGGTTAAACGGGCTTTTCCACTGGTGAGTTTGATACCTTAGATTCAAACAGTAGTGTCCAAACATAGTGAACATATATCGGGTCAATCGGGTGACTTAACGAGCTCGACTAGTACGAGCGTACGTAGAGTTGATCGACATGAAGTGCGTAAGCACTCCGTGTGGCCTAACCACTGTTGATACCCCAAGTACGACTCAGATTCATCGACTACATCTTGTATGGCGAAACAAGTTTAGCCAACTGGTCAAAACCTGTTACCGATTGCCCGGACTATATGATAGTCCCAACCGCATTCAATTACGACAAGTAATCATATGAGAAAGTCAAAGTAGTAATGGATCAATAATTCAAATCATACAATCATTCGAGCATTTTATGAAATACAACTTAAATATGAATTCACACATATGCATTCCATGCCTAAACAAACATTATTGTATAAAACACATGGAGGAAATCATACACATAGTTAAGGTAGTTGAGAATCATATCTCAACACCCATACAAAGTACAATTAACTAACTACTAGGTCATTTAGACATTCTTACAAACACTTAGTCTACACATTCCAACTTACATGACATATGTTGGTTATAATATGTATTAGGGCAAAACCTTTCGACAAGGAGTTGTCGCATATACAACAAGCATATATGTACGGCAGATAATCACATCGACTGCGAATCTAAAAACCATACGTATTCAATTATTTCAACAAATACATAGAATACACTATACTCGACATAGTTCATACGTATTCGTAAAGCGAAACAAACATCACGTCTGGCATGTGAAATGACACCCATGACAGTAATAAATCATTATCCGGCATTGCAAGTCTTGAAAACCATAACCTAAACGTATATAGTCCGCACCTTATGCTGGTAAATGCATAACAGATTTGTTTTAGACACTTAGTCTTTATCAATGGCAGAATGACAACCTATAACATGAATTATGTTAGCTATTTCACCACTAACACTATATGATACCCTAAAACAGATTAGGGTTAGGTTTTCTTACCCAAGTATGCTGTCGGAAACGCCGGAATATCGCTACAGATGCGATAGATAAGTGTGTGGTGTGGTAAGATTAAATCCCAAGAACAAACGCCAGTACACTCTCTCACTTCCTCTCTCTTTCCTTCTCTTTTCTCTTTTCTCTCTCCTAGGGTTTTCCAAATTCGTATGAGATGAGAGAGAGGGTTTAAGGCCCTTATATAGGCCCAGGACTGATGGGAATGGCCCCAAGGCCAACGTATACTTAGGTTATATCCAAAGAGCGTCCGTTTCGATCTAACAGATCACTTCCGGAGGCCTCTTTTCTATGTGCAGTCAGACTTAAGCTCCCTAACATTGGATCTAGGTTAAGCTGAGTTTTCGGTTTGATCGGATTTACAAATCGACCGTGGCGGACTAGTTTCAGTTCAACGGTCACCAGTAGTCGATCAGGGCCACAAGTGTACCGACATGTATTTGAGATTTTTCCTGATCCGAGGGTGTAATTGGGTCAGATTCCAACGGTCTGAATCCTTAGATTTGACCTGTAAGTGAAACGACTCAATTCACTTAAGTCTCAGTTCATTTTCTAAAAATATTCACGTTTCTCACCCACTTCACTTCGGGCTCAAGTTGTACGTTTCTGGATATAATTAGGACTTGATTTCTAAGGTGGTAGTCAATTCTAGCAAGGTGGTCATAACGGTATTGTTTCGTGGTCATCGGACTTTCGATGTGCAGTCTAGGTTCGATACAGAGTTTCAAAGCGCTCCCAAGGGCAACTAGGGTTTGAGATTAATCGTAAGTCTTAAGGTAATGTAGCGGTAATGATTCTGCACGGTTTGGGTCTTGCAGATCATATTTAAAGTGATTAGTGCTAATTTCAGAGATAAGCTAGTTTAGTACTAGTTAATTTTCGCCTAATTTCTAAAGGTTTCGGTCCTGGATGATTTCTGCCTGAGGTGGTACTCAAGTCTTTGTACAAATTTTTTTGAGACGTTACACCGTGATTTCCATGCATATCACGGTCATTCCCGCCTATTCTATGTTGATTCACGGTCATTTCGGCGCATTTCACGGTCATGCCCTTCACTTCACGGTCATTTCCGTACATTTCACGGTCAATTCACTTCACTTCACGGTCATTTCCATGCATTTCACGGTCATTCCCGCCTATTCTGTGTTGATTCACGGTCATTTCGATGCATTTCACGGTGAAGTGTAGCGATTGGACCGTGAAATATGCGAAAATGATCCTGAAGTGAAGGGGCATGGCCGTGAAATGCGCTGAAATGACCGTGAATCAACACGGAATAGGCGGGAATGACCGTTATATGCATGGAAATGACTGTGAAGTGAGGCGATTGGACCGTGAAATGCGCCGAAATGACCATGAAGTGAAGGTGCATGACCGTGAAATGCGCCGAAATGACCGTGAATCAACACGGAATAGGCGGGAATGACCGTGATTTCCATGCATATCACGATCATTCTTGCCTATTCCATGTTGATTCACGATCATTTCGACGCATTTCATGGTCATGCCCCTTCACTTCACGGTCATTTCCGTGCATTTCACTGTCCAATCGCCTCACTCACGGTCATTTCCATGCATATCACGATCATTCCCGCCTATTCCCTATTGATTCACGGTCATTTCGACGCATTTCACGGTGAAGTGTAGCGATTGGACCGTGAAATGCGCTGAAATGACCATGAAGTGAAGGGGCATGACCGTGAAATGCATCAAAATGACCGTGAATCAACACGGAATAGGCAGGAATGACCGTGAAGTGAGGCGAATGGACCGTGAAATGTGCGGAAATGACCATGAAGTGAAGGGGCATGACCGTGAAATGCGTTGAAATGACCGTGAATCAACACGGAATAGGCGGGAATGACCATGATTTCTATGCATATCACGGTCATTCTCGCATATTCTGTGTTGATTCACGGTCATTTCAACGCATTTCACGGTCATGCCCCTTCACTTCACGGTCATTTCCGTGCATTTCACGGTCAATTCGCTTCACTTCATGGTCATTTCCATGCATTTCACGGTCATTCTCGCCTATTCCGTGTTGATTCACGGTCATTTCGGCGCATTTCACGGTCATGCCCCTTCACTTCACGTCATTTCTGAGCATTTCATGGTCCAATCGCTACACTTCACCGTGAAATGCGTCGAAATGACCATGAATCAACACGGAATAGGCGGGAATGACCATGAAATGCATGGAAATGACCGTGAAGTGAAGCGAATTGATCGTGAAATGCATGGAAATGACCGTGTAGTGAAGGGAATTGATCGTGAAATGCATGGAAATGACCGTGAATCAAAACGGAATCGTGCGGGATTGACCATGAAATGCATGGAAATGACTGTGAAGGGAATTGACCGTGAAATGCATAGAAATGACCGTGAATCAAAACGGAATCGCTGAGATTGACCGTGAAATGCATAAAAATGACCATGAAGTGAAGCGAATTGACCATGAAATGCATGGAAATGACTGTGAAGTGAAGGGAATTGACCGTGAAATGCATGGAAATGACCGTGAATCAAAACGGAATCACCGGGATTGACTGTGAAATGCATGAAAATGACCGTGAAGTGAAGTAAATTGATTATGAAATGCATGGAAATGACCGTGAAGTGAAGGGAATTGATTGTGAAATGCATGGAAATGACTGTGAATCAAAACGGAATCATCAGGATTGACCGTGAAATGCATGGAAATGACTGTGAAGTGAAGCGAATTAACCGTGAAATGCATGGAAATGACCGTGAAGCGAATTAACCGTGAAATGCATGGAAATGACCGTGAAGTGAAGGGAATTGACCATGAAATGCATGGAAATGACCGTGAATCAAAACGGAATCGCTGGGATTGACCGTGAAATGCATGAAAATGACCGTGAAGTAAATGAAATGAATGAAATTGACCGCGAATTGATTGAAATTGACCGCAAAGTGAATGAAATGGATTTTTGACCATTGACCTGATGGAATCTTGGAAAATAACTAGGTTAGTTGGCTAAAGTAGCTTCTCCTACCCCAAAATCATATAGCGTACATCAAGTAACTAATTTTGGTTTAGAAGATATTATTGTTAAATGAATAAAGAAAGAAATGAAAAAAAGAGAGAAATTTTTTTTATATGCTTATATATACATATTTATATAAATATGTATTAGAGAAAATTGTAGGTAGAATAAAGTTCTCCATGTAGAAAATAAAAAAAAAAAAAAAATAAAATTTGCATAGACTTTTATGGACTACAGTTATGGCTACGGCTATAATCCGTAGCTATATCGTCGATAATATCAAACACACTTCGATATGTATCGAAAATTGCAGGATTTTTTTATGCAAAGTCGCTGGACAGTTCAGACCTTTTTCGAGTAATAGAAAGACCTTCGATGTATCGAAGTACACATCGAAAGACCTTCAATACATAGTAAAGGACATATGAAAAAAGCATGGGCTGTGATTATGACTACGGTTTATATCCGTAGCCATAGATTCCAGGCTCTTTTTTTTTTCCTGTTGTAATCTCCACCGCCTTTGTGGGTCCTTTTATGACGTATGTGTTGTATCCAAATCGTCCATCTATTTAGCAAACTCATACTAATTCTTGAGAAGAAAAATAAGACAGATTTAGCTATCAAGTGGACCACACTGTAAAAGGCAGTGGAGGATTGAACGTCTACATTGAAACCCTTTTAGGGGTCGCAGAAGTTTTGGATCATTACGAAACTTGTTTTTCCTCTTCATCTAAGTCTTTGTGACCTTATGAATAGATTGGATGGAAAATAAATGTTATGGTGGGCCCTGCAAAAGTTTCAACGGTGAAAATCAATTTTCTGCTGCCCTTTGTGGTGTGGTCCAGTTGAGTTTTGGATATGATTTTTTTTTTTTTTTTTGAATTATGCTCCGAAATGATCTTGAAATATGGATGAACGTTGTGGATATAATATATACATAACTCTGGGGGCCATGTAACGTTGATCTCTTTTGAACCGTGCGTACAACTCGGAGTTCGAGGAGCGTCAGCGCTTGTCTTCGAGCACCACCGATCCGCTTGAAGGAAAAAGCAGGAGCATTTTCGACCTTTGGCAAGTCATCCGTACAGCTGGGGCTTATTCCTGTAAGGTAAAAGGTAAAATGAGGTGGGTTTCATCTCGTAAATGGGCCCTAAATGGGTCGTACAGTTGTAAATTTCTCAAAAACGGATGGACGGCGTGGATAAGACAAATACGTCACGCTGGGCCCCAAAGAGTTTACTCAGTACGCAATCCGCGTCCTTTTAACAGCAACCTGAGCAACAGTAACCCGCATCAGTCGTCTCGTCCGAGAGTGAGAAGGATGTTCCTGCGTCGGATGATGGTTGCAGGGCCGCTGTTGGCGAAGTTGAAGGAGACGACAGGGATAGTAGGGCTGGACGTGGTCCCCAACGCACGGGAGGTTCTCATTTCACTGTACACGCGCACCCTCCAGGAGATCAAGGCCGTCCCCGAGGATGAGGGCTACCGTAAGGCCGTGGAGAGTTTCACCAACCACCGCCTCAGGATCTGCCAGGAGGAGGGCGATTGGGAGCAGATCGAGAAGAAGATCGGTTGCGGGCAGGTCGAGGAGCTCATTGAGGAGGCCCAAGACGAGCTCAAGCTCATTGCCAAGATGATCGGTGCGTCCTCTCCTTACCTGCTCCATGCCTTCCTTTCCTTAAAATGCTAAATACTAGTATTCGCTCCTTGTATCTCTCCTCAACATGTATTCTTTCATTCATTCATTCATCAGTAAACAAATACTACTGTGCTGACCTATCTCAGATCAACGCGTACAATGTCCGGAAAAAGAAAAAGAAAAGGAAAGGACATATGGGCTCTCTTCATAACAGATCGACACACCTACATGTTTGGACAACAATGCCCCATTTGCTTGCCCATGTAACTTATAACAACTAGGCTCCATATCTGCTTATCCAGAATGTATATGTAATTCTCGTAGGTCTTGGAGGTACCCATAAATAAAAGTATAAAACTGACTTCATGATGCTCTTGGAAAATGTATTTAATAGATTTTTTAGTTAAAAAATTCTCAGTGTATGGAAAAAACTGTTTATACATTATCTAGAAATGCAAAAAGACTTTATAAAATGCATGTAATATGCCAAAAATTCACTGAATGAATTAGATGACTTGAGGGCCTGTTTGGTAGATGCCTAAGAATGAATTCTTCTCTTTTAGGTAATCATACTTATGTCTTAGAGATTGTGAATGTTGGTTTTTTGAGATTATTTTTAATCCTTATAAAAAAGAAATGTTACATATGAGTAATATGTAATTATGATTAACTAAAATGAGATGAACTCATTTTTAGGCATCTCCCGACAAGGCCCTAAGCTTTCCTATTTGTTTTAGCACATGTGTCTAATTTGGTTCTAACATACTTGTGAGACATCTATTTTCCCCAAATCCAAAGTTTTTGTTGCATAAATGAATAATTTATAGAATACAGTTCATTGAAGTACCAATGTAACTAAAGACTATCCCATGATCAAGGTGTCCCTGAATTGTAGAATGAGTATTTTCTTTTTCCTTTTTTTCTAAGATGATGCAAATTTAGAGCCGAAGGCAAAAAGAAAGGAAAAGAAAAAAAGAAAAAGAAAAAAACAAACAAACAAAGGAAAAAAGATAAATACAAAAGCGAACCCAGGAAATCGAGCCCCAACAAACCCAAAACCCCTTAGGGCACCCAATCCTTGATACATCACTACCCGATCAAGGACCCCGACCCCAGAACTACTCTTATTGCAGAAACAATGATTATTTCTTTCACTCCGAATGGATCAAAGACCAGTAGGCAAGGCAACTCTCCATCTGGATTTACCCAAACAACCCCTCCTCCAGTGTGCCAAGCACTGAAAAGACTCTCAATTGAGCTTAGCATCCCCCAAGAAATGTTTAAAAAGAGGAGAATTGCCGACCACGCAACCCTGGAGAAGGGGCAATGAATAAATAGATGATCCATTGACTCCTCTTCTCTTAGGCACAAAAGATGGGTAGTTGGCAGCACCATGCCCCTTTTGCAAATATTGTCGATAGAAAGAATAGGATTCCTCCAAACTAGCTAAAAGCTACGATTTTAGAAGGAGCCCCATAGGACCAAATAGAGGTAGTGTGATTTTTTTTAAAATTTTTTTTTTTTAAATTTTTTAATTTTTTTTGAGAAGTTACGAGAATTGTATTAAAAAGAGAAACAAAAAAAAAAAAAACAAAAGAAGAGAGCAGGGCCGCTGAGAGGCGGACCACTTAAACTCCTAAGAAGAGAGGATTACATCCCCTTAGGGAATCTACATTAGAAACCCATTCAGACATAAGATTTTTAGCTCTGCTTGCGACAAATACAGCCGAATTGGATTCATTTATGAAGCATCTACCAATCGTTTCTTCCCAAACCGACCACCAGATGGCAAGCGGGGCTATTCTCCATAACGGAGTCCGAAGTTTACCAAAGCCGACCCCATGCCAAGCCTTCAAGAGACGATCTGAAGAGTCCGGGAAGCACCAAGAAATATCGAAGGAGTTTAAGAAAAGGGACCAGATCTGGAAAATGAATTGGCAGTGGAGGAACAAGTGATTGCCGATTCTTCAGCGACCATGCAGCAGAGACAGATGTTGGGAAGGATCATCCCTTTTCTTTTCAAATTATCAATCGTTAGCACCTTCCTCTTCCCTACCAGCCAACCAAAGACGACTATTTTAGGGGGGGCTGCATACTTCCAGATGTGGGTTGTCGTAGATTTGTCTTCGCGAGTGGCAGCTAAGGACAGAATTCTGTAAAAAGATTTGAGAGAAAATAGACCAGATTTATTAGTTATCCATGATATATTATCTTCTGAAGAACGATCTGGAGTGAGGCTTGAGATTTTATAAAGGAGAGACACGAACTCAGCAATCTCCCAATCGTGGAGATTTCTCCTGCATTCCAGATTCCACACTATGATTCCGCCAGAAAGGGAAAGACATTTAGAGACTGAGATGTCTTGATTTGGCACAATATTGAAGATGTTTGGAAATTCCGCTTTAAGGACTGCATCACCTACCCACCTATCTTCCCAAAATCGGACCTCATCCCCTTTGCCAATCTAAAAGATGATGTTGTTGAGAATTTCGTTTTTCAAGGCTATAATACCCCTCCATAGGGCCGAGGCCCTATAGCGAGACGAGTCTTTGGTCCACCAGCCACCCGAGGAGAGACCATATTTACATTTGGTAAGTTTGGTCCAGAGAAGACCCTTATCTGATCCAAGTCTCCAAATCCATTTACCTAGGAGAGCTTTGTTCATGGTCTTGAGGTCTTTGATCCCCACTCCTCCTTCCTGAATGTGTTTACAAACATCCTTCCATCCAACGAGGTGAATTTTTTCTTTTCCTCTTTGTCATGCCAAAGGAAGTCGTGTCTGGATTTTTCCAGGGAAGCCAGGATTGACGCTGGGCACTTAAACATGGACATAAAAGTACAAGGGGAGATTAGATAAGGCCGATTTGATTAGAGTGATACGGCCCCCAAGGGATAGATATCTGCACTTCCAGGTGGCGAGATATTTATCGAACCTATCAATGACCTTGTCCCAAAGAAATTTTGGGGGTTTGCCGATGCACAGAGGAAGACCCAGAAAAGAAGTCGGAAGGTTGCCAATGGAACAGTTAAAATAGTCTACAAGAGAAGCAGATTTGGTGTGGTTCATATTCACCCCGATGATTTTAGTTTTTGCCATATTGACTCTCTGACCAGAGACTGCCTCAAAGCATTTGATTGTTGTTCGTAGATTACCAACTGATTCCCGGTCTGCATCGCTGAAGAGGACAGTGTCGTCTGCAAATTGTATGTGGGATATCAGGTTGTCCATGTCTTTGATTCGGATACCGCTAAGAAGACCTGCTTGCTGGCCTTTGATTAGAATTCTGGATAAAGCGTCTGCTACTATAAGGAGGAGGAAGGGCGATAACGGGTCCCCTTGACGTAGACCTCTGTAACTTTTAAAGAAGCCTCTTGGAGAGTCGTTTAGGAGGATAGAAAAATGAGCCAAGCTTACAGATTCCCCCATCCATTTTCTCCACTTCTCACCAAATCCCATGCGGATTAGCATGTATTGGAGGAATTCTCAGTCGACATGGTCATATACTTTCTCGAGATCGGGTTTACAGAGGATAGACTTCGCTTTAGATCTATGAGCAGAATCCAAGCATTCGTAGGCTATCAATGCGCTATCAGTAATTTGCCTACCCGGAATGAAGGCACTTTGATTTTCTGAGGTAGTGTGATTGTTTTTTTTTTTTTTTGAAAGATAACTTGTATTAAGAGGAGAAAAGAAGGAAAAAACAGGAGAAAGGGAGCTGCTAAGGTAGCAAATCCTAGGAAGTCTGAACAAATGCTAGATCAACATTAATCCCATCCATATGGGAGGCCCATTCAGCAATGAAACACTTAACAAAGGAACACACTAAGATTGGGGGCTTCGACTCATTCTAAAAACACCGATTGTTCCTTTCGATCCAAACAGCCCACCAGGTCGCCAGAATCGCCATGCGCCATAACCGAGATAGAGATTTGCCTAGTCGAACACCATGCCAGGCCTTGAGTAACGTATCCACATCTTTAGGGAAGCACCGGTTAATTTTGAAGCATGATAGGATGGCTGCCCAGATTGAGCTGACAAAGGAGCAGTGGATCAGAAGATGATCCACAGTTTCTTCATCGAACATGCAGCATAAGCACACATTAGGGAGGATCATTCCTTTTTTCTTGAGGTTATCGACGGTGAGGATTCGACCCTTTCCAACCAACCATCCAAACACTTGCAGTTTAGGGGGGACGGCATACTTCCATATGAAGTGAGGATGCTGCTTAGGGGGGTCGTTGTTAGAGGCCGATAGTTGCTTGAAGAAGGATCTGATCGAGAAAACAGACGATTTATCTACTCTCTAGATAATGCTGTCATCACGGGCTTGGGAAGGGAGGGCGTGCTGGATGCAATCCATAAGTTCCACAAATTCGTTAATTTCCCAATCTTCGAGATTTCTCCTGCATTTAATGTTCCAAGCAACCTTGTCTGCTTGGGTAGAATAGTTTTCCTCGATGGAACTATTTTTGTTACTCGCCAACTGAAAAATGTTGGGATATTTGTCTTTCAGAGGAATATTACCTAACCTCATATTCTTCCAGAATCTGATGCAGTCTCCCTTGCCAACTTCAAACCCAATCCTTTTGAACATCTCATGGTGCATGTGCCATATACCTTTCCATATTGCAGAAGCCCATATTTACCTTTGATTATCTTGTTCCACAGGCGATCTTTTTCAGTGCCTAAACGCCAAATCCATTTCCCTAAAAGGGCCTGATTCATTGCTTTTAAGTCTTTTATACTAGCTCCTCCATCTTTAATATTCTTACAGACCTGTCTCCACTGTATGAGGTTGTATTTCTTTTTATCATCCTTACCTTGCCATAAAAAGTTGTGTCTGATAGAGTCGATTACCTTGAGGACCTTAGCGGGGCAGCGAAACAGGGACATGAAATACGTGGGGAGATTAGATAATGCTGCATTTATCAGAGTGAGGCGCCCTCCAATGGAAAGATACCGGCTCTTCCACCCAGAAAGGTGGTTATGGAATCTCTGAATAACCTTATCCCACAGATGGGATTTGGGCAAACCAACACATAGGGGAAGACCAAGGAAAGAAGTTGGGAAGGATCCGGTGCAGCACCCCATTATTTCTGCGAGCTCCTTAACCTCCTGGCTATCCAAATTGATTCCATAGATTTTGGACTTAACCATATTCACCTTCAGCCCCGCAACTGCTTCAAAACATTGTATAGCTGTTCGCAAGTTGGCAACAGTTTCAGACTTTGCTTTTGAAAAAAATAAGGATATCGTCCGCAAATTGCACATGAGATATTGGATCGAGCATTCCTTTCATTGGGATTCCTCGAAGGATGCCTTCCATCTGCCCCTTCTGGATCATCGCAGATAAAGCCTCGCCGATAATGAGAAAAAGCGGGGGAGATAGTGGATCACCTTGCCTTAGGCCACGAGAGCTTTTGAAGAATCCCTTCGGCGATCCATTCAATAGAATTGAGAAATGAGCAGAGCTGATGCATTCCCGAATCCATGTCCTCCATTTCTCCCCGAACCCCATACGCTTCATTAGATATAGAAGACGTGGTCATAGGCCTTCTCCATGTCCAAATTCCAAAAGATGTATTTCTTCTTCGATCGATGGCCTGTGTCGAGGCATTCATTAGCAATGAGAGCTCCGTCGGTGATCTGTCTCCTTGGAATGAAACCGCACTGATTGGGACTGATAATGGAGCCGATAACAAGCTGAAGCCTGTTTGCAAGAACCTTAGCCAAGATCTTGTATAGGCTGCCAATAAGACTAATAGGTCTGACCTCCCTAAACTTTGATGCTCCCGGGAACTTGGGAATCAACGTAATGAAAGTCGCCCCAATATTTTTGGAAAGCCTTCCTCTATCATGGAATTCATTGATAAAAGCCATCACCTCACCCTGAAGCAGATCCCAGAAAACTTGAAAGAAGAGAATTGGATAGCCATCTGGGCCGGGAGGCTTGTCTCCCTGTAAAGCCATCACTGCCCTCTTAACTTCGTCCAGGGAGAAGTGCATCTCTAGAGAAGTAGCAACTTCATCATTGATACGATGGAACGAGAGATTGTCCAACCGGGGCCTGGTCCATCCTTCATTTCGAAGAAGCCTTTGAAAATAGGATATTGCTTTGCTGCTGATTGCTTCTTTATCTTCGATCCAATTTTTGTTAATGGTAATGCTGCTGATGCGATTGGCCTTCACATGCATGCTAGCTATACAGTGAAAGTACCTGATATTCCTATCTCCTTTATCCATTTAGCCTGGGCTTTTTGCTTCCACGAGATTTCGTCTTGGAAAATTTTTGCTGAGAGGGATTGAATGAGCTGGATTCGTTTTGCCAATGAATCTTTGGACATTGAGGTAGATTCAGCGAGAGAGTCGATCTTCTGAATTTCTAATAAAATTGATTCCGTCTCCTCTTCCGATCTTCGACATTCCTCCTTTGACCACTGTCGTAGTTTTTCTTTTAGGCTCTTTAGCTTGGAGCAGAGGACGTGGCCTGCAAAACCATGAGATTGGGACTCCTTCCACCAATCAGCCACCATAGATTTGAAACCTGCACCATTTAGCCAAGAAATATCAAAACGAAAGGGCTTGGGGCCCCAGTCTACCTCCTCAACAGACAAGAGAATGGGCCAATGGTCTGAAGTAGTCCTAGGGAGGACGGACTGAGAGGAGGAAGAGAGGAGGGCAAGCCATTCCGGGGAGACAATAAAACAATCCAACCTGGACAAAATCGGGTCAAGTCTCCCATTCGTCCAGGTGAAACGAGAACCAGATAATGGAAGGTCGATGAGACAGTTACTGTCAATCCATTTGGAGAAAGCCACCATATGAGGTTTCAATTTGCTCCCTGAAGATTTTTCTCCCGTGAACCGGATGGTATCGAAGTCTCCAGCAAAACACTTTGGCCCGCGAAAACTCTGACAGACTACTGAAAGCTCTTTCCAGAATTCATCACGTAAATCGTTGCTGGTCGGCCCATATACTGAGCAAATGAGGAAATCCATAGCAAGAGCATTGCTTCTCAGGGTAGCCGTGATAGAGAAGTTGCCCATTGAGCTATTTAGAAGAGACCAAGAAGGCGACTTCCGAGCAATTAGAATTCCCCCAGAGGTTCCCGAAGCTTCTTTTGCCACCCATTGAACACCTGAAGCCTTCCAGAGTGAACTCATAAGGCGATCGTCAAACATATTCACTTTGGTTTCCTGGAAACAAATAATGTGGGGGTTGTATCTGCTACAACAGTTCTTTATAAGTCTTCCTTTTTGCTTAGACCTCACCCCCTGAACATTCCACGAGATAATCTTCATGAGGAAACATCACTTCCCCGGATGCCCTTGGCTCCATCTTCGTTCGTAAGCTGAGCTGCAGTTGGTGAAGGGGTAACTTTTCGCTTCAGGTTCCTATTTCTTCCTGACCTTGGGGACCGTTTGTTGGGGGTTCTGTTTGGGTCCAACGGTATGCCGTTGTTCTCTACGCATTGGAAAAGAGCGAGGAAATCCTCTGGACAATCGCCGAAAGAGAGATCGAACAGTCTCCCAATATGTCCCATTGCATCATGGATCCATTTCTTCCTATGGATTTTCTGGCTCAGAGAAGCCCTTAACTCTTCCTCAATAAGTTTGGCTTCAGGATTTCCATTTCTGATCTGGAGGGGTTCCACGATGATAATCGCTATACCTGGGGACTCTTGAAAAAGAGAGAGGAGGTTACACTCGGATCCCTCAAAAGATTGATGCAAGATATCGGATTTAGAGGACTCTGGGGATGATGGGGGGTGTGAGTAGGAGGACGTCTCTTCATCCTGGAGCGGGTCTTCAGAAGGAACGTCCAAGGGAATCAGCTGCAAGTGCGGATTCGTGTCTTCCTGGCAGGTGATACCATAAGAACATTTAAGACTCGTGTCGAACTCATCGGCAGAAACTCGAACATGCGAAGAGAGAGCACTAGCCCGGGTAGTACGATAGTTGTGACCAGTGCCAGGTGACTGGTTGAGATCAATATGGGTAGGATCGGGATCATCAGGGATCATCGATTTGAGTCCCGAAGCAGTAGCCTTGTTTTCCGATCGAGGATCCACCCCCGACGCACCCACCAAGCCGGAATTGAGGCCGATTGAAAGGGTAGGCTCGGAACCGAAGCAGAGGAAGGTTGCGGGGATCTCGGCACTTGAGATCGCCAGCTCATGGCAGACAGAACGTGTTGACATCTCCATATTCAGAGTGGCTACGTGAGAACGGACAACCGCATCAGTCGCGCCACGTGTAGCTCTCTCCTCGGGATGGCTATCATGGCGGGCAAGTCGAGTCGAGGTCAGGCCATCGCTGACTTTTCGCCATGTGTATCTCTCGAGACGGACATACTGAGGTGGTGGGTGTCTCGAGGTTGGGACGCGGCTGGATGATTGGCACGTGGCACGTGGTCTGGCAGCGAGGAGTGAGAACAATTAAGGCCTCCACCTACCGCAATGAAATCTTTCGGTGCTCCACGTGTGCATGGGAGACAGGTAGCATCTTCTTCCCTACCATGGCCGTAGCTTGGAGCCAACAGTTGCGGCTGTAATCTGCTCCTCCATAAGTCACCCCAGCGAGGCATGGGGGGAATTGGGACTTTCCCTTTGGATCGGGAGATCGATCGTTCTATTTTCCACCAGGACAGCAACGGATGATGGGAGGGGCAATCCCTTTCTTCTGTTGACTCGGACTCTTATGACACCCATCTCCACCCCTCGACTTGTTTTCAAATCCAACTCCACGAAGGAGCCCAGGCACGAGGCAACTGCACGAAAAAAATCTTCGTTCCATAATTCAAGTGGAACACCCCAGATGAGGACCCATATATCCTCGTCACCGAAAGCAAAGAATTCATTCCAAGATATTACACCCGTAACGGGTCCTTCCCTGTGGATTGCTCCCACCACGATCAGAGCGTCTAGATTAACTCCCAGGTCGGCTTTAACCCAGATTTTGTTGTAACCAATGGGGCGCAGACTAATCGATTCGGCACGAATGGTTGTGCATTCATCGATCCAATTGTAGATTTGAGAGATGGTGGCATCCTCACGAGCAAGGATCACCACGGAATCCTTCAGCGCGTCCTTAGCCTTGAAAATGTCTTCAGGTCTGATACAGATGGAGTGGGGGGATTGTAATCCTTCTTCAGGAAGCAGGGCTTCTTGTCTACACCCGCGTCGGTTAGGGGTGTTGTATGTCCAGGTTGCTGATTGGCACGTGAAGAGCTTACTAGAACATCTCGATAAGCGGTAGAGGGGTAGGGAGCTTTGGAGGGGAAGGTAGTACCAGTCTTGAAATGTGGACGGGATTCCGGAATCGATCTCTTTAGATTTCTCTCTGGCCCATACCATGCCCCCCCTTCCCCACCCCCCCACCCCCCCGAAACTTTGGCCATGTAACATTGCAACAACTCTTGAGAGCTCTTCCTCAGTACTCATCCTGATGAGTGCGAAGCCCCGGTAATGGCTAGTACTTATGGATCTTGGCATAATCACATCCATAACAGCCCCAGCCCTCCCGAAAACTCTTTCCAGATTTAGGGGTACCCATCTAGACGGGTATCCTTTCACGAAAAGGGTTGGGATGGAGTCGTATTTGGAACTTCTTATTCTTCGATCCAGTGTTTTCCGTCTCACCTGGGTCCAGTCGTCTGCAATGTCATCGCCGGCACCATCGCGAATGCGGGGCGTCGATTTCATCGTCATCGCTGTCACCTAGGACCAGGCCAGGGATTTTTCACGAAAAGTGCTTTTTTGTTTTAACCATCCGTCTGAGGTAGTGTGATTGTTGTATTCACCAATCTTGAACAACGACAAGATCGAGTAGAAAGATCGCACCAAAAACATTTCTGATTTACCGAATCACCAATAAAAAGTCTTTGACCCTCGAAGAAAGTGAGATCTCTTACAAGCAAGAGAGAAGACAAACCATATCATCAATTTCAGAATCATATCAAGCCTTGTCCCATGAAGCAACTGGCAATTGAGATATCAACTACAGGGCAAAACCTAGCCACGGAGGGAAAGGATGATCGAAGTTAAGAATTCCCACACCAAACATCCTCCTAGAATATGATCCTCAACCCATCCCTAATAGTAAAGCTTAGACCTTTAAACACCCTGCAAGCAGCCCGAGCAACAACTTTCCAAATGAAGGATGCTCGATATAAAGACAAGTCCTTGATCCACTAGCTCATAGAGGAAGAACAATACTTAGGAGCAATGATTATCCTCCATATAATGGACTCCAAACCAAACCATTAGACCCACTTGCCCAACTGGGCAGAGTTAACAACATTGAGACGCCTTATACCAGCAACCCTGATGTAGAGCGGGTCATGGACAGTTTCATGGCCAAGATGGATCAGAAAAGGGCCGGTCGACGACAGAAGTGATCCGGACCATCGGACCTTAGATCGGGCGTATCTCACAATCCTGAATGAGTTATCGGGCGTAAAATATATGATTTTGGGGTAGAACGATCTACTTTAGCCAACCAACCCAGCTACGTTGGGTTGCGCAAGCCGGATTTGCGAAATATCCCTGGATCGACGGTCGTTTCCCTATTTTAATTTCGTTTTTACTATAAATAGTAAGTTTTAGTTTGATTATAACTCTTCATCCGTCGGGCTTTAGGAGTTGCGTCCAACGTGAAAAGAGCTTAGAATAATTAGGAGAACGGTTTGGTGAAGCCAAATAGGACACTTACTATTTTTGGCCGAAAACCTTGCGTACTGGTAGACATCACGACCGTCTATAAATAGTAAGTTTACTATTTATAGTAAGTCGCGAATTCTAGGAGTTTTAGTTGTAGTTTGCTTCTAATTTCTCTCCCATTGCTTGGTACCCCTATTTAAAGGGTTGTGAACTCGTTTATTGGAATTAATTTAATCAATTTCAAATTTATTAGAATTTATTTCTATTTTCTACTTTCTTTCCTCGTGGATTCGAGAAGTTTCTGTGACGAGTCCAGTGAAGCTCTGTGGATTCGGAGCAGTTATCCTCTTGAGGAAGATAGTGATCGACCTCATCATGTTCATTCCTGCGTCAATTGGTATCAAAGCCAGGTTTCCCCTCGAGCTGATGGCAAACAATGAAGGTATGAATCAAAATCCTGTTGACGGTGATCTAGGGATTCATTATCTTTTGGAAAGAATGGAAGCGTTCCACCGGGGGAGTCAGTTGACCATGCAAGGGCTGCAAGCAACCCTCAACCGCCTTGTGGATGCGCTACTTTCGCCCCGAGCCCTAGGCGGTGCTCCACCACCTATGGTTGCTCCACCACCCCTGGTTGCTGTACGACACAACTCCGATTTTCGTAGAGCACTACTAGTGGCAAGCCGTAGGGCTACTCCAGATGATTCAAGTTCTAGCGACGATGACCTTAATGAGGGTTTTGCCCGACGACCAATCTATGAAGGCGATCATCTAGATCATGCTGAAAGAGACTATCAAGGTAAGGCTGAACTTCCCAGTTTTAATGGTCTATTACTTATAGAAGATTTTCTCGATTGGCTAGCCGAAGTAGAGAGATATTTTGATTATATGGACGTGACAGATCATAAAAGGGTAAAATTGGTAGCGTTTAAATTAAAATCTGGTGCTTTTGTATAGTGGGAACAATTACAACTCTCACGAGTCTCCCAGAACAAGGCGCCCATCTCATCGTGGCCACGGATAAGACGTCTTCTTTGATCATGATTTCTCCCCAGTGATTATGAGCAGATATTATTCCAGCAATACCAAAATTGCCGACAAGGAAATCGAACCGTCACAGATTATACTGAAGAATTCCAGCGGTTGGCTATACAAAACGATCTGTTAGAATCTAAGTCACAGAAGGTGGCATGATTTATAGGTGGGTTGCGATCGACAATTCAGGACCGAGTTCAGATGTACCTAGTCAGGACCGTGGATGAAGCAGTTCAAGTGGCGGGTAGGGTAGAAACATAACTTGCAAGAGCTCCTGCTTGCCCTATCCTTCAACTCGACCCCCCATAATGCGTCCTACGCAGGATCCAGTGCTGGCACAAAGAAAAGATCTAGTAGGAGAACGTCATCATCCTCCTACAACCACAAACCATGATATGGGGAGCTGATCATCCAGAC
The DNA here is from genome assembly GCF_029962835.1 of Magnolia sinica. Lineage (NCBI taxonomy): Eukaryota > Viridiplantae > Streptophyta > Magnoliopsida > Magnoliales > Magnoliaceae > Magnolia > Magnolia sinica. The sequence goes on from NC_080577.1 coordinate 179,486, forward strand.
CTCAACGTGCAACACTCACAACGGCGGGCCCGAGTAGGATTCCAAATCCTTATGCTTGGCCAAGGTCGAACAATTGTTACCGTTGTGGCCAACCAGACCACTTATCAAACACTTGTCCTCAACGTCCCGTAACACACTTGACTATAAACGAAGGGGGCATTGAGTAAGAGGCCGCAGAAGAAGGCCATGACTTTGATGAAGATGAGCAAACCACTGAAGAAATAGCAGGTGGCGATGAAGTGACGGGCGGGGATTGTGGCGAATTTATAGTTGTGAGGCGATTACTGTATACCCCACGAAAGGAATTACATCCACAGCGACATAATATATTTCGTACTCGATGTACTGCCAACTGAAAGGTCTGTGATGTGATCATAGACAGTGGTAGTAGCGAGAACATTGTCTCAAGAGTGATGGTGGACAAGTTGCAGCTACCAACGACAAAACATCCTTCCCCATACTCAATTGGTTGGATAACAAAAGTGAATGAGACCAAGGTAACTAAACAATGCACTGTCTCGTTTTCAATTGGCAAAAATTATAAGGATCAAATACTTTGTGACGTGGTCAACATAGAAGCTTGCCACTTGCTACTCGGTCGACCTTGGCAGTTGGACCGTGATGCGACCCATCGGGGACGAGACAATGTTTACATATTCGTCAAGGATAGTCGAAAAATAATCCTTACCCCTATAGCACCAGAGAACCACCCTGACGCCTCTAAAGTGGAGGAGAGTTCCCTCTTGACCATTCGAGATTTCATGGAAGAATCTAAGAAAACTGGCGAGGTATACGCCGTAGTAGTGAAAGGTGAGGAAGAAGAACCCTTAAACATCCCTCCAAGTTTAAGACTATTGCTAAACGAATTCAAAGAAGTCTGGCCTGAAGATTTACTTGATGGATTGCCCCCCATGAGGGACATCCAACATCACATAGACCTTGTCCCTGGGGCTAGCCTGCCCAACCGCCCTCATTATCGGATGAGTCCGAAGGAGTGTGAGATACTTCAGGGGCAAGTGGAGGAATTGATCTTTAAGGGTCTCTTGAGAGAGAACATGAGCCCATGTGCCGTACCAGCATTATTAACGCCAAAAAAGATAGAAGCTGGTGCATGTGTGTCGACAGCTGGGCAATCAACAAAATTACTATCAAATATCGGTTCCCAATACCACGGTTGGACGACATGCTCGATATGCCAGAAGGGGCCAAGGTGTTCTTTAAACTAGATCTAAGGAGCGGGTACCATCAGATTCGTATCCGACCCGGTGATGAGTGGAAAACGGCATTCAAGACCAAGGAAGGGTTGTACGAGTGGCTGGTCATGCCCTTCGGCGTATCGAATGCACCAAGTACTTTTATACGTTTGATGAATCAAGTTCTAAAACCGTTCACTGGCCGATTTGTGGTAGTATATTTTGATGACATATTGATATATAGCCAGGATGAGGCGGAGTATAGGAAACATCTTAGGCAGGTGCTGTAGGTCCTACAAATTAACAAGTTGTACCTCAACTTGAAGAAGTGTAGTTTTTTAACTGACAGCCTGTTGTTTATAGGATTTGTTGTAACGTCCACAGGCATATGTGTGGACGATGAAAAGGTGCGAGCCATTAGGGAATGGCCGATCCCGACAAACATTCATGAGGTGGGGAGTTTTCACGGGTCGGTGACTTTCTATCGTCGATTTGTGCGAGATTTTAGCACCATAATCGCGCCTATAGCAGATTGTATGAAAAAAGAACCGTTCCAGTGGACCAATAAAGCTGACAAGAACTTTCATGAGATCAAGCATCGTTTGTCTACAATACCGGTCTTGGTGCTTCCTAATTTCGACAAATTATTTGAGGTTGAGTGTGACGCTTCATACGTCGGAATTGGAGGAGTACTATCACAGGAAGGTAGGTCGGTAGCCTTCTACAGCGAGAAGCTCAGCGAAGCCTGAAAGAAGTGGTCGACTTATGAGCTTGAGTTGTACGCAGTTGTTCAGGCGTTGCGACATTGGCGGCATTATCTGATTCAAAGAGAGTTTGTTCTGTACACTGACCATCAAGCATTAAAATTTATTAATAGTCAGACGAACGTGAATCGTGTGCATGCTAGACGAGTTGTGTTTTTACAGGAATTCACGTTTGTTCTGAAGCACAAGTCAGGGCAACAGAACAAGGTGGTTGATGCACTTAGCCGACGTGCATCACTACTTGTTACGATGAGCAACGAGGTGGTCGGCTTCAACTGTCTCAAAGAGCTGTATGCCGAGGATGAAGACTTTAAAGATTCTTGGATGAAGTGCCAAGAAGGTCACCCCAATGACCTTTATATACAGGACGATTTTCTCTTCAAAGGGAATCGATTGTGCATCCCCTAAAGTTCTCTAAGGGAACAGATTATTCAAAAGCTACATGGAGGTGGCCTCCCTTGGTGGACACCTTGGGCGAGACAAGACGCGAGCTCTGGTGGAAGAGCGGTATTACTGGCCGCAATTAGTACCTGATGTGGGAAATGCCGTACAATGTTGTTATGTTTGTCAGACCTCCAAGGGGCAATCTCAGAATACAGGCCTTTACACCCCGTTACCTGTGCCTGACGGTCTTTGGAAGGATTTATCAATGGACTTCGTACTTGGTCTCCCACGAACACAACGCGGCATGGATTCGGTGTTCGTGGTGGTAGATCGTTTCTCCAAGATGGTACACTTTATCCCATGCAAGAAGACCCTCAATGAAACACACGTGGCGAATTTATTCTTCAAGGAGGTCGTACGGCTACATAGGGTCCCCAAGACCATTACTTCTGATCATGATGCGAAGTTCATTTGCCACTTTTGACGGAGTTTGTGGACTTGATTCGATACATGACTTCAATTCAGCAGTGCTTACCACCCACAGACTAATGGGTAGACCGAAGTTGTGAATCGCACATTGGAAAACCTCCTTCGTTGTATTTCAGGAAAAAAACCGAAGCAGTGGGATTTGACCTTGTCTCAAGCAGAGTTTGCATTCAACAACATGGTGAACCGCTTGACAAGGAAATCACCGTTCCAGATTATCTACGGACAAGTGTCTCGCCACACACTTGACTTGGTCCCTCTGCCCAAGCACCCAGGCACGAGCATTGCAGCAGAACATATGGCAGACAAGATCATGGGCATCCATGCGGAAGTGTAGACCAAGTTACATGCCTCGAACGAGAAGTACAAGGAACAAGCGGACAAGCACTGTCGACAAAAGGTGTTCGAGGTGGGTGACCGCATTATGATGTATTTGCGCAAAGAGAGATTTCTGACTGGGACGTACAACAAGTTGAAAAATAAGAAGATTGGACCCGTCCCAATTATTCGAAAGATCAATGACAATGCTTATGTTATTGATCTTCCAGATGACATGGCGATCTCACGGACTTTCAACATCGCGGACCTGACCAAGTATCATGAACCAGAGCAGGATGAGAACTCGAGGACGAGTTCTTTGGAAGTGGAGGGGACTGATGTAGAGTGGGTCGCGGACAGTTTCATGGCCAAGATGGATCAGAAAAGGGCCGGTCAACGACAGAAGTGATCCGAACCGTCGGACCTTAGATCAAGCGCATCTCACAATCCAGAAAGAGTTATCGGGCGTAAAATATATGATTTTGGGGTAGAATGATCTACTTTAGCCAACCAACCCAGCTACGCCGGGTTGCGCAAGCCGGATTTGCGAAATACCCCTGGATCGACGGTTGTTTCCCTGTTTTAATTTCGTTTTTACAATAAATAGTTAGTTTTAGTTTGATTATAACTCTTCATCCGTCGGGCTTTAGGAGTTGCGTCCAACGTGAAAAGAGCTTAGAATAATTAGGAGAACGGTTTGGTGAAGCCAAATAGGACGCTTACTATTTTTGGCCGAAAACCTTGCGCACTAGTGGACATCACGACCGTCTATAAATAGTAAGTTTACTATTTATAGTAAGTCGCGAATTCTAGGAGTTTTAGTTGTAGTTTGCTTCTGATTTCTCTCCCATTGCTTGGTACCCCTATTTAAAGGGTTGTGAACTCGTTTATTGGAATTAATTTAATCAATTTCAAATTTATTAGAATTTATTTCTATTTTCTGCTTTCTTTCCTTGTGGATTCGAGAAGTCTCCGTGAGGAGTCTAAAGAAGCTCCGTGGATTCGGAGTAGTTATCCTCTTGAGGAAGACGGTGATCGACCTCATCACGTTCATCCCTGCGTCAAACCCCCCCTGCAATAGGACGACAAACCTTCTAATTCAACAAATGGAATTTCCTTTAGAGCACCGCCTTACAAAGGAAATCCCTTGTCGCCTTCTCAATTCTCGCAAGAACATATTTAGGGTATTGAAACAAGGTCATAAAATAGAGAGGGAGATTGGAAAGGGACACCTTAATCAACGTAATTATGCCCCGAGAGAGCAATTTACTTTTCTAAGGTGAAAGCTTCCTCTCCATTCCCTCTATCACCTTATCCCAAAGATGTGTCGTAGGCTTCCCGAGTTACAGATGAAGACCAAGATAAGAGAAGGGAAAGGATCCAACCTGACAACCAAAGATATCAGCTAACCAGAAGACCTCCTCTCGAGGAAATTAAATACCAAAGAATTCACTCTTAGCCAAATTCACTGTAAGCCCGAACAGAACTTCCAACCATCTAATAGTAATCCTCAGATTGACCACCATGGCTCATTTGGCCCATAGAACAGAAGGGTATCGTTTGCAAATTGGAGGTGACTAATCAACTGAGGAAAATTGTCAACCTTAAATCCCTACAAAAGACCCAAAGATTGACCCATGGATAACATTTTGCTCAATGCTTTAAAACTACCACAAATAAGAAAGGGAAAAGGAGATCCCCCCAGCGAAGGCCCCACAAGGCTTTGAAAAAAAAACTCAAATGGAGAGTCATTTATAAGAACAGAGAACCTCGCAGAAGAAACACAGGCATGAATCTAATGTCTCAACTTAGCTCCAAAATCAAGTCGAGCCTAACGTATAATCCAAAAAAGACCAATCAACATGATCATAAACTTTTTCAAGGTCCAACTTGCAAATCACACCCTACCTAGTGTCAGTTGAATAAATGCTCTGAGTTGTCGACCCCAACAAGTCGTTAGAAGATCTGCCATGCGTCAAGAAATGAGACCCCTCTATATTGACGGACAACGAAGGATTGTTCTTGTGCTTGCATGTGGCCAATCCACTGCTCGAGGCAAATCTTGAAAAGATAGGACAATAGCCCTCCATTAAAGCAAAAGGATTCAACAGGGATTTCCCCTGGGATAGTTGTCCGGCCACCGCATATCTCCCTTCAAAGAGAGCCATGTGGCACCACCCCCTTCTTAGCAACATTCGAGGGGTAAGGACAAAAATCTCACTCCTCCATGTAAGAGACCCCTTGCCTGAAGAGATCGTCCATCCATACATTGAAGTGCAAAGAGAGGTACATGTGTCCCTCCACCGGGCCAAATGGCACTCTGATTCCTATTGCCACTCCCTCCCCTACCTTCTTGATTCACCACCACCGGCCCATAATGGGCCATCTAAACCCTAATCTCCTTCCCATTGAACTTCTTACCCTTTGCACCTTCAATAGCTCTGAATAGATCTTCTTCACCGTCCATCCAAATGAACGTGAACCCGCTGATTGTTGCCGATCCCCTAACCCTTGGGATAACGACCTCCCTAACCTTACCCAACTGGCCAAAGACTCGAGAGAAGTTTAACTCCATCCACTCCTCTGGGAAGTGATCAACAAAAATGTTAGGCAACTCTCTTAGCAGGTCAAACTTCTCCTTCCAATTCCTCTGACCTCTATTTTGTACCCTTACCCGTCGGGATCCTTGACGCAAGCAAATACATTTTCTATTTTACAAAGTGACAATTATGGCTTTCAGTGTTACCCATCTGTTGAAAATCACTTTGGCCTCTCCAACTTGTTTAATATCACAGCTTAACACTTGAATAAGGACATATAAAATATCGGCATATTAGCCAAGTGCCATTTTTAAAGATTTATGCGACCATCTATACTCAAGCATCTGCTTTTTCACTGTGAGAGCTTTTCTCCCAAATGGAATACCCATGAATAAAGGCAAAACCAGATATGTCGACGACAAGTTGCCTGCTTTACACCAAAACACCATAAGCTAGATCCTACCCTCACTCCCAATGTTTCACTCCCCTGAGCATTGATTTGTTGAGCTGAATACCTGATATTGCTTCCACACATTCGATTATCCTTCCCAAGATGAGCACTTCAGTCAATACCTGGAAAGTTTTCATGTAAAGTGGCTCATGACTCATGAGTAGATAAATTGTAGTGGTGTTTGCCAATTGGGGCAAGGGTCTATTTTAGAAAGAAGAGTCATTTGGAACATTTTGCATTTTGCTGCCTGCTGGGAACTATGGTAAGAACACTATAGGTGTATCTTTCAAGGATATTAAGAGTTCATCAAAAGCAATCATCAGGAAGATTAGGATATCAATCATCAAATTGACATCTAATAAGAAGGTTTTCAATGAAATCCATTGGCTCGTTAGAGTCGAGTGCATTCTCATCAGATCTCTTCTTCTTGATTAAGCATTTCATTTAGGCACTTGGCTGTCGCTGATGATTGTCTGTGGTGTTGTTAGCCTTGGGGTTTTTCTTCCCCATTCTATTGTTTTTCTTTCTGCTTTAATAAAATTCAGTTGCTTGCTCCCAAAAAAAAAAAAAAAGTTGAAAAGAGGAGCATGTGGTCACATCTTAGAGATGGGAAACCATCAAACCCACACCTCCAACTTTAAAACCATTAATTATATTCTCCAAAGCCGCCCTTTTGAGCATTTTGCTTAGAGCTTCAACCAATGCCATGAATACAAGAGTTGCCTTAGGCCCCTTGAACTTTTAAAGAAGCCTTTTGGAGTTCCATTAATTAAGACCAAAAATCTTGGTGAACTACACATTCCTCCACACAACTTCACCTAACAACAAATCCCACTCTTCGTAGCATGTGCTCGAGGAATTTCCAATTCAGATGGTCAAACACTTTTTTCATATCAAGTTTGCAGATCACACCTAGTCTACCCTCTCTGTGCCTGACAACAACAAATTCGTGAGCAATAAGCACCCGATCTAAAAGTTTTCTATCAAAGAACGAAGCACCTTATGATATTGATATCACATTGCTCGCCACCTTCCTCAGTTTAGCAGATAGGACCTTCACAAAATTTCTCTTAGGGTTCCAATCAAGCTTATTTGATGAAAGCTGCAAACACTCATATCCATCATATCTCATCGAAGAACTTTAGCAGTTTTACAATGGTTTGGAATTGTCCATTTTCTGTTGGCCATATCATTTTACATCTGCTGTGGCCAATACACAATACGGGGTGAAACAACCGTATTAAAAATCCAGTGGCCCTATCAGTTATTGGCTAGATATAAAAAACCCCTTTCATGATTATTTTTATGAACTCCATCCATTTTTTGCCCATTTTCTTCATTCAAAAAAGTAGGATAGCCACAAAGTCATTTCCAACAAGATCTAGGTCTATTTTGGAGATCTAGACCCATTCAAAACACAAGATTTAAGTGTGATTCGACGAATCGAAGCAGCAGTGGCTCATTTTGACTATCAAATACAACGTAACAATCTTTAAGAATCATTAGGAATTAAGAATTTCTAGATTGCTAATGTTTTAACACCGAATTAGAGTTTGGAAGATTAAAAAGCTCAATTTTCAGTCGGTCAGCTGCCTTGAGCATCGTCCTCCTGTTATTGACAAGGTAATGACTAATGACTACTTGGTAGAGCTGGGCATGTCATATCCGATCCGGTGGATCTGACCCGATTCGACCCAATTTGATCCAAATCGACGGCCTGGATCAGCGCGGATCGAGCTGGGCCATTCAGATCCGAATGTTTTTCGGATCGGGTTCGGATCGTGGTCAAACCGAACCAATTTGATCCGAAACCCGATTCGAATAGATCCGATCCGAACCGACCTGATCCGATCCGGAGCGGATAAACCACGTGCATTCACAAGGACGATGATATCATACAGTCGTATTATCACATTCGGTAAGAGAGAGAGAGCTTTCATTTTCAATAAGAGAAAGAGCTTTAACGAGAGATGGAGCTTTCGTGAAAGAGTGACGGAGCTTTCCTGAGAGAGAGAGTGCTTTCATGAGAGAGACCTGTATTTAGACGGAACAGATTGGCTACTCCCCCTGCCACCAGCTCCATCGCTGGTGGTGAGTGCTCTGTGGGCCCCAACATGATATATGTGTTTCATCCATTCCGTTAATCCATTTTTTAAGATCATTTTAGGTATTGATCCCAAAAATGAGATGGATATAAATCTCAAGTTGTTCACACCACAGGAAAACAATAGTGATTGGATATCCATCATTAAAATCCACCTAAGGCCCACTGTATTGTTTATTTGACATCCAATATGTTGATTAGGTCATGAAGGCCCAGATGAAGGGAATAAACAAAGATCAGCTTGATTCAAAACTTTTACGGCCCCCAAAAAGTTTTTGATGGTTGACGCTCATTGAACATTGTTTCCTTTAATGCGGTCCACTTGATATTGGGATATACTTGATTTTTAGTTTCTTATGTTAAAATGATATGGACAAATAGATGGACAGAATGGATGAAACACATACATCATGGTGGGGCCCACAGAGCACCGAGTTGCTGTAGAGCTATAGGTACGTGTACAGTGTAGCTATAGCTGTAGCTGTCAGGATTTCAGCGAGATTTCAGTGAAAGACGGGTACTGACTATCCTCGAGCTCCGAGTTGTATGAACGGTTCAAAGGAGATCAATGTTATATGGGCCCCACAGTGATGTATTTATTATATCTATACCGTTCATATATTTTTAGAGATCATTATAGTACATTAGCCAAAAAATGAATAATATCCAAAGATCATCTGTACCACACCACAAATAGTAGCAGAGATAATGATTTTCACCGTTAAACAATTCATGCGGTCCACTTGATAGTTAAATCTTTCTTATTTTTTGTCTCAAGCCTTAAGACGAGCTTGCCAAATGAATGGACGGTTTGGATATAACACATACCCTATGATAAGACCCATAGAACTTGCTAACCTCAATATAGCAAAGTGCACCTAAGTATGCACTTTCGTGCTGTGCACATAAGCCTACGCCTCGAGCTCTGAGTTGTACGAATGGTTCAAAGGAGAACAAAGTTATATGGGCCCCACAGTGATGTATTTATTATATCTACACCGTTCATATATTTTTAGAGATCATTTTAGGGCATTTGAAGAAAAAAAAATCACCTCTACAGCTTAAATGGACCACACCAACAATAGCTGTGAGGATATCTGAACCTTGCCCAATCCGATCCGATCGGTTTGTCTGACTAAGTTGGACTCGGATCAGATCAGGCCATATACACTTCTAATCGGTTCGAGTTAGGTGACCGGGACTCAGACCCGGATCGGATCGAGTTCGGGTTAGGCCGTTGAGATTTAGGATCGGATCGGGTTGGACCCAATCCGGTCCAACTCGGTCCGATGCCCAGCTCTACTACTTGGTACTTAAGTAATTATATTTTGAAAGTCTGTGTACATATATTTGTGAACCTTTATGCTGCATGAAGATGTAGTTGGTAGATGATATCATAACTCATGATAGTTTATATATATATATATATATATATATATATATATATATATAGCAACTGTTTATTATGCTGGTTCTTGCCTACTCGGCAGTAATGACCCTCTATACTCTATTAGTCTATAGTTTATGCATGAACTGATGAAGATAGTCTATACTCTATTAGTCTATAGTTTATACATGAACTGATGAAGATAGTGTATACTCTATTGGTCTATAGTTTATACTGATGAAGATGATAGTTGTATATCTATCATATCAATTTATAAGAATAATTAAAAAGTTAGAGCTCAAAGATTTAGCATCTTAGCTTTCAACAGGTCAGCCTGACAAACAGATTTCCACCTGGTGAGAGTCAAACTTATTGCCAAGAAAGACTCATAATTGTACATTCCTCATCCAATTCATCTCGTTGTATTTTCAGTCTTTTTTATCATTAAATATTAGCCTGATGCACCTGTATCGTTTTTTATATTATATCAGTTTTGGGCCAGGCAGATGTGCCTCAGAGTCCTCCGCACATGCTTGCTCAATAGGAGACTCGCAATTGAGGTGGTAACTAAACTCCACATGTGCCTCTCAGGGAGACTATTCAAGTTTCGAAATTGACCACCCCCCTCCCTTGTCATGAGAGAGCAAAAGCTCAGATATCAGAGCATACTCAACAGTCTGTCGTTGAGTTAGTGTTCAACAAAAACAGCCCATTATCTTGCTCCAGTAGATTGAGGTGTTTTGTTCTTCTTTTGCTCTGATGACTCCTCATCATCAGCTTTATTATTCTTCCTCATCTTTTTCGATAATTTCTCATCATTCCTCATCTGATTGATACCACATGGACTCCTCTCCCCAAGAGCCCTCGTAAGTGCGGATGAGCCAGCAAGTGAATAAATTAGAAGACTTCACCCAGCCAACCACCTACCACTTGGCTTTCATGAGCACCTTATCTGGAAGGCTCAATTTATTGACCAAAGCCCAGCAAGCAAAGTTAACCTCCACAAAGCCTTCCTTTTTTGGGATGATTGCAACCTTCATGCCATATCCAATTGAAATCCTCAGTTGAACAAGGCATCACCTTTTCTACTTGGAAAGGTCAAAGGGCTTCCCCCAAACATTTGACGAATATTTGTAGTGCATTAGTAGATAGTACATGTTTCTGATTCCCGAAGGCACTACATACTCATATTTGGGATAATCATATCTCCTCCTTCAAGTGGTCTAGAATGAGCACCTTGTCCTCCTCTACTAGCCACTTGAAGGCCATTGCTTTTAGCAGGCCCATATACTTCCAAGCATTCCCATCTCCCTTATTGTAGAACCTCTTGAGATAGAGGACTGGAATAATTTCACCAAAAAGCGTCCTGAATTCTAGGGCTTCCAGACCCACCTGTCCCTCTCCTCAAGCAACGGTCTTGGGTGATGCAGTTATGCCATAAGGCTACAAGCTCTCATACTCACCATCACTAAGGGCTCTGTGGAGATGGGAATCCAAACCACATGTCCCCTGAATGTGAAGAATACTGAGAAATGATCATGCCCATCTCTGGGACCACCCTATACAGTCGAGGATGAGTAATGTAGCAGTGCCTATAGCCACACCACTTCTGTCCATTCTGAAGAAACTTTCCGCTGTATAAACCCCCCACCCACCACTTTCCCGGTTCTCACAAGAGTCCTCTAGTGTGGTGCTTTGATCTCATCATTTCTTTTCAATTCCCCTACAACTGGGCTGAAAAGCCCACCACTTTTCACCAAACCGACATTGCCCATCTTCGCAAGATCTAGTCAAGTACCAGGTTGGGGAGTAGGCTGAACCTGCTGCAATTTACTTGAGGCTCAATACTTTGCAAACTGGACCTTCAGGCGATTGCCAGAAATCAATCTCCCATGGAGGTCCCATATAGCTTCCTCCGCTTCTCTTTTCGAGGCAAACCGAAAAAAAGCAGAATCCCTCAGTTCCAGTGATTGATGACAGAGGAGAATCACCACTTTTCTGAAGCTTCCAAAGAAACGGCAGAAGTCCATCTCCCTCCATACCTCTGGGAAGTCTTCAATGGAAAGCGAGAATACTCCTATTGTGTTTACGTTTTGGTTTCTCTGCACAAATCCCGGATTCGTGTTGCTATTTTTAAAAGGGATCCAGACTCTGTCCATCATTATTCTTCTCCAGACTTGCTTTTTGAATTCAAAACAAAAGAGCCATAGCTATGCCTTTTATGTGTTTCCCTAATCTAGAGCTAGTCCACTAATTAGTATGCTTTCTAGAAAAGTTTAAAACAGAAAGGAAACTTAGCTAACTTGAATACAATAGGAACTAAAATGCTAGCTCTCCAGACCACTTGCAGAGCCCATTAAGAACTACCCATCACCCTTCACAGAAAAGAAATCTTTGAGCAATAAACAAATAGCCACGTCTAATTCCACATGTATGGGGCTGTATTTATATGCCATATATTTGCATTCCATCTGTATGGTGCTGTATTTATATGCCTTTCTAACTATTCCATTAATTAGTGTTCTTGCTAAACGACTTCTAACAAAGAAAGAAAGCATTTCGGCTAACTTGAATACAATAGGAAAGCAACTAAAAATAGGAATCAGCTTTCTAATGGGAAAGAGCACCTGTGGGTCCATTAATCTAATCTTATAGCCTGTAAGTCTGATGCACCAGTCACCTTCCCTGAAACCAATTAAATACATGTGCCAGTTAGTTTTTGTACAATGTGTTTCATAGTATAAAAATGGTAACTCCTATCCTCCCAATTGTTTGGGCATATACACGTGTTTATAGAGACGCTTGTGCCTCAAGTTCAGTCTTTTCTGTCTTTCAGTGCAACAGTGTAAATTTTCAATAATTTGGTCGTGTTGATCAAGTGCTGTTTTTGCCTGTTTCCTTTTACAAAATGCTAAATGGATGAAAGATTGTTGCTGATTACCTTCTGCTTTTCCTTCTTTTTTTCCCTCTTGTTTTTGTTCTTCATTTTTTCTCTTTTTTCTCGTTTTTTTTTTTAAATTCTTTTGTTGCAATTATTGGATTTCAGAATGGGATCCATGGGGTGTCCCTGAGGGGTATGAATGCGAAGTCATTGAGAATGATGCTCCAATTCCAAAGCATGTTCCTCAACACCGACCAGCCCCTCTCCCAGAAGAGTTTTACAAGACACTGGAGGCAGTTATGTCTACTCCAGCGGCCGCAAAGAAGGATGAGCTGCCATCTACCTCTTCTTCTCAGTTGAAGGAATGACTTCTGTCAGCAGTCTTTTCTATTGTAAGGAAACATAAATACGGTTTATGCTGTATGTGGTTTCAGCATTTTTATTGTTGTGTTTGTCAGTGAATAACCCACCCTTTTCTGAGGAAAATTCTGTACTCTTTGGAGAAGAAAAACAAGTCACTGCTTTTAGGAATATGTAGTAATTTTTCATTTTATTTTCTTAATTGTCTTCAGCATTGGTTCAGCATTCTCTCGGAGCAGTGTGATATGGTAACTCCCATTCCCAAAAGCATGAGCTGCGTGCTGATTATTTAATCTTCTACTTCAGGCACCAGCAGCCTTTGACCCATTGATGTGAGGTGCTGACATGCATGCAAATGACTGAGGTTAAATGATGGACCTGTTTGATTAAGCAACAGTTTTGATTTATTTTTTTCCTTGATACTTCAAAATACGAGCAGGCCTTTTTTGTGCCATCAGAAAAGGAGTAGCATTTGCGATCTTGAAATGCAATTGCAATCTTTAAATGGACAATGTGTGACTTCTTGAAAATCTTACCAGGCCTTTAGGTATGCATAAATTAGAACATGTATATATTACCCAATTAAAAAAATTGTTCAGTGGGAAATTAGAGTTTGCAGAGGTTGGCTAAGTCCATTTACATCTGCGTGGAAGCGGATTGCGTACTGACTAACGCTTAAGTGTATTGAGTAAACTTTGTGAGTTCCACCATGATTTATGTATTTTATCCTTATCCGCTCCGTCCATCCATTTTCCTAGATAATTTTATGGCTTGAGCCCAAAAATGAAGTATATACGATGTTCAAATAGACCACACCACAGGAAACAGTTGAATTGAACTTCTACCATTGAAAATTTCTTGGGGCCACAGTAGTTTTAGATCAAGCTTATATTTGTATTTTCCTTGCATCCATGTCCGTATGATCTTATGAACAGGTTGGATGACAAATAAATATCACTTTGGGGCCTAGAAAGGTTTCAACGGTGGAAATCATTATCCCCACTGTCTCTTGTGGTATGATCCACTTGATCTTTGGATATGCTTCAATTTTGGGCTCAACCCCATAAATTAGATGGATAAACGGGTGGACGGCGTGGATAGACCAAATACATTCAAAGTGGACCCAACTGAGTTTACTCAGTACGATAAGAGCGTGCTGAGTAACTCAGTACGCAATCTGATTTCCATCTACATGTTTACCTATATGTCACATGGGTGCAAGATCCAAGCTTTCCATCAGGTGGGTCCTGGGTGAGACACTGATTAGATAATCGGGCTCAATGAATCATGCCATTGCAGGCCTCATGGTTATGGACGAGTCACATTGTTTATTTTTTAATAGAAGTCATGGTTTCAAGCATTTGTTGGTGTAAAGTGCATATTCTTTAACATTTTCTTGTTCGGTCCCAATATGGGTTTTGAAACTCTAGCGAAGCGAAGTAGATCCTGCGTGACATTTTTTTCTACTTCCAGTTTTGGCTCTCTTCTTCTTCTCTATTTTGCCTTCCCTTCTTTCTCTTCCTTGCACATCATGAGGAATGGCGATGGAATTTTTTTAACCCTTGGATTAGTTCACTCTTTTGCTCTAAATATGTATGGTCACTTCAACTTTTGAATGCCAAAGGATTGAAATACTTTTAACCTGGGAGTTCTTTTGGATACCCCAATTATGGCGAGGTCAATCTTATGCATGGTTTGGATCATCAAAATAGACCCAGATTCAACTGCTAAAGTCTTTTCGTTAGTATGCTAATACGTTAGGAAGCATCCTACCAAACCTACGAAGGGAGACGTGCTTGGCAGGGCCTTGGAAAGATCGCAAAAGAGATGACACGTGAGAAATAGGAAGCATGGATGCCATTTGTATCCAAGGTGCATTGAAAATCAAGGTGGGCCCCGACCTACATCCAAGGCTAGCCCCTTGTGATGGATGGCCCACATCCAAGGTGGGGCCCACATGATGGGTGGTCCATACAAGAGGCGGGCTCCACACAATGGACAATAACATGATGGGTCCTACTTAGGACAATTCACATTGAATGTTAGCCCCTAATGACGAATGACCCACATCCAAGGTGGGCCCCGCATGATGGATAACCCAAATCTAATGTCCAACATAATGGGTGGCCCACATCCAAGGTGGGCCTCTCATGATGGACAGCCCGAATATAATGTATGACATAATGGGTGGCCCACATCCAAGGTGGTACCTATGTGATAGATGGTTCACATTCAAGTTGGGCCCTGCAGGGTGGATAGTCCACTTTAAACCCACATGATGGATGGTTCACATTGAATACAGGGCTAAGGTTGGCCAAACATAATGAACGGTCCACATCAAAGTTGGCTCCTCGTGATGGACGATGTATATAAATGTAGACCAAACAAAGTTGAGGGATTACCAATTACTTGATGTCAGAAATAAAAGATACTTTTTTACTTTTTGACTAATAAATATGTTGTTTATTAAATATACTTATTTGTTAAATAAGTAGAAACTAATATAATTATATAAGCTACTTGGAGTATGAGTAACTTATGTAAAGTAACTTACAATACAAATGAACCCTTAATATGCCCACTAATCATAAGCAATGCTTTGATACTTTGATATAGGGTACACAAAGGGGTGCAAATAGCTTGAGTTAGATCAAGTCTGCGGGCATATCAAAACCATTTAAGAATCTAATAGGAATTTTAGACCTAGACTTAACTCGTTAAAATTTGGGTGGGGAGTGGGTTGAGTCAAAGTTGAAAATAGTCGACTCATTTACCGCCTAGGTTGGGTTTTGACCAAGCCCATGTCAAATATAGAAATTATGATTGAGCTTTCACATGAATAGCATTCCATATCATCCAATTAGTGGTAGCTATTAATTCTAATGACAGAAATAAGTTGGCCAACTATCCAAATTTGACAATTAAGATCGAATGGTCATCATAATTTAATTAGTGTGATTTTTTAATATATTCTCATATTTTATACGCCCAATTATCATAAGAAGTTGATGGACAATCATATTTAAATAAAATTTTTAAAAAAGGTGGTGACTATTGCTATAACCTAGCCTAAAAGGAAACGGATAACCCAAGATTTCAAGCCTAGGCCCAGCAACTTAGACCTTTTCTGGTAACTCTTGCAAGAGTGAGGCCGCCCTTGATTTTGATGGCCCAATGGTTGATGTGTTTCTTCCAACCGTTGTGTAATCCCACATTAGACACAAGGCTGGCCTATGATTGGACCACCATAAAAGGAAACAATTGGGAGAGAGGCCTACCCTTGATTTTTGCAGGGCCTGTCATAATAATTATATAAGACTCTAACCATTAGATGCCACATCAAAATTCAGGCATTGGGTTCAAAAATTAGGCTCATCCAATATTTAGGTGGGGCACACTTAGAGAAAAAATTTGGAGGATAAGTATTGCCTTGTACACTATTTCCAATCTTGTGATCCACTTGAATCATGGATTGAATTGATTTCTGGGTCCTAGGCTTAAAATGGGGAATGCACATGGTGATTAGTGTAGATTTCACATAAACATCATAGTTCAGGGCCCACCCAAGCTGGCACCCTTTTGCCCATGTAGCTTCCTCAAAACTTTTTTTAAACTATTAGTGGAATAAAATTCAATAATAAGTAGGCACTTTTCCTAAAAATATCTTTCTATTTATTTATCAATGCTCTTCCTATTTAATGATGCAATGCATATGCACTCATTTTCTTTCTTTTCACTTGATTATTATTAATTAATGACCATGATTGCCTATACTAACTTTGTTGGCTATAATAGTTGCCTCCGTTTATGTGAAAACAAAGAGTTATTTTACATAAAACTATGAAAATTATTGATTGGTTGGATTTTAATTAGAAACTCATGGGCAATTCTAATAACAAATAATTTCCCATTTACCTAGATGAGTGGGTCCACGGGATTTAATGGTATCTACAATTTAGGGACTCTACAAAAAAAATGGATGACTTTCATCCAGTGATCTATGTTAGGAAAATTCATAAATAATAAATTAGGATAGTGAAAAATAAAATCAAAATTAGACTAAAAGCACGTATTAGATACATTGTCCTTAAAGTGTGATTCATCCCTTTCTCTAATATTAGAAATTGCAGGCGAATTGCTTCTAGTATATGACAAGCTTTGTTTGGTTTTGCGTGCAGCAATCACAAAGGGACCACCTTAGAAACTCTGTTAATTTGAGCGCTCAATGTTTTACTAACTTATTTAGTTAAAAGAAAAGTGAGAGATTTTATATTTTTACATAGGAAGTTGATTTGAATTTCTAATGATCTGGACTCGACGGGGTCCGATTTATATAATGGAGGGAATAGACCATAGCACTTGAGGCCATCAAAGATCATTATGTTGCAAAATCGTTTTTGATTGGCTCATTAATCTAAACATCTACAGACTTGAGTAAAATGTTCGATCTTTACGTAAACATAGCAAGATCCTTTGGGTTTTTTGTTTTTCTTCTTTTGTATTTTTTAGAATTTCTCATTATTTTTATTAGATTTTAGAGATCCATTCTTCTTAGGGTTATTATTATTCTGAGATGGTCTTTTTAATACATTCACATTGGAAGAGAACGCAACGCTTTATTATCTTTCTTGTCTCAATTGCGAGATTCTTCCTTAATTTGAATATGCTTGTGAATCTGTTCTAAGATAAATTATTTAGATTTATGCGATAGTTTCTTCTTCTAATCTTTTCAGCTTAGAGGCTATTATAGCTCCAACTGGAAAGGATTCAAGGAGGTAGATTGTTAATAACTTTATTTTATTAATGATCAATTGTAATTCTTATATCTATGCCGGTAGATGCTTATTGTCCATCATTGTGAAGTTGAAGTACCTGACAATCGTGAATTTCTTCTTTCTTTCTTTTTCAGCATTATACTTGAATTCTAATTCGTTCTAGATTTCTCTGGCCAAGGTTGTTCTTGTGTATAAGTCATATAGATGGTCGAACAAAGTGTTCAAGATCTAAGCGTGACACAACAATTTGTCTTCTTGTTACTTATATCTTGCAGTGATATGTTATGTAGAATAATTATCAGTTGCTATTGAAAATGGTGGCAGGTTCGATTCCAGGATGTAGTGAATTTTTAGAGTGGTGAGAATGGATCAAAAAAGGCCCGGTCGACGACAGAAGTGATCCGGACCATCGAACCTTAAATCGGGCGTATCTTGCAATCCGGAATGAGTTATCTGACGTAAAATATATGATTTTGGGGTAGAACGAGCTACTGAAGCCAACCAACCCGCTACGCCGGGTTGCGCAGCCCGGAATTGCGAAAAACCCCTGGATCGATGGTCGTTTTCCCGTTTTAATTTCGCTTTTACTATAAATAGTAAGTTTTAGTTTGATTATAACTCTTCATCCGTCGGGCTTTAGGAGTTGCGCCCAACGTGAAAAGAGCTTAGAATAATTAGGAGAACGGTTTGGTGAAGCCAAATAGGACACTTACTATTTTTGGCCGAAAACCTTGCGCACTAGTAGACATCACGACCGTCTATAAATAGTAAGTTTACTATTTATAGTAAGTCACGGATTCTAAGAGTTTGAGTTGTAGTTTGATTCTGATTTCTTTCCCATTGCTTGGTACCCCTATTTAAAGGGTTGTGAACTCGTTTTTATTCATCAATTAATCAATTTCGAATTTATTAGAATTTATTTCTATTTTCTGCTTTCTTTCCTCGTGGATTCGAGAAGTCTCTGTGAGGAGTCCAGAGAAGCTCCGTGGATTCGGAGTAGTTATCCTCATCACGTTCATCCCTGCGTCAATTGGTATCAGAGCGAGGATTCCCCTCGGGCTGATGGCAAATAACGAAGGTATGAATCAAAATCCCGTGGACGGTGATCCAGGGATTCGTTATCTTTCGGAAAGAATGGAAGCTTTCCACCGGGAGAGTCAGTTGACCATGCAAGGGCTGCAGGCAACTCTCGACCGTCTTGCGGATGCGCTACTTCCGCCCCGAGCCCTAGGCGGTGCTCCACCACCCGTGGTGGCTCCACCACCCATGGTCGCGGTACGACACAACCCCGATTTTCGTAGAGCACTACCAGTGGCAAACCGTAGGGCTACACCAGATGATTCAAGTTCTAGCGACGAGGACCTTAATGAGGGTTTTGCCCGACGACCAATCCATGGAGGTAATCATCTAGATCGTGCTGAAAGAGACTGTCGAGGTAAGGTTGAACTTCCTAGTTTTAACGGTTTATTACATATAGAAGATTTTCTTGATTGGCTAGTCGAAGTAGAGAGATATTTTAATTACATGGACGTGCCAGATCATAAAAGGGTAAAATTGGTAGCGTTTAAATTAAAATCTGGTGCTTCTGCATGGTGGGAACAATTACAACTCTCACGAGCCCGCCAGAACAAGGCGCCCATCTCATCATGGCCACGGATGAGACGTCTTCTTCGATCTCGATTTCTCCCGGTGATTATGAGCGAGATATTATTCCAAAGAATATCAAAATTGCGAAGGAAATCGAGCATCACAGATTATCTTGAAGAATTCCAACGGTTGGCTACACGAAACGATCTGCAGAATCTGAGTCACAGAAGGTGGCGAGATTTATAGGTGGGTTGCGGCCGACAATTCAGGACCGAGTTCAATACACCCAGTCAGGACTGTGGATGAAGCAGTTCAATTGGCAAGTAGGGTAGAAACATAACTTGCAAGAGCTCCTGCTCGTCCATATCCTTCAACTCGACCCCTTATGACGGGTCCCACGCAGGATCCAGTGCTGCCACGAGGAAAAGACCCAGTACCTCAACTTCATACAACCGCAAACCATGATATGGGCATCAGCTCATCCAGACCTCAACGTGCAGCACCCACAACAGCGAGTCCAAGTAGGATTTCAAATCCTTATGCTCGGCCAAGGTTGAACAATTGTTACCGTTGTGTCCAACCAGGCCACTTATCAAACACTTGTCCTCAACGTCCCGCAGCACACTTGACTATAAACGAAGGGGGCAATGAAGATGAGGCTGCGGAAGAAGACCATCGCTTTAATGAACATGAACAAATTACTGAAGAAATAACAGGTGGTGATCAAATGACGGGCGAGGATCGTGGTGAATTTCTAGTTGTGAGGCGATTGATATATGCCCCACGAAAGAAATTACATCCACAACGATACAATATATTTCGTACTCAGTGCACCGTCAATGGAAAGGTCTGTGATGTAATCATAGAAGTGGTAGTTGCGAGAACATTGTCTCGAGAGTGATGGTGGACAAGTTGCGGCTACCAACGATGAAACATCCTTCCCCATACTCAATTGGCCGGATAAAAAAGGTGAATGAGACCAAGGTAACTGAACAATGCACTATCTCATTTTCAATTGGCAAAAATTATAAGGATCAAATACTTTGTGACGTGGTCGATATGGAAGCTTGTCATATGTTACTCGGTCGACACTGGCAGTCGGACCGTGATGCGACCCATAGTGGACGAGATAATGTTTACGTATTCGTCAAAGATAGTCGAAAAATAATCCTTGCCCCTATGGCACCAGAGAACCACCCTGAAGCCTCTAAAGTGGAGGGGAGTTCCCTCTTGACCATTCGGAATTTTATGGAGGAATCCAAGGAAACCGGCGAGGTATATGTTGTAGTGGTGAACGGCGAGGAAGAGGAACCCTCAAACATCCCTCCAAGTTTAAAACTGTTGCTAAACGAATTCAAAAAAGTCTGGCCTGAGGATTTACCTGATGGATTGCCTCCCATGAGGGACATCCAACATCACATAGACCTCGTCCCTGGGGCTACCCTGCCCAACCGCCCTCATTATCGGATGAGTCCGAAGGAGTGTGAGATACTTCAGGGGCAAGTGGAGGAATTGATCCGTAAGGGTCTCTTGAGAGAGAGCATGAGCCCATGTGCCGTACCAGCATTATTAACGCCAAAAAAAGATGGAAGCTGGCGCATGTGTGTCGACAGCCGAGCAATCAACAAAATTACCATCAAATATCGGTTCCCAATACCACGGTTGGACGACATGCTCGATATGTTAGAAGGGGCCAAGGTGTTCTCTAAACTAGATCTAAGGAGCGGGTACCATCAGATTCGTATTCGACCCGGTGATGAGTGGAAAACGGCATTCAAGACCAAGGAAGGGTTGTATGAGTGGCTGGTCATGCCCTTCGGCCTATCGAACGCACCAAGTACTTTTATGCGTTTGATGAATCAAGTTCTAAAACCGTTCACTGGCCGATTTGTGGTAGTATATTTTGATGACATATTGATATATAGCCAGGATGAGGCGGAACACAAGAAACATCTCAGGCAGGTGCTACAGGTCCTACAACTTAACAAGTTGTACCTCAACTTGAAGAAGTGTAGTTTTTTAACTGACAGCCTATTGTTTCTAGGATTTGTTGTAACGTCCACAGGCATTCGTGTAGACGATGAAAAGGTGCGAGCTATTAGGGAATGGCCGATCCCGACAAACATTCATGAGGTGAGGAGTTTTCACGGGTTGGCGACTTTCTATCGTCGATTTGTGCGAGATTTTAGCACTATAGTCGCGCCTATAACAGATTGCATGAAAAAAGGACCGTTCCAATGGACCGATAAAGCTGATAAGAGCTTTCATGAGATCAAACATCGTTTGTCTACAACACCGGTCTTGGTGCTTCCTAATTTCGACAAATTGTTTGAGGTTGAGTGTGACGCTTCATATGTCGGAATTGGAGGAGTATTATCACAGGAAGGCAGGCCGGTAGCCTTCGAGAAGCTCAGCGAAGCCCGAAAGAAGTGGTCGACTTATGAGCTTGAGTTGTACGCAGTTGTTCAGGCGCTGCGACATTGGCGGCATTATCTGATTCAAAGAGAGTTTGTTTTGTACACTGACCATCAAGCATTAAAGTTTATTAATAGTCAGACTAACGTGAATCGTGTGCATGCTAGATGGGTTGCGTTTTTACAGGAATTCACGTTCGTTCTGAAGCACAAGTCAGGGCAGCAGAATAAGGTGGCTGATGCACTTAGCCGTCGTGCATCACTACTAGTAACAATGAGCAACGAGGTAGTCGGCTTTGACTGTCTCAAGGAGCTGTATGCCGAGGATGAGGACTTCAAAGATTCTTGGATGAAGTGTCAAGAAGGTCACCCCAATGACCTACATATGTAGGACGGTTTTCTCTTTAAGGAAAATCGATTGTGCATCCCTTAAAGTTCTCTGAGGGTGCAGATTATTTAGGAGCTATATGGAGATGGTCTTGGTGGGCACCTTGGACGAGACAAGATGCGAGCTCTTGTGGAGGAGCGGTATTACTGGCCGTAATTGGTATGTGATGTGAGCAAAACAGTACATCGTTGTCATGTTTGTCAGACCTCCAAGGGGCAATCTCAGAATACGGGCCTCTACACCCCGTTACCTGTGCCTAACGGCCCTTGGGAGGATTTATCAATGGACTTCGTACTTGGTCTCCCACGAACACAACGCGGCATGGATTCGGTGTTCGTGGTGGTAGATCGTTTCTCAAAGATGGCGCACTTTATCCCATGCAAGAAGACCCTCGATGCAACACACGTGGCAAATTTATTTTTTAGGGAGGTCGTTCGGCTACACGGGGTCCCCAAGACCATTACTTCTGATCGTGACACGAAGTTCATTAGCCACTTTTGGCGGACTTTATGGAATCGATTCGATACACGACTTCAATTTAGTAGTGCTTACCACCCACAAACTGATGGGCAGACCGAAGTTGTGAATCGCACGTTGGGAAACCTCCACTATATTTCAGGAGAAAAATCGAAGCAGTGGGATTTGGCCTTGTCTCAAGCAGATTTTTCATTTAACAACATGGTGAACCACTCGACAGGGAGATCACCATTCTAGATTATCTACGGACGAGTGCCTTGCCACACACTTGACTTGGTCCCTCTGCCCAAGCACCCAGGCATGAGCATTGCAGCAGAATATATGGTAGAAAAGATCATGGGCATCCATATAGAAGTGCATGCTGAGCTACATGCCTCGAATGAGAAGTACAAGGAACATGTGGACAAGCATCGGCGACAAAAAGTGTTCGAGGTGGGCGACTACGTTATGGTCCATTTGCGCAAAGAGAGATTTCCAACCGGGACGTACAACAAGTTGAAAAATAAGAAGATTGGACCGGTACCAATCATCCGAAAGATCAATGACAATACTTATGTTGTTGATCTCCCAGATGACATGACCATCTTACGGACTTTTAATGTCATGGACCTAACCGAGTATCATGAACCAGAGCATGACGAGAACTCGAGGACGAGTTCTTTTGAAGTGGAGGAGACTGATGTAGAGCAGGTCGCGGACAGTTACATGGCCAAGATGGATCAGAAAAGGCCCGGTCGACGACAGAAGTGATCCGGACCATCGAACCTTAAATCGGGCGTATCTTGCAATCCGGAATGAGTTATCCGACGTAAAATATATGATTTTGGGATAGAACGAGCTACTGAAGCCAACCAACCCGCTACGCCGGGTTGCGCAGCCCGGAATTGCGAAAAACCCCTGGGTCGATGGTCGTTTCCCGTTTTAATTTCGCTTTTACTATAAATAATAAGTTTTAGTTCGATTATACTCTTCATCCGTCGGGCTTTAGGAGTTGCGCCCAACGTGAAAAGAGCTTAGAATAATTAGGGGAACGGTTTGGTGAAGCCAAATAGAACACTTACTATTTTTGGCCGAAAACCTTGCGCACTAGTAGACATCACGACCGTCTATAAATAGTAAGCTTACTATTTATAGTAAGTCACGGATTCTAAGAGTTTGAGTTGTAGTTTGATTCTGATTTCTTTCCCATTGCTTGGTAGCCCTATTTAAAGGATTGTGAACTCATTTTTATTAATCAATTAATCAATTTCGAATTTATTAGAATTTATTTCTATTTTCTGCTTTCTTTCCTCGTGGATTCGAGAAGTCTCTGTGAGGAGTCCAGAGAAGCTCCGTGGATTCGGAGTAGTTATCCTCATCACGTTCATCCTTGCGTCAATTGGTATCAGAGCGAGGATTCCCCTCGGGCCGATGGCAAACAACGAAGGTATGAATCAAAATCCTGTGGACGGTGATCCAGGGATTCGTTATCTTTCGGAAAGAATGGAAGCTTTCCACCGGAGAGTCAGTTGACCATGCAAGGGCTGCAGGCAACTCTCGACCATCTTGCGGATGCGCTACTTCTGCCCCGACCCCTAGGCGGTGCTCCACCACCCGTGGTGGCTCCACCACCCATGGTTGCTGTACGACACAACCCCGATTTTCGTAGAGCACTACCAGTGGCAAACCGTAGGGCTACACCAGATGATTCAAGTTCTAGCGACGAGGACCTTAATGAGGGTTTTGCTCGACGACCAATCCATGGAGGTGATCATCTAGATCGTGCTGAAAGAGACTATCGAGGTAAGGCTGAACTTCCTAGTTTTAACGGTTTATTACGTATAGAAGATTTTATCGATTGGCTAGCCGAAGTAGAGAGATATTTTGATTACATGGACGTGCCAGATCATAAAAGGATAAAATTGGTAGCGTTTAAATTAAAATCGGGTGTTCCGCATGGTGGGAACAATTACAACTCTCACGAGCTCGCGAACAAGGCGCCCATCTCATCATGGCCACGGATGAGGCGTCTTCTTCGATCTCGATTTCTCCCCGGTGATTATGAGTAAAACATGGGTGCCAAAGGCAATATCAAAATTGGTATTAGACAAGGTATTCAATAAAGTACACTGAAGAATTCCAACGGTGGCTACACGAAATAATCTGTTCTGAGTCACAGAAGGTGGCGAGATTTATAGGTGGGTTGCGGCCAACAATTCAAGACCAATTCAGATACACCCGATCGGGACCGTGGATGAAGCGATTCAATTGGCGGGTAGGGCAGAAACACAACTTGCAAGAGCTCCTGCTCGTCCATATCCTTCAACTCGACCCCCCCCTGACGGGTCCCAAGCAAGATACAGTGTTGCCACGAGGCAAAGACCTAGTACCTCAACTTCCTACAACCGCAAACCGTGATACGGGGAGCGGCTCATCCAGGCCTCAACTGCGGCACCTACAACAGCGAGTCCGAGTAGGATTCCAAATCCTTATGCTCGGCCAAGGTCGAACAATTGTTACCGCTGTGGCCAACCAGGCCACTTATCAAACACTTGTCCTCAACGTCCCGCAGCACACTTGACTATAAATGAAGGGGGCACTGAAGATGAGGCCGTAGAGGAAGACCATCGCTTTGATGAACATGAACAAATCACTGAAGAAATAGCAGGTGGCGATGAAATGACGGGCGAGGATCATGGCGAATTTCTAGTTGTGAGGCGATTGCTGTATGCCCCACGAAAGGAATTACATCCACAACGACACAATATATTTCGAACTCGGTGCACCGTCAATGGAAAGGTCTGTGATGTAATCATAGACAGTGGTAGTAGCGAGAACATCGTTTCAAGAGTGATGGTGGACAAGTTGCGGCTACCAACGATGAAACATCCTTCCCCGTACTCAATTGGCTGGATAAAAAAGGTGAATGAGACCAAGGTAACTGAACAATGCACTATCTCGTTTTCAATTGGCAAAAATTATAAAGATCAAATACTTTGTGACGTGGTCGATATGGAAGCTTGTCATATGTTACTCGGTCGACCTTGGCAGTCGGACCGTGATGCGACCCATCGGGGACGAGATAATGTTTACGTATTTGTCAAGGATAGTCGAAAAATAATCCTTGCCCCTATGGCACCAGAGAACCACCCTGAAGCCTCTAAAGTGGAGGGGAGTTCCCTCTTGACCATTCGGGATTTTATGGAAGAATCCAAGGAAACCGGCGAGGTATACGCTGTAGTGGTGAAGGGCGAGGAAGAGGAACCCTCAAACATCCCTCCAAGTTTAAGACTGTTGCTAAACGAATTCAAAGAAGTCTGGCCTGAGGATTTACCTGATGGATTGCCCCCCATGAGGGACATCCAACATCACATAGACCTCGTCCCTGGGGCTAGCCTGCCTAATCGCCCTCATTATCGGATGAGTCCGAAGGAGTGTGAGATACTTCAGGGGCAAGTGGAGGAATTGATCCGTAAGGGTCTCTTGAGAGAGAGCATGAGCCCATGTGCCGTACCAGCATTATTAACGCCAAAAAAAGATGAAAGCTGGCGCATGTGTGTCGACAGCCGAGCAATCAACAAAATTACCATCAAATATCGGTTCCCAATACCACGGTTGGACGACATGCTCGATATGTTAGAAGGGGCCAAGGTGTTCTCTAAACTAGATCTAAGGAGCGGGTACCATCAGATTCGTATTCGACCCGGTGATGAGTGAAAAACGGCATTCAAGACCAAGGAAGGGTTGTATGAGTGGCTGGTCATGCCCTTCGGCCTATCGAACGCACCAAGTACTTTTATGCGTTTGATGAATCAAGTTCTAAAACCGTTCACTGGCCGATTTGTGGTAGTATATTTTGATGACATATTGATATATAGCCAGGATGAGGCGGAACACAAGAAACATCTCAGGCAGGTGCTACAGGTCCTACAACTTAACAAGTTGTACCTCAACTTGAAGAAGTGTAGTTTTTTAACTGACAACCTATTGTTTTTAGGATTTGTTGTAACGTCCACAGGCATTCGTGTGGACGATGAAAAGGTGCGAGCTATTAGGGAATGGCCGATCCCGACAAACATTCATGAGGTGAGGAGTTTTCATGGGTTGGCGACTTTCTATCGTCGATTTGTGCGAGATTTTAGCACTATAGTCGCGCCTATAACAGATTGCATGAAAAAAGGACCGTTCCAGTGGACCGATAAAGCTGATAAGAGCTTTCATGAGATCAAACATCGTTTGTCTACAACACCGGTCTTGGTGCTTCCTAATTTCGACAAATTGTTTGAGGTTGAGTGTGACGCTTCATATGTCGGAATTGGAGGAGTATTATCACAGGAAGGCAGGCCGGTACTTCTACAGCGAGAAGCTCAAGCTTGAAAGAAGTGGTCGACTTATGAGCTTGAGTTGTACGCATTTGTTCAGGCACCGCGACATTGGCGGCATTATCTCGATTCAAAGAGAGTTTGTTTTGTACACGACCATCAAGCATTAAAGTTTATTAATAGTCGGACTAACGTGAATCGTGTGCATGCTAGATGGGTTGCGTTTTACGAGAATTCACATTCGTTCTTAAGCACAAGTCAGAGCAGCAGAATAAGGTGCTGATGCACTTAGCCGTCGTGCATCACTACTAGTAACAATGAGCAACGAGGTAGTCGGCTTTGACTGGAGCAGTATGCCGAGGATGAGGACTTCAAAGATTCTTGGATGAAGTGTCGAAGGTCACCCCGGTGACCTTCATATACGAGACGATTTTCTCTTCAAAGGGAATCGATTGTGCATCCCCAAAGTTCTCTTGAGGGAGCAGATTATTCGGGAGCTACATGGAGGTGGCCTTGGTGGACACATAGGCGAGACAAGACGCGAGCTCTTGTGGAAGAGCGGTATTATTGGCCGCGATTAGTACGCGATGTGGGAAAAGCCGTACAACGTTGTCATGTTTGTCGAGACCTCCAAGGGGCAATCTCGAATACGGGCCTCTACACCCGTTACTCCTACGGCCCTTGGGAGGATTTATCAATGGACTTCGTACTTGGTCTCCCACGAACACAACGCGGCATGGATTCGGTGTTCGTGGTGGTAGATCGTTTCTCAAAGATGGCGCACTTTATCCCATGCAAGAAGACCCTCGATGCAACACACGTGGCAAATTTATTTTTTAGGGAGGTCGTTCGGCTACACGGGGTCCCCAAGACCATTACTTCTGATCGTGACACGAAGTTCATTAGCCACTTTTGGCGGACTTTATGGAATCGATTCGATACACGACTTCAATTTAGTAGTGCTTACCACCCACAGACTGATGGGCAGACCGAAGTTGTGAATCGCACGTTGGGAAACCTCCTTCGCTGTATTTCAGGAGAAAAACCGAAGCAGTGGGATTTGGCCTTGTCTCAAGCAGAGTTTGCATTCAACAATATGGTGAACCGCTCGACAGGGAGATCACCGTTCCAGATTATTTACGGACGAGTGCCTCACCACACACTTGACTTGGTCCCTCTGCCCAAGTACCCAAGCACGAGCATTGCAGCAGAACATATGGCAGACAAGATCATGGGCATCCATGCAGAAGTGCAGACCAAGTTACATGCCTCGAACGAGAAGTACAAGGAACAAGTGGACAAGCACCGGCAACAAAAGTGTTCGAGGTAGGCGACCGCGTTATGGTCCATCTATGTAAAGAGAGATTTTCGACAAGAACGTACAATAAGTTGAAAAATAAGAAGATTGGACCTGTCCCAATCATCCGAAAGATCAATGACAACGCTTATGTTGTTGATCTTCCAGATGACGTGGCGATCTCACGGACTTTCAACGTCGCGGACCTGACCGAATATCATGAACCAAAGCAAGATGAGAACTCGAGGACGAGTTCTTTTGAAGTAGAGGAGACTGATATAGAGCGGGTCGCGGACAGTTACATGGCCAAGATGGATCAAAAAAGGCCCGGTCGACGACAGAAGTGATCCAGACCATCGAACCTTAAATCGGGCGTATCTTGCAATCCGGAATGAGTTATCTGACGTAAAATATATGATTTTGGGGTAGAACGAGCTACTGAAGCCAACCAACCCGCTATGTCGGGTTGCGCAGCCCGAAATTACGAAAAAACCCTTGGATCGATGGTCGTTTCCCTGTTTTAATTTCATTTTTACTATAAATAGTAAGTTTTAGTTTGATTATAACTCTTCATCCGTCGGGCTTTAGGAGTTGCGCCCAACGTGAAAAGAGCTTAGAATAATTAGGAGAACGGTTTGGTGAAGCCAAATAGGACACTTACTATTTTTGGCCGAAAACCTTGCGCACTAGTAGACATCACGACCGTCTATAAATAGTAAGTTTACTATTTATAGTAAGTCGCGAATTCTAAGAGTTTGCGTTGTAGTATAATTCTAATTTCTTTCCCATTGCTTGGTACCCCTATTTAAAGGGTTGTGAACTCGTTTTTATTCATCAATTAATCAATTTCGAATTTATTAGAATTTATTTCTATTTTCTGCTTTCTTTCCTCGTGGATTCGAGAAGTCTCTGTGAGGAGTCCAGAGAAGCTCCGTGGATTCGGAGTAGTTATCCTCATCACGTTCATCCCTGCGTCAATTGGTATCAGAGCGAGGATTCCCCTCGGGCCGATGACAAACTACGAAGGTATGAATCAAAATTCTGTGGATGGTGATCCAGGGATTCGTTATCTTTCGGAAAGAATGAAAGCTTTCCACCGGGAGAGTCAGTTGACCATGCAAGGGTTATAGGTAACTCTCGATCATCTTGCGGATGTGTTACTTCAGCCCCAAGCCCTAGGCGATGCTCCACCACCTATGGTTGCTTCACCACCCGTGATTGCTGTATGACGCAACCCCGATTTTCGTAGAGCACTACCAGTGGCAAACCGTAGGGCTACACCAGATGATTCAAGTTCTAGCGACGAGGACCTTAATGAGGGTTTTGCCCGACGACCAATCCATGGAGGTGATCATCTAGATCGTGCTGAAAGAGACTATCGAGGTAAGGCTGAACTTCCTAGTTTTAACGGTTTATTACGTATAGAAGATTTTCTCGATTGGCTAGCCGAAGTAGAGAGATATTTTGATTACATGGACGTGCCAGATCATAAAAGGGTAAAATTGGTAGCGTTTAAATTAAAATCTGGTGCTTCTGCATGGTGGGAACAATTACAACTCTCACGAGCTCGCCAGAACAAGGCGCCCATCTCATCATGGCCACGGATGAGACGTCTTCTTCGATCTCGATTTCTCCCCAGTGATTATGAGCAGATATTATTCCAATAATATCAAAATTGCCGACAGGGTAATCGAATCCACAGATTATCTTGAAGAATTCCAACGGCTGGCTACACGAAACGATCTGTCAGAATCTGAGTCACAGAAGGTGGCGCGATTTATAGGTGGGTTGCGACCGACAATTCAGGACCGAGTTCAGATGTACCCAGTCGGGACTGTGGATGAAGCAGTTCAATTGGCGGGTAGGGCAGAAACACAACTTGCAAGAGCTCCTGCTCGTCCATATCCTTCAACTCGACCCCCCATGACGGGTCCCACGCAGGATCCAGTGCTGCCACGAGGAAAAGACCTAGTACCTCAACTTCCTACAACCGCAAACCGTGATACGGGGAGCGGCTCATCCAGGCCTCAACGTGCAGCACCTACAGCAGCGAGTCCGAGTAGGATTCCAAATCCTTATGCTCGGCCAAGGTCGAACAATTGTTACCGCTGTGGCCAACCAGGCCACTTATCAAACACTTGTCCTCAACGTCCCGCAGCACACTTGACTATAAATGAAGGGGGCACTGAAGATGAGGCCGTAGAGGAAGACCATCGCTTTGATGAACATGAACAAATCACTGAAGAAATAGCCGGTGGCGATGAAATGACGGGCGAGGATCATGGCGAATTTCTAGTTGTGAGGCGATTGCTGTATGCCCCACGAAAGGAATTACATCCACAACGACACAATATATTTCGAACTCGGTGCACCGTCAATGGAAAGGTCTGTGATGTAATCATAGACAGTGGTAGTAGCGAGAACATCGTTTCAAGAGTGATGGTGGACAAGTTGCGGCTACCAACGATGAAACATCCTTCCCCGTACTCAATTGGTTGGATAAAAAAGGTGAATGAGACCAAGGTAACTGAACAATGCACTATCTCGTTTTCAATTGGCAAAAATTATAAAGATCAAATACTTTGTGACGTGGTCGATATGGAAGCTTGTCATATGTTACTCGGTCGACCCTGGCAGTCGGACCGTGATGCGACCCATAGGGGACGAGATAATGTTTACGTATTCGTCAAGGATAGTCAAAAAATAATCCTTGCCCCTATGGCACCAGAGAACCACCCTGAAGCCTCTAAAGTGGAGGGGAGTTCCCTCTTGACCATTCGGGATTTTATGGAAGAATCCAAGGAAACCGGCGAGGTATACGCTGTAGTGGTGAAGGGCGAGGAAGAGGAACCCTCAAACATCCCTCCAAGTTTAAGACTGTTGCTAAACGAATTCAAAGAAGTCTGGCCTGAGGATTTACCTGATGGATTGCCCCCTATGAGGGACATCCAACATCACATAGACCTCGTCCCTGGGGCTAGCCTGCTCAACCGCCCTCATTATCGGATGAGTCCGAAGGAGTGTGAGATACTTCAGGGGCAAGTGGAGGAATTGATCCGTAAGGGTCTCTTGAGAGAGAGCATGAGCCCATGTGCCGTACCAGCATTATTAACGTCAAAAAAAGATGGAAGCTGGCGCATGTGTGTCGACAGTCGGGCAATCAACAAAATTACCATCAAATATCGGTTCCCAATACCACGGTTGGACGACATGCTCGATATGTTAGAAGGGGCCAAGGTGTTCTCTAAACTAGATCTAAGAAGCGAGTACCATCAGATTCGTATTCGACCCGGTGATGAGTGAAAAACGGCATTCAAGACCAAGGAAGGGTTGTATGAGTGGTTGGTCATGCCCTTCGGCCTATCGAACGCACCAAGTACTTTTATGCGTTTGATGAATCAAGTTCTAAAACCGTTCACTGGCCGATTTGTGGTAGTATATTTTGATGACATATTGATATATAGCCAGGATGAGGCGGAGCACAGGAAACATCTCAGGCAGGTGCTGCAGGTCCTACAAATTAACAAGTTGTACCTCAACTTGAAGAAGTGTAGTTTTTTAACTGACAGCCTATTGTTTCTAGGATTTGTTGTAACGTCCACAGGCATTCGTGTGGACGATGAAAAGGTGCGAGCTATTAGGGAATGGCTGATCCCGACAAACATTCATGAGGTGAGGAGTTTTCACGGGTTGGCGACTTTCTATCGTCGATTTGTGCGAGATTTTAGTACCATAGTCGCGCCTATAACAGATTGCATGAAAAAAGGACCGTTCCAATGGACCGATAAAGCTGACAAGAGCTTTCATGAGATCAAACATCGTTTGTCTACAACACCAGTTTTGGTGCTTCCTAATTTCGACAAATTGTTTGAGGTTGAGTGTGATACTTCATACGTCAGAATTGGAGGAGTATTATCACAGGAAGGTAGGCCGGTAGCCTTCTACAGCGAGAAGCTCAGCGAAGCCCGAAAGAAGTGGTCGACTTATGAGCTTGAGTTGTACGCATTTGCGCAGCGACATTGGCGGCATTATCTAATTCAAAGAGAGTTTGTTTTGTACACTGACCATCAAGCATTAAAGTTTATTAATAGTCAGACTAACGTGAATCGTGTACATGCTAGATGGGTTGCATTTTTACAAGAATTCATGTTCGTTCTGAAGCACAAGTCAGGGTCAGAATAAGGTGGCTGATGCACTTAGCCGTCGTGCATCACTACTAGTAACAATGAGCAACGAGGTAGTCGGCTTCGACTGTCTCAAGGAGTGTATGCCGAGGATGAGGACTTCAAGATTCTTGGATGAAGTGTCGAGAAGGTCACCCCAGACCTTCATATATAAGGCGATTTTCTCTTCAAAGGGAATCGATTGTGCATCCCCCAAAGTTCTCTGAGGGAGCAGATTATTCAGGAGCTACATGGAGGTGGCCTTGGTGGACACCTGGGGCGAGACAAGACGCGAGCTCTTGTGGAAGAGCGGTATTATTGGCCGCAGTTAGTACGCGATGTGGGAAAAGCCGTACAACGTTGTCATGTTTGTCAGACCTCCAAGGGGCAATCTCAGAATACGGGCCTCTACACCCCGTTACCTGTGCCTAACGGCCCTTGGGAGGATTTATCAATGGACTTCGTACTTGGTCTCCCACGAACACAACGCGGCATGGATTCGGTGTTCGTGGTGGTAGATCGTTTCTCAAAGATGGCGCACTTTATCCCATGCAAGAAGACCCTCGATGCAACACACGTGGCAAATTTATTTTTTAGGGAGGTCGTTCGGCTACACGGGGTCCCCAAGACCATTACTTCTGATCGTGACACGAAGTTCATTAGCTACTTTTGGCGGACTTTATGGAATCGATTCGATACACGACTTCAATTCAGTAGTGCTTACCACCCACAGACTGATGGGCAGACCGAAGTTGTGAATCGCACGTTGGGAAACCTCCTTCGCTGTATTTCAGGAGAAAAACTGAAGTAGTGGGATTTGGCCTTGTCTCAAGCAGAGTTTGCATTCAATAATATGGTGAACCGCTCGACCGGGAGATCACCATTCCAGATTATTTACGGACGAGTGCCTCGCCACACGCTTGACTTGGTCCCTCTGCCCAAGCACGAGCATTGCAGCAGAACATATGGCAGACAAGATCATGGGCATCCATGCAGAAGTGCAGACCAAGCTACATGCCTCGAACGAGAAATACAAGGAACATGCGGACAAGCATCGGCGATAAAAAGTGTTCGAGGTAGGTGACCGCGTTATGGTCCATTTGCTCAAAGAGAGATTTTCGACCGGGACGTACAACAAGTTGAAAAATAAGAAGATTGGACTGGTACTAATCATTCGAAAGAACAATGACAACGCTTATGTTGTTGATCTCCCAGATGACATGACAATCTCACAGACTTTCAATGTCACGGACCTAACCGAGTATCATGAACCAGAGCATGACGAGAACTCGAGGACGAGTTCTTTTGAAGTGGAGGAGACTGATGTAAAGCGGGTCGCGGACAGTTACATGGCCAAGATGGATCAGAAAAGGCCCGGTCGACGACAGAAGTGATCCAGACCATCGAACCTTAAATCGGGCGTATCTTGCAATCCGGAATGAGTTATCTGACGTAAAATATATGATTTTGGGGTAGAACGAGCTACTGAAGCCAACCAACCCCGCTACGCCGGGTTGCGCAGCCCGAAATTGCGAAAAACCCCTGGATCGACGGTCGTTTCCCCGTTTTAATTTCGTTTTTACTATAAATAGTAAGTTTTAGTTTGATTATAACTCTTCATCCGTCGGGCTTTAGGAGTTGCGCCCAACGTGAAAAGAGCTTAGAATAATTAGGAGAACGGTTTGGTGAAGCCAAATAGGACACTTACTATTTTTGGCCGAAAACCTTGCGCACTAGTAGACATCACGGCCGTCTATAAATAGTAAGTTTACTATTTATAGTAAGTCGCGGATTCTAAGAGTTTGAGTTGTAGTTTGATTCTGATTTCTTTCCCATTGCTTGGTACCCCTATTTAAAGGGTTGTGAACTCGTTTTTATTCATCAATTAATCAATTTCGAATTTATTAGAATTTATTTCTATTTTCTGCTTTCTTTCCTCCTGCTTTCTTTCCTCGTGAGGAGTCCAGAGAAGCTCCGTGGATTCGGAGTAGTTATCCTCATCACGTTCATCCTGCGTCAATTGGTATCGGGCGAGGATTCCCCTCGGGCGATGGCAAACAACGAAGGTATGAATCAAAATCTGTGGACGGTGATCCAGGGATTCGTTATCTTTCGGAAAGAATGGAAGCTTTCCAGGAGAGTCGATTGACCATGCAAGGGCTACAGGCAACCCTCGGCCGTCTTGCGGATGCGCTACTTCCGCCCGAGCCCTGGCGGTGCTCCACCACCCGTGGTGGCTCCACCACCCATGGTCGCGGTGCGACACAACCCCGATTTTCGTAGAGCACTACCGGTGGCAAACCGTAGGGCTACACCGATGATTCAAGTTCTAGCGGCGAGGACCTTAATGAGGGTTTTGCCGACGACCAATCCATGGAGGTGATCATCTAGATCGTCGTTGAAAGAGACTATCGAGGTAAGGCTGAACTTCCTAGTTTTAACGGTTTATTACGTATAGAAGATTTTCTCGATTGGCTAGCCGAAGTAGAGAGTTATTTTGATTACATGGACGTGCGAGATCATAAAAGGGTAAAATTGGTAGCGTTTAAATTAAAATTTGGTGCTTCTGCATGGTGAGAACAATTAAAACTCTCACGAGCCCGCCAGAACAAGGCGCCCATCTCATCATGGCCATGGATGAGATGTCTTCTTCGATCTCGATTTCTCCCCAGTGATTATGAGCAGATATTATTCCAGCAATATCAAAATTGCCGACAGGGTAATCGATCCAGATTACACTGAAGAATTCCAACGGTGGCTACACGAAATAATCTGTGAATCTGAGTCACAGAAGGTGGCGAGATTTATAGGTGGGTTGCGGCCAACAATTCAAGACCAAGTTCAGATGTACCCGGTCGGGACCGTGGATGAAGCGATTCAATTGGCGGGTAGGGCGAAACACAACTTGCAAGAGCTCTGCTCGTCCATATCCTTCAACTCGACCCCCATGACGGGTCCCACGCAGAATCCAGTGTTGCCATGAGGAAAAGACCTAGTACCTCAACTTCCTACAACCGCAAACCGTGATACGGGGAGCGGCTCATCCATGCCTCAACGTGCGGCACCTACAACAGCGAGTCCGAGTAGGATTCCAAATCCTTATGCTCGGCCAAGGTCGAACAATTGTTACCGCTGTGGCCAACCAGGCCACTTATCAAACACTTGTCCTCAACGTCCCGCAGCACACTTGACTATAAATGAAGGGGGCACTGAAGATGAGGCCGTAGAGGAAGACCATCGCTTTGATGAACATGAACAAATCACTGAAGAAATAGCAGGTGGCGATGAAATGACGGGCGAGGATCATGGCGAATTTCTAGTTGTGAGGCGATTACTGTATGCCCCACGAAAGGAATTACATCCACAACGACACAATATATTTCGTACTCGGTGCACCGTCAACGGAAAGGTCTGTGATGTAATCATAGACAGTGGTAGTAGCGAGAACATCGTCTCAAGAGTGATGGTGGACAAGTTGCGGCTACCAACGATGAAACATCCTTCCCCGTACTCAATTGGCTGGATAAAAAAGGTGAATGAGACCAAGGTAACTGAACAATGCACTATCTCGTTTTCAATTGGCAAAAATTATAAAGATCAAATACTTTGTGACGTGGTCGATATGGAAGCTTGTCATATGTTACTCGGTCGACCCTGGCAATCGGACCGTGATGCGACCCATCGGGGACGAGATAATGTTTACGTATTCGTCAAGGATAGTCGAAAAATAATCCTTGCCCCTATGGCACCAGAGAACCACCCTGAAGCCTCTAAAGTGGAGGGGAGTTCCCTCTTGACCATTCGGGATTTTATGGAAGAATCCAAGGAAACCGGCGAGGTATACGCTGTAGTGGTGAAGGGCGAGGAAGAGGAACCCTCAAACATTCCTCCAAGTTTAAGACTATTGCTAAATGAATTTAAAAAAGTCTGGCCTGAGATTTACCCGATGGATTGCCTCCTATAAGGGACATCCAACATCACATAGACCTCGTCCCTGGGGTTAGCCTGCCTAACTACCCTCATTATCGGATGAGTCCGAAGGAGTGTGAGATACTTCAGGGGCAAGTGGAGGAATTGATCCGTAAGGGTCTCTTGAGAGAGAGCATGAGCCCATGTGCCGTACCAGCATTATTAACGCCAAAAAAGATGGAAGCTGGCGCATGTGTGTCGACAGCCGAGCAATCAACAAAATTACCATCAAATATCGGTTCCCAATACCACGGTTGGACGACATGCTCGATATGTTAGAAGGGGCCAAGGTGTTCTCTAAACTAGATCTAAGGAGCGGGTACCATCAGATTCGTATTCGACCCGGTGATGAGTGGAAAACGGCATTCAAGACCAAGGAAGGGTTGTATGAGTGGCTGGTCATGCCCTTCGGCCTATCGAACGCACCAAGTACTTTTATGCGTTTGATGAATCAAGTTCTAAAACCGTTCACTGGCCGATTTGTGGTAGTATATTTTGATGACATATTGATATATAGTCAGGATGAGGCGAAACACAAGAAACATCTCAGGCAGGTGCTACAGGTCCTACAACTTAACAAGTTGTACCTCAACTTGAAGAAGTGTAGTTTTTTAACTGACAGCCTATTGTTTCTAGGATTTGTTGTAACGTCCACAGGCATTCGTGTAGACGATGAAAAGGTGCGAGCTATTAGGGAATGGCCGATCCCGACAAACATTCATGAGGTGAGGAGTTTTCACGGGTTGGCGACTTTCTATCGTCGATTTGTGCGAGATTTTAGCACTATAGTCGCGCCTATAACAGATTGCATGAAAAAAGGACCGTTCCAATGGACCGATAAAGCTGATAAGAGCTTTCATGAGATCAAACATCGTTTGTCTACAACACCGGTCTTGGTGCTTCCTAATTTCGACAAATTGTTTGAGGTTGAGTGTGACGCTTCATATGTCGGAATTGGAGGAGTATTATCACAGGAAGGCAGGCCGGTAGCCTTCTACAGCGAGAAGCTCAGCGAAGCCCGAAAGAAGTGGTCGACTTATGAGCTTGAGATATACATATGGCACCGCGACATTGGCGGCATTATCGATTCAAAGAGAGTTTGTTTTGTACACTGACCATCAAGCATTAAAGTTTATTAATAGTCAGACTAACGTGAATCGTGTGCATGCTAGATGGGTTGCGTTTTTACAGGAATTCACGTTCGTTCTGAAGCACAAGTCAGGGCAGCAGAATAAGGTGGCTGATGCACTTAGCCGTCGTGCATCACTACTAGTAACAATGAGCAACGAGGTAGTCGGCTTCGACTGTCTCAAGGAGCTGTATGCCGAGGATGAGGACTTCAAAGATTCTTGGATGAAGTGTCAAGAAGGTCACCCCAGTGACCTGCATATGCGAGACGATTTTCTCTTCTAAGGGAATATATTTTGCATCCCAAACAGTTCTCTGAGGGAACAGATTATTCAGAGCTACATGGAGGTGGTCTTGGTGGACACAGGGCGAGACAAGACGCGAGCTCTTGTGGAAGAGCGGTATTATTGGCCGCAGCTTAGTACGCGATGTGGGAAAAGCCGTACAACGTTGTCATGTTTGTCGAGACCTCCAAGGGGCAATCTCGAATACGGGCCTCTACACCTGTTACCTGCCTAACGGCCCTTGGGAGGATTTATCAATGGACTTCGTACTTGGTCTCCCACGAACACAACGCGGCATGGATTCGGTGTTCGTGGTGGTAGATCGTTTCTCAAAGATGGCGCACTTTATCCCATGCAAGAAGACCCTCGATGCAACACACGTGGCAAATTTATTTTTTAGGGAGGTCGTTCGGCTACACGGGGTCCCCAAGACCATTACTTCTGATCGTGACACGAAGTTCATTAGCCACTTTTGGCGGACTTTATGGAATCGATTCGATACACGACTTCAATTTAGTAGTGCTTACCACCCACAGACTGATGGGCAGACCGAAGTTGTGAATTGCACGTTGGGAAACCTTCTTCGTTGTATTTCAGGAGAAAAACCGTAATGAGATTTGACCTTGTCTCAAGCAGAGTTTGCATTCAACAATATGGTGAACCGCTCGACAGGGAGATCACCGTTCCAGATTATTTACGGACGAGTGCCTCACCACACACTTGACTTGGTCCCTCTGCCCAAGTACCCAAGCACGAGCATTGCAGCAGAACATATGGCAGACAAGATCATGGGCATCCATGCAGAAGTGCAGACCAAGTTACATGCCTCGAACGAGAAGTACAAGGAACAAGCGGACAAGCATCGGCGACAAAAAGTGTTCGAGGTGGGCGACCGCGTTATGGTCCATCTGCGCAAAGAGAGATTTCCGACCGGGACGTACAACAAGTTGAAAAATAAGAAGATTGGACCGGTACCAATCATCCGAAAGATCAATGACAACGCTTATGTTGTTGATCTCCCAGATGACATGGCCATCTCACGGACTTTTAATGTCATGGACCTAACCGAGTATCATGAACCAGAGCATGACGAGAACTCGAGGACGAGTTCTTTTGAAGTGGAGGAGACTGATGTAGAGCAGGTCGCGGACAGTTACATGGCCAAGATGGATCAGAAAAGGCCCGGTCGACGACAGAAGTGATCCAGACCATCGAACCTTAAATCGGGCGTATCTTGCAATCCGGAATGAGTTATCTGACGTAAAATATATGATTTTGGGGTAGAACGAGCTACTGAAGCCAACCAACCCGCTATGCCGGGTTGCGCAGCCCGGAATTGCGAAAAACCCCTGGATCGATGGTCGTTTTCCTGTTTTAATTTCGTTTTTACTATAAATAGTAAGTTTTAGTTTGATTATAACTCTTCATCCGTCGGGCTTTAGGAGTTGCGCCCAACGTGAAAAGAGCTTAGAATAATTAGGAGAACGGTTTGGTGAAGCCAAATAGGACACTTACTATTTTTGGCCGAAAACCTTGCGCACTAGTAGACATCACGACCGTCTATAAATAGTAAGTTTACTATTTATAGTAAGTCGCGGATTCTAAGAGTTTGAGTTGTAGTTTGATTCTGATTTCTTTCCCATTGCTTGGTACCCCTATTTAAAGGGTTGTGAACTCGTTTTTATTCATCAATTAATCAATTTCGAATTTATTAGAATTTATTTCTATTTTCTGCTTTCTTTCCTCGTGGATTCGAGAAGTCTCTGTGAGGAGTCCAGAGAAGAATAATTATCAGTTGCTATTGAAAATGGTGGCAGGTTCGATTCCAGGATGTAGTGAATTTTTAGAGTGGTGAGAATGAGCTCTAACTTATCTTGTCATTTGGTGAAGTTAATGTTATCGAACTGGTCTAGCTTTATGAGGTCTTGGTTCATAAATTCGATAGACGCAATGCTTTTGGTATCCATGTTAAATCATGCTCTAAAATTATTAGAAAATTTTGAAAATAATAATTTTGGATACTAAAAATTAAAACTAAATTATTTAATGGTAGGTCGCTTTTGCATTGTTGGCATTAAACAACATCAATTTCTAGCTCTGTACCCCATAAACACCTCTACATCCACACACTAGCTCACTACCCAGCTGTGCATGTGCTCTAGTGCAGAACACACAACCCAAGCTCTCTTTTCTCCAAGTAATTATGTTAAACACAAGGGAGTTTATAACCCCAAAAAATTCCATCTCTTAAGCAATATGGGACAGTTGAATTTTCAAAATATTTTGGAGGGAAATCAAAATTTTAATTTTTAAATTGATTTTCAAAATTCAAAGTATTTATTTATTTTAACCAAATAAGAAGAATCCTAACAATGTGGCTAACTATTAGGGGAGCAAAAATAATGCAATCGTGATTTTGATCATATAATTAATATAGCCATCATATATATATCAATGGTTTGAATCGCATAATGAGAATTATTCCAATGGGAATTCTTTCTTTCCTTTTGAGTCTTTTCTCTAGAGATATTTAGAATTAAGATACCTCAAGAGTAATCAAAGAGAAAATTACTTAATCGCATCTAACCTTATCTCTATCTTTGTTGGAATTGAACTTCGATATAAAATTTGAAAGAAATAAGGCTGTTCGGATGCCTAAGCCCTCACCGTAAGTCACTTGTACGTAGAGATTTGCTTTTCAGGTAACTTATTTACAACTTAAAAAGTTAATGCATCCAAAACGACAGGGTAGAGTCAGCACGTGGACCTTCGCATGACTGATTGCTCCCAAGTAGCCCGGACACGCCCATACCTAACAGGCGAGTGGTTGGGATTCTATGCATAAATGAAACGTGGTGTGCATACAAGTACGTCAACCGGATGGCGATTGGGTAGTGTGTTACGCTTTCGTCAGGAGGAGAATGTTCCGTAGAGTGAGGAGCCGACGGTGATGCATGTGTTCTATCCACACGAGTGGTTGGGATTCGCTGCATAAGTGAGACATGGTTGCATTCAAGTATGTAAATCTGTGGTATGGTCCACTTTGAGCTAATTACAGTAGTTAAAATGAGCTGGAAAAACATCACGGTGGGCCTCACCACGCAATCCACGTCTATGTCAAGCAAACATTGTTTGTTTGGGGAAAAGAGAGATGCGAGTAGGATGATAAGGAATTGGATTCCAGGTAGTCGGGCATTACTAGCGAGAGGGGTACTGTCCCAGCTTCTTCCCACCCGCCCTCGTTCATTTTCTTATCGTCCTTGTCGTCATCATCCTCCGCCCCTCTGTAACAATACGATTAAACTCTCCTCCTCATCATCTGCAATGGACGATAAGCATCAACCGCAGCTGCAGCACACGGTGGGGAATTGGTACTCGGTGCCGGATCTGAAACTTCGCGATCATCGTTTCACCGTCCCTCTCGACTACTCTGCCCGCGACTCTTTTCCTCATACCATCAACATCTTTGCGCGCGAGGTCGTTGCTGGTATATATATATCTCTCTCTCAAACTCCTTTCTCTCTTTCTTTTCAAAAAAAATTCCCTGCTTTAACTGTCTCTGTCATGATGGAGTGGACAAGTTTTATGCAATCTAACTGCCTTTCTTTTTTTTCTTTTTTTTTCTTTTTTTATTTTTTTTAACTTCTTTTATTCTCTCTCATTTTTTTTTTTCGGATTATCATCTTCTATGGGTGACTGGATCTTTATTTATTTATTTATTTA
This sequence comes from Magnolia sinica, assembly GCF_029962835.1. Taxonomy (NCBI): domain Eukaryota; kingdom Viridiplantae; phylum Streptophyta; class Magnoliopsida; order Magnoliales; family Magnoliaceae; genus Magnolia; species Magnolia sinica. Next base: position 220,860 of record NC_080577.1, read on the forward strand.
TTATAATAATTTTACAGCTGGGAAGGAAGAACAACCGCTGCCATATCTCCTATTCCTACAAGGAGGACCAGGTTTTGAGAGCCCACGACCAACTGAGGCTAGCGGATGGCTAAAGCGAGCATGCGAAGAATATCGTGTTGTTTTGCTGGATCAGGCATGATTTACTTTACAAGCAGCTTGCATCTCACTTTTTCTACTTCTTCTTCCTGCACATTAATGTTGTCTATATCTGGCAGAGGGGAACAGGCTTGTCAACTCCTTTGACAGTATCCTCCCTCTCTCAAATGACGGCTCCAGAGCAGCTTGCTGACTACTTGAAACATTTTCGAGCAGATAATATTGTGAATGATGCCGAATTTATTCGCGTACGTCTTCTGCCAGATGGTGGACCTTGGACAGTTTTAGGGCAGGTATCAACTTAAAAGTTAAATGTGTCTTTTTAAACTTTGTAGTGTAGAGCTATTCTATGTTATTTATGTTTGAACCCTCTGCCATCACTAATATTTTCAAGGATGAGGTCCGGTTACTTGCAAACATGATGATTAATTGCTGAAAGGCTACATCATAGATTTCATGCTGGCTTTTTCAGCAGCTTCTTAACTAGCAACAGGACTTCCTCTGATGTCAATGCCAAATCAGGGTCTTGATATCAGTTTATAGGCTAGATAATTAACTTGATTGTCGTCATGTATTTGATGGCTTAACAGGTCATTCTCAGTAAGAATGCTGTCTGTCAGGCAGTGTTAGCTTGAGCTGATAAAAGTTGACCAAACAGTTTATTGAACAGAAATCAAGCATGATTTTGTGGATTAGGGCCCTTTACATATAAATCCAACATAAAGAAGATGGAAAAATGAAAAAAAAAAGTGAGGGTTTACACTTTCTTCTGATATTTTCCAAAATGGTCAACATTGCTTCGGTTCATTGAATTCCACTAAAATTTGGTGTTTTGATCCTCAAAAGAGGCACAAATCTATCTTAAAATGAGTTTCTAAGCTTTTTCCTTAGTTGAAATGAAGAAAGGAGAGGTTTTTGTTTTTTTTTTTTTTTTTTGAAAGTTGGGTCAAAATTTTGAAAATAAAAAATGTTCAAAATGGGCCCTTTATGGTCATGTCAGCTTGTAAGGGACATATACAAGGAATATCGGTCAATATGACCCATTGTTTCATAATGAACACGTTAGAGGATATTATGGTAATCTTCTAAGTTGCCTTATTTGTTAAGATGTGTATTTGTTGAGATCTCTCCAGATCTCCCATCTCTTTTATATATTCCTATTATTTTCAATGAAACAAACAAGGTAGAGTTCCGACAAAATAATAGGAATAAATAAAAGAGATGGGAGATTTGGAGAGATCTCAACATATACCCATCTTAACAAATAAAGAAATATCATAATCTAGAAGAGTACTCTAATATACTCTAACAAAACCGATTCGCCCCCATATTGCATAATGGTAGTGACAATTTTCATTACATGTCTGCTGATACAATCGATATGTAACCATTTTTTAATACATTGGTTGGTAGTAAACCTAAAGTCAATGGGTCAATTCATCTATGACATCATAGTCAAAACAACCATTATGATCGAACCACATCTAAGTCTACTTTCCCTTATCTTATTACCCATTGGTGCTACTCCTAAATTCCCTCTGTTAAAGGAGGAGAGAATTTGTGTGTGTGTGTGTGTGTGTGTGTGTGAGAGAGAGAGAGAGAGAGAGAGAGAGAGTTGCCTTATTTATAACAATCAAGGTATTCTGTAACAATAATGGTGGTCGTAACGGGCTGCCTTATTTATAACAATCAAGGTATTCTGTAACAATAACGGTGGTCGTAACGGCCACCACCATTACCTTTATGATATGGGGTGTGACGGCCATTACGGGGGTTGTAACGACCGTTACGGTTTTTTTTTTTGAAAAAAAAAAAACCTATATCAGTCTTGTAATGGATCGTTGCAGGGCCGTTATGGCCTTTATTGGTGGCGTAACGGGCCATTACGGGGGTTGTAACGGCCTTTACGGGGTTGAAATGACCTTTATGGTTCATTTTTCCATAATGGCCCTTACGGCCTTTACGAACCCGTAATGTGTAACGGTTGCCACCATTACCTTTACGTAACAACCTATATGGCATGCCATGATAACAATAGAAGGGTATAATTACATATATGGCCTTATTAGGAGGTACAACTAAAGAAAGACAAGGGACAAATAAGAAAAGCATAAAAATAAAGATAAAAAAGGCTAAGACTAAGGCCCATAACACAAAAGGCCCAAGTGTATGTACATGAGGGCCCAGTCATAGGCCCACACGCACATACACCTACACCCTCAAATGCATTCATTTCTAATTCTATCCTTGTCTTGCCACACATCCATCTCAACATCCTCATTTCAGCTACACATCTTGCGAACATGTTGATTAAGTGGCCAACATTCTATCCCATAAAGCATGGCTGGTCTTATAGCCATCCTATAAAATGTCCCTTTCAGTTTGAGTGGTTCATGACGATCACATGGAACTTCAAAGGTACATCTCCATTTCTTCCACCCTGCTAGAATTCTATGGGCAACATCCTTCTCAATCTCTCCACCCTCATGAATTATTGACCTAAGATATCAGGAGTGGTCATTTTGGAAACTTCTTGGAAAGCAATCTTTGCTAATTCCTTGTTCCCACTCCCTATTGTAACTAAAATTGCACTCCATATTGCTGTTATTAATATTTGTTTAATTATTTTAGGTTAGGTGATTGGCTTGTTGATTGATTCCCAATTAATAACTTTCTTTTTGAAGAGTAATTCCTGATTCATAAGTTAGTGTGATTTATTTCTTTAATTCTCTAATTGGATGCAAATGATTTAATTCATTAGATTGAATTGCAGATTTTATTGTTTGTTACAGATTAGATTCAATTGGCTGCTTTTAATTTCCAACTTCTAGTCTTTTGTAATTGTAAGTTCTGATTCTTAGCTGCTTTAGAGCTTTATTCCTGGATGTAATACGTTTTAATTTATCTTAAAGAAATTGCTGGTTTATTTGTTCTGGAATAGATTCAATTGATTGCTTTTGATTCATAATCTATAATCTGTAACTTTAGTTTGTGATGTCTAATCTGTTTTAGCTTTGTATTCCATTGCAAACTTCTAAATCCATTTTCAAATTCAGGCTTAATCACTGAATTCTTTCCCTCTTTTTGTCTTCTCCGATTTGAAAGTGGTAGATTTTTTATTATTATCTATCTTTAAAAGCATATTAAGTCATTAGTTTATTTTAGATTCCTAATCTGTGGTGGATCACATTGTCTGATTGCTCTAGTTTCCTACCCCTAATTTTCTGTGATTTGAGTTAGGGAGTTTAATTTTAGTGTATTAATTCTTAGTTGTAGATTTAGATTTATTCAGAATTAAGACAATTGCTTATTTTGAAGATCTATCTTGAATTTTGGTCTATTCAAATTAGAGTTTAATTCCTTAATGTGTTCATTGTGATGTATCTGAATTTGAGCATATCTTACCCGACTCTTCACTCGCTGTTTCATCTACTAAGATTTCCTTCCAACCACCTAGTTGTTGTGATTTGAGTTTGAATTTTTATATTCTAATCTGTTGATGTTTGAATTTAATTGAATTGATTCAGCATTGTGATTAATTTTTGGCAATTCTTATATCTGGATTTAACCATAGCTTACTTGGAATTTTAACTGAATTTGCCGACTCCTTATTTCCTAATTCTTCATATGAACTTAGCTACTGATATTTGTCATCAATTGTAATTCATTGAAGTTTGAATCCATCTGCTGATTTTTTTCTTCCTTAATTCTATCCATCCAGATTTTGACTTTGAACTGAATCAGTGATTTTAATCACCCAACTGTAATCAGTTGAAATTCGAGCTTTATTCGAGTTTTGAACTCAAATAATGACCCCAATTTCTGACTGTTATCCATTTTTCTGATATTCATTTTCGGAAAGTTCACTTGATTGGGTTTCTATTTATACATTGCTGAAATTTTATACTATTAGACTTTCATAGTATTGTTAAATTCTCATGATTTGTTAAAATTCTGTTCCTGGTATTGCTGAATTTTCCAAGTGCTGCTTAAGATTTAGTATTGCTAAATTATTTATTCTTTGGTTAAACTTACCCAATATTGTTGGTATCTTCTTGAAGTAGGGAATTGTTTCTTATTGACCTATTGATTTTTTATTTTTTATTTTTTCTAGAAAACCCTTTATGTTTAGCTAATCTTAAATATTCTTTCAATTTTTTATTCTCTTATTGCACTTATTTCTCCATTAGCAACTAAACCTTCAGCTCATACCTCACACAATACTAAGTCCAAAACTGCTTAAATCTGAATTTGGCTTTTACAACTGTGTGAAATTGATTCATCATTGAAAAAGTCTCTTAGGTTGAATCAGGCCTTTGAATAATCAATCGAATCATTAGGTCCTCAACTACTTTAGATTTAATATATATATATAAAATCAAGTTGTCAGGTCTTTGAATTGACATTTGCCCATATTATTCACTAATTACTATAATCCTTATTAGGAAGAGGATGCTAGAAAAAAATTTAGCTTGTGCTAAATCATGTAAAGTTTTCAGTTAGAGCTTTCCATGTCCTTTCAAGTTATTCTACTGTACTTGGTCTAAGATTGATAGAGCTAGAGTTTCCCATATTTTCATGCCTCTTCGTGAATAGATACCCAACAAAGTGAAACTTTTAAAACCAAAATGCTTTATTGCATCCCAGTGCATTTGTTTTTCTTTTATACATTCAGTGGGTATCTGTTGATTCCATGTCATGCATTTTATTGTGAGAAGTTTACGTTTACAGCATCCAATTATTCCTGTGTTTTCATGTATTACCTTGAAACTTTTCGTGTGCTTTTGTGTGTTATTGAATAACTATTTCATTTTACTTGTGCAGAGCTATGGCGGTTTTTGTGCAGTTACCTATTTGAGTTTTGCTCCGCAAGGTCTTAAGTGTGCCCTAATCACTGGTGGGCTTCCGCCAATTGGGAAGGGTTGTACTGCAGATGCTGTTTACAGGGCAGGTTTTGAACAAGTTCTGCGTCAAAATGAAAAATTCTACAAAAGATTTCCCCCAGATATTGAAATTGTTCGTGAGGTTGTAAATCACTTGACAGAATATGAAGGAGGCGGGGTAAGTCATACCAGTTTAGCATGGCCTCTTGCTGATGATGTCAATACAATTTAAAAAAGCAGTTCTTGTAACAATCTATATCCTTTGAATAGGTGCTTCTTCCATCTGGGGGCATGTTAACACCAAGGGGATTGCAAACTCTTGGCCTTTCAGGTTTAGGATCCAGTACTGGCTTTGAACGCTTGCACTACATGTAAGGCATGACTTACACTTATCAAAAGGAAAATAGGGGAAAAGAAAATTCTGCTCCTTATGCTTTTGCATTTCAAGATTGACATTGATGTGCCGTCTACTTACTCTAGGTTTGAGAGGGTCTGGGATCCTATACTAGTTCCAGGAGGACGAAAGCGTATCAGCTATTTCTTCTTGAAGGCTGTAAAGAAACCATTTCTTTCCCCTCAATCTTATATGCCTTTGCTACAATCATTGCCGTTGATTCAGATAAATAGTGTGAATTAATACCATATTGAGGCCCATGCTAGATACTTTTTTGAAGCACTATTTCGGGCTCAAACTGCTAAACTGCTTTGCATGAAAGGCTGTTAGGTCTGTGTTTTGTAGCTGCAAATTGGTAAATTCACAGGAACATGCAAAACAGGTGGGCATATATTCCCTGAAATACCAGTTTGATATCCTTGAAATCTAAATGGGCGGTTCATCGCGGCTGGCCTATGCCACTTAATCAGTTTGTTGTATGTTTGTCACTGCATTGCAATGTTTCTCTTGTCATTCTTGCTGAACTCGCCATGCCTTTCACGCCTGCTCATAGATGCTAGTTTTGTATCAAATGACGCCCATCCTAATGTGAAAATACAATCACTATAACTGATATAATTTGAAATCTACCTGTTTATTTTTTCCAATTCTCTTTGCTGCCGTAAGTTTCAATCAGTTCTGAACTTCTCTGAAGTTACTTGTCCTGGAGGCATCATTGAGCTAGTTAAATCTGAGGCTCATTCTGCTCAATTTATTGATCGGGTCCAAAACAAGTCAGGCTAGGGCAAGGCCATTTTGCTGAGCTGTCATTCAGGCCCAGTTCAAACCAACAAAAAAAATTGCTGTCAAACCGCATCATGGACCCAGATCCGTCTGTTGATTGGGAGTCTACTGGCTGATATATCCCTACCAATCCCAGTGCATCATCCTACTGGAGGACTTGGGTCTATGTCAATTAAAGGATCTCAAAAACTATTAAAGAATCTTACCTGGGTCCTGGAATTTCTTGGATCTTCAGTAAGCAGACTTTGCCTGATTGGTCAATTGAATCGGGCAGGTGCCTGCCATGGGACATCGAATGAGGTAGGTGGCTAGGTTCTGTTTCTACAACCCTATTGATATGATATGCCCGGCCACCTTCCCCCTATCCCTTATGTTTAGTAGGGGGATCTACTCAAGAACAACCGGTTGCGGTTGGGGTTAAGGGTGGGAATAGGCCAGGTGACCCACCTGGCTCGATGAGCCCGACCTCCTTTGGACTAGGCTTAGACCCACTCAAGTTTTTGGCCAGGCTTGGGCTCAAGTCATTTTAGCCCAATCCGGCTGGCTCAACTCGACTTCACAGGTACGTGTCTTATATTCCAAAAATATCCACCCCTTGATTTGGCAACCCATGCATCTTGAATGTAGATCATTGATGTCTCTATTACTTTTTGCATGTGTGGCCCACTTGATCAACTTATAGATTAGGAACAATTGAGTGGTAAATGGGGATTATCAATTTTTGGGTCAGGCTTGGGCTCAACCAAATTTTTTTGGGTCACAGGCTTAGGCCTGCCGTGCTAAGCCCATGCCTGGCTTTAGACTGGGCTCGAGCCTTGGACCTTGAGTATTGAGTTGGGCCAACCTAGCCTAACCGGACCAAACCCGGCCCATTGCGACCCCTAGGGGTGGTACGGAAGGGACGATCTCTCCAAACGTTGCACACCTCAGAAAAGAAAGCCTCAACCAGAAGCAGATTACTTTTGGGCACAAAATTCAGGCTGGGCCCAAGCTTGGCCCATTGTGAGCTAGGCCCAGAAGTCTTAATCTACTTGGATTGAACTTGCTTGCATATTTTCTTCCTTTTGCTTTTCCTTTCCTATTTTACAAGAGCATTGGCAATTTGATCATGGTATCAAAAAATAGTTATGGCTGTGACAGCCATTAGTAATGGTAATGGCAGGTGCCATTGCGCATGACAAGGCCGTAATAGTTATTATGGGAAAAAATGGCTGAATCTGATGCAATACTTCTTTGCTGATAAAGCTATTGTGCTATTGTTTTGCAGTTCGAGAATTGGATGGCATTTGATACAAATCCACTTTATGCTCTTTTGCATGAGTCTATATACTGTCAGGTAATCTTCTTTGACCTCTCTCTATTAGTTGGGGCTCTCAGCCATGTCATTCTTACATGCTTATTTATTCAATTAGCATGGATGCCTTCGAATTGTTTTATAATGTTGAAATCTTATAACTTGCCTCTAACTAGTTCATTCTTTCCAACTAGAAGGGAGCTTCATCGCAGTGGTCTGCTCACAGAGTAAGGGACGAATTTGAGGACATGTTTGATCCAATCAAGGCTGCAAAAGAAAATCGTTCCGTATTATTCACTGGAGAGGTAAACACAAGCTGTAAATTGCATATGGAAGTGACAAACAGACTGACGATTGTAATTTCCTTTTTTACTATGTATGTGTTTAAAGAATCATTTTTTCTAGTTACAGAGAGATTCAAAGAAGAATAAGGAGAAGGAGAAGGAAAAGAGGAATAGGAAGACGGAGACGGAGGAGGAGGGGGAGGAGAGAACGTTTATGCATAGTCATTTCTGTTTTTCATTTTATTCAAGGGATGCTTGCCTAACTCGAATGACAAAATGAGTTTTCCTCATCTAGATGCATGCATGCATCTGATGTAAAGAAAGAAGACAATATTAGAAGGCAGTTTGGGAAGTGGAGGAACTAATGCAAGGATCGTCAATGGGGAAAGGGTATTTATAGTTGGAGACTTAAATGTGAATGTAGGAAGAAAACATGAGAGGTACATGCCAGACATGGCTTTGGTGAGGGAAATTAATTAGTAGCAAGAATAGTTGAGCTTGCAACATCATGTCACATAGTGATAGTGGTTACTTTTTGGAAAAGCAGGATGAGCATTTGATGACCTTGAAGAGTGGACAGCACATCAAAAATAGACTTTTCCTGCTTAGGAGAACGGAGTGGTTAAATATGCAAGGGCTTTAAATTTGTACTAGGATTTGGGAAGCCCTTAACTATGCAACATAAGCTAGTGGTCTTTGATGTGTGCAACTGTGCATTGAACTGGAAAAGAGGAGTCCAGAGTAAAAGTTACCAAAGAATAAGATAAAAGGAAGACACGTGCAGTTGGATTTTATATAGTAGCAGGGTGTTTTTGTCAAATCTTTCTATGCCAGTTTAGTCATCCTCCACAACGCAGTTTTGGAGAATTCTTTGGCTTTCATTCGAGTATATCCCTACCTCTCCTAGGGTGGTTACGTGATGCAGGGCAATTAACCACTTGCTTTAAAAGCTCGAACTAATAGAGCATGGTGAATTAATCCATTTATCTCATAGCCTAGGCCCCACATCTCATGGGTTAGGACTTCGGCCGAACCCCCCTCTTGGGCCCCACTTCACATGGGTACCGCCTCACATGGGCCGCCCACCTCAAGTGTGCCCCCGCATCCCACAGGCTACCCCACTCGAGCCAGTTGTGAAAATGCCCCTGCATTAATCACCCCCGATGAGGAGTCTCAAACACTAGAGTTCCTGCTCTGATACCAATTTGATGTGAGGGCATTTTCACACCGGGCTCGAGTGGGATAGCCTGTAGAATGCGGGGACACACTTGGGGTGGGTTGCTTGTGTGAGGCGGGCCCCACCCGTGTGAGGCGGTAGCCATGTGAAGTGGGGCCCACGAGGGGGGTTCGGCCAAAGTCCTAACCCATGAGATGTGGGGCCCGGACTATGAGATAAAGGGATTAATTCGCCATGCTCTATCAATTCGAGCTTTTAGAGCAAGTGGTTAATTGTCCTGTATCAAAGTAGTATCAGAGTGGGAGGTTTAGTGTTCGAGACTCCTCATCGAGTGGCTCGTGTGAGGTGGTACCCATGTGATTTGGGGCCCACGAGGGGGGTTCGGCCGAGGTCCTAACTCATGAAATGTAGGGCTTGGGCTATGAGATAAATGGATTGATTCGCCATGCTTTAATAGTTCGAGCTTTTAGAGCAAGTGGTTAATTGTCCTGCGTCAAATGGAGCACATTAGGGGTGGGTGGCCCATGTGAGGCGTTACCCATGTGATGTGGGGCCCATGAGGGGGGTTCGGTCGAGGTCCTAACCCATGCAACGTGGGGCCCGGGCTATGAGATAAAGGGATTTAATCGTCATGCTCTATCAGTTCGAGCTTTTAGAGCAAGTGGTTAATTATCCTGCATCAAAGTGGTATCAGAGCCGGAGGTCCCGTGTTCGAGACTCCTAGTCCTTACTGGAGGTGATTAATGCAAGGGCATTTTCACACCGGGCTCGAGTGGGGTTGCCTGTGGGATACAGGGCCACACACAAGGTGGTTGGCCCATGTGAGGCGGTACCCATGTGATGTAGGGCCCACGAGGGGGGTTCAGTCGAGGTCCTAACCCATGCGATGTGGGGCCTGGGCTATGAGATAAATGGATTAATTCACCATGCTCTATTAGTTCGAGCTTTTAAAGCAAGTGGTTAATTGTTCTGCATCATTACGTTTTTATGGTAGGAATTGGATAACCCCCAATGTTTGCATCCTTTGTTTACAGGATGGAGAGTTGATGGATCACCTGTTTATGCATTGTGGACTCTTGGCGGGATTATGAGAGCACAATGCTTAGGTTTTCAAGGTTTGATGGGTGACACATGACCAGGTTTTTTCTAGGCTTGGAAGGGGGTTTTGAAAGGAAAAACAAGGGAAACTCTTTGGAAGGTTTGTCTTGTGGAAAGCCTATGGGTATTTGGAAAGAGTGGAAAAACACTCTTCTTCGCAGTATTTCCGGGTCGTGACAAGGTCCAAAAAATTGGGCTATTTCCTAGGCATTGAAATTGACCCTTTTTTGTGGATGCAATTGGAATTTTTTTTTGCTGCCACTTGGGGTCCGGATTCAACTATATTTGTTGGAAAATATCTCATCATCCTGCTTTTTGTTTGGCTTGTAGAGCTACTTAGTGCCTTTTTTTTTTTTTTTTTTTTTTTTTTTTGGTCCTTTTAATAGAAGTAGAGTTGAAATTCAAAAAGAAAAAGAAGAAGAAGAAGAAGAAGAAAAAGATGGTGAAACTTAAAGGGGGAAATATCAGTGTTATTTGGGGATACTGCAATAGCAGAAGGCAAGTGGAATCTTGAAGCAGAGGGTGGGGAGATGCAGACAAAGATGGGACTAATTGTTTAAAAAGAGCAGCAGAAGAAGTGCCTGAGGAATCTGATGGCAAGAAAACAATGCACATAAATGTTTGCTGGGGGCATGAGGTACAAAAGTCAATTAGCAAAACGTGGTCTAGCTGTAAAGATTGTCATAGAAGTTCAAATATAGAAACCCAAAATCATATAGAGTGATAAAGAGGAAACAAAGAAATCAGTAATGCCATTTTGAAGTATATGAGAAATTATATGATGGGTTAAGCACATGAGAGAAAATATTTGCAAACTAAAAACAGTGAGGGAGAGGAGAAGTAAAGACGTAAACAATGTTAGATGCATTATGGGATTAGAAGTAAAGACATAAACAATGTTAGATGCATCATGGGATTAGAAGTAAAGATATAAACAAGGGTAGATGCATCATGGGATTAGGGGATCTTGGTGAAAGACTGAGATTTGGGAGAGATAGATAGGTTACTTAAGTGGTCTTAATCTCTTAGATTTTTGCATTAAGGTGGAATAGAGGAGTTGAGAGTAAAAATTGCTCAAGCATAAGATGACGATACTTGAAATAGAAAGTGTCAGTGTTATTTGGGGAGAAAGAGATAGCACAAGGCAAGTGGAATCTTGAAGCAGAGGGCAGGTGGATGCTGACAAAGATGACTGTTTGTATAGAAAAAGTAATGGAACTGCTTGAGGAATCTAAAGGCAAGAAAAGCTCACATAAAGAAATGTTTGGTGGAATAACGAGGTACGGAAGGCAATTAGCAAAAGGACATCATAGATGTAATTTGGTGCGTGACAGAGAAGTATTTATGTAGAAAATCTGGAAGCATATAAAACGATAAGAAGGAAGCAAAGAAAACTGTAATTCCAAGTATAAATCATATGAAAAATTGTATGATATATCAAGTGTACCTAAAATTCTCTCTCATATATTTCAGGTAGATATCCAAAATAGGTATTAGATAATGCTCAGAGCAAGCGTTTTGCACTGTATTCTTCTGATTTTCATTTTGTACAAGTGGATCTGTTTTTCAGTGATTCAAGCTGTTGATATCATCGGCCCACTCTGAATGAACCATGCATCGAAAACATCCAAGATGGAAATTTTTTAAACCCTTCAACAGGCGGCCAATGTGGTTCCCATTCAACCAATAGAAGGCCAAATATTCTGCATTAAGGATCTTCCAATCTTGGTGATTTTTTGTGCATTTTCCATCCATGCTATGCACCATATCAACATTTTGCATCAGTGAACCATCAGCCCACTTGCATAAACTGAAACTGGAACATGCTTTACAATCTTTCACCCAAGCATTGTATAAGATACATCATACATATATTCAAAATCCTTCGTGCCTGTTGTGGCTATGGTTGAGGATTATGGGTGTGTTCTTATAAGGCTTTGCCACATGGACTTGCATTCAGAATCAGAGGATTTCTCACAAGCCTGGATTAGGATAAATTTAGGTGATGTTTGTTCAGTTACCTTCCTCAATTATTGAGAATAGAACCATTAAAGTTTGGAGAGTTCATTATATTCTTGGTTTTCTTAGATCTAGTGGTTTTTTTTTTTTTTTTGGGTTTGGAACATACTTCCTTCATCTTCCATGTTTCATGCCTTGGTCCATTTTTGCCAGCTGCACTGAACAGACAAAAATGGGTACACGTGATATTTATTCATCAGGAAAAAGCTTGTTGACACGGTTGTTTTCACTTTTTATGAACAAACAGTTCAAATAAAATTAATCACTTCCTGTATCAGTTGCTTATAAATATTTACTAAATCCTAAACCCATATTGTTATCCCCCTTTGAGTAACTTTCCCCTCGCAGTGGTGTCTCATAGTATTAGCTCATACACTCCTTTGTCTGAATACAGATGATTTTCCCATGGATGTTTGATGAAATTCATGCCTTGAGACATTTCAAGGAGGCAGCTCATTTGCTGGCCACGAAGGAGAATTGGCCTCCATTATATGATGTCGCTTCTTTGAATAATAACCAGGTCTGCTACCTCTTGTACCTCTCTCTCTAGTAATCATAAGATTTTATTTTTATTTTTCTTTGTAACAATAATGAAAGGTCACTTTTCTTTTCTTTTTCTTATTATTATTTTTTTATATTGTTTGCATAATTTTACCTCTCCAGTTTCTGGTTGAATAAATAAGACTTCCGTCGTTATGTTGATTTTATCTAGTGTTTTCAATATTGACAATATCGGTCGATATTATCAGCATTGTAGGTGCCTAATATGAAACAACCAGGTTCCATGGTGTCGCCGATAATATTGCATTGTATTGATGGTAGCTCTTGATATTTTAAAATATCATGAGATATCACCAGGATTCCTTTATAAAGTTCCCGATATCGTCAATGCATACGATACGTAACAATGATATCAAGGTAGCATATGGGAGGTTTAAAAAACTCATTTTTTCAGGGATTTTTTGTTTTGAATCTCTTGGTGGGATGTCGTGGGCACAAATATATTTTTGCTTCTTTTTCTTGGTTTTTGGATTTATTTTTTGTATTTTGGTGCTTGTTTTGTACGATATATGAATGATCTAAACTCCTTTCAGATATAATTAAATCACTTCTATCAGATAGCATAGTTTAGGAACATATACAAAAGGAAGCTTTTTATGCATTTTTTGTTTTTTGTGATGTTTTGAATTCCAAGTATGCAATCATGTCTGATGCAGGACAATTAACCACTTGCTCTAAAAGCTTGAATTGTTAGAGCATGGCGAATCAATCCCTTTATCTTATAGCCCAGGCCCCACATCTCATGAGTTAGGACCTCGGCCGAACCCCCCTCGTGGGCCCCAAATCACATGGGTACCGCCTCACACGGGCTGCCCACCCCGAGTGTGCCCCTGCATCCCACAGGCAACCCCACTTGAGCCTGGTATGAAAATGCCCCTGCATTAATGTCTCTTTTAACATCTCCTGAAGTTCCATTGAAAAGTTCCATCATTTTCCCAATGTTTCCCCCGGACAACTATACATTCTCCAATCATCATCTTCATCATCATCATCATCATGTCATCTAAGCCTTTTCCATACTAATCGGGGTCGGCTACTGAATCTTGTTATGTTTGTCCACTCTGTCACGGACCATATCCTCAGTTAAACCATAGGTCCTCAAGTCTTTTCTTACTAACTCCAACCACGTCCTTTTAGGCCTTCCCCTTTCCCTTTTAGAGCCTTTTAACTTGAACAACTCAATCTTTATAACTAGTGTAGTTCTTGGTTTCCATTGCACATGGCCAGAACCTCTAAGTCCACTTCCTCTCTTCTTATTACCTATTGGTGCAAGTGTTTTATATAGCGCCCGTAGCATAGTGGTAACGCTTGTAGCATAGCGTAAAGTATGCGTAGCGTATGTAGTGTCGTAGCATGTATAGCATATGTAGCATCATAGCGTGCATAGCGTATGTAGCATATACTATACTTTTTTTAAAAATAAATGGTAATTATATTTTGTAATTTGTACTTAATACTCTCAACTTGTGGGATTTTAATTTTTAATATTTTTTTTGTACTTGTGACTTGTGGTTTCAATTAGACATTATTAATTATAGTTTGCTTAAAACGTTGTTGACGTGATAATGATTTGATTTGGTTTATGTACGTGAATTGGCTTTTGATAAATGATAATTAATTACTTGTTTGAACATGCTTCTACTTGAAAAAATGAATAATCTTTTAGGAATTTTTATTTTTATTTTGTTTTTTTTTCTTACTATTTATCATATTTTTTCAACTTCTAAATTAAAAATAAATAAATAGAAGTATCGTGTAGCTTACGATACACGCTACAAAGGGATGAATGTTATGCAACACGCTACCACTATTTAAAACATTGATTGGTGCTACTCCTAACTTCCCTCAAATGCATTCATTCCTAATTCTATCCTCGTCTTGCCATTCATCCATCTCAACATCCTCATTTCCACTACACTTAACCTATGGACATGTTATTCCTTGACTGTCTAATATTTTGTCCCATAAAGCATGGTTGGTCTTATAGTTGAGTTGGATTTGAGAAGAAATCAGTAGAAAGAGTGGAAGGGAAGGTGTAGAAAGAGAGAAGAGAAAAAGGATGGTTAGGGCAATGGGTTGTCTATCCACCTCTACACAACTCTCATATTATTTATAAATATGTACATATGGCGCTCCAGAAGAGCATACTAAGCATATACACACATGCACTCAAATAAAGACAATTCATAGTTACATATATTTCTCAATATTGCCCCTCGAGTTGGAGCATAGATATCAATCATGGCCAACTTGTCTACTAGATGCTGCAAGGGATCTTGAACAAGGGATTTAATGAACAGATCAGCTAACTGCTCCCTGGAACGAATGAATGGAGTCGCAATTTCTTTAACAACCACCTTTTCACGGATGGAGTGACAGTCTATCTCAAGATGTTTGGTACACTTATGAAACACATGATTAGAATGACAACTTGATTGTCACAGTACAAAGGAATTAGACCAGAAGGAGGATAACCAAGCTCTTGTAACAAGGTGTGAAGCCACATAAGTTCAAACGTCACCCATTGCTCTATATTCAGCTTATGCAGTGGACCGAGCAACTACAAACTGATTTTTACTCTTCTAGGTGACTAGATTGCCACCCACAAAGGTGCAATAGCCAGATGTAGATTGGTGATCATGAAGACTACCGGCATAGTGGGCATCAGAGAAACCAGAGAGATAAAGATGACCATGTCATTGAAATTGTAAGACTCGACTAGGAGCCAATTTCAAATAACGGAGGATCCGATACATAACAGAAAGATGGGATGTACGAGGTGCATGCATAAACTGATTGATGACACCTATTGCAAACGAGAGGTCAAGGTCGTGTAATAGTCTAATAAATCAGGCTTCCAGCTAAGCGTCCAACTAAGTTACGATCAATGTTCAAAATATCGGTATCGCGCTATGTATCGCACCCTTGGGATACAGATACGTATTGGTTATCGCACGGGATCAGTGTTCGAGTTGTCGACGAAATGGCGATATTATCTCCGATAATATTGGTGTCGCTAGTCTAGCGATACCGAAACCTCATTTTTTCATTTCTCTTCGGATTTTCGGCGAAATATTAGAGATATAGACGAAAATCTTGTATTATTGCCGACAATATCGAGATTATCGCACTGTAGCTACCAACCAACAACCCATAAATCCAATAAATAGGTAAGAAAACCCGTCTTTCAAAAAATCGGAAAAAATATCGGAACTGGGAAGATCTACCCATTGATTGGAACTCGGAGCTCGGAAGAACGCCTCGATCAACAGCGTCGATTGCAGACATTCCGTTCGGATTTGCAGGTAAGAAAATCCCCCTTTCTTCGGCAACAACCCTCTTTCAAAAACCCCCTTTATTCGGCGGCAATCCCTCTTCCACGAAATTTTGGGTTTTTTTTTGAAAGAAAAACCTTCCAGCCCGGAAGATTTATATGGAAGCCTCGAGCACGTGATGCGGTTTGGCTAGTGACGCTGCCAGGTGGCTAGTCACAAGTGCTATGTGGGCCCCACCATGATCTATTTGTTTTATCAACACCGTCCATTCATTTTTAAATGTCATTTTAATCGTTGTCCCATAAATGAGATTCATTAGAATCTCAGTTGGACCACACCATGGGAAAAAAATAATGATTGAACGTCTACCATTAAAAACCTCCTAGGGCCCACTATAACGTTTATTTGACATATAACCGGTAGATTAGGTCATACGGACCTGGATGAAGGCAAAAAACAAATATCAGCTTGATCCAAAACTGTTGTAGCCCCAGGAAGTTTTTAATGGTGAGAGTTCAATCAACGCTGTATGGTCCACTTGAGATTTTGATCCGCTTCGTTTTTGGGTTCTTAGCATAAAATTATCTGTAAAATGGATTAGACGGCATGGATGATACACATACATCATGTTTAAGGTCCATGGAGCACCGACCACTAGCCATTGGCTAGTCGCAAGGAGTATCCAATCCGTTTGAGGTAGCGGATTGCGTAGCGAGCAACTCCTACGCTTAGCGAAACTGAGTAAACCCTGTGAGGCCCACAATGATTTATTTATTTTATCCACTCCGTCCATACATTTTAACAGATAATTTTAGGCCTAAAGGCAAAAAATGAGGCATATCCAATGTTCAAATGGACCACACCACAATAAACAGTTGAATTGAATGTCTACCGTTGAAAAATACTTGGAGGGACACAGAAGTTTTGGATCAAGCTTATATTTGTGTTTTCCTTTCATCCATGTCTGTATGATCTTATGAACAAGTTGGATGAAAAATGAACATCACTGTGGGGCCTAAAAAGGTTTCAACGGTGGAAATCATTATCCCCACTGTTTACAGTGGTATGATCTACTTAATCTTTGGATATGAATCAACTTTGGGCTCAACCCCTTAAATTAGATGGAAAAATGGATGGACGGCGTGGATAGACCACATACATTCAAGGTGGGCCCAAATGAGTGGTCACTGAATGTTTAAACAGTGGTTACTGAATCTCCACTATTTCCTCTCGTGTGGTTGCCCTGAGTTTTGGATCCACAGATTTTTTGTCTGATGTCCTAAAATGAGCTAAAAAAACGGATAGACGGGGTGGATTTTTTAGAAACATCATGGTGGGCCCCACGTAGCGTCCCAGTGGAGGAAAGAAATCCCCGTCCGGACGCGGATTAGCTGCTGACAGGATGAGTAGCGAGACTCGCCACCGAGGTGACGTTGCCAAGTTCTGTAGGCCCCACCATGATGTATGTGTTGTATCCTCACAGTCCATCTATTTTTCTAGACCATTTTAGGGTATGAGACCAAAAATGAAGTATATCCCAATCTTAAGTGGACCACGTTACAAGAAACAGTGTTGAATGAACGTAGACTATTAAAAACTTTTTGGGGCCATTAAAGTATTGGATCAAGCTAATCTTTGATTTTTCCCTTCATCTTGGTCTGTATGACCTAATCAACAGATTGGATGTCAAATACACAGTACAGTGGGCCTTAGGAGGATTTTAATTGTGGATATCCAATCACTATCGTTTTCATGTGGCGTGGTCCATTGGATCTAACTCATTCTTTACCTCATACTAAAATGATATCTTCAAATGGTTGGACGGTATGGATACGAAACATAAAGCGTGGTGGGCCCACAGAACCACTCGACGTCACTTCAGTAGCAAGTCTTGCTACTCTACCTGTCATAGCTAATCCGTGTTCCTACGGAAGCGGGTACATACGTGTCGTGTGAGGATGCGAATTGTGTACTTACTAAATTATGTGGGGTCCACCGTGATTTACATATTTTATCCACTCCGTCCATCCATTTTAACAGATAATATGAGGGCTTTAGCCCAAAAACTAAGTATATCCAAATCTCAAGTGGACCTCACCATGGGAAACAATGCGAATTGAAATTATACCGTCTAAAATTTCATGGGGGCCACAAAAGTTTTGGATCAATCTGTTATTTGTGTTTTTCCTTCATCCATGTCTTTGTGATCTTATGAAGGGGTTGGATGACAAATAAACATCACTGTAGGCCTTACCAAGGTTTCAACGGTGGAAATCATTATTACCACTATTTCCTGTGGTGTGGTCCACTTGGCCAAAAAGTGTATTTTTTTTTTTTAAAATTCATTTACTTTTGCATGTCTTAATTATTGTAAGCTTGCATTTGTATTATATACACTCTTTGGTTACTATTTGAGTGATTTCTTACAACAACGCATGCCTTTTGGCCCCCATTAAATGGAAACTCATTATTTAATGAATTCTTTTTGCAAATTTTTCATTCCTGAATATGTAAATATGTGTATTTAGGCATGTCCTGAAGTTTTACTGAAAAATTCCATCATTTTCTCCATGTTTCCCAATTTTTCCTTGCATTTCCGATTATTGGCGATATTATCGGCGATAACAATATTATATCTTTATCTCTGGCCAGCGAAACTTTTAGCGATACCAACAACTCAAACACTGCACGGGATATATCGTTTGTATCGCATAATTTATCGCACTTTTTGGGAAACATGGGGAAACATTGGTAAAACAGTTGAATTTTTCAATGAAACTTAAGGGATTGTTAAAAAAGACCTTAATACACACTTTTAAATCATAACATCTCAAAAAAAATGTGCACATAATAAGTTTCCTTTGTATTGGGTAATAAGTTATGCGACGTTTAACTAAACTAATGCAACTATATTTAAATTGAATGTATAACATTTATAAATGTATCAAAGACATGTATGAAAACACAACCATTTCATTGAAAAGCAAAAGAAGTAAAATTTGAAAAATATACTAGTTGTGGCTTAGATCCACGTAAAGTTGCGTTGTGGCTCGTAATCATCGTCTCCATTTCAACGGGCTGGGAATAGTATCGACGCCATGATGCAAAGGTTTTATTTACGCCTTCCATCCCTATTTACAGATCATTTTAGGATATGAAACCAAAAATGAGGCAGAACCAAGGCTTAAGTGGGCCACAAAGTGGTGATTGAACAACCACCATTAAAAGCTTCTTAAGAGTTGCAAAAGTTTTTGATCGAGTTGATATTTTTGTTTTCACTTCATCCAGGTCTACAAGACCTTATGGATGGGTTGAATGGTAAAAAAGCATCACAGTGGCCCCTAGAAAGGTTTCAGTGATGGGTGTCATTATCACTGCGGCTTCCTTTGGTGTGGTCCACTATATCTCTGGACCTACTTCATTTTTTGGATCATGCAGCAAAATGATATGAGAAAAGGGATGAATGGCGTAGATAAAACCCTTACATCATGGTGGACCCCACAGATGCCTGCCTAGACAGAGTATGGTGCGTGGGGTAAGACGCAACCCTTCTTTCGCGAAGAGGAGCTCGAGTTGCACGCACGGTTCAAAGGAGATCAAAGTTAAATGGGCCCCATAATGATGTGTTTAGTTTATCCACACCGTTCATCCATTTGGCGAGACCATTTTAGATGTTGATCCCAAAAATGAGTCATATCCAAAGCTCGAGTGTACCACACCACAGATAGCAGTGATTCTCACTGTTAAAACATTCGTAGGGCCCACCATAACATTTATTTTCCATCCAATCTGTTCATAAGGTTACATAGACCTGGATGAAGAGGAAACATAAATATTATATTGATCTGAAATTTCCGTGACCCCCAAAAGGGTTTCAATGGTAGACGTTCAATATCCCACTGCTTTTTACAGTGTGGTCCACTTGATTTTTGGATATGTCTTATTTTTCGGTTCAAGCCTTACCATGAGTTCGTCAAGTGGACGGACAGTTTGGATATAACTCATAGCTCATGATGGGACCCACAAAGCTAGGTGACGTCAACACAGGTGGCGTGTGGCATACGGAGGCAGATTGCGTACCGACTAACTCAGTACAGTAAGTGTGCTGAGTAAACTCTGTGGGACCCACCTTGAGTTATGTATTTTATTCACTCCCTCCATCCATTTTAATAGATACTTTTAGTTCTTTAGCCCATAAATGAAGCACATCCAAAGTTCAAGTGGACCACACCATAGGAAGTAGTATGAATTGAACGTCTACCGTTGAAAAATTCTTGGGTGCACAGAAGTTTTGGATCAAGCTGATACTTGTTTTTTCCCTCCATCCATGTATTTGTGATCTTATGAACAGGTTGGATGACAAATAAACATCAATTTGGGCCCTAGGAAGGTTTCAACGGTGGAAATCATTATTCCCGCTCTTTCCTATGGTATGGTACACTTGAGCTTTGGATATGATTCAATTTTGGGCTCAACCCCTCAAATGAGCTAGAAAAATGAATGGACGGAATGGATAAGCCACATACATTCAAGATGGCCAGTAGAGATTACTCAGTACCAATCGTGGTGCAGTACATGCTACACTAGCCAATCGGTTTTCTTCAAAAAGGCACACAGAAACCCTTTCGCACGGAGTTCGTGCGCTGATGTGGTAGGTAGGGTCCACCTTGATGTTTGTGAATAATCCACCCCATCCATCCATTTCCCGATCTCATTTTAGGACATACGTCAAAAAATGAGGTGGATCCAAAAAATCAAGTGGGCCATAAGAGAGGGGAAACTGGGGAAAGAGTTTTCTACCGTTGAAACCTTCGTGGGCTCCACCTTGATGTTTATATGCCATCCAACCCGTTTATAAGGTCATTCCCACGGGGATAAGTGAAAACACAAAACCTTTAAGCCTGGTACAAAAAAGCCTGGAACAAAACTTTTGTGGCCTTCAAAATATTTCTACAATGGTGACTGAATCCCCGTTGTTTCCTCTGGTGCGGCCCACTTGAGTTTTGTATCCCCTTCATTTTCTTGCGTGTCCTGAAATGATCTCGCAAAATGGATAGATGGAATGGATTTCTCACAAACATCAAGCTTGACCCCACCTATCATCCCAGCAGCGCCGGTTATATACTGCGCGAATGGTCGAAGTCAATTTTATTTTTGGGAAGTAGCCGAGCAGCGAGAGGGTTTCGGGATTCCGAAACCCTAAATCCCCACAAATCCTGCACCCAATCTTACATTTTTCCGATTTTCTCCGATTTCAGAGAAAATCGGCATTCGAATGGCCCATCGAAAAGCTTGGGATTTCGATTTTTGATGCTCGAGAAGGAGATTCACTCACCTACAAACGGTGCGACCCTCTTATTCGAATGGCCCACCAAGTGAAGCTTCCGATCAAAGGCAACTCCTTTTGAAGTACCAAATCCACCCTCTTGAAAGTTTTTTACTCCTTTTTTCTCCGATTTCGCTGAATTTTTATGATGTTTGAGTAAAGCATTATTTGTGAAAAAATCGCGATAGAAATAATATCGCACGATTTTTAGCCGATATTTAACGATATATAGATCGATACCAGCTATTTCTTGATTTTTTTTTTCACCTAAATATCTTTCGGATGGTTTCGTATCGCTAGACTGTGATACTAATAATATCGGCCAATAGTATCAATATTGCGAACACTGGTTATGATACATGTCAGGATAAGATAAGAGTTCGCCATCATCAAGACTAAGTTTCTAAGCAACATCCATAGTGGCAACAGGTCAACACCCAAGCATACCAGTCTCAGACAAGAGATTGAAGGCATATTTCCGCTGCGATAGAACAATTCCAGACTTGGATCTAGCTACTTCAATACCAAGAAAGTGGTGAAGTGTACTCAAATCTTTAATAGCAAACTGTATCATCACTAGCTAAGACAATATCATCTACATGGACCAATAAAACCGTAATCCCCTTAGCACGACGACAGATGAAGAGATAGTGATCAGAATGGCTGTGAACAAAGCCAAAGTCCTACAATGTTTGGCTAAATTTGTTAAACCAGGCTCGGGGTGGTTGCTTAAGACCATAGATAGCCTTTTTTAGGCGACAAATCTAATGTAAGCTACTGGTTAGGGAGAATCCTGGTGGTTGATCCATATACACTTCCTTAGCAAGGTCACCATGAAGAAATGTGTTCTTCACATCTAGCTGGAATAACGGCCAAGATAGATTTGTAGCTAATGAGATGATCACACTTAAGCTTGGCCACAGGGGAGAAGGTTTCGAAATTATCCACTACATCGTTTAAGTGTAGCCCTTAGCGACTAATGGAGCTTTATACCGGTCATTTGATCCATCTGGAAGGTACTTAATAGCCCATTGGCACCCAATTGTCTGGTTACCCTTCAGTAAGGGAAATAGCTCCCATGTATCATTCTGTTCAAGAGCCTACATTTCTTCCATCATAGCTTGCCTCTAGTTAGGACTATTGAGGGCATCCTTGAGAGTGGGAGGAATAGATGAAGAGGAGATCGAGGTAGCAAAGGAGACAAACATTGAAAGGAAGCGTAATAATGGATAGGATTTGTGTAAAGCAATAGGGAGATCATCAAAAGATGAATGGATAGTACCTGGATCTCCATCGGAAGTGGATGGAATGATGAAAGGCTGATTAGTTAAGGATTTCTTCTGTCGTTGGGACACACGTAATGGCTTGATATGTTTAGAAAGATGTGAGTCTTCATTAAGAGAGATAACTGGAAGATGTATAGGCGGATTTAACATAGTCCCTCCCCTCGATTGGTAAAATAATTGTGTAACGAGTGCCCTTCATATGAGAAGTATGGAACATCCTCAAAGAAAGTTACATCCATTGACACATACTTCTTGCGAGTCAGGGGGTTATAACATTTTTACCCCTTCTGGGACCGTGAATATCATAGAAAGATACATTTTTTGGATCGATGGCTTAATTTGTCATTACTGCCATCTAGTTTATGAACAAGACAAGTACATCCAAAAACTCTAGGAAACAAGGGAAAAGCTTTATCATGAGGATGTAGAAGTTCAAAGGAGGACTTATTGTGTAAAATCCTAGAAGGAATGCAATTAATAAGAAAGACAACAATAAGTAGAGCGTTATCCCAAAAGCATTTCGAAACATTCATACCAAGGAGGAGCGCACGTGTAACTTCTAGAAGGTGACGATTCTTCCTTTCGGCATGTGGACTCGATTCTAAGTTACAAATTATTCGTATCTTTCATTGATGATCATTCTCGCATGACATGGATTTATCTTATGAAATTCAAACATGAAGTTTTTGATATATTCTAGGCCTTTTACAGTGAAGTCGTAAAACTCAAAAGGTCTAGACTTCCTCGCAATTGAGCTAGGAGGTAACATAGTTCTATGATGCTTAGAAAACTCACATGTAGCACAACATAATAGTTTAACAGTAGAAATAGAAGGGAAAATCAGTCTCAGTCTTGGTTTACTTGTAGAAATAGAAGGGAAAATAAGTCTCAGTCTTGATAAAGATGGATGCCCTAAACGGCAATGGCATCTTGACAGGATTCCCTATTAATGACAAAGCACTGATAGGACTAGCAGGGGTATCATCGAGGAAGTAAATCCTGCTATGTTCATTGCCCCCACCAATCGTCTGCTTCGTCTGGATATCCTGAAATACACAATGAGAAGGAAAAAATGTTATGGAACAATGCCATGATTTAGTAAGAGAACTAGCAAACACCATATTCAATGGAAAGGAAGAAACATGAAGAACAGAGGATAGATGCATAGTAGGAGAAAGGGTAATGGATCCAATTCCAAAGATGGGAGAGTGATTGCAATCGACAACTGTAATAGAACTAGACTGACTAGTAGGTTCATAAGATTGGAACAAATGAAGCTTACTAGTCATGTGAGATGTAGCGCCAGAGTCGATGACCCCGGGGGAGATGAGGATGCATAGAGTACAATACCTGACTGGACTAAGCTAGGACTAGAAGAAGAGATCGGGTCACATGAGTGGCGGTGCATCAAGGCATCATATGCTTCTCGAGAGACGGTAACTGAATCACCTGAAGCCGACACCTCGTGAAGCAATGCTGAAAGTTTTTGACGAGAGTTCTTAGAAATAGATGACACGACACCCGCCATATAAGCACTTATCCACGAAGGGTGACCAACAATATCCCAGCATTGATCAATGGTATGGTTAGTTCCACCACGATGAGAGCAAATGCGGGAAGATCCATTATGACCACATCCACGGCCACTAAAAATGCAGTTACCACAACCACCTCTGTCAGGAACTCGACATCTGGATCTATTACCATAACTAGGAGTATGGCTAGAACTTGAAGCCCAAGAAGTAGAGCTCCAAAAGGCGATTACCAGCTATGAATGCAGATCTATCATCAACATGAGTGACAGGTGCAGCCGAGGATGGATCAGTAACTCTCTAAACAAGAGAGTAGCCAACTGACAAAGAGGGGAAGGGCTCCATAGCTATGATCTAGCGACGAGTACTCTGACATTCTGAATTGAATCTAGAGAGAAACAACATGATTCGATTCTCCTCACGTTGTCGTCGGATGAGTTCATGATCTTGACTACAATTAGATGGGAGAGGATGGTACATATCTAGCTCATCCCACATACCACGTAAGACAATAAAGTACTCCTTCAGGCTTCTAGATTCTTGTTGAAACTTAGGTATGTCTGAAATCGACTTGTACACCCTAGATATATTACAATATTCAGAATACATGTCTCGGATAGTATCCCATATCTTCTTAGCCGACGTTAAAAACATAACAAAATTGTTAATGGTGCTCTCCATACTGTTTAGAAGCCAAGCCATGACCTGGTAATTTTCTTTAGTCTAGGTTTTAAATCTTTCGTCAGTTGAATCTGGAGGATTATCCAAGATATAAGAAAGGCGCTCCCTCCAAAAAAAAAGCTTGACGAATTGGGCCCATTGCAAGTAATTGTTTCCATTTAACTTGACAGTTATGATCAACAATGTGTGAGCATCGGAACGCCCCGTAAGGGCTCCGATAGAAAGTTTATCTTCCATACTTGGTCGAAAGAAGAGATGGAGAATGACCAGATATATATAAACCACATGAAGAATCCAAATCACACCAAAATGGCAAATACACCCAACTTTTAATGTATAGCCAACAGCCCACACAGCCCGAAAATCAAAACTTCCACATACCAAACCCAAAAAATTAGAGGAAGAATCATAAACATGCCTAAAAGGGTGCTAACACCAACCCCCAGCTGAGTTCACACAAAAAAGGAAGGAAATGGCAAAAACGCCATAATTGTACCCCAATCTTCCCCAAAAACCATGGAAAAATCAATCCCCATGCAAAAAACTCCCCACCCCCTGATCTTCCTCAGAAAAACTCATCCGATTGAAAGAAATCATAGAAAAACTTGAAATGGACCATTTCCAAAAAATACCTTAGGGGCTTCGAAACTCACCTTAATCTTGGTATAAAAAAATAAAAAAATAAAAAAAAATCCATAAAAATCACTATAATCCTTCTAAAATCAAGATCTACCAAACCATACACTTCATTTGCTACATGGTCGTACGGATAGTACAAAAGATGACGTCAGCTGTACGGAAGTTGACATCAGCAAGATGCAACAGCGACGAACAAAAGAGGCAAGCTGAATCCAAGCTCTGATACAAAGCTGAGTTAGATTTGAGAAGAAATCAGTAGGAAGAGTGGAAGGGAAGGTGTAGAAAGAGAGAAAAGAAGAAAAGGATTGTAAGGGCAATGAGTTGTGTATCCTCCTCTACACAACCCTCATATTATTTATAAATATGTACATGTGGTGCTTACAAAACATACATGCACTCAAATAAAGTATGGTGCTTCAAAAGAGCATACAAAACACACATGCACTCAAATAAAGACACAGTTCACAATTACATATATATCTCAATACTTATAACTATCCTTTATTTTCATTGGTATGCAGCGATCATAGAAACTCTAGTGGCACATCTCCAGTTCATCCACCTAGCTATACGTTCCCCTATACATGCAATTTTTCCCATGCAATACCTAATTGTTCCGTATCGCAAGGGTGCAATACATGTGTTGATAATGATATTGAAAACATTGGTTGTATACCTTTATCATAATTTGACGGACTGAACCACCTTGCAAGACTGGTGGATGTTTCTTTCTGATAATAAATGTTGTCCTTTTTGCCTCTCTAATTATGCAGTTGCATGATAATAATCCATCTAGCAGGATTGCTCCAATCCCTCTGGCTGAGGAATCTTTCAACTCATTTCTAACTGCTAAGTTTTTGGTGCCTTGATCAGCATCTTGGGAGCTTCAATAACAATACTGATCTTTCAAACAGCGTGTGAGTTATAGCTGTTGAAAGGGAAGAAGTGAACTAGAGTCATGAAGTTCGAGGCCATGGCATGGTCCCTTGGCCTTAAATCCCACAAAGAGCAGAAAAAGTCACATACCTTAACTGACATCCGCACTGAACTGACCTTCTGTTGTTTCCTTTGATGCCAACGAAAGTAAGCTTGTTGTAATCTTGCAAGGGAAAATTCCATATATCAGAGGCTAATGAGCAATCATGCATTGGGAATTCCTAAAAGCCCAAACCAGCTAGCAGGATGGAATAAAAACTCATTAAAGTCGACTTGAAAGTTTAAACTTGCTGAGCCTACTAGATTGGTCATTGGTCAAGAGTTATACTCGAGGGTGACGTCTATTGTGAGGTGGTTGAAAACGGGTGCGGCTTTGGTGGATCCCTGACTGTGGGGCCCAATATGATCTATGCGCATTACATCCACACCTTCCATCCATTTTGACAGCTCATTTTAGGGCATGATCACAAAATGAAGCAGATCCAAATCTTAGGTGGATCACACCACAAGAAACAGTGGTGATTGAATACCCACAAATTCTTGGGGTCCACCGGAATGTTTATTTGCCATCCAACCTGTTGATAAGGTCACAAAGACCTGGATGAAGGGACCACACAAATATCGGCTTGATCCAAAACTTTTGTGGCCTGCAAGAAATTTTTAATGGTTAATCACCACTCTTTCCTGTAGTGTGGTCCACCTGAGATTTGGATCTGCTTCATTTTTTGGATCATGCCCTAACATGAGCTGTCAAAACGGATGGACGGCGTGGATGTAAGGCACATACATCACAATGGGCCCCACAATCAGGGATTCGCTGAAGCTGCACCCATTGAAAACTCATCTAAGTGGTCTTTTTAGGATTCATTCCAGTAATTTGGACAGGTGAGAGCTTCTGTATATTTGTCCTCATCTATCAATTCCAGCATTTGCCTGTTGAATATCATATTCTTCTTAACAAACAATTTATCTACAGGAATATCATATGGATTGTGTTGTGATGTTCATTATTTTGCTGTTTGTTACAAGAAAGGCTAATTTTATTGGCAAAAGAAAAGGAAAAACAAAGGGAAGCAATTATGAGGCATCTCACCAGTACAAAAGTGTAAGCCTTCCAAGGTTCACAAATCTCTGAGGGCATATTTGTATTGGAGGCATGCTTGGTGTGGGATTGAAATTCTCAATCACTATGTAATGATTGTTTCCCAAGGCACTATGGAAACATGGATTTCATTTTTTAGAGGTATTGTTTTGATAACAAGCAAAATTCTCATATTCTCACAATGGTCATTTCATATTTTGTATATGAGAATCCAAACAACAAGTCACAGTTATTTGCTGACTAGCAGTATCTGGACCCTAACTACCGAAGTGTCATAAATATTAGGCATCTTGCTGGGGGGAAAGCTACATCTAGTACCAGACCAATGATTCAAGCAATATGCTTCATGTCTTCTTCTTCTTCTTCTTTCTCCTTCAAGTGTGGAAACTCTAGGACTTGAAGTAATAGGATTTATTCTCATAACAATAATAAAGTGAAATGTTCATGAAGGAAAAGAAAGTAGAGGATATGAGAGAGTACATGGTGGATATGGTTTTGGGAGAAGATATAAGATGGGGGATGTTATCCTTGATTTTGCTATGGCATACGATCTAGCTCTTATAAACATATACTAAAACAAAAAAAAAAAAGAAAAAAAAAGAAGAGATGAACATTAATTACTTTCAATAGTGGATCATGTATAAGCCAAATCGATTTCTTTTTACTTGGGAAACAAAACGATTAATATGTAAGGATCATGAGATTTACCAGGAGAGAGTCTGACTACACAACATAGGTAATGGTTATGGATGTTTGCATTAAGAGATGGAGGAAAGGGAGTGGAATTAATAGGTCTCCAAAAACTAGATGGTGGAATTTGAAAGGAGAAAAAACAATGTTATTTATAAACAAATTGATGGAAGTAGGAAAGTGGAATGTCAAGGAAGGAATAAATTTTATGTTGTGGAATGAGATGGTTGAATGTATTAGGAAAGTGACAAAAGATGTTTTAGGAGTATTTAGAGGGAAAAGCCAATCATATAAGGAAACTTGGTAGTGGAGAAAGTTATTCATGAGAAATGTTCATGTTTCAAAGCCTAGCAAGGGACTAGAAATTATGATAATTTTGAACAATTTAAAGATTGCTAGAGAGTGGTAAGTGAGGCTAAACATAAGGTGTGTGATGATCTTTACAATAAATTGGGATTAGGAGAAGGTGAGGAAGATGTCTTCAAACCTGCAAAAATGAGAGAGAGGAAGGGTCGGGACCTAGATGATGTTAGGTGCATTAAGAGTGATACCGATGGGAACTGGTGAAAGACAATGAGATCAATGGAAGGTAGAGAAACTATTTTCATAACTTGTTAAATGACAACCACTTTGAGAGCACAAGGATAGAAGAAACCATAAACTTAAATGTTGTCGAAGACCATAGATACTTTCATAGGATTAGGATATCTTAAGCAAAAGAAGCTTTAAGAAAGATGGAACACGGAAGGCCTTGGTCCAAACGGTTGACAAAGTTGTTTAACAAGATTGTAAGATCGAAGAAATTGCCAAATGAATGGAGGAAAAGTACCATGGTGCCTATTTATAATAATAAAGGAAACATGCAAAGTTGCAAAAGTATTGTGGGATTAAACTTATGAGCTGTAGTATGGAATTTGGGAGAGAACGATTGAGCATAGACTAAGGCATGGTACAAATGTATTAGAAAATTAATTTGGTTTCCTGCTTGGGAGGTCTACCACTGAAGTTATTTCCTACTAAGGCAACCGATGGAGATACATAGGGAGAGGAGGATCTCCACATGGTCTTTATTGACTTAGAGAAAGCATACGACAGGATCCCTAGAGAGTTAATTTGGTGGGTGTTGGTAAAGAAAGGACTTTCAAGAGGATATATTGACATGATTCAGGATATGAATGAGGGAACAGTAACCAATGCGAGGACCACTAGTGGAGAAAATTGAGTTCCCAATTACTGTAGGCTTGCACCACAGTCAACATTGAGCCCATACCTTTTTTGCATTGATAAGGAGGCATATGGGAGAAGAGATCCCATGGTGTATGTTGTTTGCAGATGACCTAGTTTGATTGACAACACGAGGGAGGTTATAAACGCAAAGCTTGGTTTATGGAGGGATGCTTTAAAATCGGGAGTTAATATTAATTGGACTAAAATAGACTACATGGAGTGCAATTTTAGTAATAGCTGGAGTGAAAACGAGGAAGTAGTTAAAATTGTTGACAAAAAAAGTTTCCTAAAATGACCACTTTTGATACCTTGGGTTAATAATTCATGAGAGTGGAGAGATTGAGGAGGCTGTTGCTAATAGTATTCAAGCTAGATGGAAAAAAAAAATGGAGATGTGCCTCTAGAGTTTTATGTGATCATCATATACCACTCAAACTGAAAGGGAAATTTTATAGGATAGTTATAAGACCAGCCATGCTTTATGGCACTGAATGTTGGGAAGGAACAACATGTTCATAGGATGAGTGCAGCTGAAATGAGTATGCTGAGATGAATGAGTGGCAAAGATGAGGAAGGGTAAAATTAGAGAGGAACCTATTCAAGGTAACTTTAGGAGCAGCGCCAATAGATAACAAAATGAGTGGAAGTAGACTTCAAGGATTTGGTCATGTGCAACAGAGACTAGGAACCGCACAGGTTAGGAGTGAGTTGATAAAAGTTTCAAGGCTTTAAAAGGGCAAGGGGAAGGCCCAAAAAGACATCAATGGAGGTAATAAGAAAAGACTTGATGACCTATGGTCTAATTGAAGATTTGGCCCTTGATAGAGTGGAATGGCGAAACTGAATTCATGTAGCCAATCCCAATTAATTGGGATAAGGTGAAGATGATGATGATGATGAATAAAGTGAAATATGTTGACATTTTTTTTAATGAATATTACCGAATCGAAAATAAATGTCCAATAACTAGTTGATCGGTTGATTCAATAAGAAATGGTAGCTGGCGCTTGATTTTGATGGTACCATCCAACTGAATCCAATTCAATTGTTTACTCAATGAGTGGATATTAAAGTTCATATTCAACCAATTCTTTTTCAAACTATCAAGTAGATGAATAAGAATCATAAGAAAGTGTTTCATTTTTCTATCATGATAAACTGTCTCGTACATATTATCTATTGAATTCAAACCTAAACTCTATTCATGATTCATTTCTATCTTATTGGCCGTTGTTCCTTATTTCAGCATCCTTGTTGTAGGATATCGATTTCCACCTACTCTTGTTTTATACCTTTTCAAGGATGAGTTCTGCCTATTTTCATATCTAGGATTCACATATACAACATATCATTGTCAAGAGTCAATTTCTTATTATTAAGATATTTAGATTGTGGTTGGGAGAGGGCAGGGGGTTATGAAAGAGTATAATAATAATGTATTTGGATGCATTTGCTGCATTAAATACCATGGTTTAATAATGAACCGTTCTAATTTGTTGATAGTTCATAATATTAGTTGATAATTTTGTGAAAGATTCTTGTGGAAGGTTTCATTCATGCCTAATCATGTCAAGTAGACCTTGAGATAATTCTTAAATCATGAGTTGTTGGTAATGACTTGTGTCACAAACAGAGACTAAAGCATGTGTTGGATGTAAAGCTGGTGTTAAAGAGTACAAATTGACTTATTGTACTCAGTTATATGAAACCAAAGATGCTGATATCCTGGCAGCATTCCAAGTAGCTACTCAACCCAGAGTTTCACCTAAGAAGCCGGAACTGTGGTAGCTGCCGAATCTTCTATTAGTACATGGACAATTGTGTGGACCGATGGACTACTAGCTTGACTATTACAAAGAATGATGCTATCACATCGAGCCCACTCCTGGGGAGGAAAATCACTGTATTGCTTTTGTAGCTTACCCTTTAGACATTTTTAAAGAAGTTTTTGTGAATAAAATGTTTACTTCCAAAATGCTAATGAGGCGAAATCTACTATTTTTTTGCTATCGAAACAAGACAAAATCTCACGTAAATGGACAATATCCACTATTTTTCCAATCCCACACCAAGGATTCCTCCAGTACAAACATGCCCTATGCTATTACAAGCAAAAGATTTAGCCCATGTGACCACAAACAATTTACCTCTCCTAGCACGTCTTCGTATTTGTCTTTCCTTTTTGCCCAAAATTCAAATAGACTAGAAACCAGCTAATAAAACTTGCCTTTGGGTTCCACTACCCTTCAGGCGAGGCGAAAAAAGAAAAGAAAAAGAAGAGCTAATTGAAGGAGGCGTGATTGAAGACAAATGAAAAGGGCCCAAAGATCCTTCCATAGGCAGCTTTAGTAAAGATACAATGTGAGAATAAATGGTTGACGAACTCTGCATCCTACCAACTGTTAGGGTTGTGTGCCCTAGAAGGCCAATGTGAAGCTTGTCCATGGACGTGTATCTTGACAATTGATATTGATGATATGGCCGTAGATCATGATGACCGTGGACACCATAATTAATGTGGGTTTACCCCAAGCATGGGAAACCATGGGTCAAAAGAGAGTTTCCTCCATTGACCTTGGGAACTTAAGTTTGGGCATAACTCGTGTTCCATGGATCCTAGTACCCTGTTAGTCAGTCCATGACCACCACACAGGCTTTACAATGAAGTTGTGGTTATTCTTATATGGTTATCCTGTGCGAGGGGACCAATGACAAGTCGGGATGGAAGGTCTCCACCATTGGGCTCAACAACAAGTCAGTGCCTTTGCCCCACCCCACATAGGAGTGCAAGTAATTCATGAAGATCTTGTTATTGGACCCATTGGATACTTACATTGGAAGATCAATTTAATTATCTAAACCAGGAGTCCCATCATGCCTGGACTAGATCGATTTGTGTATGTGACAGCTTTGACTAATCCTTAGACCTGAGGACATATGGTGCCTTCAAGTTACTCGTGTAATGTGTTGGCTCGCCTTACGTAGTCAACTGCAGTGCCTTATATGTTGGTGTGGTTGGGTGGATGCATTAGGATACGATTGAGGTCCATATGATCCAACAAGGGGATTCACTAGTTACCTAGGAACACTTTATGGCTTAGATCTTGTTGATCAGACCATCCATCAAGTAGTTTTTAAATTAGGCCCGTCACTCAAAAGGTTTTAAGGCTTTATTAATTGTTTTAAACTGTTAATCTTTTGTTTTGACCATTCAAAATGGTTTAATCTGACTTAATGGTATTCCAATGGTTGAGATCTTGTGGTCTGCTATATGGTTTGCATTGGAATTGAATAGAGGCTGGATGACCATGATCAGTGGAGGGATTTGTTCAATTTGGGTACATGGATAAGGCACGATCATAGGCTCTAGATGTGGTTGGGTTCCTATTTGCTTCAGATCTTAATATAGCTTCTTCTTTTCTTCTTTTTTTTTTTTTTTTTTCTCTCTCCTTTTTTTTTTTTCCTGACTTGGTATTATCGACTCCCTTACCTGGGTCCTGCTGCTATTGATATGATTGTTGTCAGCAGGTGCCAGTTGCTGCTGCCGTATATTATGAAGACATGTATGTAAACTTCAAACTAGCGATGGAGACATCTGCTGAGATTGCAGGGCTCAGGCTATGGGTAACGAATGAGTTCATGCATTCTGGGTTGCGTGACGGAGGAGGTCAAGTTTTGGATCAGCTGCTGGGTATGCTCAAAGGAAGGAAGCCATTGTTTTAATGGTGTGCTGGTGTAGTCATTTTCTCTATCTGATCGTCTCCTGACATTGTCAATCTCTTCCCTGTTACAGTTATAATTCACATTTCATTGGGGAACTAGTTCAAGATAATCTTTTAGAGTCTGAGTCTTATTCTTCATTAGAAAACATGTATCTTGCTGACATGCAGGATTTCACGAATCTGGGCCCTGTGGTTTGGTGATCCAAACAGTTGATCTGATGGATACTAATGTAGATAAGGTACACCCACCAATTCTCATAGGTTGACCTTCAAATATGACACGAAAAGAAGACAACAAGACAGCAACAAGATTTTCAGGGTGCGGGCAAGCTATCAGGTCAATGATTTACATTGCCACATCCATGGGGATGCTTGCATGTGAACAGAATTATCCATTTTCTGAAGAGCAGGACCCTTGGCCCTAGCTCCCATCTTCTTAGTATTATGATATATTGGATTTCTCTTCGTGTCAAGTTCATTTACTGGCAATTACTGTGGTTCAACTTGATTGCTTTTGCCAACTTTTAAACGAAGGAACACCTAGCATCTTGAAGCCACATGGTTGTGTGCAAGTCCGAACATCAGGTGGATCTGCTGCATGGAACCCTTGGTCCACCTGATGATGGTAACAGTATGATATTCGGGCTGGGCATCTTCACTGTGAGTCCTAACCTGATTCATAACTTGGACGTGGCACAAGTTGATCCGTATATAAGAGCAGCTACAGGGGTGTAGAACTAGCAACACTTTGTTTTTCATTAGTAACTCCAAACCTAAAGCTGCTTGTGTTCGGGTGCTTGAATTTGGTGTTGAGTTCTTCACATCTTTGACGAATGGTGTTATCTCAGTCTTCATACGTGTCCAATGTTTGGTGTTATTGTAGATGGATTACAGACTGAGAAGTCAATGTGATTGGATGATTCAAGCCACAGCTTTTGACAGTTGAACATGGTACTATAAACCACTTCCATTTTAATACTGAATGGTGCTAACACAATTGGGACTGTTTTATTTATGGAAAATTTAACAAAAACCCACCTAGGTATATTTTCATTCCTGTCTAGAAGTAGCGCCTACCATGGGGTATCTTTATTTTGAATCAGACTTTCTATATCTCCATTTTTACCCATCTTAAAAGATTGACAAGGTGCCTTACATTGCTCGCCAAACTATTTTTATAAGATACTTGTAGACAGGCTGTTGGATTTAGGTCATGTTTCAACGATCCAAACTATTTTTATGATGGGCCTCATGTGGATGAGTAATGCTCAAAAATTACCCTCATATTGAAAATTTTAATCCTTAAATCATTTAACACTTCATTTGAATATGGAGGACCTCAATTAACTTTTGCTTTGTGAGCCATTTAACCGGAGTTCAAAATCTTCTGCCTTGAAGATTTTTCTGGCAGCCACCATCAGCTCTGATGTTGTCAGATCAATGGTTGGGTTGCCAAACATGACCCAGATCCTATGTTTATAATCCTGACGTATCTTAAGCGCAGTATATGGAACTATTGCGGCAAATGTTTGATTATAGACTGTTGAGGGTTGCTAAGTCCGCAGCTTTCTTTAGATCCAAGTAGTTCATCAAGTGGGTCCCATTATCTAGATGGTGAGAACCATTATTTTAACCGTAGTACAGAAGATCAGCTGTAAAAAAAACTCACATGGACCACACCTACGGGACAATGTAAAATTGTTTGCAAAACCTTTTCAGCTTCACACGGTCTGGCCCGAGTTATTTATCATGGTGATACAGCACATGGCAACCCACATGCAAAAACCTATGGTCAGCATTACATTCCCACTGTTCCATGTGGTGTGACTAATCTGAGGCGAATTTTTTTCTTTTTTAAAAATAATCTCAGGAGCTAATATCGAGTGATGGACCTGATGAACGGAGTGGGGTTTAAACTTAAAACATGGTCGGCCCGCAGACTGAAGGCATTTCATGGGGTGTGTAAAACTAGCGCTGTTGAGGACTCTGATCCCTTGCCCCCTTTCTCTATCACTTCTTCCACATGTCTAGCACTTGCCATACCCCTAGTGATGTTGGACGGCATCGAGCAGTCTTTTATGGTGAGGGTTTTTTTTTTTTTTGACAAAAACAGGTACGAGGGGTACTTATAGAATGAGTTTTCAGGTTCTCTGCTGGGAGTTCTTTTGGTAATTTTCCCCTTTTATTAGTGTTATTTACTTGTGTCTTGATTCTATCCATCTATGAACAATGCTACCGACTTTGGACAATTTAGATTTAGGTAGATGCCATGCGGTTGGTGGGTCATTGCCATTCAGACAAGTCCTGCGTTTCCCTTCTAGCAAGTAGGGGGCCATGGTTGCGGTGATCCAGACGTGGCCACCAAAAAGAGATACAGCAACAGCCTGCAATCGGGTCCAAGATTGGTTCCTAGGATCATGAAATCTGGGAAGCTTTTAGGCATTGTCCATTTGCAGTGGACGCACCAGACCAGGAACCAGTATTAGTGAGCTGTTGAGAAAGTGAAACCCGACTATACTGTCAGAGAGCCTCAAGTGAAGGAACCTTTAATTCCTTCGACATATTTATCAATAAGCCCAAGCCAAGAGGCAAATTGCCAGCCTCCGTTTGACTGATGCGTTATAATACAATGCTCAGGCTGAGCGTGGGATTTCAGCTTGTAATAGCTGAGACCGGTGTTTTAACTTTTAATTATTGACAATATCAGCCGGTGTTTTAAATATCAACAATATCAGCTGATATATCTCAGGATATATCTTGTATCCCACCTGTAGGGGTACACATTTAACCGGTAGAACCGTGGAACCGGATCGGAACCGTTGGATTGGTCCAGTTTGGTCCGGTTCTAAACAGCACCGGTTCCGGCTCCAGTTCCAAAATTGCAAGAACTGTTGGATACGGTTCGGTTCCGGTTTACGGGCATGTAGAACCGAACCGAACCATCGACCCGAACCGTGGAGCCGATCTGTTGAACCATGGCCCAGAACCATGGATCTGAACCTTGGATCCAAGCCGTTAATCCCAACCAGATACACGTGTGCAAAATCTAAGCCAGTCAGGTGTTCCCCACTATTTGGCCGCATTTTCTCGAAAAAAAAAACTCTGTAACAATCTTGTGCACCTCACGTGCACAATAAATATGGATAATTGGCCAATCTCATCCCAACCACCCATTTGTTTCGTGACAGGTGGGTCCCACACGATAGCCAGATGTTCATGGCTTTTCAGACAAAACAGCTACAGACTGGAGCGTCCCGTGAACGAATCCGATCAATCATGTGTGCCTCATTTCCACATGTGAGTTTCTCGAGTGCACTTAATGTGCGTGTGAGTTTAAAGTTCCAATAAAGGCCTTTCAAAATTCAAACCACAAACCCATTTACGCAGGGAGGGAACTCAAAATTACACAGAGAAGATGTAAAGTAACCATCAGATCTCTCGCATGTTTTCTATGTTAGCACGTGTGTGAGCATTCAAATAGCAAAAGTACGCCCAAGCGGGTGTATTTCTTGGATCAGCAGGTCCAATCTCATATTCCCCAAGTTATTTTTCCTCTCTAGCAATTCCAGTACAGAGTTCTAATGCTACCCGCAATGTCTCTCCCCCCTAATCTCCACCTAATGTTCTCAGTGTTGTTGACTCCACGCTAACCCATGGCACGCCAATCAGGCCTCCTCAACGTCAACCTACTGATGAGCAACAACTACGCCTGATTTCACCCTCAGCGTGCGTGTTGTTGAAGTAACCACATTGAATCAGTTTGGAACCGTGGAACCGATCCGGAACCGAACCGGTTTTCACGGTCCGGTTCTGGTTCTGGTTCGGTTCTAGTGGGCTAACGGTCCAGTTCCGGTTCAGAAAATCCCAGAACCGTTAGGAACGGTTCAGTTCCGGTTTTACCCCAAAAACGGACCGAACCGACCCGTGTGCACCCCTACCCACCTGTGTAATACGAAACGCATAGGTAGTGCGATATATCGCACATGTTCTTCGATCTGGTGAGCATTTCAAATTTCAATCCTTTTTCATGTTTTGCATAATAAATCATAGATTGAGAGCTTCAATTTTGAGATTTGGAGGAGATGGGCCGAATTGCGGAAAATTGAAAAAAAAAAATAAAAAATTCTCAATTTCTCACAAATCGTTTGCAATCTTTGTGTCTAAACATAAAATTAAACATGTATATAACCTGATCTAGTGATTCTTCTTTTGCTTTTGAATGCATTGCTTGTGTTTTCACATGTCTCCTTACATTTATAAATTACATGAATATACTTACATCATTTCAGTTAGACGGCGCATAGATTAGGGACCCCATACAAAGAAATCCTCTAATATGTAATTGTTTTTTGTAATTTTTAATTTATAAGTGTATTGATGTCTTTTTAACAATCACTAAATTTTTATTGAAAATATCAACTAATTTCCCAATGTTACCCCATGTTTCCAACAACAGTGATACATTACACGATACAACCAATATATCCCATGCGATAACCGATACATATGTATCCATATCCCAAGAATGCGATACAAAACGCAATACTGATATTTCGAACACTGGCCGGGACCATGGTTTAGTAATTCAAACAGTTGATAAATGGGCCTCATTTCTTATGGTCTGTTAACCCAAAATGCCCCAGATTGGAAGAACCAAAGCTATAGCATATTGAGAACTGATCACACAGGAAGGTAACCACTAAGTCGTACCGGACCTTTACCACCAACTTGCCATTTACCCCATCGAAATGGCAGACCAAAAATAAGATGGTTGCACTCATCAGGTGGCCCTTGACACAACATACAGGTGTGGACAATCAAGGAGCATTTAGTCTGACCATAGACTAAGGGGTGACCTTCATGATGGGGCCTACCATTTTCATGGTATTGAAAATATAGTTGGCAAATAAAATTGCAGCTTGAATCCACTGCTCAGTTCATTCCAGAAAGAAAGAAAAGGTGCCAGTCTGATGGTGGTCCTCACAGGTCCTGGGAATTCGGTAAAGAGGAAAACATTGGCAGCTGAAAACAAGGGTCCAATAATTAACGCTCTTCAAATAGGATGACTGCAGCATAATTTAATTCACATTTAGACCCATTTAAATAAGGCAACATAACCACCTCTTGAAGGAGGATGTTGCAGCAAGCAAAAGGCATTCATGAAAAACAAACTTGTTCCCTCACCTCTTACAAATACAAGAATGGATGATCCGACCAGCTCTAGTGCAAAGGATTTCAATTCAAATGCCCACACCAGTCCTAGTACAAAGGATTTCCAATACCCAGAAGCACTTGCATGTTTTTCTTCCTTTTTTTTTTGGAAGATTGTGCATGTTTCTCTTATTCTCTTCCTTAAGAAAACCAGAGGTTGCTGGTTACCATCATGGTAAGAAATATCAACTGTACATGGGAAGCGCTCCATCTGAAAACAAAAAAAAATTGTAATCCAGAACCATGTCAGCTTTTTGTGAACTGGAGCGATCACTTCACCTTTTGTCATCAGTATTCCACACATTGAATCTGTAACTTACAAATTCTGTAGTACTTTGGCACCAATAGTTATCCAGCACAAGAAAAGCTACAATTGGAAAGTGCCCAACTCCTGACGATGCCGTGTAAGCACTACTTTCCTTTCACCCACCCATATTAACCGATAAGAGAGGTCAAGATTATGGATCAAGAGTTTCAAACTGTCTGCATCACCAAATTCCCTTGTTTTCTCCTGCAACAGAGATCCAAAGATGATTCTCAATAATAGAATGACAATTCTTTCACTGAAATCTTAGTTTCGTCAAACGCATTGAAACTTCTATGCACAAAACAATAGTTGGTGATCTGGAGTACATGGAAAAGAAATAACAGTTTTGTATTTCTGATCAATCTCAAAGGAGTACATGGACAAAAACCACAAACAGCAGAGGTCAACTAGAACTTTTTCAATATAGGTAAGTTCCTACTGACATACTGTATTTGAATTGATAACAGTATAAGAGAACTGGGAAAAAATAACTTAATTTTTATGAATGGCAAAAATTTATCTTTACCAGTGGCAACACTTGGAGAGAAAAGGTAGGGACAGATGCATTATTAAAAGCAATGACCAAAGGGTATTGGTTAAGGACGATGAGATCAATGAGAGGTGGAGAAGCTATTTCCAGAACTTATTAAATGACAACCACTATAAGATAGAAGGAATCATTATCTCAAATGAGGTTGGAGCCCATGGATACTTTTGTAGGATTAGGATATCCGAAGTGAAAGGAGCTTTGATAAAGATGAAATTAGGAAAGGCCCTTAGACCTAATGGTTTGTATGCCGATAGAGGTTTGGAAGTGCAAAGGAGATCTTGATTTATTCTGGTTGACAAAGTTGTCCAACAAGGTTGTAAGATCAAAGAAAATGCCAGACCAATGGAGGAAAAGCACTGGTGCCTATTTACCAAAATACCAAAATAAAGGGAAGGGGGAGAGAGAGAGAGAGAGAGAGAGAGAGAGAGAGAGAGAGAGCTGCATTAAATATCGTGAGATTGAACTTGCTGCATTAAATATCGTGGGATTGAACTTACTATTGAACTTGCTGCATTAAATATCGTGGGATTGAACTTAATGAGTCATGCTGCATTAAATATTGTGGGATTGAACTTAATGAGTCATACTATGGAACTTTGGGAGACAGATCGAGCAAATATTAAGGCATAATACGAATGTAACAGAAAATCATATTCGATTCATGCTAGGAAGCTCGACCATGGAGGCTATTTTCTGACTTAGCCAACTGACGGAGAAATACATGAAGAGGAGAAAGGATCTCTACATTGTCTTTATTAACTTAGAGAAACATATGATAGGATCCAGTTCCATGGTTCAGTGGTAGACAGGTTCTGTTTCAACAGTGAGATCATGGGATTGAGCGCCCATGTGGTGTGCGTGTGTAGGTGGGTGGGTGTGTGGTGCAGGTGTGTGTTAAAAAAAAAAAAAAAACAGAAAGCATATGATAGGGCCACTACAGAGTTAATCTAGTGGGTGTTAGGATATATGTACATGATTGAGAATATTTGTGAGTGATGACAAATGTGAGGACTACGAGTGGAGAGAAGTGAATTTCCAATTGCTGCAGACTTGTGCCAGGGATTGGCATTGAAACTGTATATTTTTGCATTGTTATAGTTGAATTAACGAGGCATTTACAGGAAGAAGTCCCGTGGTGTCTACTGTTTGCGGATGACATAGTTTTAATTGACAAGATGCGGGAGGGAGTAAACCCACTGCTAGAACTATGGACATATGCTTTAAAATCTAAAGTTTTCAACATTAGACAAACTAAAACATAAATAGAATGCAATTTTAGTAACAATAGAAGTGGAAATTAGTCGAGATGAATTAGTTTAAGTTTGTTGACCAGGAAATACCCCAAAATGACCATTTTCAATATGTTGGATCAAGAATTCAGAAAAGCCAAGAGATTGAGGAGGATGTTGCCCATAGAAATAGAGCTAGTGGATGAAGTGGAGATGTCCACACTGTTTCTTGCTCTTCCATTAGACTGGATTTCCTCCTACTAATCTACAATATGCGGGAATGGATCATCTATTTGCTAAGGAATATACCCGGTTTGCATTTGAATATCCTGTGACCCGAAGATGACCATTCTGTTTTTACAAAATTCCTTGAATTGGTGTTCCTTCCAGGTAACCCAAAATTTGAATAACTATTTTTTTGTGAGGTACTCTTGGAGAACTCATAAATTGGCTCACTACTGTTACCGCATAGGATATGTTTGGTAGAGTAATAGTTGAGTAAATAAGCTTTCAAACCAATCTGTTGTATCTCCCTGGATCCTCCACTGCATCTCCTTGATCGCGTACAAGATTGTGAGTAGGATCCATTGGATTGTCAATTAGCTTGGTCTCAAGAAGACCCATCTCCACTGGTAAATCCAGAACATATTTTCGTTGAGATAGATTAACTCCTTTAGATCTGGCTACTTCTATACCAAGGAAGTATTGAAGATAACCTAGCTCTTTTGTGAGAAAATCCTGTTAAAGATAACTTATTTAGTTCTTCAATCCCCATGTTGTCGTTTTCAATAACAACAAAATCATCAACATATACTACAAGCACAACGAGACCTAAGATACCCTTCCATAAAATTATTTTTTTTTTTTAAAAAAAAGAAAGATCAGCATGATTTTGAACAAAGCCACAATTTAATATAACCTTGCTGAACTTGTCAAACCATGCATGTGGAGGCTGTTTTAACTCATATATTGTCTTTCACAAATTACACACTTTGTTAAGACTCCCCCTAAGCAACAAATCCAGGAGGTTGCTCCATATAAACTTCATTTGTAAGATCACCAAGAAGGAAGGCATTTTTTTTACATCAAGTTCAAAGAGAAGTCAGCCATGATCAACGGCTACAGACGGTATACCCCGAATGGACTTCAACTTGGCCACAGGAGAGAAGGTATCTGATGCAAGACAATCAACCACTTGCTCTAAAAGCTCAAACTGTTAGAGTATGGTGAATTAATCCTTTTTATCTCATAGCCCAGGCCCCACATTGCATGAGTTAGGACCTCGGCCAAACCCCCTTCGTGGGCCTCATATCACATGGGCTGCACACCTCGTGCATCCCCGCATCTCAGAGGCCACCCTGCTTGAGCCCAGTGTGAAATGCGCATTAATCACCCCCGGTGAGGAGTCTTGAACATGAGATCTCCCCCGTGGGCCCCAAATCACATGGGTCACTCACCTTGAGTGTGTCCCCGCATCCCACGGGCTACCCCACTCGAGCCCGGTGTGAAAATGCCCCTCCATTAGTTTCAATGTAATCACCACCAAGTGAGTGAGTATATCCCTTAATGACTAGGCGAGCCTTCAACCGTTCAACTATATAGTCAGGATAAAACTAGATTATGTAAACACATTTGCAATCCATAGCACGTTTACCAGCCAGAAGTGATAAGTTCCCAAGTGTCGTTCTGATGAAGTGCATCAATCTCTTCTTCCATAGCCTGTTTCCTCCCCTTATGTAACAAAACTTCCCCTGATGACTTGGGAACAAAGCGAGAAGAAAAGAACAGGGCAAAGTTGCCAAATTTTGGAAATAAGCAAAGAAAGGCATATTTGGAGATGGGATTAGTACCAAGGTATCCCGTATCGGTATTGGTTGGCGTAATGGTGCCCTCCGATACCGATACGGATACGAGGGTGTGACGGCGATACGGAGGCGTAACGGCCCGTAACAGTGCAAATTTATTTAAATTTTTTTTTTTTTTGCCAAAAAAATATGAAAAAATATGGATTAAATCTGGAATATTCTAAGCATTCCAAATATGCATTCATTTATAAATTAGAACATGTTTATGGTGGTGTAACGATCCACTCTTTGGTGAGAAGTTGAATCAAACTGTTTGATTAATTTTTAAACCAGGTAACTTGAATTTGACTACAAAATTCATAT
The DNA here is from genome assembly GCF_029962835.1 of Magnolia sinica. Classification (NCBI taxonomy): domain Eukaryota; kingdom Viridiplantae; phylum Streptophyta; class Magnoliopsida; order Magnoliales; family Magnoliaceae; genus Magnolia; species Magnolia sinica. Next base: position 263,351 of record NC_080577.1, read on the forward strand.
ATTTAATTTTCTAAATATCTAATTTATATACTTAACAACTTGATATCATTTCTCCCAATAGTTCTTTAAAAAAATGAAATTAAATTCAGGTAGATGGCGTTGCCAATTTGGGGCTGACTTGGGGGACCAATCTATGCTCCAAAGCAGCCTCAAATTCATGCACTTTATTGTCATTATCCCACTTATGAATTGGTGGACATTTATTGGATAGTGAATCATGAAAAAAATCAAAAGGCCCTATTTTAAAAAATAAAAGTCCACAAATTAACAATTAAAACTATTCAAACAATTTGATTTTGGCATTGTGAGTTAACAATTGCAGTCCATAATTTAATTGCTAAATTTTAAGTTAATATATGCCTTGTGTACAATTTTTTAAGGCTCAAATTAGGCAGGACTCGGATTGTGAAGTGTAGGACGCGTCAAAGTTTTTTGGGCCCCACCCGTGATGAATATGTTATATCCACACCGTCCATCCATTTTGCCAAATAATTTTAGGGCATGAGCCCAAAAATGAGGCACATCCAAAGCTCAAGTGGACTGCACCATAAGAAACAACAATAATTAAACGTTCACCATTAAAATTTTATTGGGGGCTACAAAAGTTTTAGATCAAGCTAACATGTGTGTTTTCCCTTCATCCACGTCAGTGTGACCCAATTAATAGGTTAGATTGAAAATAAACATTACAGTGGACCTTAAGAAATTTTTAATGGTGAGCATCCTATAACCACTGTTTCCTATGGTGTGGTCCACCTGAGATTTGGATATTCCTAATTTTTTTGATCCTGACCTAAAATGACGTGGCAAAATGGATGGACGACATGGATAAAATATATACATCATGGTGGGGCCCACTCGGGTCTGATCAGATTGGATGGAAAATAAATGTTACCGTGGGCCCTACGAATTGTTTAACGGTGAAAATCATTATCTCCGCTGCTATTTTTGGTGTGGTCCAGATGATCTTTGGATATAATTCATTTTTTGGGTAGTGCTTTAAAATGATCTCTGAAAATAGATGAATGGTGTAGATGTAATAAATACATCATTGTGGAGCCCATATAACTTTGATCTCCTTTGAACCGTTCATACAACTCGGAGCTTGAGGAGTGTCAGCGCTCGTCTTAGCGTGACACGTACCTATAGCAGCTAGCTGGTGCGTGGTACACCTACAAATTTTATTTATAATATAAAAAAAAGGGAGAAGGAAACCGAAAAGGAAAAAAGAGGGAGAGAGAGAGAGAGAGAGAGAGAGAGAGAGAGAGAAGAAGAAGAAGAAGAACAGGAAGAAGGCCGCAACCGCAGCCGCAGCTGCCCAAGAAGAAGAAGAAAAGAAAGGAAAAAAAGGTAAGTTTTTTTTTTTTTTTCAAGGCCCGTAACAGCCGTTATGGTCACAGAATTCCGTAACGGCCGTTTCGACCCCGTATCGCGTAACGGTGTCGGCCGTTACCGTTATGTATCGGCCTACACGGCCGTATCGTAACAGATACGGGACACCTTGATTAGTACATGTATGCTTACCTTTTCTTAGGGAAATAGAATATCAAATGTATCTAGAGAACTCACTAGACCACAAGTCTCTAAAGAAGATATATTCGACGACACGTCATGATCGATTGTACCATTTGTCTGTTTTTGTCATAATTACACCTTCAACGGAGGCTTTAGTGGGAATGAAAGAGGTAGTTGATGATGGAGGTTGGATGTCTTCGTTGACCACAATAGGTATAGGAACAATTTATGTATCAAGAGATTTACTATCTTTTGAAAAGAACGGGATAGACAAAAGGAAAGGTAACATTTGCACATACAAATTGTTTTTGAAATGATGGACTATAACAACAATAACCCCTTGTGTGCCAGAATATCCAAGAAAAAATACATTTAACTGCTCAAGGATCAAACTTGGACATACTCTAACTGATGGACAAAACAAACACATCTAAAAACATTAGTAGGTAGAGCAAGCAACAAAATATCTAAGAACAAAACTTGATGAGGTGATTAACCATTTAAAACATATGAGGACATCTGATTTATCGAAAAATAGGTTGTGAGTATTGCATCACTCCAAAAACTCTTAAAAACATTCATGTGAATAAAGAGAGCACCAATTACCTCAAGAAGGTGAAGATTTTTTCGTTCTAGAACCTTGTTTGGTTATGGGGTGTGTGCGCATGATATTTGATGTAGGATTCTTATATATATATATATATATATATATATATATATAGAAGCTAACTTAAAAGCTTGGGGCATGTACTCATCGGCATTATTAGACCAAAACACAGATACTCCCAAATTAAATTGATTTTACACATCCAACACAATGCACACGTCACCTTAGACAGAAGAATCAGCTCACATGTCCACTATTTCCAACTGCCTTAGTCACAAACACAACATCCAACATGGGCAAACAGCCCACATGTTTGCAACGATCACATGTGAGGTTATATCATTCAAGAAGTCGATGCCTTCATTCCCCCACATGCGGATCATTACGAAAGGCCCGGTAGACAAAAGAAACCCTAGGTTTCTTAAGAAATTTTCAGCACAAGCAAAATAAAAGACACTAAAGGATAAAAGAAAAGAAGAAATTAGAAGATTTGGAGGAGAAGGATCAGAAACGATGAAGCTCTGATACCATGAAAAATATTGGAAAGAAAGATGGAATAGAGAAGAAGAAAGAGAGAGAAGAGAATGGACTGAAGTTAGGGTCCCACCACCCCCCCCCCCCCCCGGGCCCAAAAAATTATAAATGTTTCATAATTACAAAAATACCATTAAACGAAAGCAAAAATCCCCCCAATGGCCTAGACCATTCATTAGCACTTTCTATTCATTTTCTTTGTACTTCCCTTCCATTTGAACCTCAAGAAGAATAGCCTAAATTTGCTAGTTAGCTTGTACCAATTAGCAACTCGAGAGGGTTCACACAAACTTTTTAGCTATGGAAATGGCTTTTTAAAACAAGAAGGATCTTTCAGATTGAGTGGCCGCCATGATAAAAGAAAAGTCATGCGCAAGTTTTCATGAAGCATGATTGGAGAAGCAACTTGACCAATTAAACCATGGGCTGCTATTTGTTGCAACTTTGAGTTAACAGCTTTGATCCCACCTTATCTAACTAGAAAGGAAAACACAAGGCCAAGATAATCCTAACGAAATAGATGTGGATTAAAATGCATAACAAGAATGAGGTAGATGTAAATTCTTTTTTTTTTTCCTTTTTTTCTTCTGCCTTTTCTTCTTTCCTTTTTCTTTTTTTTTATAGAAAAGCAAATTAAAGGCCAAATCAAAGATACAAATTTGCAAACGTGAGGAAATAAACTGATTGCGTTTGCAATTTCTGGAGAAACATGAACTCATGATCGTGGATAAGTCTTTTTTTAACACAAAGCGAACTATGCAACACAGACATCTCATGATCATCTTCCAAATATTGCTGGGATAAACACGCTTGTTGAACAATGATTTTTAAAAATTTTATTATATAAGCTGTACAGACATGGCAGCATGTCAGGTTTCACATTGCAACCATTACTGACAAATGTGTCCTTGTCTAACTTGCCTAACTTACATAGTATGCAAATAAAAAAGAACTTTCACTATAAGCAAATAATAGAATGGCTAGTATAATTACCGGTGAAACGTTTGGACTATCATGTGCTATTATGCTTGCCATTATGCTTGACCGAGAAGAATTGGGTGAAAATCCTTCCCATGGAGGAACAAAAATCAGTTTCGTGCATTGAACAGGAACAATATTTCTGCTGAGCTTCTCCCACCATCCAGTTCCCAGTGACCACCACCTAATCATCAATCCATGCTCAGAGAAAGCGACTAGACCCTGCAATAAGAAGATAATTGATTAGAATAACTTTTGGAAAATCTAGGTTAACACATCTGATGCACATCATAGTTTTCTTGACGATGAACCTGCATGATTACTTTAAGACTCGAACTAATTCAATGGTATGCATAAAAGGTAATGTTAGTGGGAGGTTGACTATGCTGGTAGGAATATGGTGTCTTTGGTGAGAAAGGAACGATTGGTGTTTCAGAAATAGAAAAAGGTCAGCTGTAATCGTTTTTAGTAGGGCCAAATTCAAGGTTATGGAATGGGCTTCAGCTTCAAATGTTGTGAGCCATTTTCCACTTTCTTGGCGGTTGTTGTAATTGTGTTGTACATTTGTATGTTACACTTTTGGCCTTTTTAATAATATTGTCAATGTTAAAAAAAAAAAAAGTAATGTTAGTGTTGTGTGCCCTGCAAAACCAATGTGTCAATCTCAACCGTTCATTCGATGATCTTGACTGTAGATCACGATGACCATAGTTCCTGCATGAACATGTCATTAGTGCCATGACCAGTATATGGGTATATCTTAAATCGTATATGTATACAAAGGAAAGGAATTCCTCTGGTTGTTCTTGGGAACTTGAGATTGGGCACAACAGCCGCTAGTCAAGGGAGATTTGTGTTCCATGGATCTCAATACCATGTTATTTCATGATTGCCTAGTAGGTGGTAGGACAAACATGTGGTTGCTATTATATGTTTTCATCCTGTGTGTGGTAACCGATGACGAATTGGAATGAAAGGTCTCCACCATTAGGCTTGACAACAAATTGGTGTGCTTGCTTCCTTGCATAGGATGCTTGGGAATTGAATTGTGGTATTAGACTTGTTGGACACTTGCATTGGAGGATCAATTCAAGCCTCTAGACTAGAAGACCCATCATGCTTGGACTATGATCAACTTATGTATGTACTAGTTTTGACTAATCCTTAGACCTGAGGATGTATGGGGAGTTCAAGTTCCTGATGTAATGTGATTTGGCTCGTCCTACAAAGTTAATTGTAGTGGCTTAAATATTCATGTCGTTGGGTTCATACAATATGATACAGTTGAGGTCCATATGATTCAATAAGGGATACATTGGTCTCCTTGGGACACTCTTATGGCTAAGATCCGGTAAATCAAATCATCTATCAATTAGTTTTTCACTCGTACCAATACCTCAAAAGCCTTTAAATGGTTTCTGAACGTTTTAAATCGTTGATCATTTTGTTTTAACCATTAAGACTTTTTTTTTAACACATGCACTCACACCCCACACACACCCACGCACTCACACCACAGTGGTTTTTCACCACAATAGGTACTCAAACCCATGATCTCGTGTTGAAACTCATTCGAGTCTACCACTAAGGCATGAGTAAGGACCCATTAACCATAAATGTTTTTCATCACACTTAATGGTAATTCCAACGGTTGAGACATTGTGGTCCATCATTTGATTTGCATGGGAATTGGACTAAGGATGGATGGCCATGTTCAATGGAGGGATAAAGTCAATTTGGGTATGGTTAGGTACGATTACAGAAAGTAGATGTGGTGAGGCATACTAGTCTCTCCTTGAAAGCTTGACTCCTCGTAATTAAGATCATATCCCAAAGGGAGTACAAAAGGAGAGAGAGAGAGAGAGAGAGAGAGAGAGCCTAGGACATCCGTACCCCCTAGGGCATCACTAGATAGAGAGATAGAGAGACGTGAGAAGAGAGAATAAAAGTGAGAAACTTCTTTCCCTCCTTCCCTACGTCCACACGCCCAAACGTATCGGGTCCACTGTGTGTGTCTACGTGGGTGGCCCTAGCCCCGCTCTTGGGTTTACGTGTTGGCTCTCCTCTCCTCGTCTGAGATAAATTTAGGAGAAAACCTTCTACTTTGAAGGTATGGCATCAGCATTCTAACTGTTTTCAACAGTGGCGATCAAAAGGCATCTCTAAACCTGAAATCTTTGATTTTAGTTTTCTGTAGAAAGTTGATAATATCTAAATGGTGATCATTGGGCTTAATCAACTAATCCGAACCTTTGAATTTTTTTTTAACATTTCCAAAACTCTAACAGGTAATAACTAGAACGTATCTCTCAAACAAAAATGAATAAATAAAAAAATAAAAAAAACGTGATGGTATTACTTGTTTAAAATACAAAAATGTACGTGTAGAAAGTAGGAGCATCAAACAGAGACTCCTAGCTAAGTTAATTGTCACCAGATGGAGGAGAGGATTTAACAAGAAGGGATGCTCATTGGAAAAGCCTTGGCAATTGAAATCTGGAAGGTCCACCTAAACAACGGGAAAGTGTTGTGAAAAGAGTATGCTAAAAATTTCCACACATCAGAAGTTCAAGACAGACCAACATACATGGGCGAAAGTTTGGGGTACATGCACTCTCAAAGTGATGCATTTTGTTGGTGATGGGGACAAGGACCTACTCGGGTGTACCCGAGCTGGAGACAACCACCCATATCAGCGCAACTTTCTTTGTGGATGGGAAACGAGTTTCAGATGGGGCCCGCCAGGCCATTTTGAAGACCCCACATGCATTGGATGTGCATCAGGAAGACCCCACTTTGGTATGATGCATGTGGGCTACTTAGGAGACCATTTTAGTCATAAGATTTCTATTTTGTGTTAATTTGACCGTTGGATCTTGTCAATCATGCCATCGGGCCACCAAATCTTCCTAATCTGGGCCCCCTGTACTTTGATCTTGCTTTCTTTATGTTTTTTGTTATTTTTAGGATTTATTTTATGGTTGAGATTGATAATAAATGTTTTAGTTTTCTTATTTTGGATGATGGGCCACTTCACTTAAGTGGCATAGTTGTAATTATGCTGAATTTTTAATTATAAAACCACAGGGGGGGTGGAGTTCCAACCCTAGTGGTGTTATTAAGAAGGGAAAAAAAAAAAAAAAACCGAGAAGCTCTCTTGTGTGAAAGAATTTTTCAACTTGTGTTTTAGGGTTTGTGAGAAACCCTCCCTTCCAATTGAATTGTGGAAGGGTAAAAGCTTGTTTGGTGGTGGATTCCCCAAGGTACGTCATTCCTCTTCCTCTTCTTCGAAATATATTCTTCTTCTTACATCCTTCCTCTCGCTTCTTCCAAAGGTATTCTTCTTATTCTTCTTCTCTTGTCTTCTTCTTTTCCTTTCCATTACAATCTTCTAAACCCTAGATCCTTTGAATCCCTAAAAACCCCGTTCTTAAATTTTTCATCAATAAATCCAAAACCCTAATCAAAATCTGAATTTTTTTTATTTTTATTTTTGTGAAACTTTTCCAAAACCAGAATTTTGCTTGCATCATTATATATCCACGTGGTTATTGCACTACCTACGCTAGATTAGAGATCCCAACTTCCAAGTGGCCACTCTTGAACTATTTTATATTTTCGCGCAAAGTGTATATGAAAACCTAGGATCTTCATGTTATAAATCTGAATTTCCGAATCTATTATGAGAATATGCTTTGCTTGATTTTACATGATTGATTGCTGAAATTAATGTGTAATTGATATCTCATCTTGCATCCTACGATAGTTTCCATCATCCTACATCAGTTGGGTGGCCACAGGTAACAAATTATCACATTTGACAATCTGAAAAGGAGAAATTGCTCCCCGACAAAATGTGCGCTTCATGTGTCATAATGAGGAAGGATCAAAAGATCATCTCTTCCTTCATTGCATTGCAGCCTCCTCCATATGGTCTTTTTTTCTTCCAACTTTTGGAAATAGATTGGGTCCAACCCAACTTGGGGTTGAATCTCATGGACATTTGGGGTGGCAAGCCTTCAAGCCTAAAGAAAAATTTCCATGGAGGATGCTACCTGTAGCCACTATGTAGAGTATATGGAAGGAGAGAGAAATTGTAGGATATCTAAGTCCAAGCAATCAAGTTTATTCAAAGTTATCAAGAAAGCATAAGGATCAATGGTCAATTGATGGTCAAATTGCCAGAATTTAATGGATTTCAAAACCTGGCCTCCTTCGTAATTGGAGAGTAGTTGTCCAAAAGCCATCTCCTTTTGTCGAATGGAATGCCTCTCCGTCAGGGAAATAGAAGCTTAACATTGGAAGGAGTTCTAGTTAAATCTTAGGGAATCTGGAGTGGGAGGGGTTTTAACAGATGAACATGGTGTCATTAAGTAATCCTTTCCAAAACCAACACAAAAAGGAAACTCCAATAGGGCTAAAATTCTTGGTCACCAAGGTTGGGAACCGAATCTTTGTTGATCATGTTAGTGTTTCAATGATAGTGAAGGGCAATTCTCCAAATGAAATCACTTGTGCATCTGGGAAAGGTGATCCTCCATGGTAACCTTCATATCCAACTCCATTTTTTTAGAACAATGATGATATATTTTTAAAAAAAGGTCAAAGCCAAAGCATACAAATATACAAAAGTACAACACCCTCCCAGCAAAAGACCCCTCAAACTCGAGAAGAGAAGATTGAAAAATCTAAGCTTCACCCAATCCTTCAAATTAAGAGTTGTTGATGCGAACATCAGTGGTGCGCCCTTTAGAGTGTACTAGAGGAGGAGGCATCACCGACGGAGTACCAGAGCGGAAGAGTTGATGTGGATGGACGAAGGGTCCTTCGGACCCACTTTATGACGCACTACAAGTGCAGGAGCGGCATGACTACACCCCGACCATAGATCCATGGGTCGGATTTCACACCCTACCACATGGGTGTTTTATTTTTGGACTTTTTTGTTATTTTTCTTGTTTCAGGGGCTTTATTGCAACTTTATTTTTCGTCTTTTTGTTATTTTTCTTGTTTCTAGGGGCTTTAGTGCACTTTTACTTTTTCCATAGCTTATATATACGTTGTGAGGAACCCTATTTTCGTAATTATTGAATGAATAAGAATTCGTCTATTTTCTTCCTCTTTATTCAAGAGATTAGGGCTTCAGGATTGGCCCTTGGGTGTTGAGGATTCCACCCCGATTTCGGGTTTCCCTCTTTCTAAGATCTTCGAGGTGCAGGTAAAGGTAAGAATCATCCTCCTCCTTTTCTTTTGACGACAAAGGACCTATACCTTCTTCATCTCGAACCCCTCATACTTCACCCCTTTCGTTTCTCTCTGGATACCCCTTTCTAGTTCAAACGGAAAAGAGGGATGGTTAGTCGGTAGAATCAAATCCAAGCTTACTCGTGGACTGACTTATACTAGATCTAGGATATCCTCATATCCCGAGGTCCTCCATTTTTACTGTTTACGTGATCTTATGCTAAAGGGCATGATCCTGATAGAATAACTTCATCTTTGTGTTGAGATTTACCTAATTCCTTTGTCTGGAAATAGTTAGTTAATTGGTATATTTATTTAAATATTCTTTGACCTGATTATACATGCATCTAGGGTTAGGTTATCACATGTCCCTGCATCAGTTGCCATATTAAAGACTTGCACCGGGCCTCTCATTTTGTTGTTGAAGCAACGTTGATTTCTTTCCCACCATAAAGCCCAAAGGGTTGCTAGCAAACTTAATAGCCACAACCTTTTTCTTTCTTTGCCCATCCCCCCATTGTGCCATGCAATGAGAAATTCCTCCATTGTCTTCAGGAACACCCTTAGAACCCTAAAGAATTGGAGAAGAAGACCCCATACCTCCCTAGAAAATAAACAGTGAATGAATAAGTGATCCACCGATTCCTCATCTTTGAAGCACATCATGCAAACGTTAAGGAGATACATGTTCCTCTTATAAAGATTGTCTATCATTAGCACTCCGTCCACGCCTACTAGCCAACCAAAAGCCGCCACCTTGAAAGGAACACCGTATTGCCAAAGGAAAGTTGTTGCCACCACCTCAAAATTTTCGACCGATTCACTCAGGAACCTATAGAATGATCTAACTGAGAAAGATCTTATCTTGGACATGAGCCATTTCAAGGAATCCACTTCAGAGAGCATAGGATAAAACTTTGATAACCACTCAAGCAATAGCACCAACTCTTCAAATTCCCCATCCGAAAGATTTCTTCTAAAAATTGGCATCCATATGACTTCCTCCCCTCTTATTAAAAAACAATTATTCACCATCTCCCCCTCCTCCCTAGCTATCCTTGATAAAGATGGAAATCTCTCACTCATCCTCACCTCTCCCGCCCACCTATCTTCTCAAAATCTAATTCTATTACCATCCCCCAAATGAAAGCCTATTCCCTCCCACACTCTCTTTCAATGACGCCACCAATTTCCACAAGTAATAACATCGATACAAGGATGAAGACTTTGTCCGCCACCCCCCTTCCTCTACCCCATATTTTTTTTTCTATTACCTCCCTCCAACCCAAACCTCCATACCCATTTCTCCAATAGAGCTAGGTTTATCTCTTCCAACTTTAAGATCCCTGCTCCTCCTTAAGCAGTTGGTTTACAAACATCTTCCCATTTCATTAGATGGAATTTGTGCTTCTCCCCCGACCGTTCCCATAAAAGATCCCTTCTTCGTCTCTCCAATGCCTTGAGAATGGATTTTGGGCACTAAAAAAGAGGCATAAAATAGACTGGAATATTCGACATTGATGATTTAATCATTACCATCCTCCCACCCACAAATAAGAACCATGACTGCCATTTTGAGATCTTTCTTTCACACCTTTCGATAACTCCGTCCCACGTGCTCCGTTGGTCTCCCTATTCATAATGGTAGCCCCAAGTATGTTGTTGGAAAAGAAGCTTCCCTACACCCGAACACCTCTGCAAAAGCCCGCACCTTTTCTTTGGGAATGCCTACCCCTAAGATCTCACTTTTAGAAATATTGACTTTTAAACCGGAAACCACCTCAAAGCTTACTACAATCGAGTGTAGATTTTATACAAAATAGTCATCCACCATGCACAATAAGAGTCTATCATCCGCATACTGTATATGAAAAATCCGAAATTTTATATTATCCACCCTAAAGCCTTTTCCCAATCCCACCTGCACCCCTCCATCTAACATTTTACTAAGGGCCTCCATAATTGTGAGGAAAAGGAATGGGGATAAACGATCACTTTGACGTAGTCCACGAGAAGCCGTAAAAAAAACTTTTGGCGAAGCATTCACCAATATGAAGAATTTTGCCGAATTGACACAAGTCCGAATCCAAAATAGCCATTTTGGGTCACATCCTAATCGGCCCAACATATAATCAAGGAATGACCAATTCACACGATCGTAAGCTTTTTCCACAACAAGCTTGCAAACCATACCTTCCTCCCCTCTCCTATAGTAGGAATCGACACATTCATTGGCCAAGAGAGATCAATCTACTATTTGTTCACAGGGAGACTAATTGCATTCTAGATTCTCTAAGAGCCCTTAGGCTCTACATTTGTATTGGCCCACCACCCACCTTCCATTGCCTTGTATTTTGCCCTTTAGAGCTAATAAAACTTTTGTTACCCTTTAAAAAAAATAATTGGGGGGGGGGTTGAGCGCAGCAGCAGCATAGCATCAATGGCTAATTCAAAATTCAGGATGGAAGCTATCGAAGCCTTGACTAGTTTGAAAGGCTTATGGGGATTTATTGATGTTCCAAAAAACCTTGCTTAGGAAGACAAAAGTCATAAGAACGAAATCCAGAAAAGAGGCATTAGATGATCGATTTGGAACTGATATAAACAGAGGCATTAACTGAAGTTACTGAACAGGAAATCAGATAATGTGTGCCATCAATGTTTGCAGTCCTCTTTATGCATGTTGGCAGATTTAGAATGGAAGAAAAGCATAGAAGTGGAAGAGGAAGTCACGTATTATGGAACAATCATGCGGAAGTCAAACTATGGACTTACAATGCAGAGAATGCCAAGGAAATAAGTGAAGCTGGAAATTTGAATTCAAAACTCCTACATTTAACATTGACATATAAAACAATGTGTCCACGGTGGCTGCTAAACATTGGACATATAAAACATTAGCATTTTTTACATCATGATAGCACATAAAGTTAGATGCTAACAAAAGAATTGTGCATCTATGCTACTCTTGAAATATTATATTCATATGTAAGAAAATTTAAAGACATTTCAGGTCATTCTTGGAATCTTCTGTCTTCGTTCCAACTTAAGCTAACATATGGCTTTGCCTATTCTACTATATCATTTTGAGATCCATATTATGTGGTCATGAAAATGTTGAAATGCATATGAGCACATGCACATTTGCACAATGTGTACAAACCAATGTCAAACGGCTTAAATTTGACTCCGAAATTGACCCATCAATCTCCGAGTTTGACTTGTTCAATTCAAAGAGACTCACAGATTTTAAAAAAAAACCTGCTGTTTTGATCATTGGGTCAGTGTTGACAAGGCAACCTCAGCAGCCAAACCAAGTCAACTTGGCCAATGCTCAGGTTAATCAGTGAGTTTCAAACTGTCATATGCTTGGACTAATGTAGCGTACCTCTCCATCTGGTGAAAAGCTCAGTGCTGAAATCACAGCAGTGATCATTGTATCTGACACTCCCCCAAGTAAACTCGGAAGTCCTGGAGGTCCACTTGCATCCAAAACCTTTATTTTTGTCACACTACATAATAAAGAAGTGTAAGTTGCTGGGGGTGAAATAACGTGATATTTACCCAAATCTCAAAAACACGGAAATGTCAAAGAATCAGCATGTTTTGACATGGCTTTGACATTGAAAAATAAGTTAGAAGGTGATTTGAGACAACCAGAGGCATTTTATGATGAAGACAGGCTGACACTCCTGTATTCAGTGCCAACATGTAACCATGGTGCTTCGAAATTTTGAAGTGTCCAGTACCATATATTCTATTCCACACCTCAAATGTTAAGTCTAAGGCGTGGGCTATTTATTTCATTTCAAAACCTCAAAATAACAAAGCCACCCTTCAAATAACAGAGCCACCTTTCAAAATAATAATAATAATAATGATAATAATAACAACAAAGCCACCCTTCAAATGCTTCTTTAGATTCTACCTAAGATGTGGGGCTCTTATATTATGAAAATATTGAAACCACCATCTGGAATTTAAGGCACTGAAAGAAACCCCGAGGAACTCTGATGAAAAGAGGAAATGGAGGATCCAAATAATGAAAGAGGATTCTGACCACAAAAAAAGTTTTAGAAACCATTTCTTATTCTTTTTTCAATTTTTACTAAAAGCAACTCGTGGAAAAGGAATTGTCTTTAATGCCCTACAATTTGAAGACAAACGAAACAAAGCCTAAATATCTACATTTTTTTTTCAAATACCTTTGCATATCATAAATACGAATAGTAGCACTGCAGATATCTCCAATTGCATCGCCAACAGCCAACCGTGTTGATGCCTCATTCAGAGCTACCATTGGAAAAACACGTACAACTTCTCGTAATGCTGCCATGGAGCTTTGGAGACAAGCTCTGCGCATGACAGAGTTCCCATGGTCCATAGTCTGCAAAATAAAGTTTACAGCCTGCAAGATAAACACTCTCTCTGTAAAATAAAGTATAGAGCCTGAAACAAAGATGTGTGCACACAAGCAGTCAGACAAAGACACACACAAGCACACCGACACCCATGCCCACTCATGCACGCACGCATGCATGCATCCGTGCACACGAACGCACGCACATGCAAATGCACACACCCACACAACATGCAACACGCACACACAGACACATGCACACAACACATGTGGGCACGTGCACACACACAATTTATTGTAATCCACGTATCGCATAAAATTAGCAAAAACAAGCCATAAGAAGGTATACCAAGCATTTGAGATTTGTTTTTAATCCATGCATCAAGAAAGAAACCAAGATGAAAATAGAACCTGGCAACTTCGACATAATCTTTTCTTTCTTCATATCCTATAGTTTGAAAAAGGTAGCTTGCACCACATATCCGAGTCTAGACTGTAGGTTCAGAGAAATCGTACTGTGAACGATAACCTCTAAGCGCCCTACTGTGCAAGAAATATAGGTGTCTCGTGTAAGTGTATAAAATCATGATGCATACACACTTGACGTCTGACTCCTCTAAAAACAATGGCAATATGCCATTACTTTGATGCCTTGATTCCAAGAATCTCACAGGAAAATCAAGCAAACATGAGGGCAAGGACAGATGATCCTTAATACAATGGGAATGGTCGAGGTACATTTGCAGTCAGCGATGAAGAATTTCAATGTGAATGGGGTGAAAAAACATCCAATTACATAATCTTTTTAATTGTACAGTTTTTTGTATCATCTTATATTATTAGTTTGTCCTTGGTTCTAGTAAAGGTTCTAACTTCCAACTATGATACAGAATGTCTGGAATTGGACTGCAACAGAGGGAAAAGGTCACTATATGCCATTTTTTCCAAATTATATCCATATGTCATTTCCTATTACATATTTTCCAAATTATCTTGTTCAGGAATTCAATTCTCTAATTTTAGGCCTTTTTATGAATACTTAATATATTCTAGCTGGAGAGATGAAGATTTTATTTTTTTTTTTATTTTTTTTTTATTTTTTTTTTGAGAGAGAGAGAGAGAACGATAATTTTATTAGAAGACTCGCAAAAAGTGAGAAAAGAATACAAACCCGACAGAAAAAACAGGACTACTCAAAATGGGAGGGCAGCTAAGGCTGCCTTTACATAGACCGCCCATTCTGACACAAGGTGTTTAACTGGGGAGATGAAGATAGAACTCAACCCCGCAAATGAAGTCCATTACAGTATATAATGATAACTACAAATCCAGTTTGAAGGGGGGAATTCAAAATAATAGGAAAGATTAAGGGGCATCATGACTCGCGTGGCTCTATCCCTGAACAGTCTCAGAAACTATCCCAAGTTCTAGCATTTCATAAATTCTGGGCTACCTCTCTTCAGAAGTAACTAAACTCACAAGTGACCTAAAATAGCATATCCTATTCACATCTCCCAACTATATGCAACCTATCACTGAAAATCACCTAGCCCGTGCACAAAATTCAATGCATGGATTATTATTCACATTGAGAAACAACCATAAATTGGTGCCTAACCAGAAGTTTTCCCAAGTTATGGAACTTGCAATGCCCAAACAACTTCTAATATTCAGTTAACAATGAGCCTTGAGTCAAAAGAAAAGCTTCAAGAATCATCCAACTAGGTTCTCTGTGGCCTTCTCCAGCTTCTCCAAGAGGCATCCAACTTATGACACATCCCCCATCTTTTTCTAATAAATTTCATATACATGAATAAAGAATATTGTTAACATTATTGATTTAAGACCATGTTTGAAATCACGCAAACCTAGAACTTCTGGTATAGGGTTCTTTGAGTGTCTCACTGCCTTCAGCTGGAGTCGCACCATCAAGGAGGGAGAATCTCTCTCCATGTTGAATAGAGAAAATAAGTTAAACTTATTCATCAACTCACAATGGCCATATAGCATCTAAAAAAAAAATCTGTGTATGATAAGAGAAAGATCCTAGTATTCAAACAAATAAAAAATAAAAGAAAGATCCTAATCTAAACTTAATCTCAACCACAAACTCTATTAAAATTCAGCAGTTCATTATCCCAGGAAAAGGGGTTCTTGTAGGGGAATGCATTGCATGTTTAGGGTTTAATTTATTTGTGTCTATTATGCATTAAGTAACATCATATAGAGTTGTTTAAAGGTCTATAATTTCTGATATAGGCTGCTGAATTTTCTGCTATCAGAAAATCCGCATATCTCTTTGCTGGATTTTCTGTTGACAGATTTTTTGGACAGATAGGTTGCTGGAAATTAAGTAGTATTATGTCGTTTTCTCCATATAGAGTCCTATAGGAGCATTTAGTCATATTTAGGCGCATATAGTCATAGTAGAAGGTCCTTAGATTGAGTTAGTAGTTGTATGCCCACAAGTACGGGTCGTGGTTTTGGCTTGCACCCTACACTAAACATGGAGCAATTGCAAGAGTCAATGAACAAGCTGACCCAACAGTTTGAGTCTTTGGGTAGGCGCTTGGAACAACGTATGGACCAACGCTTTGAGTAACTTGATATGCGCATTACCCAGCAAGAGACCTCCGCGAGGGCAAACCCCACCATTGGGGAAGATACTCAATCTCAGGCAGGTGGTCAGGAGGATAGACCAAGGAATGGAGGTGGTCAAGGAATCGGTTATGGGCGCACACCCGTGCACCCACCCCGTGAGGTACATCAAGACCACTATGACCCTGATGCGCAACTTCTCAAAGGAGTTAGAATAGATGCTCACACGTTTGATGGCCACTTTGACTCTAAAGCTTTTCAGGATTGGTTAACAGACATGGACCACCTTTTTGAGTCGTACAACATGTACGGCCTTGTGGCTAGAGAGAGTGCACCAGAGGCTAGTTTAAAGTTACCCACTGAGGCCATTCCGGTAGTAGATGAGTTTCGTGATATCTTTTCTGATGATCTACCGGATGAGTTTCCCCCTGTGAGGGATATACAGCACACCAGGACGTGGGACACCGTACTACCTATAGCCGAGTTTACGTTTAATAGTTCGGTCAATAAGTCCACAAGTCTAAGTCCTTTTGAAGTCGTTACTGGTTATAAACCTAGGAAACCTATTGATTATGTCCCTATATCACTATCCCATAGGCCGTTAGAGTCTACAGAGTCTTTTGCGCATCACATTCATTCATGGCATCAAGAAATCAGGCAGAAGATCATGACTAGTAATGAACATTACTCACTTTCTGTAGACCAACATAAACGTTTCAAGGAATTCAATGTAAGGGACTCTATGATAGTCCGCATCAGGCCAGAGCGGTACCCTCAGGGAGTCATTCGTAAAATATACGCGCGTAGCACTGGACCATTCAAAATTATAAAACGAAACGGTCTCAACACGTATGTGGTGGATCTTCCACCTTCCATGGGAATTAATTCCACATTCAATGTGGAGGATCTAGTTGCATTTTAGGGGACCACTGATACATTGTCCATCTTGTACGGCCTATGGGAGGAGATAGAGGATATTCTGGACTATCAGATAATATCCATATCGGACAGCGGGTTTCAGAAGTTATTGGTCAAGTGGAAGTCACGCCCAGCTTCAGACAATACGTGGCTCACTGAGGAGGAGCTTCAGAGACGATCCTTACATCTCGAAGCGGTTCAAGAGTTTTGTTTCACCAGTGGCGAAACCTTCGCAGCCGGGGAAAATTGATAGGGACATCTCGCGCACATACACGCCCCCTTACGCACGTAAGCAAGGAGGGCCCCACCATCGATCTGAATCAATGACGATGTCCAAGGAGGGCCTCTTAGTTAGAGGGCTGCGTTTTGGTTCGTTGGAGTGGACCCGATAGTCATGTGAATCCCATCATGGGTTCTCATGATCATGGCCCACTATTCCAATTAATTTAGTACTTTGGGTTTTGCTTATTATTGTTATTAGGAGTATCATCGACGGTTTATATTGCTTTGATTAATTGTTATTTTTTATTACTTCGTCGCCAAGCAATAGGTTGCGCACATGGCGCGAGTTTTAGGGTATAGGGTTTTCTTATAAATAAGCACCCCTTGTAGGTTTTTTGTCTCATTGAAGATTAATAAAAATTCCTGCGTTTTTTCTACTCCTCTGAGCCTCTGAGTTGTGGAAATCCAATTGGGTGTGAAACTCCCCCTTCCTCGAGGGGTTGACTATCATGGTACGAAGCCACATCTATCCCGATTTGCCTCCACCTTCTACCATCCATAAATCTCCTCCTACAATCATCTACGCTCCAAATCCCTCCTTTATTGCAGCAGTTTTTCTCTATACAGCAGAATTCCAGAATCTGGCCCTGCAGGAGGGTTGAAACTTCGGCGGAGCACCACACACAGATTGTATATCGGATCGGCCTGAAAATTGGAGGTTTTGGAGCCCACCCCTAGCCGACCAAACTCAAGAAGTCGGTTTCCATTCGGGTCCCACAGGCACGTGCGGCCAGGCCCCTGTGCACGTGCGGCAGGTCTGGCCCGTTATCCACGCATGTGGACTGTCGCCAGGTTCAGTTTTTTCCCTCTTTCATTCCTCTATTGCTTATTTTCCATAACCCTAACCCTAGATTGCATTAATTCCAATTTATTTGCCCTTTTTTCCTAACCCTAGGGTTCTATGAATTGAAACCTTTGAATCCCTTGGATTTGGAACATATTTCTGTGCATGTGTGGATGAATATACTTCCCTTTGAGTATTGTTTGGTCCATAATTTTTAGTGATCCAACCCTAACATGTGTAGGCCTGGACCCGCATAGATTCCCCTTGCTTGAATGTTTGAGCTTTTGTGTGGGACATTGAATTTTTATGTGATTGTTTCTGAATTAGTATGATCTAAAGCTTGAGATCTTGCACATCATAGTTAATTTTCATGTCCTACATCAAATTGGTATCAGAGCGGGAGGTCTCGTGTTCGAGACTCCTCACCAGGGGTGATTAATGCAGGGGCATTTTCACACCGGGCTCGAGTGGGATCGCCTGTGTGATGCAGGGACACACTCGGGGTGGGCGAAGCCCACGGGGAGGTCTCGTGTTCGAGACTCCTCACCGGGGGTGATCAATGCGCATTTCACACCAGGCTCGAGTGAGGTAGCTTGTGGGATGCGGGGACACACTCGGGGTGGGCGACCCATGTGATTTGGCCATTTGGGGCACACGAGGGGGGTTCGGCCGAGGTCCTAACCCATGAGATGTGAGGCCCAGGCTATGAGATAAAGGGATTAATTTGTCATACTCTAACAGTTCAAACTTTTTTAATTCGAGCTTTTAGAACAAGTGGTTAATTGTCCTGCATCAGAGTGTGATTTTCAAGAAAGCTGATCTTCATGGTTGGGCCCCCCATTTTCAAGGTATGAATGTCCTGAACAAGTGGCAGGTTAGTGGAATAGTTGGCACAGCACCTCAAGTTGCAGTGCCTTTGCTTGTAGGTGATTGGATACCAACCCAGAAAATGAAATAGTCCTCAAGGAAGACATGCAATTTCATTTACTTTTTGAAGTTAAAAGCCTAGCAGCTCTTAAAGCAAGGATGTTGTATGTCATACCTTTAGTAAGTGTAGATGTAGTCATATGCACATTAGAGATAGTATTTATTTTCTACATCAATTATCATATCCATTTCGTAACATATTTGACATTTTCAACCCTTCCAAAAAGACATTCAACAGTTTTAATGATCAATGTTTTGAAACCAAAGGATTGTTGTTACAAAGTGACACTCAACGCACGACGGTCTGCTCCTGTCTCATGTCCGGCAATCTTGACATCCTTGGTTATCATCCAAGTAGATCCATAGGAAATATCTAAATATTAAAATTGTTTTTTTAATGAAAATATTGCATTTGGTTTAGCTGCTTGCATATCGCATTTTACATTTCAGTTCAACAACTTGAAGAGTTCTCTAACTACATATTTCTTTCTGATTAGCAATGGAAACACCAGCTCCTATTATGCCCTCCAACTTATCAACATGGCATGCATACATGACAAACAAGGGAAAAGAAAAGGTCGTCCAAGTTTATAAGATTGTGACCAGCAAAAATGGACCAATTAAAACCAACTGGTTCGATCATAAAATGTTGCATCTTTAACTTTCTTCACATCTGCAGTAAGTCTTCTATATGGTAAGAGGAGAAGGTTTACTTAAGAATTCCATCACATGAAGAATGTTGATTGGATGCACACATACAGTTAAAAAAAATTAGTAAATGGAGAGGCACCCAAGACATGTGACTGACATGGAAATTGGCGATTGAATACATGCAATTGACAAGGAAGATGTGCCACAGTCAATGCAAGTAATGATCAAGATGGCATTTATATTTCACAACAAATTTAAGTGATAGAACAGTGGCATGGGAAGTACAAAATCACTATTCACAGCAACATTGACTGTTGAGAGCTATTAACAATAGCCATCGAAAATGCATACTGTTTAAAGTAGCTGGTTGTGCAGACCTTATCAAGGTGCAGAGACAAGGGTTTTGGAGAACCACGAACAACCCTGATGAGTGTCATGAGCGAAATTAAATGAACAGGTGAATCCGAAGCAGTAGCCCAAATCTGGCTTTCTATTACATTTAGAAATCCAATTACATCAGCCATTGCTAAACTTGGAAGAAGAATCCCAACCAAAGTCTCCCGAATAGTTACGGCCAAAGATGGATTTTGCATGGCATTGTTAGCTGGTGCACCACTTACGCACTCTATTTGGAAAAATATGTCGCCAATCAAACGAGGTATTTCAGGACCAATACACGCCTTCCATGTACTTTCCATCCCTTCTGCGAGGAGTTCAGCTGCTGTTGAACTATATTTGTCACTCATTGCCATAACCAGCTTCATCAATGGATGAACAACCAATTTACCAAGACTTGGCTTCACAATGCTTGGATACCAAACAGCTAGTGCCGCTGCCACAATAATATGAGAGGCCATTGCATCTTGGCTCGTTCCCCCAATACAAGAAATCCAGTCTTCCATTTCAAATGATTCCAACCATGAAAGTATGCTGCATTCGTCATCCTGATAACCCCCTTGTGTTTCACTGACCCCCTGGCCATGCAACAAGCTATTTGTAGATGTCTCACCTGTATTTTTACAAATGTTTACTCCAACTCCATTTATGTGGCTCGAATGAAGTGCATGCTGAATTAGTTTTGGACCATAAAGGGGAAGCGGAATAGACCGTGAGGCGGCACAATGGAATAAAGAGCGTGCAGCCATACGCACGTGCTCACTTGGATCTTGCCAGAAACTCACCAACAGCTGCAATAGTTTATTACATTAGATAGAGAACCCCTGATACAAAATCCTGATAATGGTGGTGGTGGTAGAGGTGATGGTGGTGAGGAGGATGTGACAGACCAACATAGTTCCATGGATATTTAGCATTGAAGATAGCATACGAAAGTGATAATACAAAAGATGCAGTTGTTAATAGACAACACAAGATAGCATATTAAAAATGATAGAAGTGAGTGGGTGAAGGGCATTACTATTGACAAAAAAAAAAGAAAATAAGAAAAGAAACAGAATATGTCATAACAAGAATTGATATCAAAATGCATCACCCAACATGTCCAACAACAAGAAATTCAGAAAATTAGTTTCGATTGAAGTTCATTGTGGTTTACAATAGTCACAAGCTGATAGTTAGAACAAGAAATGGCATAAAAACCCTACTTAACTTAAGGAAGTCATCTGGATAGAGGAACATGTTGCACGCTTGCCAAAGGCTATGATCAACAACATGATCTTCATTTAAATGATACTTTTAGTCATGTGGTCAAACCTACAAACATGCACATTGTTCTCAATGTTGTTGTTCTAAAGGTTGGCTTATTCAACAACTTAATTCAAGAATGTCTTTATTCATGGCATTCTATATGAAGAAGTCTTCATCATCATCATCTAAGCCTTATCCCAATTAATTGGAGTCACCTACATGAATCCTTTTCTACTATTTCAATCTATCAAGGGCCATACCTTTAGTTAGATCATAGGTCATCAAGTCTTTTCTTACTACCTCCATCAACATCCTTTTGGGCCTTCCCCTACAAAGAGTCCAAGACACTCATCCTAACTACTGCATTCTTGGTCTCCGTTGCACATGACCAAATCATCTAAGTCTACTTTCCTTCGTATTATTACCTACTAGTGCTGCTCCCAAGCAGTGTTTTAAATAGTAACGAGATTGTAGCATAGCATTCACCCCTTTGAAGTGTAAGGCATAAGCTACATAGCGTGTAGCGTAAGCTACATTTTACTTCTAGATTTTTTGGTCAAGGTTGCGCTTGGTTGCACCAATTTCATGATATTGTGCAACAAGTTAGACTGATTAATAATGAAATTTAACAAAATTTCATGATATTTAGTGCAACCAAACACAACTGGAAGTAAAAGGAAGGTGCAATGATTAAGTATAAAGATAAAGACGGAGCAGCTAAATTGATTTATATTGTTTTTTTGTTTCAAAGAGAGAGAATGTGAAATTTTATATTGTTACTTGTAATATTTTACTAAAAGCATTGAAAAGATTAACTTTTATTTTTGAAGTTGTAACTAATTTTTATTGAAAATAGAAAAATTGTAACAAATCATTGAAAACATTATTCGATTTTAATGTTGTTGTGAAAAATAACTTGTAATGTGAGCTATGTAGTGTGTAGCGTAGTTTATGTAGGGTGTAGCATATGCAAATTATCGTGTAGCATAGATTACACACGACTTAAGCTATTTTCATGACCCATGTAGCATTAAAGCTAAGCTAAGCTATGTTACATAGCATAAGCTACACGCTACATAGCATAGCTATTTAAAACACCGCTCCTAAGTTCCCATGAATGCATTCATATCTAATTCTATCCTTCCATGTCCTGCCACTTATCCACCTCAACATCCTCATTTCATCTATCACTCATCCTATGAACATATTGTTCCTTAACTACCCAACATTCTATCATAAAGCATGGCTGGTCTTATAGCGATCCTATAAAATCTCCCTTTTCAGTTTGAGTGGTACAGGATGATCACGTGAAACTCCAGAGACAGATCTCCATTTCTTCCACCGAGCTTGAATCCTATGGGCAGCATCCTTCTCAATCTCTCCACTCCCATGAATTGTTGTTAACAAAAGTTATCAAAAGTGTCGTTTTGGGAAACTTCTTGGTCATGAATACTAACTAATTCCTCATTTTCGCTCCTGTAGTTACTAAATTTGCACTCCACATATTGTTTTAGTCCAACTATTTTTAAATCATTTAAATTCTAAAGCACCCCTCCATAAATCTAGCTATACATTTACGCCTTCCCTCGCCTTGTCAATCAAAACTATGTCATTTGCAAACAATGTACAACATGGGATCTCTTCTTACAAATGCCCCATTAACTCGTCCATAACCAGTATGAAAAGGTACAAGCTCAATGTGGACCCCTGGTGCAAGCCTATAGTAATTGGGAACTCACTTGTCTCTCCACTAGTGGTCCTCACATATATTACCTCTCCCTCATACATATCCTTAATCATGTCAATATAACCTTGATGAGGACATCCGAGGACCATACCAAAGGAGGGCTAAGCCAGTCTCCTTATGGCTAGATGACCCTTACATCCACTTGTCCCAATTCACATTTTTTAGCCATGTTAAAGACCCCATATGCATGTCCATGCATCTTTGAGGACCCCACACTAGAAAGATGCATGTGGGCTGCATATAGGAGCCTAATAGACACATCGAATCATTGGATCGAGTGGACATGATGATCAAACCGTTGAATTTTGACCGTGAACCATTCTGACAATTGGATCATCATCATCAGACATCTTGATCGTGGACCTCCATGGGCCACAGAATAGTTTAATTGTTTGGTTTGTTTACATGTTTTGTTATTTTTTATATGGCTTATATTTGTGTTAAGATTAGTGAGTTATGAACAACTTTTATTTCTTTAAGCGTCTTTATGTTGAGAATCTTATCTACAAGCGCCTTTTTGTAAAAGGTCTTTTTTGATACCATAAAAGGTTGGACGTCTACATCCTAGCCATTATGCATGTTATAAATGAAAGAGATTTCTCTCCTTTTGCTTTGAGATTGAGCAAAAAAATCCTCATGTGATTGGATTGGTAGCGCGAAACCACGAGGAGTGATTCCCTAGTTATCTTTTCTACTTCTCTCTCTTCTCAACAAGGTATTATCTTCCTTCTTTTTTCTTTTCTCTTTCTATACTTTCCCAAATCTCTCTCTTCTTTAGTTTTTCTTTTGTCTCCATAAAACCCACATCCAATCCAAATCCCTACCCAACCAAACCCTAACCCATTCACCCCAACCCAAACTACCCCAGCCCAAACTCATGTCCATACGACCGTACGGACACGTGTGGGGTTGTCCGTACGGACAGTTTCCTTCCCCCTTGTCCCTCTTGCTTCGTCACCTCTATTCCCCACTATTCATTGTCCCTAATTTCAATCCTAACTCTAAAACCCTAACTTAGATTCTAAAATCTCAAACCCTAATCCGCAACCCTAATTTCCATTACTCCCAATTTTTCCAAACCCAAATCCCCAAAGTCCAAAAATCCCTTGTCCAAGTCATAAATCCATAATTCCCGCAACCTGAAATCCATATTCCCAATTCTAGAAATCCCAAGTCTTAAAATCCTTAACACAAAATTTGAAATCCCAACCCGAAACCTCCCAAAACCTCAACCCTAATGTTCCAACCTTAATTTGTTTGAGCCTAAATACCCCAAACCCATTTCTCACATTCCTTAGCCTTTAAACCACCCTAATATGTCAAAACTCGTACAAAACACAAGATTTCCATTGAATTCAGATTTAACCATATGCTAGGATGGGGGTTCTATCTTCCATGGGTCCTGGTTAATTAGTAATTTATGAGATTTGCATTGTGGGACTATCATATACTTGAATTTGGAAATGTCATGAATCTGAAATTTCTGAATTTATGGTAAATTAGCTTTATTTTGTCATTCCATTGCTCTAGTTAATCTGTCTTTTAATTTTATGGCATCATATTAGGTTAGATCATTCCGTCTTGCATCAAATTTTGGAATTAGAGCCTAGGTCTAGCATAGGACTTTCATGTTACATTTAAAGTACGGTTTTCATATTGTCGTGTCTAGGGTTAACAGTCTTCCCATTCTCATCACATTGCATCTAAAGTCTTTAGTCTTAAGGTTCCCCTTTAGGTTCCCGTTTTATGCCCACTCATACTGGGCGTGGTTTTGGTTTACACCCCATCATGAATTCGAAACAGCTTGCCAAGATTATCAATGCCATCAAGGCCCAAAGTAGAACCACCGGTCATCAATTGGTAGCCCTCGAGAATGAGATCCATACTCGCATGATCCAGTTGGAAGCTTCCCTCCAGGAAAACCCCGACGATGGGATAAATAGTCAATCTCAAGCGGAAGTAAAGATGGAGGAAACCAAATTGGACAGTGTGGAAGATGCCGCGTCTGAGGTGTTGGTCGTGGTAGGGTGAGTACCCAACCACCCCAAGGAGAGTATATAGACCACCATGATCTTGATGATAAAGTCATGAAGAGTTTGAAAGTTGAGGCCCTAAATTATGATGGTCGCCTAGATTTCAAGGCCTTTCTCAATTGGCTTGCAGACATGGATCATTATTTCGAGTGGCACGTTATGTCCGATTGTCGTCGGGTGAGATTCACCATGATGAATTTGGTGGGCCAAGCCAAATTGTTCTGGACAAATGTTGAGGGGAAGATGGAGATGTCTGGAGATGGCCCGGTCACATTATGGGCCAAGAAAGAGATTTTGAGAGAAAAGTATATCCCCCTCTCGTACCACCAGAGGCTCCTAGATCAGTGGCAATCCCGTCACCAGTGATCAATGCCCGTGACAGATTACATCACCAAATTCGATGAATACATAATGCGATGTAGCATCGAGGACCCGTTAGTGACACTTTCTTGTTTCAAGATGGGCCTCCGATCCGAGCTTGAGCGTGAGCTCATCCCTTACGATGTCAACACCCTAGAGCATGCTTATCAAGTGCTACAAGACCTTGAGCGGCATCTAAAACTGCAGTTCATGATGGGATTCGACCCTCATGAGTCCAATGTCAAGGCCACTTCCCAAGGAGCCAAGCCTAGTATTGGGGGTCAATCTAAAACCCCTACTAGTACTCAATCCAACATTACGGATGTCACGGATAAAGGTCTAGCTAGTACCAGTTCAAAGGGAGGTGAACAAGTGCGGTGTTACAACTGCTGAGGATACGGGCATTTCGCGCATCAATGCCCTACAAAAGAGCAAAATAAGGCCCTCATCATTAACAAGTTGGATAAAAATGTGGTTGAAGGCGATTGGGAAGAAGAAGAATATTAGCCCAAAATTGGTGCTAGTGATGAAGAAGTTGGAGTAGATACTATGCCACTTGTAGTTGTCAAATGCACCTTAGGCCAAACTACAAAAAGTGATGATTGGTGCAAGAATTCAATTTTTCACACTTATGCCAAATGTGGTGACAAAAACAGCAATGTGATCACTGATAGTGACAGTTGCACCAATGCGGTCTCTGCTGGTACCGTGGATCGCTCAGGTTTGATAGTTGCTCCTCACCCTCAACCCTATTGAATCTCATGGGTTGATGCATCTTCGATTCCAATTTCTCAGCGTTGTCCCATTCCCATCCAGTTTGGTTTGTATACAAACATGTCGTGTAATGTTTGGTCTATGGATATAGGTCACATTATTTTGAGTTGACCCTAATTGTATAATCACGATGTGACACTATTTGGTTGCTCGAATACGTATTAATTTATGCATAAGGGTAAGAAGATAAAGTTGAATCATTTCCCGCCCAAAAGCACTCCAAAAAAGGAGGACATCAAGAAACGTGATCCTGAAAATGAGAGGAAATTCCAGCTTGAGTCTTTCCTTATAATAAATGCCAAAGAGTCTGAAAGGGAGACTAAAGCTTATTTGACGGTGTATGTCCACGTGGCAAGTGAGGACACACCTAAAGTTAGTATGAAGATGTCACCTGAGGTTACACCCGAGGGTAGTGTAAAGTTACCACCTGAGGTTAGTCCGGTATTGGGGAAGTCTAGTGATGTTATCCTAAAGGACATACCAAATGAGCTTACACCCATGCAGAACATTCAACATGCCCTAAATCTTGTCCCCAGGTTGACTCTACCAAACCTTCCTCACAATCAAATGAGTCCCGCAAAGGAAGCGGATCTGGAAAGGCAAGTAGATGCGCCTAAGAAACCCATAGATTTTATTCTCGCATTAGTCTCACATGGGTCGTCAGAGTCCGCAAATGCATTTACATGTCATATCCATGATTCGCATGTTGAAATTAGAAAACGGATTAGCATGACCAATGAAATGGATAAGATATTTGTTGGCTCTCATCACAGGTTCAGAAAGTTTCAGGTGGGTGCCTATGTGATGGTTCATATAAGGCATGAACAGTTTCTGCAAGGGACTGTTAAGAAACTACAAGCCCGCAGTACAGAACCTTAATAACATATTGAATAATTTGGGACACGATGTGTATGTTGTAGATCTTCCACCTTACATGGGTACTAAATCTACATTCAATGTGGAAGATCTTGTATCTTTTAAGGGTCCAACATCTACAATTACTAGCCTTTATTCAGACCATCACCTCGATCTCATGATATCCCTCCTGGCTTGTCCCATGACCTTTGGCCTACACCCGACTATTCTTCCCAGCATCTACCTCTTTTTCCATACACACCCACCAAGAGAGAAAAGATAGAGGATGTCTTGGATGAGTGAGTGGTTTCCACACGACATGGAGGTTACCAGGAATACATCATCAAGTGGAAGGGCGGACCAAAGTCAGACAATACGTGGATCACAGAGGCAGAGCTTCAGTGACAAGGCACGAATCCCCTCGAGTGTCACCGCAGCTTTATTTCACCAGAGGCGAAATCTCCTCGGCCGAGGAGAATTGATGAGGACATCCGAGCACCATACCAGAGGAGGGTTGAGCCAATCTCCTTATGGATAGACGACCATTACATGAGACTCACTTGGCCCAATTCACATTCCTAACCACATTGAAGACCCCACGTGCATGTCTGTGCATCTTTAAGGACCCCATAGTAGGAAAATACACATGGGTTGCATATAGAAGCTTGATAGACACATCAAACCGTTGGATCGAGTGGACATGATGATCGAACCGTTGGATTTTGAACATGGACCATTCTAATGGTTGGATCATCATCATCGAACATCTTGATCGTGGACCTCCATAGGCCACGAAATAGTTTAGTTGTTTAGTTTGTGTAGATGTTTCATTATTTTTTTTATGGCTCATATTTGTATTGAGATTAGGGAGTTAGAAACAACTTTTAATTCTTTACGCGTCTTTATATTGAATCTTATCTGATAGCGTCTTTTTCTAAAATGTCTTTTCTGATACTATAAAGGGTTGAACATCCCTACCCTAGCCATGTTATGAATGAAATAGATTTCTCTCCTTTTGCTTTGAGATTGAGCAAAAAAAAAAGAATCATCCTTTGATTGAATTGGCGGTGCGAAACCATGGGGAGCGATTTCCAAGTTATCTTTCCTACTTTTCTCTCTTCTCAAAAAGGTATTATCTTCCTTCTTTTTTCTTTTCTCTTTCTCTAATTTCCCTAATCTCTCTTCTTTGGTTTTTCTCTCTTCTCCCTAGAACCCACATCCGATCAAACCTCAACCCAACCAAACCCTAGCCCATCCACCCCAACCCAAACTACCTCGGACCCAAACTCATGTCCATACGGCTATACAGACACGTGTGGGGTTGTCCGTAAGGACGGTTCCCTTCCCCCTTGTCCCTCTTACTTCATCACCTCCATTCCCCTCTATTCATTGTCCATATTTCAATCCTAACTCTAGAACCCTAACTGAAATTCTAGAATCTCAAAACCCTAATCTGTAACCCTAATTTCCAAAACTTCCAATTTTTCCAATCCCAAATACCTAAAATCTAATCCCTCGTCCAAATCAAAATTCCCTAATTCCCACAACCTGAAACCCATATTCCCAATTCTAGAAACCCTAAGTCCTAAAACCCTTGACCCAAAATTTGAAATCCCAAAATTTGAAATCCCAAAAACCTCAACCCTAATGTTCCAACCTTAATTCCTCAAAGCCTAGATACCCCAAACCCATTTCGCATATTCCATAGCCTTTAAACCGCCCTAACATGTCAAAGCTCGTACAAGACACATGATTTCCATTGAATCCAGATTTAACCCTATGCTAGGATGGGGGTTCTATCTCCCATAGGTCCTGGTTAATCAGTAATTTATGAGATTCGCATTGCGAGACTGTCATAGGCTTGAATTTGGATACGTCATGAATCTGAAATTTCTGAATTTATGGTAAATTAGCTTTATTTTGTCATTCCATTGCTCTAGTTAATTTGCCTTTTAATTTCATTGCATCATGTCAGGTAAGAGCATCCAGTCCTGCATCAATCCTCTTGAAACTCATTTCTTTCCCAACACCCACTAGATTTAACTCTCTAAGGATCCTATTGTAAGCTTTCTCTAAGTCAATAAAGATCATGTGGAGATCCTTCTTCCTCTCGCTGTATATCTCCATCAATTTTCCGAGTAGGAAAATAGCTTTAGAGGTAGACCACTTAGGTGTGGAGTCACCTTCTAGGGAGCTTTTAAACCAAGTGCGTCTTAAACCATTCGATGGAGGAGGAATTAGCATGTAGGGAAGTTGTTCCTTCCACAAAAGCGGGGTGAGTATTGTGGGGTCTTCTTCCTTCCACAATTTGTTAGGACATCTGGAAGGAGAGGAATAGTCGGATATTCAAGGACATGCAAGTCTCCATGGAGTCGCTAATCGACAAGGTGATAGGAACGGTGTTGGAATGGGTAGCATCATCCAAATCATTCAAGGATCTGCCCCCCATGAAAATTTGTGAAGACTATGTGACAGTGGTCGGTGATGATCATCGTGTTAAAGCCTCGATAAGCTGGACTGACCCCCCTAACGGCTCATGGACACTCAAATGTTCGCAATCTCTCCAACAGAGCTCAGTCAACAGCTAGCATTGGGGGATTTTGAGACATTCTTCTGGTCAAATTTCACTATCCATCTCAGGTTTGATTTCACCTTGCTCTCCACCTCAAGCTGAAGCTATAGCATTGAGACAGGCTGCATCTTATTGGGCAGATTTCAATGAACCAATCATCATCAAGGGCAATCAGCTAGAGTCATCCACTAAGTAGCACATAGGTCATAGCCTTGGGGGCTTTGCTTTGTTTCTAACAAAATTAGAAACCTCACTTCTAGATTTAATATTTCATTTACTTTTGTAAGAAAGAGTCGAATCTTGATTCCCAGTCCTTAGCAGTTGATGACTACTAGATCTCTCTTATGTATTTGGAATTAACCCCTCTTTTTGATGAGGACATCACGTTACGTACACCCTTACGTATGTATCAAAAGAGGAGGCGGGCCGCGCCGATTTCCCTGTGGCTAGGCGAGTACCCATGATCGTGTTAAAGACCCCATGTGCATGTACGAGTATCTGGAAGACCCCACACTAGGAAGATGCACATGGGCTGCTTTATGGAGTGATCCAGACCATTGGATCGGAGGGACGCGACGATCGGGTCATTGGATTGCATGATCGAGCCATTGATCGTTGATCATCCACGTCAGTTTTAGACTTTATCATATTTTAGGATTTAATTTTTTATTATTTTATATTTGGACACATTATGAGTGTTTTAGTTGATTTTATTTAGACTAGGGCTATTTTCGTTAAAATTCACAAGATGGGGATTTTCGTAATTTTTGAAACTTCTTGGGGGCGTGTGACCTCTCCCCCATTGAATTTTGTGATTAAAAAAATAATAAAATAATAAAATAAAGCTCTTGCTTTCTTCTCCCATCTTCATGTGAATTGAAGATACTTCCATGCGATTTGGAAGGAAGATTGATGCAAGGCTAATCTTCATCAACGAAGGTGCGAAGTCTCCATCTATCCCCACATCTTCTCCTCTTTTCTCCCCCATCCAGGTATTTTCTTCAGGTTCTTCATTCTCCCCATCACAGATCTTCGTCTTCTCCTAAACCCAACCTTCCCATACCCATCCACAATCCAAACCCTAACCCTAAACCTAAAATTCTGAATTTTCCTACTTTCCTAAATTACCCAAACCTTAATTTTCACCCTAGGTTGTATTAGATTTCCTATTTTGAAATGGACTATACCCTATGCTAATTGGATGTCCCTACATCCATTAGATCCTATTTTCTTTTTATTCAAATGATCTTGTGTTACGATGTTGATAGCTTAGGTCAAGATTATGCATGATTTTCTTTTGATTTTCATGATATTTGCGATGAATATAGCGATGTTTGTGTCTTTTTGTTAAATATGTTAATTCGGTTATTTGATCTCACATGTTACTTAGTTCATGCATCGGTCTTGCATCACTTTTCTAATTAATATAATATTTTAGGGCCTGTTTGGAAGGCAGGATTAGGTGGTATTGCATTGCATTAGGTGGGATATAAATTCCACCCGGCATTTGGAATTGATGAGAAGGATTGTTTTAAGTCTAGGTATTTGGCCTTCCAGTCCCAGTAGGAGATACAACAGGATTTCAGGTGGATTTCAAAATCCACTACGTCTGTGGCCCCACATTGATGCATGTGTTTTATCCATGTCGTCCATCCATGTCCCTTTACACGTGACACGCGAGCTGCATGTAAGTATAGGTGACCGACATCGGTTGTGAAATCTAGTCCATGGATTACAATTCCAGTGTCCACCAAAAGTTGGTTTCACATAATAGTGTTTTTCCTAACAGAAAATTTTGATCCCAAACGTGGGATTGGATGGTCAAAATACCATGGTATTTCCAAACATATAATCATTGTGTAATAATGGTGTTAATTCCATTTAATGCAATGCAATGCATCTTTCCAAACAGGCCCTCAGTTGCTCCTAAAAAAAATGTCAACGAATTTCTCCTATATAAGATCTTAGGCATATCTCTTTTCATTTGGACTCTTTAAGGAGGGCATTTTATTTAGAAGATCAGCTTTACATAACTCAACTTCTAAAGGGTAGTAATAAAAGACTTATTTAATAAATGTTAACATAAATTATCACACTTGACATATCATGTTAAGATATAAGAGAAGGTATCAAACCATCATGCAGTATATGCAACCTGGAGCGAAGGTGGCTTTATATCAGGAACTTTCTCCGCAAAATTACGAGTATAAAACCCTGCCAAGGCACTGCAAAAAATACAGATCAAGGATTTTTTTTTAAGAAGGAAAAAAAGGGAAAGGGGGAACCCAAACACCACAAGTCTAGTTAATCAGCAAAGTCAATTAGGCCAAAGGCGTGTTCTCACACCAAAAGATCATTTTATGAACACGTCACAAGAAAGGAACCTAGTAACAAGACATGAAGAAACATGCAGACAAAGCAGAAATTGGAACACTATCCTGGCAGCTATTCTTCAAATAATGGCTAGTTTAAGAACATGAGTTTTAAGTCACATAGATTCGAGGGGAAGAAGCAAAATACCTGCTGTTCTAAAACAAGAACAGAGCTCGAGAGGGCGATCAAACCCATCTTCAACATTGAAGACATCAATCAGTCCTCAAGGTGAAGATGTGAGAGAGAGGTAGCTTGCAAGGGTGATCAGGGTTCCGGGAAAAGGGAGGTCACCACAGGGGTTTCAGCAGGGAAGAGAGAAGATCTATATCACTGCCGATGACTACGATGCTCAAGGAGAGAAGAGTGGAAAGAGATAACAAGGAGAGACAGGAACAGGGAAGAGGAGAAAGGAAAGGGAGCAGCCAGAGGGGAGGATGGAATCCTCGATAGAAGATTTGGGGAGGAGGGCTGGACACTGGTCCAAAAGAAGGAAAAAGGGAGAGATCGGGAAACTTGGAAGCTTAGAGAGTTTCCAACATTATTTTTTTTAAAATTCTTTATGAATTGATAGAATGGCACTTTGAAAGGGCCTTCAGAAACTGCAGGGAGGTTATGGAAGTGATAATAGTGAAGAAAAGGGGCTTAAAAGGAAATCAGAGGATACGCATTTGTGAGGATGACGATGTGCGAGGAGGCAAAACAAGCAGGTGCAGCTTACAGCAGCAAGAACTATCATGAGAAGAAATTGGAGGTGCAGATAGCTAGATATGGGCCAGAAACAATCAACAAAGAGATTTCTAGGAAGGAGACAAGGTCCGGGGAAGAGGGAGAGGGGAGGAAGATGAGTGAGGGGCTTGGATATGTAGAGAAGAAAAGCCGTAGTACCAGACAGGGTTCGGGGAGGCTCTGGATCATTCAGAGATGCTGTTGTAGGGTGTTCACGAGGGCAAAAGAGAAGAAAGGGGGAGAAGGAAACAAAGGGGAGGAGGAGAAAGTGGAGGAAGAGAGATCGGTGACAGTGTAGTAGGAACCAGAAGGGCCGGACATGTGCTTCAAAGAGTCGGTGATTGAGAACACCTGGAGGCATCTACGGTGAAGCCTGGTTGTGACTAAAAGTCAGGGGGCTTCGACCACTGACATTAGGACTTGGGAGATGGCTCGAAAAAATTGTGGGTGGATGAATCAGATCGCACACTGAAAATGCTCTCCAACAACGTTGTGTTGGCCTCCCTGAGACCATCTATGGACTTAGAGACCATACTATTCACAGGAGCTCTATTCAACTAAGGGTCAGTAACTAGCTTGTGCCGGTGGTCTAATTGGTCATAGTTCAGGGAGGAGACTTGTTGGATATAGATATCGGATCTGCCATTGGAATGTTGGTTCTTTAAGGCATTCATGTGATGCAAGGCAACTAACCACTTGCTCTAAAAGCTCGAATTGATAGGGCATGGCAAATCAATCCCTTTATCTCATAACCCAAGCCCCACTTCACATGGGTCAGGCCCTCAGCTGAAACCCCCCTTGTGGGCCCCACTTCACATGGGTTCTGCCCCACACAGGTGGGGCCTACCTCACACGAGCCACCCACCTCAGACAGGCCATCCACCCCGAGCGTGCCCCTGCTTCACACAAGCCCGGTGTGAAAATGCCCCTGCATTATCATGGAAGTGGATTCCTAAGTCGGTGAAGTTGTAGCCATTGATAGAATGACGGAAACCATGGAAGAGTTATGAATGGTGAAACTGTGTGAAGAGAAAGAAGAAAAAGGCCATGCCCGATCAAGTGCTTGTCTCTATTGGTGACGATAGAATCTCGGTCAAGTTATCTCGAGAAGGAATCGCGGCAGAGGAGAACGGAGCAAGAGATTGTAGAAGCTGGAGTCGGTGAAGTTGTAGCCATTGATAGAGTGACGGAAACCATGGAAGAGTTATGAATGGTGAAACTATGTGTGAAAAGATAGAAGAAAAAGGCCATGCCAGATCAAGTGCTCATCTCTATTCGCGACATTAGAATCTCGGTCAAGTTATCTCGAGAAGGAATTGCGGCAGAAGAGGACAGAGCAAGAGATTGTAGAAGCTGGAGAGAGGCGGATAGAAGAGGCATTGACGGCAAGAGAGGAGGAAACAAGGAAGGAGCACGAGTTGGATGCTCAAGAGAAACACGAAATCAGAGGGAGGGGACATGCTAATAGATGTGGGATGATGCAGAAGCTAGTAGAAATTCTCCACACAAGATGTGGCTATCTGTATGCTTGCATGCGAGAGGAGGAAGGCAGATGCCGTAATGAATATAAGCAGGAGATGATGATGGACAATGCATTAAATAAGCAGGGTTGCGATTTGAATATTGTCTCGACATGTGACAATGGAGAGGGGAGAGAGAGAGAGAGAGAGAGAGAGAGAGAGAGAGAGAGAGAGAGCGGTATATTGTAGGCTCAGATGTCAGGTTCGGAGGACAATAGCAGGCTCAGGTTGAAGGCTTGGAAGAGAAAAGTAAGCTTGGTATATCCGAGCTAGCAGATGACGACGTATCAAGGGGAAGTTACCAATGAGGAGAGATGGCGAACACATGTCTAAACTCAAGAAAGGTTCATCAGATGCTTCAAGTTAAGAAGACCCCCTTCTGCCAAAAGGTTGTTTCGAGCTGAAGCTAGGAGAAAGAAACTCCCTTCTAACGTCCTCCAACAAGAATTACACGAAGGCAGTGGCATTTCAATGGAGCTGGTGGTGTTTTAGAATTCAGAGGACGCAGAAAATGCTGAAGAACAGGATAAGGCACTATTCATACATGAAGCTGCAAGTGCAGGACCGCTGTTGAGCTCAGCAGAACTGCTCTCTGAAGCGTTGGACATCATTCCCATCAGGAAACAAAAGGAGAGATTGCAATGCAATGTGAAGGCATGACGACTGTTATTGCAGAACGAGAAGGAGACTGATCGAGAAGACGGGGATGAAATGGATAAAAGGGGCAATAAACCTTGTTGCAAAAATGATTGGGGCCACATTTGGAGACTGAAGAATACTATATTGAGCTCTCAAATTTGTGGAAGAGGAGCTCAAAAGGTCAAGCTAATGAAATAGGGTTCAATGGCTTCATCCCCAAGGGGCATAAGAGCATTGGCGAGGCTTGAATGATCTATTAACTACGATTCAGGGGCATCTAACGAATTGGGAAAAAGGGGGAAGGGGGTGAATGTCATGTCTAAATGAAGATGTTATTGAGCTGGAACATTAGAGGGCTGGGGTGCCACCAAAAAAAAAAAGGTGTAAATTAAGGACCTTTGCAAGCGCACTAGAGTCTAGCTAGTGACGCTACAGGAAACAAAAATGCAGAAACTGGACCAAAAGCTATTGGATTCAATTTGGGGAATCAAAGAAAATGAGTGGGCCGCATTGGATGTGGAAGGCTCGAATGGGGGTATAGCAGTGATGTGGTACTTGGAGTTGTGTGAGGAAGAAGACTCGTAGGGCGGCAAATTCTCGGTTTTGGTTCTTTTAAAAGGGAGATGGGTTTTCACTTCTGTCTACAGTCCGAACCTTGCAAATCTTAGATCAGAATTTTGGGTTGAGTTAGATGAGATTAGAAACAAATTGCAGCAACCATGGGTAATATGGGGAAATTTCAATGTAGTGTGTTTCACATTCGAAAGGTAGAATGCAGGAAACATATCCAAAAGTACATATGACTTTACAAATTGGGTCAACAAGCATGAGCTAGTAGATATCCCAATGGGAGACATAAAATATACATGGAGCAACGGCCAGGAAAAACCTTCAATGTTGAAGCTTGACCAATTTCTGCTATCCCCGGATTGGGTGGATATGTTCCCACTCATAAAGCAAAGAAGACTCCCAAAACCTGTTTCCAATCACTGCCCAATAACCCTGGAGATAGAGAAAGATAAATGAGGACCAAGACAATTTCTATTCGAACTAATGTGGCTCAAGGTAAAAGGCTTTTCATATCATGTAAAAGAACGGTGGAATTTGATGCAAGTTGTAGGTTTCGAGGGCTTCAAATTATTCAAGAAGTTCTAGGTACTCAAAAGGCAACTAGTAGATTTGAAAAAGGAAGTTGTGGGGAAGAGACAAGCCAAAACCTGAGAAATCTTACAACAGATTCAAGATCTTGATCCGAAGGAAGAGAGCAGCAAGCTGTCAGTAGAAGAAAGAGAGACAAGGGTGATGCAATCACAGGATTACATGAACAGGCTCATGGAAGAAGAGATAAAATGGAGACAATAGTCCCGTCCACGTGATTGGAGGAAGGAGACAAAAACAGTAAATTCTTCAACAACATCCCAAGTGCTCGAGCTGGACACGACGCGATCCATAGTGTGTTGATGGATGGTAGAAGGATAGACGATAAAGCACAAGTGTGCAATGCTGTAACAAAATTTTATGAAAATCTAACTATCGGATGAAGGATGGAAGAGGCCTCAGTTGGATCAACTAGCATTTAGTCAACTATTGCAGTTGGATGCAAAAAGCTTGGAGAAGCCAACATTGATGGACAAGTTACAAGCAGCAGTGGACTTAATAGCTGGGGATAAAGCTCTGGACCCTGATGGATTCCCCTTAGCTTTTTTCCAAACATTTTAGGAATTACTTAAGGGGGATCTGTACAGTTTTGTTTCTGAATTTTGGAGGAGAGGCCGCCTTTCCCCATAGTTAGGGGCCTCATTCACTCCTCTTATCCCAATGAAAGAAGGGGCAGAGACTCTTTGGGACTACCGAGTGATCAAATTGAATGGAGGGTTGTATAAAATACTAGCACAGATTCTTGTTGCATGATTTCGAGTGGCTCTGCATAAAGTCAGATCGGAAACACAAGAAGCATTTGTCTGGGGAAGCAAAATTTTAAACGGTGCCCTGATCGTGCATGAATGCTTTGACTAGAAGCACAAGGAAGGAAAGAAAGGAATCAGTTGCAAGCTAGATACTGAGAAAGCATTCAACCACGTAGATTGTGGATTCCTAGACTACATGCTGGAAGGATTAGGTTGCTGGCAAAAATAAAGAAGCTGGATCAAAAAAATGCATAAGCTTGGCAAGGTTTTTTCCTTTATTTTATTTTATTTTTTAACATTGACAGGGTATTCAGTGTTAGCAAACAGATCACCAAAAGGCTTCTTAAAGATGGTAAGACGTTTGAGACAAGGCGATCCACTCTCCCCCTTCTTGTTCGTTGTGGTAGTGGAAGCATTGAGTAAGATGTTAGATAAAGGTTAGGAAGTGAGGTTAACTAGAAGCTTTTTAAAGTGGGAGTTGGAGTGCCACCAATATCCCATCTTCAATATGCAGATAACACTATTTTATTTTGTAAGGCTAAATCTAATATGGTGGATAATCTGAGGAAGATGGTGAAATGTTTCGAGGTGGTATCAGGTCTAAAGGTTAATATAGCAAAAGCGAATTGTTTGGAGTGCACACAACATATGATGAAGTAGAAACTCTGGCAATAATTTTCAGGTGTGGAGCCCGCTCTCTCCCTTCCAGGGTATCTAAGACATCCACTATGCATGAGTAAACCGGCAAAACACCTATGGGACAAGGTCATCAAAAGAATAGAGAGAAAGGTGTCAACATGGAAAGGAAGATACCTCCCTCTAGGGGGCAGACTAATTCAGGCAGAATGAGAGAAGGACGCAGAGATAATTATCGGCCAGCTTATTGACAAAAAGCGGCTACGGTTCAACATGACCAGCTTAGAATCGAAGGTTGTAATGGCGGAAGAACCAAGACTGCAGATGTGGGTTGCTCTCAGCATCAGGGTGTTGATAAAGGGAAGGGCATCTGTGAGGAAGACGATGAAGATGGCAAATGGATTGAAGTTCGAAACAGGAAACGTTCAAATAATGGGGAAAAGGATGCTAGCCCTATTGCCGAACTCCCAACCTTGTTCGTAAAAGGATACCCAGACAGATGGTTAGCCATTAACTTCGCCAGGGTCTTCGACCGAGCAGGAGATGTAATGGATGTTGTCTTACCGAGGGCTCAGGGATTAGGAATCCTTCGAGGTTTCGCCTTCGTTCAGATGAGATCAGAGGGAGAGCTCGAACAAGTGGTGAATCTTCACAATGGTGAAAACTTCGGTGGAAGGAAAAATGCTGGTCCAAAGAGCAAAGTTCGCACCAGGCATCGTCAACAAAGCAGCAGCTCAAAAGAAGAAGGGTGAGAGGTCAGCTCGAGGAAAAGCTACAGCCCAGCATCAACACAAAGGACGTCTTCAAATCAAGTTCCATCGATGGGGGAGGATCCCTTCAGTAATGGGCTTCCCCCATTACAAGGACCACCGGGGAGCTTAAGTGAATCTTTCAAGGAAGTTATCGTTTACGGAAACTGCTCTCAACCCCAAGTTAATAGCAACAAGGAGAAGTCACCGACCCCAATCAACAATCAGACTATAGCACGAAGTTGGAGAGAGATATCTGACATTGGGCCAGTTGTTCATGTTCACCCTTCCATCATCAAGGAGGCTTGGCCTTCCCTTTAGAAGTCAGTGGTGGTTCTGACAAAGAATGGAGCTATGCTCTCTCAAATAAGATCTTGGTTGAAGGCGTGTTGCAAAATGGATGATGGGATTACAAGTTAAGGGCCCTTAACGAGCTTGAGATATGGATATCTTTGAAGGAGGAATCTAAAGTAGAAGAGATTCTCATAGCAGGAGCCTTATTCAAAGATGGCCCTATTCGCCAAGTCAGTAGGTGGGAAAATTGTTCTATGTTCAGAACCATTGATGGATAGATTCTCCTCTGTGGCATCCCCTCGAGCTTTGGAACAAGTGTTCCAAGCCATCGATAGTTGTTTAGGCATTCTTCTTGCCAAAGACAAAGGCCTGGAGAAGTGTGAGGATGTTAGTGCCGCAAGGATCTATATCATGACCAAAAATGCTTTCCAGACTCCGAAGCTGATCAAGATTAAGGTCGGAAAGGTAAGTCTCCAACTCATAATAGTAAAAGAAGTTGCACGGGGATTCCCCGGTCGATGGGGTGAGGAATGGAAGAGCCATGAAGAGAAACAATCTCAAGTTCCAACCGGAGACGAAGGCCGGGAAGAAGGATTACTCTCTCTAGCCTCCTGAGGAGCACAAAAAGGTGAGCTTACAAGATGGATGAACGCTATTCATCTGCAGGAGTTGGAAGGACAATTGATGAGCGCTGGAGAAGTTGGCATGGTCTGGTGTGATGCAGGTGGAGGAATAGTCCCATACTCCTCTGAAGGTGATGTGGCAACAAAAGAGCCATAACATGGGGAAGGATCACCACAATTTGCTGCGGAGATTTTTTTCTCTAGACCTAAATACAGAGGTTCGGTGCGATAGAAGTTGTGTAATGACAGTTTGAGACCAAGCTCGATTACAAACGAGAGACTCGGAAGCATGTGTCGCATTCTCAAAGAACCACGTTGAGGTTCCCTACAAGGCCCAGAACCAAGCCTTGATTCAAGGCTGTGGAGAGGCGACAAGTGGAAGCTCCTTTAATTGCAAGCAGTTGCCTCTCTATCCCAAAACGACAGGTGTTGTAAAGAGCCACGTGGTCACTGCATTCAAATACTCTCACACTCTTGAAGAGTCTAAAGCATGTGAAGAGCCTCAAAACTCCACATGTCCAGGTTGGGACAGGTTTAAAATAGCTACCCCTAGACAGCAATCGGACGAAACGTATGCTTTACACGAGCTTATCTCTCTGTGTGTGAACGAGTCCTCCACTAAGCTGGTAGTAGGCAATCCTATTAGTCATGCGTCTAGGGCAATAGTCCGTTATACCATAGTTGGTCCGAGGGTTGTGCTGCTAAGAGACAAAGTGGGTTCTCCCATATCTAAAACCCTTTGCCTAGAAGACAATCTGGAAGAAGCCACGAACAGTCAAGTGCATTACAAGATCAGTTCTTGTTCTCAAATTGCAGCCTAGGATAAGCAAGATATGATGCCTTCAAAAACAGATTTTCACTTTCAAACTCCGATTAACGAAGATGGACTTGATGAGTTAGCCTTGGTAGACATTAATAACCAGTTAGAAGGTCTTCCTTTTGTAGATATTAATATACAGTCAGGTCTCCCTTTTGTAGATATTAATATCCAATCAGAAGGTCTCCCTTTCATTGAGAAGGGGGTATTCTTGGAGACTTTGGATGTGTCCCCTCTGCAGATTACAGCATACATGCGGGCTACTTGCAATGGGGGCGACTTCCAAGCGTTTGCAGGGAGTGTTCAACGGATGGTAGAAGAGGGTCAAGAGTAGAATCTTGATCAATACAAACCTCAAGATACAGTGCTTACCTAAACAATTATGTCAGAGGACGAGATAGTTTGGACCAAAGACATCATAGACAGGGTGGGAAGAAAACTTGGCATGTCTTACCAGGCTTCTGATGAAGATGCAGTGGCTCTTGTTCAATCCATAGAGCAACAGGGAAGGGAGGTGGCAAGGAGACCTATTCGGAAAATTCCAAAGGTCCAAAGGGAACTGACTCGTTTGGAGATATTGGCTAACTTCGTGACTAGAGTTAGATAGGGAGGCAAGGGTAGACGAGCACAATCGGCATCACGATGAATATTCTAAGCTAGAATTTGAGGGGCCTAGGAAGCAGAGAAAAGAGGATCTGAGTTAAAAATATATGTAGAGGGTCAAAGGCACGGATTATTACAATTCAGGAAACGAAGTTGGCATCTTTCAGCAGGAACATTCTGGATGAAATTTGTGATATTCAGACTAAGGATTTTGTATCTTTGAATGTTGACGGATCAGCAGGTGGTATCTTGGTGGCCTAGAATATGTCAATATGGAGAAAAGTATAAAGCTGGTGCGGTGAATTTTCAATTACAGTGGTATTATCTGAAGTGTCCTCAGGTTATGAATGGCTCTTCATAGCAATTTATGGGCCTTGCAAGGCTACTGCTAGATCCAGATTTTGGGAGGAACTTCAGTGCATTCCCTCAAAGTGGTCCCTTCCTTGGTGTGTTGGAGGTGACTTCAACGTTACAAGATTTATACACGAGAAATCTTCGGGGTCTCATTTAACCCTAAGCACGAGGCAGTTTGCAGAGTGGGTTCAGAGGTTTGAAATGGTTGATGTCCCTATGCAAGGTGTTGTTTTTACTTGGTCCAATGGCCATAAGATTTATGTCCCACCTAGACAGATTCATGGTGTCTTCTGAGTGGATCAACAGATTTCCCCTCATTCAGCTGAAAGGGTTGCCTAGAACTGCATCAAACCACAGACCAATTCTTCTTCACTTTGAAATGGCAGTTGGGGCCCAAAGCCTTTTAGATTCGAGCTATCCTAGCTTGAGGTGGATGGTTTTCATGGCCTTGTGGAGACTTGGTAGCGGTCCTTTAAGTCCCCTGGTCAGCTTGAGGTATTGCTCCACTCTAAGCTGAAACTCCTAAGAGGCAAGCTCAATGTTTGGCGCAAGGAAGTCTATGGACAAAGGGAGGTTAAGTTTTCCTCTATCATTGAAGAAATCCATGCCCTTGATATAAGTGAGGAAGGTCAGTTACTCTCAGAAGAGGACAAGATAAAGCGTAGTGAGCTGTTGTTGCAGGAATGCTCCAAACGTCTAAAGGAAGACGAAATCAAGTGGAGACGACGTTCCCGGGCTATTTGGCTTAAGGAGGGTGATAGGTATACAAGCTTCTTTCACAAAATAGCCTCTGCTAGAGCCATGAATAACAAGATAACTGCAATATCAGTTGACAGCAAAAGGTTTGAAGAAAAATCCCAGGTGTGTAAAGCTATAGTCTTCTTTTATGAGAAACTTCTCTCTAAGGATCCATGGCTCTGTCCACAGCTGGACGTCCTTCCCTTTGCCAACCTCTTTAAGGAATCAGCCAGCTCTTTCAAATGTCAGATACCGGACGAAGTTAAGGAGGCCGTGGATGCACTAGGCCACAACAAGGCCCCGGGGCCAGATGGGTTTCCCATGGCATTTGTTCAAGTCTTCTGGAATGCAGTGAGCAGAAATGTTATAAGCCTTGTCAAGGAATTCTTCCTCAACAGCAGCCTTCCTTCAGCTTATGGTGCGTCCTTTATAGCCATTATTCCCAAAATAAAAGGGGTTGAAAATATCAAAGACTACTGCGCGATCAGCCTTATTGAAAGCCCGTATAAGATTATTGGCAAAATCCTAGCCTCACGCTTTTGTGAAGTTATTGACGGCATAATTTCAAAAAATCAAGGAGCTTTTGTTCGTGGTCGTCAATTTTTGGATAGTGCCCTCCTCGCTCACAAATGCCTTGATTCAAGATATAAAGAAAAGAGGTCGGATATTATTTGCAAATTAGATATTGAGAAAGCCTACAATCACGTAGAATGGGAATTCATAGATTATTTGTTGAAAAGGATGGGTTGTGGAGAGAAGTGGAGAAATGGGTTCATATTTGTATCCACTCGGTGGCCTACTCGATGCTCATAAATGGCACGCTCAAAGGCTTCTTCGAACCCTCAAGGGACCTCTGCAAAGGAGACCCTCTCTCTCCATTCCTATTCCTATTAGTGGCAGAAGCTTCTAGTTGAATGCTTGCAAGGGGTCAGGAATCGAATCTTATAAGAGGATTTAGTGTTCCCAACATACAGGTGTCTATCTCCCACCTCCAATTTGTAGATGATACTATTATTTTTTTGTGACGCGGACTCACACATGGTAGATAACTTACGCAAAATTATAGTGTGCTTCAAGGTAGTTCTCGAGCTGAAAGGTAATTTGGGAAATAGCGAGACAATGGGCATTCACATTTCCAAAGATGAAATTTCAGAATTTGCTTCGGTCCTTGGCTACAAGGCGGGATCCCTTCCCTCCTCTTATTTGCGGCTCCCCCTATGTGTTGGGAAGCCTCCTACTCATTTAATGAATAAGGCAATTGAGAGAATTGAGGGGATCTTATCAAAGTGGTTTGAAGAGTCGCCATCTTTCCATGGGAAGAAGGTTAACTCTTCTCAAATCTGCATTTTCTAACATGCCGCTTTATTTCATGTCTCTATTCAAGTGTTCGTCGTCTGTTCGGAAGAGACTAGACAAGCTTAGGAGGGTTTTCTTTTGGAAACGCGTTGAAGTTGCCAACAAATTCCATCTCTTAAGATGGGAGGAAGTTTGTAAACAGTTGAACAAGGGAGGGGCCGGATCGAGGGACATCAAAAGCATGAACTACGCTCTTCTGGGGAAATGGCTTTGGCAGTTTAGCATGGAGGAAGGTCGCTTTTGTAGGAAGGTGATTGCTTCCAAATATGGGTTCCAGGTGGGGGGATGGAAACTTAAGGAATCCCCCTTATATAAGGCCTCTAATACTTGGAGGTCGATCATGTCTCTTAAGCTTGCTTTCAAGAAAGGCATGGCATTCTCTATTGGCGGTAGAACTCGAGTCAGATTTTGGGCCGATGTGTGGTGTGGTGCAGTTCCACTAGATCAAGTCTTTCCCAACCTAGCTTGTCATGCTCCTAGTCCAAACATTACAGCAGCATAGTGTTTTTTCAAGAACAATTCAAACGTTTGTTGGACCCCTCCATGCCGAAGGGACTTGCTAGATCACGAGGTGGAGGAGCTTCTTCGCCATTTCGACTTGCTTCATCTTATTTCTTCATCAACTGGTAGGGATGAGATGATTTGGAATGCCAGCAATTCTAGCCGGTTCTCAGTGAGCTCATTCTATAAGATGATCTAGCCCCAAGATACAGGAGGAAGAATGGGGCATTCTTTCCACTTTTGGCACTATGCCATCCCTCCTAAAGTGGCGGCGTTCACATGGCTTGTGGGAAGAAAGAAAGTTCTCATGATAGATAATCTCCAAAAGCGAGTGTTGATCATTCCTAATAAATGTTATCTTTGCAAACAAGATGAGGAGACTATTGATCACCTATTCATATCATGCCCTTTTACATCCAAGTTTTGGTCGCATATTCTCTCTTCCTTCAACCCTTCATAGACCATGCCCAACAATGCTGGGGATCTTCTATGGGCCTAGCATAGAGGAGGTTTCCATATTAAAGATGGAGCCCAATGGAACATCTCCCTTCCAGAGGTGTGGTGGGCGACTTGGGCTTAGAGGAATAGACGGTGTTTTCAAAACATGTCCCTTTCAATTGAGACAATGATGGCCAACGTCTCGGTATTTATTTCTTAGTGGAGCACTCTGTTTAAGCCCCAGGGATGATGTCTTTCTTTTCTTTTTTACTCTTTGTATTCTTTTCATGCCAGCTTTTGTTGGCGAGCCTTCAATAAAATTCCGTCTAATCTTCAAAAAAAAAATTAATAATAATAATAATAAAGGCGGCAATGTCATATTTACCTGTGTACTACATGTCTCTTTTCAAGTGTTCGGCCTTCGTGATCGAAGGATTGGAACAGTTAAGAAGAAACTTCATTGGCAAGGAGCAGAGGTGAAGCAAAAATTCCACCGTTTAAAATGGGAAAAGGCATGTAAGCCATATGGGTTGTGGAAATTCGAAGAATGGGTAAGAATCATAAGATAAACGAAGCTCTCCTTGGCAAATGGATATAGTGATTCAAATTGGAGAAAGGAAGTCTATGGCAGGAAGTAA
The DNA here is from genome assembly GCF_029962835.1 of Magnolia sinica. Lineage (NCBI taxonomy): Eukaryota > Viridiplantae > Streptophyta > Magnoliopsida > Magnoliales > Magnoliaceae > Magnolia > Magnolia sinica. The sequence continues at coordinate 307,649 of NC_080577.1, forward strand.
TAGGAAACAAATATGACTTTTAGGATGGTGGGTGGTAGGTCAAGAGGTCATCACTATATAGGGCATCGGGGGAGTGGAAGGGAGTCACATCAGTGATGGATAAGTCATAAGTGCAAGGCTAGCAACTGATTTACATGGGGAGATGGGAGAAGAATCTGATTCTGGAGGTTATTTGATTAGGAGAGATTCCACTTAGCATGGAATTTCCACTAATAGCTAGAGTTGTTGAGAACTTGGAGGTGACCATAGATGGGTGCGTATCCTTTTCAAATCACTCCGTTGTATCATGTATGGACCCCATTGTGTCGCAAGAATCAGTCAGATGAGAGGCATACTCGAGGCTCTCAGAGTGGCTTCATCGTCACAAATGGCATATGGGAGCAAAACACTCAATGGCATTGGAGAGATCAGGAGACTTTTCAGTTCATTCCTTCTATGATTCACTTGGTGAGCCTAATCTGAATGAGGAGAGCAGGAGACTATCATTCATTTGGTCTAGCGATGCCCCTCCGAAAGTGGCAGCGTTTATATGGTAGGTGGCGAGGAACGAGATTCTAACAATTGATAATCTTCAGAAGAGGGCAATGATCATCCCAAATTGTTGTGCATTATGTACGAAAGCGGTCGAGACGGTAGATCACTTATTCTTCCATGCCCCTTTGTCTCGAAATTGTGGGATGGATTCATTGCATTTTTCCGGTCACCTTGGATGATGCAGAGCTCAATCACAGGCTTCCTTTTGGCATGGCCCAGCCATAGCACAAGAAGAGAGAGAGAGAGAGAGAGAGAGAGAGAGAGAGAGAGAGGTGGAAGCTAATGATGAAGGTGGCAATATGGGGCATATAGAGGGAGACGAATGCACATCACTTCCAAGTCACAAGCAAATCAGAGGGAGATGTATATATAAGGGTAAAAATGAATGTAATTGGGTGGATTTCTTGCTTAAAGGATTTTGAACCAAATGATGGGTCAATCTTAGCTAGTGTGTAATCTATGTAAACATAAGCCGTGTGCTCCTCTTTCAATAATGTTGTTAATTCTTAAAAAATAATAAGAAGAATAATAAGAAATAAGTATTAAAAAAAATCACGTAGAAAGTCTTTCTATGTCCTGCATAGTTGTTGTACCATGGGTGACATATCTCCTTCCGTCTGAGAGAAGATGTGGCTAATAGATGCAATCATGAACATGCACAGTTGATCTAATCTTCTTACAATTAAACAGTGAAAAAACAGGAAAGTAAAAAAAAAAAAATTGCACCTGCTAGCTGCTGAAGTGGAACGAGACAAGCTAATCATGCGTTGGGCAAGGGAAACCATTGCCAATGATTGCATTGTACAAAACTCAGATGAAGACCTCCAAAGCTGAAATGTTAAGAGAAAGTCTTAGGGTTTACGGAGAAGACTCAAAACACATGCCCTGACAATTAACAGTTTCTTAAAATACCTCAAGTGTAGCTCTCAGACCAGGGAAAGCTACTGTCAAAGAGCCTTTATCACCTTGCAAACCAGAAGCTACAACAAAGCTTTCTGGTTTGCATACATTCATTTCATCAGTCAGATATTTGTCTAGCTCCTGGTCAACATTCCACAAATGTAGAAAAGATAAGCTGAAGCGAAGTAAACATCCTTCAAGTGATCTGACCCATGTATGTTCTTCTATGGGATGACTTGCAATCCCTTCCATATCGCAACTATCATTTGAATTTGTTTTCTCCAGCTGCTTCTCTGAGACAAGAACAATCTCTTGCTTGCCACCATTCCCTACAGACTCTTTATGCCTTTGACATGGATACATCAAAGATGAGAGATTGAATTTCAGGGTGGCAATTCCGGGATAAGGGCAGGAGCATTTGATAAGATGCTTCTGGTGTTGGAGTGGAAGTGATGGAGCTTGCTCTATAGAACTATGATCAGCTGCATGAGAAGTAAACTCATGAGCTGTTTTTGAAATCGGTAACTTTCCTTTAGTATCATGTGCTGGAGAACCATCAGAACCATGGAAGTCCATTATTCTTTGCTGAGTGTTGCCTGCTGCAAGCGACTTAGTGATCCCCTTGTCAAGATCTGTAATATGCGATTGTGCAACACTTGTATCTTCAGTTACAGAAAGGAGCAATGAGGATGCCGAAGTAGTGCCACCCAGTATGTTGTCGGTCACTGAATTTACATTGATACCTCTGCAGAAATGATCAAACATTGAATGAGAAGCATTACCACGAAGGGTGCGCTCTCGAGCACCTGTCTTAACATCCCAGAGGTATAGAGCATTAATTGCACCAGACGAAGCAGAGAAACTCCTGCACAAACACGCTATGTAACCTCTCCTGCTGTCCCATACAACCATTGTTGGATAGCTTGGATGTCCAGGAAACATTCTTTCTACCCGTAAAGTCTCAAGTGAAACAAGAGCCACACAAGAATCCTCCCCAACAGAGAGAAAACAATTACTCCAAGGACAGTCCGTCCAGGGCAGTGGAAGAATAATTTGCCTGATTGGAGCCACATGGTGGTGCATTACTGAAACAAGGCTACCGACATCCATATCCCATATACGAATCGTGCAATCAGAGCTTCCTGATACTAACGCCCGTTTGAAATGTTGTTCACTCGAGGTTGCAACCATATGGTGTGCTGCCAAGCAAAGCACAGCACCCGTGTGTCCCAAAAGAGATTGTTCAGATATACATGGATCGATGTTATGATGAAAACTTCCATCAATGAAATTTGGTTCCTGATGAAACATCTCAAATCGAACTACTTGTATTTCACCATTATAGAAGCCATAGACTACAGCATATGGAGCATAAAAATCTTCCGAAAGCACCAGTGAAGATGACACAATCTGTCCTTTCAACAGAAGACCATTGCCAAAGTTTGTAGGACTTGCAACACAGTTTTGGTGAGAACTTTTATCAGTCTCCCCTTCAGTTGCTTTTAGGCATGCGTTCTGCCTGACAGCCTCAGTTTCAGAAAGAGAACAGGATGTCCCAACCCAATCACCAAGAAAACTACCTTCCCCGACCATGATGCAGGAGCAAGGATCACCAGAATTGTCGCTTTTCTTTATACCTAACTGCCCATTGCTAACAATCTGCGCCATCAGAGGCTGATGCACTAGCCATATTGAGACACGAGGTTGCCACGATGTTGAAGCATGCACTTCAAAACATAATGATTCTATACGAAGAAGATAATCATTCAACTGACAGTAACTAATTAGCATTTTCACAGAGTGTGGAGCAGCAACAGCAGCAGGGATTTCACAACAAGGCTCAACATCAAACGTGACACCAGAAACCGATATCTTATACACGATAGCAGCACCCGTGTCACTCCATACAGCAAACTGTTCTACAGATCCTTCATCTGCATCCAATGCATTGTCACTACAGCCACTCTGAAGAAACATGCCCCCAATTGGGCACGCCGGAGTAAGAGGGCCTTCATTGCAAAGCAAACCATCAGCTAAGGAGATTTCGCAAATAGCAGTCTCACTGGTCCTTGACATAAATGTGCAGTGAGTCTTAAATACAAGAGCCAATAGCTTTCCATTAGCTGAAACTGATACTGCCTGTACCCCATCATGCTGCAAACTGTCAGCCTCAACAGATGTTCTTCCCATGTATGAAGAGCTTCTCTGCAGACCACTCCCAGCTTCGCCATTTGGATCAGGCTCCAGTATTGCAATTGATTCTACCTGTCCAAGTGCATCTGTCATGATCACTGACTGTTTTTTCATGTCCTCAAAAGATGGAACTACAGCCATGAATTTCAATGACCCAATGGTCAAGCTCCCGTGGAAGATAGTCTGGACAATATTGAGGGTGCATGAATCGACAATGACAATAGAACATTTTGAGGTCCTTCTGAAATGTGCTTCTTTGTCAGTTGCAGTCTCATTTTGAAGGTAGCCAGGGTTCACAATCTCGGCAGTTTCAACTGAACCGGAGTTTGATGCTTGCATAGCATCAGAAAAATTGCAAGCAATGCAAACATATCGCCTGGACAAAGGCAAGGATGACAGGAGAGATGGGGTACCTACCCATGGAGGCAATTTTCTTCTACGCCTACAATGGCCGCTACCTCTGCTCCAAATGCATAACACACCATCAGTACAAGCACTCATTAGTGCAGCAGAACCAGATGAGGTCGAGCTTACATTACTTGAGCTCTCTTTCTGTCCATGGCTAATGATCGGGATGCAAATTTCTAGACCTACTATGGGAGTGGCATGACCACACAGCATTGCCATTGGCCAAATTTCCTGTCAAAGTTTATGGTTCGGATGTTAGTAATCAAATGTAACGATGAAGGATGGACGGACGGTGGCAAGTGCATAAAATATCAATGGATTCCGATTTGACAATGTCCATGGAAATTAAAATTAATTAAATAAATAAGGTGGATATTCATTGACTTAGGAAGAAAGAAGAGAAAACGAGAGGGAGGAAGAATGACCTACCCGATTGTGAGGGGGGTTGAGGTTCCACCAGATGATGGAGCCATCGGATCCGCCCGTGTAAAGGGTGGGCGGCTGATTCAAGACAGCGCGAGCAGTTATCCTATGATGATGGAGGTGTGGGCTACCTCCGTACCAAAGGCACGCCACCGGCTGGCATCGCATCTCTCTCTCTCTCTCTCTCTCTCTCTCTCTCTCTCTCAAACGAAGAACCAGCCAAGACTGTCTCTCTCTCTCTCTCAAACAAAGAACCAGCCAAGAGTTTACAAGGAGAAGCGAGTCTCAGCGGAGTAGAGGGGGGAAAGAGTCATTCCGCATACCAATATAAAAATTTGGGAAGAAATGATGCGCAGTTGGCGAGGAGAGACCGTGCTGTATAAAAACCCACAACCCGTGCGGAGGCGAATCAGTCAGGTGGTGTTGCCATGTGTTGGGTGCTGTGGGGCCCAACGTGATGCATATATTTTATATCCGAGCCGTCCATCCGCTTTGACCTCTCGTTTTAGGAAATTAACCCAAAAATGAAGAAGATCCGAATCTCAAGTGGACCACAGCACGCCCCAGTTTGATGTATATGTTGGATCTGAGATGTTTGTGCATCCATCAGCATGAGGAATATTTTTGTCATGTGATGGATATGGCATCCAAGCACCATGTAAGAGCCTTAAAAAAGCACTGTTTAAAAGCAAAAGTGAAAGGAAAAGTATTGATGGATGTGCTGGATCTGAAATATATGTCCTGCGGGAGCACGAATCAGCATTTCCATGGAGTATTTTTTGTTAGGTGATGGATCCACGGGGTGTTGGGCATTTCCCCCCTGTGAGGCCTGAAACATATTTTCGTCATGCGAGTCTAAAAAACAGCACCGCTTTTCAAAAAAAGAAAATAAGCTTAAAAGTTTTTTACCAGCAGCGAGAAGCCAAGCCCAGTCATAATCAACAGAAATCAAGGCCGAGCAAAGCGAGAGAGATGGGCCTTAGCCCTATCACAATCAACGAGACCAAAACCTAAGGAAAGCAAAGGGGCGTGGGCTTAGACAAAAAGGAACTAGCACAGGCACATAAATCAAAATGCAGCCCGTGGCCTAAAGTCTAAAATGAAATTAAAATGCAGCATATGGGCCAAAGTCTAAAATTAAATGCCACTATGGTATGATTAAGTGTTGATAAATATTTCAAGAGTAAAGAATTTGAATGCTGAAAAATAAATTAAAAATATATATATTTCTAATTAAGCTAAAACATGTATCTAATACGATATCCTTAAAGTGTAGTTCACCCCTCATTTTATATTAGAAATGGACCATGAGTTGTCGGCGAATTGCTTCCAGGATACAACAAGTCTTATTTAGTCATGTGTACAACAATCACGAATAGATCGCCTTGGGGACTCGGCTAATGTAGTTAATGTATTTGGTAGACTTAGTGGATAATCAGACTCAGAACTTAGTGAGTTTGAATACACAGAATGTTACTAACTTATTTAAAAGAATATGAGAAAGATTCTGTGTTCTTGCAAAGGAGATCGATTGGATTTATTATGCTCTAAACCCGTAGGGGTCCGGTTTATATAGATATAAGGAATGGATCATTGCACCTAAGGCTATCAAATATCATAAAATTGCAAAACTATTTATGACCACTGACTCATTTAACCCAGATGTTTCAGACCGTTGGATTAAAGATCTACCCGTTTAAATCATTAGATGGCTGGCGGTTTTCGAACCGTTGGCATTGACCAAGCTCAATTTCTAGTCGTTCTGAAATGGACAAATCTAATCGTTTCAAAACTTTTATATAAGCGCATGTGCGAAGTGTAAAGTGGGTCATTGGCGCCACTAGTGTCTCTATAGCTACACTGCACATGTCATCGCTTGTGCACGTGCACCTACACAAGCGATTCATCCTGGATGAGGTCATCTTATTACTTTTGTTTCTCCAAAACTTTTTACTTATCAGTTACTTGTCCTTATCAATTTAATTTGAACTTAAAGGTTTTCTAATGTAATGTTGGGTTTCCATTACTTGTGGAACTTTGAATGGAGAGTTTTAACCACATCCCTCTGGATAATGCCCTTACCATCTCTTTTATTATAGGTTTAGTGAAATGATCAACTAAGTTATTTATAATGAAAAACATTATTCGTCCTAGATAAGATCATCTTATTTTTATTTTTATTTTTCTGAAACTTTTTATTTATCAGTGACTTGTTCTTATCCATTTAACCTAAACTTATAGGTTTTTTAATGTTATGTTAGGTTTTCATCACTTGTGAAACTTTGAGTGGAGAGTTTTAACCACATCATTCTGGATAATGTTCTTACTATCTCTCTTATTGGAAGTTTAGTAAAAGGATCAGCTAAGTTATTTTTTGACTTCACATATGAAATCACAATGATTCAATCTTGAATCGACTGCCTTACATGGTTATGTCTCAGACTTATGTGTATGGACATTGCATTATGTGTGTAGTTGTAGGTTTTACTATAGTGGCCTCACCATCACAATGAAGTGAAATAGCGGGTATAAGCTTCGCACATAACAAGATCTATAGTATATGATCCCTTTGCCACTCAGTCTTTTTGTCTGTTGCAATCAAAGCTATAAACTCATATTCCAACATCGAGTGTTTTCTACGTGTCTATTTCTTGGATCTTTAAGAAACAATTGCACCTCATCAGATGAACAATCACCCTTTTATGGACTTATTATCCCATGCACTCAATATCCAACTTGCATCGATATGTTATTCAAATACGATCGAAAATTCTATGTATATATTATAGCCCTAGTTATTTGGTCGCTTTGAGGTAACAAGAACTCTACCAATAGCGTTCTAATGTTTTGTGCTGGAAGTACTAGTAAACCTGCTTAATTTACTCACAGCGTATGTTTTATCCAGTCATGTGCATTGTATAGCATACATAAGACTGCTTATATCACCAACATATTAAAGTTGTGTAATTATTATTTATTCGAACTTGATACTTATATCAAATGAGGTATTTGCCTCTTTAAATTTTAAGCGGTTAAACTTATTATGTATTTTATCAATGTAATGAGACCGACGCAGCGCATAACTCCCGTTATGTTTTTAACTTTGATACATAGGATGATATTCACTTATCTAAGATCCTTTATTTTAAAATTGGAAGAGATAAACCCCTTCGTTTTAGCTACACATTTCATTGCATTATTGATAATTAGCATGTCGTTAACATATAAACATATAATAATAATGCAATCACCATGGACCTTAGAGTAAATGCACTTATCAGCTACATTATGAAAATCATAAGATGACACATTTGAATTGAAATTTTCATGCAACTATTTAGGTGCTTGTTTTAATCTATACATTGACTTGATGAGCCTACACACTTTATTTTCATTTTCTGGTGGAACAAACCCTTCTGGTTGCTCTATATATACTTTCTCGTCGAGGTCATCATTCATGAATGATGTATTTATATTCATTTGGTCGATGTGAATATGATGTATGGATGCTATTTAGCTCACATATCTGAGTGTGCAATAGGTTTAATACTTTAGATAATCCATTAATAGTAGGGAATGATTTCTTAGTCATCTTATACTGTATGCACATGTTAATTTATCATTCTTACTTTCACTATACAAGATTAATCCACTTTTAGCCATGAGTCTCATGGTATTATAGCCTACACGTGCTAATGTACAATGCCACAAGGATACAGACTCAACCACATAAACAAAAGAATTATTTTCATTAAGCAAGGGTTTGATCGTCCCATTACAAGCATACCTTTTCCAAAAAAAAAATCATTCATGTATAATATCAACTTGTCGGATTCATATACTACCATAATCATTGGTTTTCCCAAAAAAATTCATAAAACTAAGGTCCTTCTCATGTTTGGGCAATGTAGCACGTTGGTCATGATTACCTTCTTTACAGGGGTAAACACAAGTTCCACGGTTCCTTTGTTGACAACCTTTGACCGGCCTTCGTTCCCCATTTGAAACTCTTAATCATTGGTCGTGTCTTCACGGATCTTAAAGGTAAATTTGTTATAGCACACATGTACTATGGCAGTTGTACCCTACCACAAACTGGGGACTTTTCCTTTAACCATATTCACTTCGGTGATAATTGGGACTATGCCATCTTATACTACACTAGCCTCTTTTCTTAAGCCTCCCGCATTCTCTATAGACTCTGGTCTTTCCATAGACATAGCAAGACCCTTTGAGCTTGTTTAGTCCGTGAGATTAAATTATATGGAATTGTATTATATGAGATTAATACCAGTATTGCACGATGATTGCATGTCTGGAAAATACAATGGTATTTGAGTCATCCAATCCTCATGTTTGGGATAAAAATCTTGCTATGGGAAAAACACTAGAGTAAGGAAAATCCTATTTGGTGAACCATGGAATTGTAATCAATGAACCAAATTCGCAATGGATGTCGGTCACTCATACATGTATATTACTAGAATGTTATATGTAAATGGTGTCTATGGATGGACGACATTGATAAAACACATGCATCAATGTGGGGCTCACGTGTGTGGCGGATTTCAAAATCCACGGAAATTCAGCATGGGACCAAATGCAATTCCATCCCACCTAATTCCAACCCTTTATGTACTCCCCAAACGTCGAATGGACTTTGCATGAGACCAGATGTAATTCCATCCCACCTAATCTCATATAATGCCATGCGCCAGACGCCCTATTTGGATTTTATGTTCTTATTCTTTTGGGACTTTTTGAATTTTTTGTTATATTTATTAGGTTTTAGGGATTCATTCTTCTCCGGATTATTATTGTTCTTTGATGGTTTTTCTACTACATTCATCTTGGATAAGAACGCACTATAGGCATCATTTTTTTTTGTCTCAGTTGCGATATTCTTCCTCAATTCGAATATGTCTTCAAATTTGTTCAAGGTAGACTTTTAAAATGTATGCAGTAACCTGTTCATGTAATCTTTCCAGATTGGAGGCAGTTTAGCTATTATGGCCCCAACTTAGAAGGATTCAGCTATATCAATTTTTAATAGTTTTATCTTATTTATGATCAGTTGCAATTCTTGGATATGTGCCAATAGAAACTTATTGCCTACTATTGTGAAGTCGAAGTACCTAGCAATTAAGATTTTATTTGTTCCTTCCTTTTCAACATTGTGCTTGAATTCCAGTTCATTTCAAAATTCTTTGGCCAAGGTTATTCCAGTGTACAAGTCATATGGATGGTCGGATAAGGTGTTTACGATATGACCATAACACAACAACTCGTCTTTTTGTCACTTGAATCTTGCAACGATCTGTTATGCATAACCCTTGTAAGTCACATTTGGAAGTGGTGGCAGGTTCATGTCCAAAATGTAGTAGATCTTTAGAGCGGTGAGAATGAACTTCAACTTGTCGTGCCATCTGGCGAAGTTGGTGCCACTAAATCGATCAAGCCTATTTAGGTCATGGTTCATTAGCTTGATTGATGCAACGCTTTCAGAATTCATGTCGAAAATCTCGCTTTAAAAATGTTGGTAAAATTATGAAAATAAAGAATTTGGATATTGAAAAATAATTGAGAAAATTTGTTTCAAATAAGGCCACACTTATTAGATACGTTGTCCTTAAAGCATAATTTTCCCCATCTCCTCTTGGATTAGAGATCATTGACAGGGTACTGCTAGATTGCTTACAAGATATGACAAACTTGTTTGGTCGTGCATGCAGCAATCATGGGACCACCTTAGGAACTCGGCTAACACAGTCATTGTCTATGGCAAAATCCATAAGTAATCAAACTCAAGGATCCAGTTTATATAGATAGAGAGAATGGACTGTTGCACCTGAGGCCATTAAATATTATAACATTACAAAAACATTTATGACCATTGGCTCATTTAATCTAGACGTTTCAGACCATTTGATTGTTTTCATATCACTGGCATTAATCAATGTCAGTTTCTAGCCATTCTCAGTAACAAACGGATTTGACCGTTTCCATAAACTTATATAAGATGGTATTCATGAAGTGAAAAGTGTGTCACTAGTGCCTCCACAGGCACACCACCTCACTACACCTGTGCGTGTATGCGCATTGGAACACGTAACCCAATCTCTCTCCCTCTTTTCCCAAGTTATTCTCAAAACCATTTATAAAACCATCAAATTTTCCATATCCAAGCAACGTGGGATAAAGTGGAATTCACTTTTTTCATAAATTTTTTTGTTCAAAAATTTTTGGAGGGAAACTTTTTTTTCTGAAGTTTTAATTTAAATTTTAAAAATACATTATTTGATTTAACCAAATAATATTTTTTCAACAATGAGCGAAGGCACCGAACAACAAGAAGTTGGTTACTATCCCTAGATGTTGATTTGCCTTGTAAATCTCATGATTTCTCTTCTCAAGCTGTCAGAAGTAGTCACAATGATGGCTATTGGCGCTACAAATCTTATGATTTCTCTTTTTAAAAAATCTATATCTTAAAAGTATTCTTCACGAAAAATGTTTAAAGGATTAATAACTAGTAGAGAGGGAATATGGTTTTGCACCATGTAGGATTCAAGCTACAGGTGATTTGGTACTCATATGGTAGTTATGTATATAGTTAGACAATGTGGTAATTTCCCGGTAACAATTAATGAAGATCACAATAAGAATGAGTTGTTTGAAAAATGGATTAATCAAGTTAGTTAACCACTAAAATTAAATTATAACAATACTCTTAATTTAAATCAAAAGATATAAGTGCTTCTTGCCATCAATTAACTACATCTTCAAAGCACCCTCTTCCGGGAACTATTTGAATTAGTAGAGAGGGAATAACTAGTAGAGAGGGAATATGGTTTTGCTCCATGTAGGATTCAGGCTACAGGTGATTTGGTACTCATATGGTAGTTATGTATATAGTTAGACAATGTGGTAAGTTCCCGGTAACAATTAATGAAGATCACAATAAGAATGAGTGATTTGAAAAATGGATTAATCAAGTTAGTTAACCACTAAAATTAAATTTTAACAATACTCTTAATTTAAATCAAAAGATATAAGTGCTTTTTGCCATCAATTAACTACATCTTCAAAGCACCCTCTTCCAGGAACTATTTGAATTCCATGTTTATAAGGTAATGGAGAAACATAAAGCATATTCTTGTGTTGCACTTCGTACATTCACATCAAAGCACTGAGTAGTAGAGGACTTTGTCAATTTTAAATTTTTATCAATCCTATATTAGCCCAAAGTCAAATTATGATCCAAACCATAACTTAAATCGTAGCTTGTCATAATTAAGAAACGAGGCTCGATCAATGGTTTGCTCTATGTTAACCGTTCTATGTTATTGTACCCATGTAACAACTAACAACTATGTGTACAATTACACAACATGACAGTTCTCTAGTGGTAGTTAAGACAATAGTTGAGCAAGGTGGTGTGAAAGGTTATTGGCCAAATTAGTTAGGTTGATGCTGCAATTAAATTACACCAATATTGCTCCTAATTAAATCAAATTAAAATACAGATCTATCTTTTGACAATAAGTCAAGTGACTCTTCAAAGCACCCACTCCCAGCAATCAATGGGGTTATATATATATATATATATATATATATATATATATATATATATATGGACATTGTACTATGAGGTCGACCTCATGGGAACTTCCCATGAGGTCAAGCTGTTTGGGCCCCACTGTGATGTGTGTCGAACATCTACTCCATCAGTCAGATGCATCATTCCATGGTGCGCCACAGGCTTAAAAATCTACTCAATCCATGATTTGGGTGGCCCACAACACATACAACAGTTGAGAGGGGTTACCCTCCCATTAAAACATTCATAATCATTTATTAGGCCCACCGAGATGTGGTTCACAAATCCAACCAATTAATTGCGTGTCCCAATTGGATGAGGGGTCTGAACAAGTTTTAGTCGCATCCAAAACTCATGTGGGCCCTACCAAGTGCTTTTATATGTTTTAGGCATGTCTTCGCATAGTAGTATGGCCCACCTAAGTTTCGTATATGGCTAATATTTGGGATATCCCATAACCTAAAGGGGACCCATCAAATGCACGGTGTTCATGTTCGACACACATCACGATGGGGCCCACGCAACCCGACCTCATGGGAAGTTCCCATGATGATATCGATATTGTTTTTGTATCCCTAGCCAGCAAAACTTGTAGTGATACTGATACTTCGAACATTGGTTCCAGGACTTTCTCCAGCTGGAAAGCATTACCCAAATAGTTGATGAGTTTTTATAGTTGAATGTGGACCATATGCAACTCCGGCGAATTCCAAGACAATTCCCTTCACTGTCTTATTGAGAAGTGACTGAATTGACCGTGAAATGCATGGAATTGACCGTAAAGTGAAGGGAATTGACCGTGAAATGCATGGAATTGACCGTGAAGTGAAGGGGATTGACCATGAAATGCATCGAATTGACCATGAAGTGAAGGGGGATTGACCATGAAATGAATTGGATTGACCGTGAAGTGAAGGGAATTAACCGTGAAATGCATGGAATTGATCGTGAAGTGAAGGGAATTGATTGTGAAATATACGGAATTAACCATGAAGTGAGGGGGAATCGCATGAAATTGACCGTGGAATGCATGGAATTGACCGTGAAGTCAGGGAATTGACCGTGAAATGCATAGAATTGACCGTGAAGTGAATGTCTTATTGGAAATTTGAATTGTAGTGGTAAGAAATTCACAATTTTAAAAAAAGTAAGAAATGCATTCAATATATAACATTCACAGTCGTATTACAAAAAATGCACTACAAATTACATTATTCCGAAGGTATTGAAAATTTGCGACTTCGATGATTATGCCCTGTTTGTTTGCAATGTCTGTATTTTTTTGTTGTTCGTTCCTCTCCACGGGAAAGGATTTGTGCCTTGTTCGGTCTTCCAGCTGCCCTCCTTTGTAGTGGTGGCTTCATACTTGCACAATACTCCTTGAATCCTAATGAAATTTCTTATTAGCTCTTGTCCCGTACTGGGTACACGGAATCTTCATACGTGATCTGATAATTCCTCGCCGTGTACAACGGGGAGCAGTACGAATAATAAGGAAGGTTGTAGTTTATACATGTTAAAAGAACATGAAAACAAGGGAATCCTTTTACTTCAAACTCGCGACATGTACATGAAAACTCACCGAGCTTGACAATATCATTGTACTATCCCATAATATAGTATTCATCCAAAGAAATTACATGGCAACGAACATCTCGTGCCTTAAGTATGAGATCTTTTAATTGTTTCTCGGCCCACGGTGTCAACGGTCCAACGAATGATGATGCTAATTCTCTTCTCTTATAGAACATCTCTTGAATTTTCATTCTTACTGCCTCTATCAGCATAGTCACGGGATATTCTCGTGCTTATTTAAATAGAGCATTAACACACTCAGATATGTTTGTAATGACTAAATTAAATCTTTTTCGTAGGAAGTACGATGATGCCCACTTTTCATACCCTATTTCCCTTAACCATGCATATACCGAGGGGTTGACAAGTTCGATATCATGCATTAACTTTTCGAACTCAACCCTCCTTCAAGTCTTTACAGCTTGTCAGTAGTAGATTTCTAACAACTTGTTTTTGAACGTGTCGACCAAGTTTCGGTATATATGGTAGGCGCAGTAGCTATGGGTTGCTACTTGGAAGACCTGGGGAACTTCTTTTATTAAACCTTTATGCCGGTCTGATATGATCACAAGACCAAGTAAATTCCCTAACGAACCACTGAGGTAGGTAAGAAACCAATTTCAACTGCTGCTGTTCTCTGATTCTCTGATACCCAAGCGACTGAAAAAATATAATTGTTGTCATCCAAAGCCATAACAACGAACAGAACACCCATTTACATACCTTTTAGATGCGTCCCGTCAACGGCCAAGACCCTTTGCAGACATGTTTGAAAACTTTTAATGCACTGTCCGAGTGCAACAAAACATCTCTCGAGCCTCCTTGTTTGTGGATCCATAAGCAAGACAGTCATTGTCCCCGGGTTCGCCATCCTCAACTCATGCAAGTACATCGAGAGTTCTTTGTAAGAGTCTTCATAAGACCCCATTACATGATTGATTGTAATTTCTTTAGCGCGCCATGCCTTCTTATAGTTAATAAGAATATTACACTTCTCTTGCATTGCCAATATAATGTCCTCCGGCCTTAATCTCAGCCGTTGCTCAATGCAATTGACAGTCAGTTCACTGGCTAGCTTACTGGTTGCTTGCCGATGATCACTCTTCGTCCATGACATTCCACATGTATGTATAGACGTGTAAGTCTTAATCTTGAAAATTCCTGCATCATTCACTCTAGATGCGTGTACCCTCCAATCACACTTATCTTCCATACACGCCGTGGTGAATTTCTTGGATGTGGAATACAATACCCTGTATTGAAAGTTGTTGCGAATTACAAATTGGCTCAACACATACTTACACTGGCTTTTGTCCTTAAATGTTTGGCCAATGGCTATATCAATCAGGTCATCAAGTGGATATGAATACAATGACAGGTCTGCATTGGTGAAACCAGTATCCTCGAAAGGTAAAATGGGAAGGCCGGTGGTGAAGTCCGATGTTCGAGCCTGCTCGGGCAATGGAATGTCGCTTCCACTTACATTTCTGGCGTTGGATGTTGATGGAAAATCTACTCTTGTAAATGAAGGTGATGTCGTATATTTACTTATGAGCTTCACGTCAGTCGACGCCCTCACTTAACTTGTCATAAAGCTTGATGTTTGAGCCGACTCGGGTACTGGAGTGTTGCTTAGAGGAACTTGTGAAGGTAATGCCATATATTCATATTTCGATATATGTTCCTCACCCAAACTTCCTATAGTTAGGGCGTCATGTTCGAAATCACTGTAAGCCACCGGGTCTTTGAGTATTGCCTCATTAACGCGCTGCATTGTCTCGATGAATAAAGGGATGTAGTGATCCGAATGCTTTAACTGTGCTGCCAAGAACATTCTCACATCTTCATCATCTTCAATTACAGTCGGAGGGACTGATTCGTTTGTGCAAGGATACGATGCTTTCAACCTAATATTATAATCCTCAGGTCTACTCTTCGCAATCCTGTATATTTTCGATAGAAGCTCATCATATGTAGCGTCAACAACCACAACAGTAGTTTTCAAGTCTCCACTCGTGTACATGTATCGATTGTTTTTGCTTACTAACTCCCCACCATACGAGCATAGGATCATTATCGAACACATTTTCTAAAAACAAACACAATGATATAACTTGTTTAGTATTCACATGTATAAGGTGGATTTGACCAAGTAGTAGGAAATTCACCGTTGTACTAGCTCGAATATAACCAACTTATCGGTCATATTTTCAAAGTTCTCAATTGCAGGGATCTATGCCACTCAGTTCACGATGATTTTTACTCACTTCTAGGGCAGTTTAACTCACTTCGCGATGAATTTCACTCACTTCTTGGTCCTAAAGTGATTAAAAGTGATCGCAAAGTGAGTGAACTTAAGGGCCTGTTTGATTTTTGAGGGAAGAGGCAATTACCTGGTAAATAAATAATAATTACTTACCAGGTAATTATTGCATCGTTTCTTGTGTTGTCGTTGACGGCTTAACTTTTAAGCATTAAAACCGAGGATGGCTGTCAAATGAATACAGGGCCCACTGTGATATACATGATGTATCAACACCGTTCATCATATATGTCAGCCTCATTTAGGCCATGAACCCAAAAATGAGGCAGATCCAAAGCTCCAGTGGACCACACCACAGGAAACAGTGGAAATTGGATGCTTACTGTATAAAAATTTATGTGGCCCTCGGATGTTTTGGATGAAGTTGATATTTGTGTTTACCCCTTATCAATGTTTTTATGACTTCATGAACAAATTAGATGACAAATAAACATTAATGTGGGCCCAATAAACAAAATAACTTTCAATGGCGAACGTTTAAGGCCATTGTTTCCTGTGGTATGGGCCACTTGAGCATTGCATTTGTCTCAATTTTGGACTTGGACCCTAAAATCTTCTGATAAAATAGATGGACGGTGTGGATATGTCATGCACATCACAGTGGGGTCCACAAACGTAAGTCAAATTTTTTGGACCAATTTTCGATACGAAAATGCATTTGAAAATTCAAACACGGTGAAAAGGTAATAATGACCTTTTTCAAGGGTATTTCCCTGATACACAAAAATCAAACGTGCCCTAAGGGAATTGAATTGACCATGAAGTGAAGGGGAAAGGGCGGAATTGACCATGAAAAGTGAAAGGAATTGACCGTGAAGTGAAGGGAATTGACCGTGAAATGAATGGAAATGACCATGAAGTGAAGGGAATTGACTGTCAAATGCATGGAAATGAACGTGAAGTGAAGGGAATTGGCCGTGAAATGAATTGAATTGACCGTGAAGTGAGGGGGAATTGTATGGAATTAACCATGAAATGCATGGAATTGACCGTGAAATGTATGGAATTGACCGTGAAGTGAAGCGAATTTATCGTCAAATGCATGGAAATGACCGTGAAGTGAAGGGAATTGACCATGAAATGAATTGAATTGACCGTAAAGTGAGGGGAAATCGCATGGAATTAACCGTAAAATGCATGGAATTGACCGTGAAGTGAAGAGAATTGACCGTGAAATGCATGGAATTGACCGTGAAGTGAAGAGAATTGACCGTGAAATGCATGAAATTGACCGTGAAATGAATGTCTTATTGAAAATTTGAATCGTAGTGGTAAAAAATTCACAATTTCAAAGAAAGCAACAAATGTATTCAATATATAACATTCACAGTCGTATTACAAAAAAGGCACTACAAATTCATAGTCGTATTACAAAAATGCAACCAAGTAGTGCATGAAGTTGACCGATCAATTCAATAAATTAACCGGGAACTAAGTGAAATTGACCGCAAAACTTCATCAAATTGACCGCGAACTTCTTGAAGTTTATTGGATAACCACGTAAAATTGACATAGCAATGCATGAAATTGACCACAAACTTCTAGGTAATTTCTTAAGAATTTAATCGTCCTTATCTCCCACAGCCGTCATATCAGTGAAATCTGTGTTTGAGAAAAAGAATAAGAGTGCGTTGATGTAAAACGTGTTCTTCGGAGAAAAGCCTACAAGATTTTACATTTATCAATGCATCCACGTCCCCTCAGAAAATGAATGCAGGTAGCCTTGAGTAGAATGGAACATGGAGATGTAATGTGATAGTAGGATGGAGATTCTATGGAGATTTAATGAAGAAAATGGGTGAAAAGAAGGAATAAGTATGGCAGAGATGAGCTCGGACGTGTATTTGAGTGTAAGGAAGTGAATGGAGTGAAATTGATAAAGCAGAGGCATTTTTGACTTGTGAAAAGCTGTTTGTACATGTGGGGCTTATTTTTGGGAGCTAAAAATAAGTGGGCTTTAAAAGGTTCTTGGGCCATAAATGGGTCGTACATTAGGAAATTTCTCTAAGAAAATCATCCGGCAATCTCTTGCATCTCTTTTTCTCAAACTTCCTCTCTTGGCTTCTTTTTTTTTCACAATATATTTAGGTTGTGCAATAATATAGTATTTATTATACAACAACAATCTTAAGACTTGAGTTGAATTATTTTAAAGGAATACTTGATAGCATCCTTCAAAATAATAATTTAGTTGGGGAGGATTTATTGTCTTGAGGATGGCGCAATCCGTGATTTAAGCTATTACATTTATGTCTCTTCAAATTCTTTTACTAACAAATTGTATACACATGGGCTCATCACGCACAAATTTTGAACTTTGTTAAATGCATGCATGTGTGAAGGGCAATTACAAAAATGTTCCGTGTTTAGTGGTGTTTGTTAATGCATCGTTAATACGGAAGAAGGAAAGTGCTAAGTGGTTTTTCACTGAATTCTTTCTATGAGAGGAGTCTGGCTTAATGGTGAATGCGGAATGCGCTCAGGGGATTTTTCATTAAACAAAAATTTTTGCTTAAATTGTTTGTGCAATACAAAATCAACTTTTAACTAGTGAAACTTCTTTGTACCCCACTATGATGCATGTGTTTCGTCCATTTCATTCATCCATTTTTAAAGATCATTTTAGGGCTTGATACTAAAAATGAGAGGAATATAAATCTCAGGTGGACCATACCACAGGAAAACAATAATGATTGGATATCCACCATTAAAATTCTCTTAAGGCCTAATGTACTGTTTATTTGACATCCAATTTGTTGATTAGGTTATATTGTAACGTCTCAGAAAAATCCATTCAAAGACCCGAGTATCACTTTAGGCAGAAATCACTAAGGACCAGATCCTTTAGAAATTAGACGAGAATTATAAGTGTTAAACGGGACTACCTCTGGAATTAGCACTAATTACTTTAAATACGAACTGCAAGACCTAAAACGTGTAGAATCTTTAACGCTATATTACCCTGAAATCTATGATCAATCCCTAAACCCAGATGCTCTCGGGAGTACATGGAAACTCCGTATCGGACCTGGACCGCACGTCAAAAGTCCAATGACCACGAAACTATATGAATATGACTGCTTCACTGGGCTTGACAACCATCTCAGAAATCAAGTCCTAACAGTGTCTGAAAATGCACAACTTGAGCCTGGAGTGAAGTGTGTGAGAAACGCAAATATTTTTAGAAGCCGAACCCAGATTTAAGTGAATTGAGTCGTTCGCTCGCAGGCCAAATCTAAGGATTCAGACCGTCAGAATCTAACCCAAGTACACCCTTGGATCAGGGAAAATTTTCAACTCATGTCGGTACACTTGTGGCACTGATCGAGTACCGGTGACTGTTGAACTGAAACTGGTCCACCACGGTCGATCTATAAATCCGATCAGACCAAAAACTCAGCTTGACCTAGATCCAATGTCAGGGAGCTTAAGACCAACTGCATGCTGAAGAGAGGCCACCAAAAGTGCTCTGTTGGACTGAAACAGACGCCCTTTAGATATAACCTAAGTATACCTTGGCCCTGGGGCCATTTCCATCAGTCCTGGGCCTATATAAAGGCTTAAAACCCCCTCTCTCTCACTCCATACGAATTTCTAAACCCTAGGGGAGAGAAAAGAGAAAAAGAGAAGGAAAGAGAGAGAAAGTGAGAGAGAAAACTGGAGTTTATTTCTGGGATTCAATCCCCTTACTCCACGCGCTTAACCACTCTTCCCGTGTCACTATTCTGGCATTTCCGATTCTGTTCTTAGGTAAGAAAACCTAACCCTAATCTATTTTAGGGTTTCTAATAGTGTAAATGGTGGAATAGCTAACCTATTCCCTATTATAGGTTATTGTGGTGCCTTAGACAAAGACTTAGCTTTTAAACTGAGTTCGTTACGAGTCTACCGGTAAAAGGTGTAGATTATAAATGTTTAGGTTATAGTTTCAAGGCTTTCAATGCCAGTAATGATTTATAACTGACTTGATTTCTGTCACATGTGTGTAGATACAACGTTTTCCACATATTGCATGTATATGTAGATTATGTGAATTTTAATGCATTTCGTGTGCTTGTTGAAATGTTCGAATGTGTATGGAATTATGATTTATGCTTGCCATGCTCATTGACTAATAAAACATGTTTGGTGTACGCACGATGAAGCCCTTGTAAAAGGATTTGCTATAATACCTGTTATAACTACCGTATTACATGTATATGATATATGTAGCCTAAGTGTTTGATGAAATGCCTGAATGTGAAAATGCTTGTTTAAACGCTTGTAATGAGGGTGTTGAGATGAGATTTTCAACTCCTTTATCTATGGTTATAGAATCCTTCATATAACCTATTTTACTACTATGTGAATTAAGGATGGAATGCTATTGTCTGATACATGTGTAGTATGTGGTTTGTTGAATTGCTTAGATTAAGATTTATATTTGATTTTAGCTCTCATATGTTGTCCCTGATTAATACCCGCGCATACTATTATTTGTATTGTGTTTGTGGCTATGATGTAGTCCAGGCAATCGGTAATGGTCTGTGATCGGTGGTCGAGTTATTTAGCCACGACAGACATGCCCGATGAATCCGAGTCGTACGCTGCTTGTCGGTAGTGGTTAGGCCATACGGAGTGTTTGCGCGCTCCATGTCGATCGGCTCAACATATGCTCGTACCATTCGAGCTTGTTAAGTAACCCAATTGGCCTAAGGCATGTTCACCATGTATGGACGCTACTGCTTGAACCTATGTACCACACTTAACAATGGAAACCCCATTAACCTTGGTACCTCGATCCACTGAGACTCATGAGCCGGACATGGTGGTATGGGACACCGTGGTCAAGTTGTTGGCCTACGCAGGGGCGACGAGCCTCCCCGTAGTCACCAGTGAGCAACCCCACCTCGTGAGCCGAATACAGTGGTATGGGACACTGTATTCGAGCTGTCGGCCTACGACTTGGTGACGAGCCACTTGTAGTGACCTAGAACCGCAACATCGTATGAGATTTAGTAGGACTGACAACCTTAGAATGGATCATTGTTTGGAAATTGATATAAGGGATGTACCTTAGCTTCCCAACCCTGCTGTATGAATAAACCTAACTAAGAATTTGAATAACACGAATCATGCATCACATTGCATGGTGCTTTGGCAAGGAAGTGCACGTTTACTGGGAGTGGTGCATGCCGCGATCGTTAGATGTTGTGCAAGAGGGAGTGCAGGTGAGGGCATGCATCATTATAACATATCATACTTGCATTAACAAGAGTACGTAGGACATGAGTGTTGTATTGCTTTATTATTACTGCTTAACTGAATTGATAACATGTTAACCTTTGCTTCATGATTCCACCGAGTTGATAATCATTCCTACGTTCTGGGACAATGTTTTAAACACCAACCAGACCCTGTTATAGTTGTAGATGATGGCGATGCTTATGAAGCGGAGCCGGACTTTTATGACGATGAGGAAGAGTTCTCCTTCATGCAGTTATCAGGCGAGTCAATGTACACCGTGTTCTGATCGACGGGGTTACAGGGATGCTGATTAGATGTCATTATACTTGTCATTTTTCTTACACTTTTGGAACACACATGTATATTCATTTTATTCATTTTGGGAGTATACATGTATATATTTAACCTGGTAACATGTTCACACTCTGGAGAGTTACAACAGTTTATGTATCTTATACATCTATCACAGTCTTCCGCTTACGTAATTTAACTGTCTTTGGAGTATGATATGATGTTTTGGTATAATCTCATTCATGTTTAAGGCACTAATATGGACAGCATTAAATCATCATTATCTATATTGCATAAGTGATGTGTTGAAACTCAGGTGTTGGGCTCCTGCTCGACTCCCGATTTTTTTTAGGACGTTACTTATATAGACCTAGATGAATGGAAAAAACAAAGATCAGCTTGATTCAAAACTTTTATGGCCCCCAAAAAGCTTTTAATGGTCGATGTTCATTCAACACTGTTCTCCTATAATGTGGTCCACTTGAGATTGGGATATACCTCATTTTTGGTCTCATACCATAAAATGATCTAGAAACATAGATGGACGGCATGGATGAAGCACATACATCATAGTGGGCCCACACAGCACCGACCATCAGCCATTGGTTGACAATGGAGTACCCAGTCCGTTTCATAAACCTAAGAGAAATTGACCACCGTATATGCCACCTTTTACCCGACATCTTCTCAACATGCTAGTGAAGTTACGTCACCAAGTTATGTGGGCCCCATCATGATGTATGTTTTATATCCACACCGTCCATCCATTTGGAAATATAATTTAGGTAAAGATCCAAAGAATGAGTCAAATCCAAAGCTTCAGTGAACCTCACCACACAAAACAGTGGGGATAGTGATGCCCATCATTAAAAACTTAAATAGGCCACAAAAGTTTTTTATTAAGCTGATATTTTTTATTCCCTTCTTTCATGTTTGTGTAAACTTGTGAACAAGTTGGATTTCAAATAAAAATCATGGTGAGCCTTAGGAAGGTTTCAACGGTAGGCATCAATCTTGCCTTTTCTTTTCTTTTCTTTTTTTTTTTTTTATTTTTTTTATTTTTTATTTTATGGTGGGGTCAACTACATATTTGGATTGCCTCATTCTTTAACTCATGCTCTAAAATTAAATCTCCGAATAGATGGACGGTGTAGATAAAACACGCACATCATAGTGGGCCTATGGAACTTGATGACGTCACTTCAGTAGTGAATCTCGTCCTTACTCTTACGCGGGTGGTAGACTCTCAGGAGTTTCAACTCCTGGTCAAGGGTTTGAGTACCCATAGGTGGTGAAATTCCACCAGCGTGAGTGCATGGGGTGTGTGTGCGTGTGTTAAAAAAAAAAAAACTTGTCAAGAGCTAATCCACGTCAAGTAGGATGTGGATTGGTTGGTGTACCTCACACCAACTATATAGCTGTTGTATTGACGCCAGCAAGTTCTGTGGGTCCCATCATGAGGTATGTGTTATATCCAAACCATCCATCCATTTGGTGAGCTCGTATAAAAGCTTGAGACGAAAAATAAGCTGCAAAAAGCAGCGAGGGATTGAACATCTACCATTGAAACCCTTTTGGGGTCACAAAAGTTTTAGATCAATATGATTTTTTTCCCTATATAAATATAAGGTGGGCATTATTTGAAGGTTTTGTTACTACTGGTGTTCAATCCTATACAACACATAGTGACAATCTTCCCGCTAAGAGGAATTGAGGGCCTTATGATGATATTTTAGTTTTTTATTAAGTATTTTAGTTTATTTGAATTAAATATAATGATTTTATTTTCATTTAATAAAAAATAATTTCTTTATAATGTAAAACATTTCCAAACGAGAGATAGGGCCAAATGTGTCAAATTAACATATTTCAGACATTTAATATGTTTGTCAACAAGCAATATGTTTCTGATTCAGTACTTAAATTTTAGACTTCAACCATAATTATCAAACAAGTTTTTTTTACTTCAAATTTCAGATTCAATCTTTAGATTTCAGATTCGGTCCTTAGACCTCAGATTTAACAAACGGGGCCTAAGTCTCATGTCCAATCCATTAATCGGATAAGAATTATTGTATTAATGCCCTAAACTAAGAAAAAATGTTGAATCATCAGTCAAGTAGGCCACAAATTGCAAAATCAATATACAAATATACAAAACTTAGCCCAAGAATTCTAAATCATCCACTTGTTTCCAATTTTAGGAGTCATATGATAAATGTACCAAATCTCTCTCTCTCTCTCTCTCTCTCTATATATATATATATATATATATATATAGATATAGTAGAAGGTTATAGACCAACCTAATGGATGGATTTATTTTTGAAAAAAAAAAAAACATGTAGAATGTCATACCAACATTCACGCTTAGCAAAACTGTACACTTATATATTCAATAATAATAAAAATATATAATTAAAAGTTTAATACCTCGCTGCCTTCTTAATCAACTGGTTAAGTCCCGTGTCAACCCAACATGGGTACCGATCCAATTTTAGGGTTATCTAGTCACTGGGTCGCCTGTAAACGGGTTGTAGTTTATCATTCGTGCACAAAAAAGGGTTTCAGTCATTGAAACATGGACCTAGGGGTGTTTATTGAGTTGAACCGAGTCGAGCTGGCCTCAGCTCGACTCAGCTCGCCCACTAGCTTACCTCAGCTCGAACTCGGCTCGGCTTGGTCATTGAGCCTAATTGGCCAACTCGACTTGGTTCGGTCAGCAGCTTGGGCCAGTTTGAGCCAAGTTCGCCTGTGCAACATTTCCACAAACACCTAGAATGCACCTTTAAAATCCCACTGTATGTAAAATAACAACAAAGGTTTTTTAGGTATTTTATCAAACACCTTCTAAGTAACATAAAAATCAAGAAAAAAAGGGTATTTGTTTCATATACATACCTTCCTTGCCACCAGCCACACTTCGTTGAGTCATTTCATCAAACATTTGGTGAGCAACATCAATATTAAAGTAACTGAGTCACCGAACTAGTTTAATCCGAGTTTGATTCGAGCTGGGTTTGATCCGAGTCGAGTCGAGCTGGGGCCAGCTTGAACTCATTTTCGAGCTAAAAAAATCAGCTCGACTCGACTCGAACTCAGCTTCAATCTAAGTCGAATCAAGCTTTTTCGAGTCAAGTTGAGCGAGCTAACCGAGCTAGTCAGTTTGTGTACACCTCTACATGGACCTAACTAAAACTCCAATAGATTGGTACATACAAGCATGTATTGCTACAGAGGCATTGGCATACAAACCTTGATCCTGGTTCAACATGTCATACTCTCCCACTTCAATCAATAATTTTGTAAACACTGAGTTTATATCTCATCTCATCCATCCGCCAACACTTCTAATGGATGTTTTGCAATAATACATTAAGACCAATTATGTTGGTTTATAATTTGGTCATGTAGGATGTATGTGGGGTTTGCAGGTGTGCTGGAACCGATTGGGTTCGATTCAAACCATGACCATCAACCCCTAGCATCGAGACAGAGCAATGCTTGATTGTAGCTCGATCGATCGTCTATTCAACCAACTGTCGGGTGCGCTATTAGGTGACTTGCAGAGGTTGTGGCTCTTCCGCCCATGAGTTCTTTTTTGCCTTGGAAATCAAAAACTTTTAAAGGGTGCAACAATTGTATGGTTGAATGAATAGAAAATGAATAGAAGATATATTTTCATAAATGAGCAATACTTACCATTACAACGGGATCACCGACTTGACTGTATAGTTGTACACAAGTCGAGTTGAGTCGAGCTTGACACGGCTCGATTCGGATCGATCCTCAATCATGATCGGCTAGCATGGCTCGGTTTGGTCCACAGCATGGGCCAGATTGAGCTGAGTTCAAGACCGTGCGACATTTTTTCAAACACATAAATTGCATCTTCAATCTCTCACGTTTTGAATGGAAATCAGTAAGAGCATTTTGCAGGCATTTCATCAACATACTCGGCAAGCAACATCAACATTAAACTATAAGAGCAGTCCTACAATGTAAAGTTTTTTTTTTTGGAATTTGTTTCTTCAATATTTCTTTGAATACCCATTTCGAGAATACTCTGATATGAGGGTAATCCAAGAAACAACATTTCGTTAAGGGATCTCATCAAACACTTGGTGAGAAACATTAAGATCAAAATGATTGAGTCATCGAGTTGATTCAATCCGAGCCAATTTGAGTTGGGGTTTGAGCCAAGTCAAGCTCAAACTCGTCTCAAAATTTTTTCGAGCTAAAAAAACCAGCTTGACCCAGTCTGAATCTAGTTTTGAGCTGAGGCGAGTCGAGCTTTTCCGAGTTGAGTGAGCTGACCGAGCTAACTCGACTCATGTACAGATCTACCTGACCGACAGCAACATGTTGTTTCGTGGAGCAACGTGTTGATGAGCGAGACTGAGACAATGTTGATAATTACAAATACGGTTGACCCAACATATGAGCCTAGGTGGACGATTCTTAAAACTAAGGTTTGACATGTAGATGCAGATAGATGGAAGGGAATTACAACTACTGACTATAACTAAAGTTGGCATATGCGTAGGGACGAACCAAGCTACTCCTATATGCTAAACATCCCATAGATGATGAGTAGCGAGGATAGTTAACTAGGCAAAGATAAATAATATTGCGTTACTTTGATTGATTGGCCTTTGCAATTTATAACATTGATGGAGCGTGAGGATAACTGCCCATCCCCGTGGCACCTTCGCATGTAATCTACTG
This sequence comes from Magnolia sinica, assembly GCF_029962835.1. Classification (NCBI taxonomy): domain Eukaryota; kingdom Viridiplantae; phylum Streptophyta; class Magnoliopsida; order Magnoliales; family Magnoliaceae; genus Magnolia; species Magnolia sinica. The sequence continues at coordinate 333,850 of NC_080577.1, forward strand.
GGAAAGAGTAAGTTACCTTTCTTCGATTGTGTTTTGCTTTTGCCGAGTGCTCATAGCGTGCTTTAGCACCGATGTGCCTTAACAATTTCTCATACTCTGCCAAAAAATGCATAAACACCGAGGCTCTTTGAATAATGATCGATCTCTTGTATCTCCAGCATATGCCCCAAAGACATTGTGTATGTCACGTGGCTTATTCTCCATCGTTGATCTACTTATGACAGATTTTGGTACAAAAAAACTTAAACGTGATAAGCCTCATGACTAGCTGGAATAATTCTCGTGACTTTAGCCGTTGAATTTGGTTTATCTTTTGATGATCTAAAACATTTACATGACTGCATGGTAGACACCAATAAATAAAAAGGAATTAAAAAGAAAAAAACTACATATTCAATATAAAATATATATTTTAGTACATTTTTCAAAAAAGTTTTAAGAAAGCTACCTCATTCATCCAAATATTTATCATTCCACATCCTTTTGTCACGGTAGGTGGGCTAGCAAATGGATTAGTGGCTTTGGTAAGCCCTACTATGATGCTTATGTAAAATCTACCTGACCATCAAGTGCATCACCCCCAAAAGCCAACTTCATTCGTGACTCAAGCATATCACATGATCCGATTTCGATTGGAAACATTGCAGAGAGCAACGATCGCCCTCCAAACTATTTCCTTTTAGCATAGTCCAAGCGAATCACTAATGGGTATGATTTATCGGCCACATGCTTGAATTTTTGTCTAGAATCTAAAGGTTGGAGTGGATTTCATATAATTACCGCAACTGGCTCTGTAAAAATCAAGGGTAACGAGCTTTCAACTATCTCATTCGGTGTGGACCACCAAAATCACAAGTCAAAATTATTTTATTTTATTTTTTATTTTGCCTTTGGCCCTAATATGGGAGTAAATATCTAATGCTCACGGTGGATCTAAAACAAGCATCACGATGGACTCATCGAAATCAAGAGTAGTGTTCCATACCATTTTTTTATTTTTTTAAACTAAATAATCTCCAGTAAATTTGGAGAGGGACACTGTATTGTATTTTTTGTAAGACCCTCCGTGATGCATGTGTGATATCTACTCTGACGTCCATTGGATGCACAATCTCATTTTGGCCTAGAGATAAAAATCATGTAGATTGGTGATTTAGGTGGGCCACACAAAAAAAAGTTAGGAGAAAGACATCCGCCAATTGTGCTTTTGGTCCATCGATTACAATTTGCTGGTTTTGCTTAATACAATGTTTTTTTCCTACATGAAAGTTTTGATCCCAAATTTGGGATTGAACAGTAAAAAAATCATCTTATTTAAAGACACGTAATCATTGTGCAAAAATGATGTTAATTCCATCCAATGCAATTCCATACAATTTAATGCCGTGAACTAAATAGGCCCTTTAGGTCTATGGCCTATGGATCAGGTTTATCCATGACTCAAGTGAGTTACGTTGAGGGGAACAAGTTAGGAGACAATTATTGCCTCGTGCATTTTTTATAATACTGTGGACTACCTGTATCACAGATGGGGATGATTTTTTATCATTGGCCTAGCATGAGGTTACAATAAATTTTGAATACACATTACGGTGGAGGCAACCTGAGTAGTTGGCTCATTCCTAACTCAACCCAACACAACCTAACCTAAGTTTTAAGAAATGTAACAGAAAATAACAGATTTATAAGATAGTGTAAATTTTCTATTATTATTATTTTATTTTTACTTTTTAAGATTTCCTAAATAAAAGCTCCTGATTTTGATCATTTTAGCCCTTCAATAAACTTTGCATCATTAAAGGATTAAAGTATTCAATTCAAGAGTATACTTCGGGCCTATGACAAAAACGATTTGTCAATGCAAGTAGTTCAAATACAATGTCTAAAGTCCCGTTCTTTCATCTCTGAGCTAGCGTACCTGATGCTAAGTTACTCGCTGGGTTACTTCATCTAGAGCCACGCGTGGGGCGGTTGTCATGACATCCACATAATCCATCACCTTTGTTGTCTCTTTGTAATCAAGGGACCCAAAAATCACAATGATCAAAGGCGGGCCACACATAGGAAAATGAGACGGTCACTATTAGTTTCGAGGGGCCACGGTGTTGTTTATAGGCCTTCCAAGCCGTTCACCCATTACGACTTCATGGGTACAATTCAGTCAGGTGGCTAGGTAGCCCGCTCCTAGTAAGAGACTGATATGGGCCGGGGTGCTAAAACAAATCGTCGATGCTCACCATAATAATATGCCATCAAACAACTTGATGCCGTTTTAAGGTAAAGAGAGGCGTGTAACCACCCTCCCTTACGGCCCAATTATTGAATGCCACGTATCAGAAGGTACGCTGCGATGCAATTCTCTACTGTATTCAAGATCCACCGTGCGTCATTCCACCTGAATCTTGAGGCTGTCGGTAAAATGAGAAATTTACAACTGTGGACCCCACCTTTTATCCAGTGATTTTTTTGAAGTTATACGAACTTACAACACGCACTTAGACCTCCTCGTACTGACACTGAATTGTACGACGAAAATACCCCTCCCTTTCATGGAATCGGATTGGGTACCCCCTGCCACCAGCAAACGGCAGATGTTCGGTGGTCTGTTGGCCACACCATGATGTATGCTTTCATCCATGCCGTCCATCATTTTATGGTATGAGACTAAAAATGAGTTATATCCAAATCCCAAGTGTACCACATTACAGGAAATAGTGTTGAATGAGAGTCAACCATTAGAAACCATTAGGGGGCCATAAAAGTTTTGGATAAAGCTGATTTTTGGTTTTTCCCTTCATCTAGGCCTGTATGACCTAATCAACATCATTGGGCCTGTATGACCTAATCAACAGATTAGATGTGAAATAAACAGTTCGTTGGGCCTTAGGAGAATTTTAATATCAGTATCTAATAAATATTATCTTCCTGTGGTGTGGTCCACTTGAGATTTATATCCCTCTCATTTTTTGGAACAAGCCCTAAAATGAACTGTAAAAATGGATGAACGGAATGGATGAAACACATACATCATGGTGGGGCTCACAGACCACCAACCACCAACCATTGGCTGGTGGCAGGGGGAGTAGCCAATCCGTTTCCTTTAGATGGCTTATATTTTACTCATTCTTTCACTCCGTTGCTTTCACTCCCTTAACCAAAAAACCTTCCTTCTCAAAATAACCACATTTCACTCCCTTTCAACGATAAACCGACGTATAGAGGTTTTTCTTCTCATTTTCTTGATCGGAATATCCGTGAATCATCTAGATATCATCATTCTATATTTGCCATTTTCAGTCTTGGCTCGGGTTATGTGAAATCCCACGAAGTGGCTGCATTTGCAATCCTTGAGAAGGTTCAAAATATTCCCTCACTGCAAAGCACCTCTCTTCAACCTACATTTGACTGGTACTACGGTAGTCGGTGGTACAAATATTTTAAAAAAATGCTCGGCTCGTACAATTGTATTGCATGCGAAGTTCGGTCAATTTCATGCGTTAGGCTTACTCAATTTCATGCGTTAGGTTTAGTGAATTTTATGCGTTGATTGGTCATATCCATGTGAAACTCGCTCAATTCCATTTGAAGCTCACTCAATTCCATGTTAGGGCTCACTTGATCTTATGTTATGCTCGCTGAATTTCATGTTTACCTTGCTCAATTTCATGCTAGGATTGCTCAATTTAATGTTTGCCCAGCTTAATTTCATGGTAGATAAGGTCAATTTAATATTTGCCTTGATAAATTTCATGCTAGGATCACTCAATTTAATGTTTGCCCGACTTAATTTCATGGTAGATAGGGTCAATTTAGTGTGTCTCGATAAATTTCATGCTAGGATCGCTCAATTTAATGTTTGCCTAGCTTAATTTCATGGTAGATAAGGTCAATTTAATGTTTGCCTCGATAAATTTCATGCTAGGATCGCTCAATTTCATATTTGTCACGCTCAATTTCATTGTAGATAAGGTCAATTTAATGTTTGCCTCGAGAAATTTCATGCTAGGATCGCTCAATTAATGTTTTCCTATCTCAATATCATGCTATGCTCGCTCGATTTAATTTTTGCCCCACTCAATATCATGTTATGCCCGCTCGATTTAATGTTTGCCCCGCTGAATATCATGATATGCTCGCTCGATTTAATGTTTGCCCTGCTGAATATCATACTATGCTCCCTCGATTTAATGTTTGCCCAGCTCAATATCATGTTATGCTCGCTCGAAATATCGTTTGCCCAGCTCAATATCATGTTACGCTCGCTTGATTAATGTTTGCTTGCATAGCTGAATTTATAGTTTGTCCTGCTCAATTTTCAATTTGCCCCATTCAATATCTAGTTTGCCCCGCTGATTTTTTAGATTTTCTCGTTGAATTTTCTAGTTTGTCCCGCTCAATTTTCATGTTTGCCCTGTTGAATTTCATATTTGCCCTGCTCAATTTCATTTTTCTCTTTCTCAATTTTCTGTTTGCCCCGCTGAATTTCATGTTTGCCTAACTCAATTTCATGCTTCCCCGCTCAATTTCTAGTTTGCCCCGTTGAAATTCATTTTTGCCTCGGTGAATTTCTAGTTTGCCCCGCTCAATTTCATGTTTCCCCCGCTGATTTTCTAGTTTGTCCCGCTGAATTTCATATTTGCCCCGCTCAATATCATGTTTCCTCTGCTTAATTTCTAGTTTGCCCCGCTCAATTTTCTAGTTTGCCCCGCTCAATTTTAATACTTGCCTCGCTCAGTTTCTAGATTGTCGTGTTAAATTCTCATACTTCCCTCTATCAATTCCTAGTTTGCGTTGATCAAGATTTATGCTTGTCTTACTCAATGTCATGATAGATAATGTCACCAAATTAAACGAGTTCGTATCGTTGAAGGCCTAATCCTGGTTATTTATGATGCTAGCTTAGTAAATTTACTGATAGACTTATTTGATGCTAGCTCAGTGAATTTAATACAAGTTGATGCGCATGTGTTAGGCTTAGTGAATTTCATGCGTTAGGCTTAGTGAATTTCCTGTATTGATGGGGATTACATACACTCGATTTAATGTTTGCTTGCATAGCTTAATTTATAGTTTGCCCCACTCAATTTCATGCTATGCTCGCTGAATTTCATGTTTGCCTCGCTCAATTTCACGTTTGCCCCGCTCAATTTCATGCTTACCCCGCTAAATTTCATATTTGCCTTGCTCAATTTCTATGTTGTCTCGCTCATTTTTCCAGTTTGCCCCGCTCAATGTCATGGTAGATTGCCTTACTTAATTTAATAAAATATGATACGAAATCATTCATAAAAGGCCTAATATATATAAGCTCCGGTTGTTTACATGAAAATTTCACGAATTGCTTACTCTTTATTTCTTTAAGCTTTGTATCATTCTCATCTATAAGGGAAAGCAAGTTTTCGGTCTTCTATTATTTAATTGAGTTTTGTCTTATGGCAAGGTTCCGTTGTTTTACGATTTATTGATAATTTGTTATTGTATTGATTTCCAGATAATGGCTACGAGAATCATCTGTTGCTATGGCGGGGAATTATAATATGAAAACAAGCAATGGATGTACACGAGTGGAAGTACGAAAACTATTTCGGTAGATGTTGATACTAAGCACGAGGAACTTCTATCTAAAATGTATAGGATTATTAAGAGTACACCAACAGATTGTGATATTAGGATGAAAGTTTTGTATCCCTGCTCTAATAAATCAATCCCTCCAATCGTACTTGAGGACGACGATGACGTTAGAGAGTTCCTGACAACACAGTTGAAGCATTCGAAAAAATTCATCCCTTTAGTCATCGAGACAATACAATACATTAATATGACAACACACGTGTATAGTGTGGTAGAGGAGCATGTCGTGGAATTTGAATATAAGCCAACTCCATTACAAGTAGGAGGAACAAATGATCAACTGCCCGAGCCGCCTCAAACATCAAAATTTGTGAGTAGCTAAGTCAGCGGTGCATGTGACCTTGACCTCATTTATGATTACATGGCACCGCCTCTAGCAACAACAGCAAATCTGCCGTCATCATCCATAGCCTGAAGATACATCAAACCTGAAAGCGACCTCCCAAATCCAGACCTTCCCGAAACATCAAACTTCATCACTCGTCAAGTTCCCGCGCTGTTTGATGATGCTGCATTCACTAATGCAACAATGCTGGAATATACGGATTCATTGTGTGAATCGATCGATATAGCCGTTGGGCAAATGTTTAAGGACAAGAGTCGGTGCCAGTATGTGTTGAGCCAATTTGCAATTTAGAATAAATTCCAGTATAGGGTACTGTATTCAAATTCTAGGAGATTTACGGTTGTGTGCTATGAAGATAGATGCGAATGGCGTGTTCATGCATCTCGCGTGAGTGATTCTAGGATATTCAAGATACGGACTAATACGTCAAAACACACGTGTGGCATGTCGTGGATGAGGAGCGATCACCGGCAAGCAAGCAGTAAATTAGCTTGTGATCTGATTGTTAGCCGCAATGAGTAACGCCTGGGGTTGAGGCCACGTGATATTATCTTCGTCATGCAAGAGAAGTATAATATTGTTATCAGTTATAGGAAGGCATGGGTAGCCAGGGAGCTTGTAATTAATCAGGTGATGGGGTCTTATGAAGGCTCCTACAATCAACTCCCCTTGTATTTGCATGAGTTGAGGATGGTCAACCCAGGGGCAGTGATTGCCCTGCTTGTTAACAAAGAGATTTTCAGGTTCGAGAGATATTTTGTTGCGCTCAGACAATGCGTTAGAAGTTTTTAAAAATCATTACGGAGGGTATTAGCCATTGACGGGACACACTTAAAGGAAAAATACAAGGGTGTTCTATTCATCGCCACGACCTTAGATGAGGACAATCATATATTTTCAGTTGCATTTGGCATTGGGGAATCGGAGAACAGTAGCACTTGGAATTGGTTCCTTACCTACTTTAACGATACGATAGGGCCTCTGAACGATCTTGTGATTATATCTGTCGACCTAAAGGTTTACTGAAAGAGGTTCCCCAAGTCTTTCCGCGTGCAATTCATGGTTACTACGTGTATCATATCTACAGAAACTTGGTGGACACCTTTAAAGATAAGTCATTGGAGATGTACTTCTGGCGGGCAGTGAAGATATGTAGGAGGGCAAAATTCAAGAAATTAATGCATGATATTGAAATGGCCAACCCCGCAGTACATGCATGGCTGACAAAAATCAGATATAAGAGATGGGCATCTTCGCACTTTTTAGGAAAAAGATTCAACTTGGTTACTACAAACATTTCTGAGTGTGTTAATGCCCTCTTCAAAGAAGCATGCGAATACCCTGTTACGAAATTGATAGAAGGGGTTAGATTTAAGATACAGGAATTGTTTTATAAGAGAAGGGAATCTACGGCATCATTTGTAGAGCTGTTGACACCATGGGCAGAGCAACAGTTAAAGGATCTTGTGCAGAAGGCGCGAGATGTTCGCTATCATCCTATTTCTCGAGATGAGTACTATGTTGTGGGAGATTATAATGATACAGTCAAGCTCAGTGAGTTTTCGTGTACATGTCGCGAGTTTGGCGTGAAGGGGTACCCTTGTATGGATGTCCTGTCAGCATGTATAAACTACAATCTCCCTCATTACTCATACTAACCCCCATTCTACATGGCGCAAAATTACATGGCCACATATAGCGAATCGGTGTACCCAGTATGTGACAAGAGTAAGTGGGAAGAAATTTCAGCGGGTTTCAAGGAGTATTGTGCGCAAATTAAACCCCCGAGACAAAAGAGGTCAGTTGAAAGACCCAAAAAGCTTAGAATTTCATCGTGTGGAGAGGAATCGAAAACAATAAAGTGTGGGCAATGCAAACAAACAGGGCATAATCGCCGAAAGTGCAAGTTTTCTATACCTGAAAAATAGCATACTCTGTAATTTATTTACTATTTTGATGTATATCATACTTTGTAATCTTGGTGGATGATGAAATAAACTTTCTACTTTGGGTATAGCATACTTTATAATTTCTAGTTTGCCTTGCTGCATTTCTAGTTTGGCCCACTCATTTTCATGTTTCCTCCACTGAATTCTTACTTTGCCCTGCTCTATTTCATGTTTCCCCCGCTAATTTTCTAGTTTGCCCCGCTCATTTTCATGTTTCCCCCACTGAATTCCTAGGTTGCCCCGCTCATATTTCAGTTTGCCCTGCTGATTTTCTAGTTTGCCCCGCTCATTTTCATGGTCACCCCGCTCAATTTCATGTTTCCCCCATTGAATTTCTAGCTTGCCCCGCTCAATTTCATATTTCCCCCGCTCAATTTTATGTTTGCCCTGCTGAATTCCTAGTTTGCCCCGCTTAATTTAATGTTTGCCCCGCTCAATTTTATGTTTGCCCAGCTCATATTTCATGTTTGCCCCACTCATTTTCATGCTTGGGATGAGGAATGACAGAATCAGCTCTGATTGTGAAGGCCCATGATCAATCTGAGATGCATGATAAAGGGGATTGAGAGTGATAAAATGAGAACATCCATACACCACTGCACATCGTAAACCAAAGTGGAAACAATTTCATTTATAATCTGAGTTAGTACATTGTTCCCATACATACCTAACCAAGTGAAAAACATAAATAACCCAACTACTAACTATTACACTACTATGTGGAAATGCTCCACTTCTTACTACACAGTAAATACAAAGCACATAACCACTAACACGGCCTAACAGAAGTGAAAGAGTCCATATGCGTCACAACTCCCTAATGTGATACCGAGTCCGGCGAGGGAGGGGGCACTCCTTCCTTCTGTACACAACACAATACCGCCTTTATCGTTCGTTGCATACTCTTCATCTTACGTTTCAGATAGTCTTGGTCCTTCTTAATCTCAAATATACTTGCCTCGATCACACCTAAATGCCCATCTAAACCCTGACGTGCATCGGGCACCTCACCTGTATCATCACCCTCTTCTTCTTCTTCAGCCGTATCCTTTTTGTTGCCTTCTTGCTCTTCTTCTTCATCTTCAGCTATCTCGTCTCCAATTTCTTCCAACTGCCTTGCTTCTTGTCTAGGGCCACATTGCATGTGATTTAAGGTGTCTTCGGTTATCACTCTTTCTGGATGTGAAGGGCTGATGGATGCCCCGAACCCATTATCTCGGGCTAGCTTGCAAATTAGGTGGCTAAATGGGAGGGAGAGATTACATCTTCTTGTCCTCACGGCCTTCACTATATGGTAAAGGATAATGGAGGGCAGGCACACATTCTCCCCATGCCTTATCTGGAACATTATCTCTGCATGGTAAACAGAAACCTCCGTACTGTTTCCCCATCTCGGATATAAATTATGTGTGAAGATGTAGTGCAACAGTCTATAAATTGGAATCATTTCTTTATTTCTGAAGCTACTCTCTCTCCTCCACTCCATGAGGTGGCCACACAATCTCTGCTCAGCTCACTCCTGTGCTGCGATGTGTTCAAGTTCTTTGTGTCTATAGGGATACAGACTGTTCTCAGTAACACGCCAAGTATGTTCACGATGTTTTCTACCCTGATGGGACGCACCATGTCTCCATAGGAAATGTCAAATCCAAGTGGGTTGACACTTGCATTAATAATTCGAGAATAGAAAAATCGTACATCATGCTCATTGGCTGGAAAATTACCTTCAAAAATAGGTCCCCAACCTTGATGCAAGAGTCGATCAAGCACGTCATTTTTGACAAACAGTCGGTCCCCCACCGTGACTTCGAAAACCACTTCCCGATCGCGATATCGGTTTGCATCCAATGTCCGTGCATTTCCATCGTGGCCCATCTTTGACCTCCTTTCACGAGGTGGTGGTGAAGAACTCGTAGTGCCAACATTGACCGTCCTCACATTTCCACTCTCGGGTGGTGATGGTGGACTTGCGACATCCGCAGCGGCCTGCCTCGTGCTTCTTAAGAGAGGCGGAGATAATGGACCTGCTTGAACCACCCTCTTCTTCCCCATGAGGATGATGGGTTTAGAAGAAGGGAAGAAGGTTTAGAATATGAAGAGAAAGGTGTTAGAAAGATGAAAATATGGTTGTGGAAGATGAAGAGAGAGGGTTTGGAACTTGAGGAGATGGTAGAAGGATTAGAAAAATAGAGGGTTTTATGAAGGAAGGTGAAGAAAGGGGAAGGAAGATGAAGAAAGTGTTAGTAAAATGAGAGTTTGAAAGATGGAAATGAGGGTTGTGGAAGATGTGGGTAGTGGGTTTGGAAGTTGAGAGATTAGGAAAATAGAGGGTTTTTGTGAAGGAAGATGAAGAAAGGGGAAGGGAGATGAAGAAAGGGTGTGGAATATGAGGGTTTAGGCGTGTGGGGGAGAGTAAATAATCTCTTTATGTGGGACCCACGATGAGACCCACTCGAAATTTAAAAAAAGGGGGAGGGGGGACGGGCGACACTACTGCACCCGGGCGATACTACCGCCTGGACCACCAGAGAGCGGCAGCACTACCGCCTGGGTGCGGTAGTGCCACCCATCCCCCCCTCCCCTTTTTTTAAAATTTCAATGGGCCCCACACTCTGAAATATAGTTTTGGTGGGCCCCACAATCAATGTACATAGTTTTTGTGTGCCCCATACTCATGAAATTCAGTTTTGGTGGGCCCCACACTCAATGTACATGATTTTGGGTAATATGTATCTTTGGGTATGGGTTTATAAGATGAGTAAGGTTTGCAATAATACCCAGACTTCACTGTAAACTGACCATTTTGTCATCAGCCTCCAAATAAATATGCACTCTTATAGACCCAAAGAGGTTGAGCCAATCGACTATCATGGTTAATATCTTTAGCTATACTATCTCAAATAATAGAGAAGTCCAAAGAGCCATTGGGCCTAATAGGATCTTTCTAACATCCTGAGGAACATCAAGAAGAATCTACATTTTAATAGCAAAGTGTCACCCACCAGAAGCTAATCCCCCCTTTGACATCTTTTAAATCTCCATTTCAATAGGAAAGCATGGCCAACAACGGCTAATTTCTCCATTGGCATATTTTATCCTAACATTCTGAGGATCATCAAGCTGATTCTGCATTCCAATAGGAGAGCTTATCCCACCGGAGGCTAATTTCTTCCTTGGCATCTTTTAACATAAACATTCCGAGGAACATCAAGCTGTTTTTGTGTTTCAATAGAAGAGAGTTGCCTACCAGAGGCTAATTTCTCCATTTTCAATGAATGACATAATTTATCAAAAATCTCATTTCAAACTCTATGGACTTCCATCAACTAGAGCAGATTCTAGACAAATATGCCTTACCAAAATGAATTGGCTTGATACATTTAGAACAAATTCATTTTGACCATAAATTCATTTGATGATACATGCTTCTAGTCCAAGTGTATAGCAAGACTCAGGAAAGGTTTTAAGGTCTTGGGGAATGGGATCCATCATCTGGGCCCCTTATCAGAGAATCCAAGCATGAAAATGAGCGGGGCAAACATGAAAATGAGCGGGGTAAACATGAAAATGAGCGGGGCAAGCAAATGAGCAGGGTAAGCATTAAAATGAGCGGGGCAAGCATGAAAATGAGCAGGCCAAGCATGAAAATGAGTGGGTCAAGCATTGAGTTCCATATACATTGAACTTGATCGACGAGCATAGGAGACAAACTAAAAATACAGTGGGACAAAGTATAAAATTCATTTCATCATCCACCAAAATTACAAAGTATGTTATACATCAAAACTTACAATTCCGGCGATTATGCAAAAAAATTCCAAGTCTGTGCATTTCAGTCCGAGTTCCTTCTTTAATCACGATAGCCATGAGAGGGTTGATCCGAGGGGTGGGTTGATTGCAAAAGGGCCGATTAAAACTATATTGGGTTATCTTGCTGGCTAGCAAAATGATTTTAGGACCAGCAAGATAACCCAATATAGTTTTAATCAGCCATTTTACAGTTAACCCATCCCTTGGATTAACCCACCAGAGGCTATCATGATTAGAGAAGGAACTCAAACTGAAATGCATAGACTTGAAAATTTTCTGCACTCCAAGATTACTATAAACCTCATACAATGTATATTTAACGATGTATATAATACAATGTATACAACATATTTCCAAAATTTCTCCCATGCCCTGGACAAATATCATCTACAGACTAGAGACAAGCAATCATATGCTATTGACTTCCTCCAATTGGCGGTGAATTTTTGCATATCTGTTCCCGCCAAGGTGAGACCGCTACACAAAATGTTGATGTTTTTCATTACGAATATACCGCAGTCTAACCATTGTCCTACTTCGGCGTAGATTCATCGACTCTAACGATCCACTTCTTCCCTTCAAGCGCAGTGCTGTCTCCAGCGGCATGGAAGAGAATGAGGAGTGCATCAGTCATCTTCTTCATCTTCTGCTTGTACTTCGGCATTAGATTTGTGCATAAGCTATCCACAACAACGATTTCTCTTACTCTAGGATATATGACTAGTAAAAATCAATGTGAATTTTCATGATTTATGGGCGCATAGACCTGTTCATGTTTCACAAAATAATATATTAGTCAAAACATGATAGAACACGTAACAGTAAGACTTGGTGTTCTGTGATGAGTGCATTACTCATTCATAACACCAAATCGCTTTAACGTATGGTTTATCTCGCTGCTTGCCAATTGCGTAGGCCGTACTCAGCTGACTTATTAGCGAGGCCCGTTCTGATGCCAATTTGGAGGCCCGGTATGCAATCAAAAATGGTAAACACTCCTCAAGGCTTTGTTGTTACAAACATGATCAAAGTTCAATACATGTAAGAAAATAAAATTTTCAAACAGATTAAGAATTGGCGAAATAAACAGTTACCGTAAAATACATAGGACAACTTGCAATCTTGAGGATATACTATTGAAAGGTCGTTGTGCCTTTTCTCAAGGAACTCGATGTATGTGTCGACAGCCTAATCAATAGGATAGTACGATTTAGTCATAGATTAATATAACAATTAATTATATGTCAATCAATGCATATAAAGAATAAATTAATAATGCTTACATCGCTATCAACCCACTCATCCTTCATCCATATCGTACTGAACCATTTCTCCGCTGCCATGGCCTTGTTTTCTTCATACCAGTCTCTGCCTTTTTCACCTCCTACGTGGATAGTATCCTAAAAGGATCCATCTGTAGTGGAAATGGTATCGGAGAAGTAGCAAAAGCTATTACTTGCTCGGGTTCAGGAACCGCCCCAGGGGTTGTATCGAATACAGACATGGACAAATACAGAGAAATCTTGTAATATGATGGCTTCGGTATCCTTTTGGTTCTCCTTTCATAAACGGGATGAGAAGTGGATGGATTCGATACATTACCTTTGGCATTACTATACGATTGCACATCTAGATCCCCATGTCCAAGTTTTTAATCTTCAATATCATTTTGTTCCCCTCTCTTCCTTAACCCTTCACCCTCCTCCTCTATCACAAAACGTCCTCTCTGTGTACGACTACATTCCTTCTCCTTATTAAACTCCTCCCTCTCATTCGTTAACTTTTCCTTGTCCTCAAAAAATAAATCCTTCTCCCTCTTCAATTGTTCTTTCTCTTTCAGTAACGTCTCTCTCTCAGCAAACATTGTTTCTTTCCTTCTCATCCCTTCCCTCTCTTTTCTCAATTCGTCCCTCTCCTTCTTCAATTCCTCTCTCTCCTTCTTCAACTCTTCTCTCTCAATTCGAAATTTCTCCATAAAAACAACATTCTTCACAATACCCCCCTCCTCGGTCCCTCTCCCTCCACGCCTTTCTCATCGTTATCATCTGACTCGTCATCCTCCTCATGATCAATCTCATTACCCTCCTCATCATCTTCCTGGTCTCAGTGAGATACAAAATGTATAGATAAATATGTAAGAGTAAGGATAACTTTACAATGGAAGAAAAATTATGGTTCATTTTTCATAACATCTCACCTGGAAACTGTCACGCATCGAGCGAATGACATCCGTTTCCTATTCTCGTAGCGTTGGTTCTAATTTCATTACTACTGATGTCTACAAAAGAATAAAGAGTAATGTTAAATAAAAAAGTGTATATGTTAACTTACGTAAAGTAAATGCCGGACATATATATAAACTTACAGCTTTACTCTAGAAAATAACATGTATTCTGTTGTACCTCTAACTCTTCCAGCCTTGATATTGAATGAAGCGTGGAATTTGATGGGGAATATATGAAACAACACACACTTATAGGGCCGGTAATATCTCTACTGCCCATACCCGTTAGAATGAAATTTCACCAGGTTAAAATTTTAAAATTGACTATAGAGGGAAAACATATAGAAAATAAAAGGTGTTCTTACTTGTAGAGGAAGGACGCAATCACGTACAGTGTACCGAGGGAAACTTAATGCGGCAACGGCAGATTTGATTCCTTACAAAATTGTATAGTATCCCAAACTACCCCAGGGATATATATAGAAATCATCTAACGAGTCCACCAGGTGAATATAATTCATGTTACACATGGTTTTCGGTTCGGTTCCCCTAAGAAAAGCACACCACAACTAGAAGTAGGGCAACCTTCAGGACGTCCTCGTGCTTATTGGTGTCAACTAATCTCTCAAACACGTCCGTTAGGTGCTTCTTTAAGATTGGATATTCTTTGAAATATTTGTCTCTTAGTGTACTCGTAGTGTAACGAATCTTCGGTATAGTAAGATCTCCAATCCTAAGACCGGTAATGAGGGCGAAGTCCATCTCGGAAAATTACAATTGCCTCCCCCTGATCTCAAATACTAAATCACCTTTGTATCTTAATAAAAGAAGGTGAAATAGAGCCCCTATAAATATAAAGGATGTAACATGCAATAGAAACGAGAAAGGGAATTGCTTAAACAGATTTAAGCGACTATCGTGCTTCTCCACTCCACCCTTCACATTGTCAAACCACCATGTCGGTGTATACCTAGATGTTGGGTTGGAGATTATGGCAGAATATTCGTCGCCTGTAGAGATGAATTGAAAAATATATCAAACATAAAATTCACAAGATAAACATAGTGTACAAAATCAGACATAATTGAAAACAATGTAGCATTTTATTAAATTGAACAAGCTTCATATGAAATATAAATAGAAATTGAGCGAGGAAATACCGAAAATTGTACGAGACAAATTATCAACATAAGCGAGACAAACTATAATTTGATCAGGGCAAACTACAAATTGAGCAGGGCAAACTGGATATTGAACAGGGCAAGCTAGACATTTTACCAAGTTCAACGTTAGCCAGATTAGTGAACATTTATACTGGTAGTATCAACAAGAAGAAGTTATTTGCATCCACAAAAGATGTCTTTATCCTTTGTTCCAAAGAAAATAAGGATCAAAACAAACTATATAGGAATCAATGGTTTCAAGAAAATTGGAAGTTAGAAATACTTAAAGAGGATAGAGACCTGTCATGGATTGAAAAACGTCTTCTGACTCTTCTTTTTAACTAAAAACAATGGAATTATCCATTGCGATATATAAAAAAATGATCGCTTTGAGAAAACATTGAGCAGGGCGAACTAGAAAATTGATCAAGGGAAACATTCAATTTAGCAGGGGAAACATGAAATTCAGCGGGGAAAGGAAAATATGAAATTGAGCTGGGCAAACTTGAATTTCAGTGGGGGAGACATGAAATTGAGGAGGGCAAACTAGAAAATCAGCAGGGCAAACTACAAATTCAGCGGGGTAAGCATAAAATTGTACAGGGCAAACTGGAAAATCAGCGGGACAAACATGAAATTGAGCGGGACAAACTAGAAAATCAGCGGGGCAAACTAGAAAATCGGCGGGGCAAACTAGGAAATCAGTAGGGCAAACATGAAATTCAGCGGGGCAAACTAGACAATCAGCTGGGCAAACTTAACAAATAATTTCATGGCTTAAGTCGAAAAATCTAAACGTATCCAATGTTCAAATAGACCACACTACACGAAATTTTGAATTGAACTTCTAATGTTGATCATTTCTTAGGAGCCACAGAAGTTTTAGATCAAGCTTATAATTGTGTTTTCTATTAATCCATGTCTGTATGATCTTATGAATAGGTTTGATAACAAACAAACATAACTATTGGGCCGACTATGGTTTCAACGGTGGAAATCATTATGCCCACTATTTCCCGTGGTATGATCCACTTGATCTTTTGATATGCTTCAATTTGGGGCTAAACCCCTTAAAATAGATGGAAAAACAGATGGACACCGTGGATATACTACATACATTTAATGTGGGCCTAACTGAGTTTACTTAGTACAATGGGAGTGTACTGACTAACTCTGTACGCAATACGATTACGCTTGCTACGCCCTACAATAATGTTTTATTTGTAATATATCATGTTCATCGGATTATGTAATACCCCTCCGTTTTCATCGGAATATGTATACACCAAAACCCCATATGCGGAAGGGAACCTGGACATTGAGGGAGAGAACCTAGACATTGAGCGGGACAAACATGAAATTGAACGGGGCAAACATGAAATTTAGCGGGGGAAACATTAAATTCAGCGGGGAAAACATGAAATTCAACGGGAAAAAATAAGAAATTGATCGGGGCAAACTTAATTTTCAACGGGGAAAACATGAAATTCAGCAGGGCAAATCATGAAATTCAGTGGGGCAAACATGGAATTGAGCAGGGCAAACTGAAAATTGAGTGGGGCAAACATGAAATTCAGCGGGGCAAACTAGGAATTGAGCAGGGCAAACTACAAAATCAGTGGGGCAAACTAGGAAATCAGCGGGACAAACATGAAATTGAGTGGAGGAAACTAGAAAATCAGCGGGGCAAACTAGAAAATCAGTGGGACAAACTAGGAAATTAGCGGGGCAAATATGAAAATGAGAGGGGCAAATATGAAATTCAAAGGGGCAAACTAGACAATCAGCGGGGCCAACTTAACAAATAATTTCATGGCTTGAGCCGAAAAATCTAAATGTATCCAATGTTCAAATGGACCACACCACATGAAATTTTGAATTGAACTTCTAATGTTAATCATTTCTTAGGGGCCACAAAAGTTTTGGATCAAGCTTATAATTGTGTTTTCTATTAATCCATGTCTATATGATCTTATGAATAGGTTTGATAACAAACAAACATCACTGTTGGGTCAACTATGGTTTCAACGGTGGAAATCATTATGCCCACTGTTTCCCGTGGTATGATCCACTTGATCTTTTGATATGCTTCAATTTGGGAGTAAACCCCTTAAAATAGATGGAAAAACATATGGACGGCATGGATATACTACATACATTCAATGTGGGCCCAACTGAGTTTACTTAGTACAATGGGAGCGTACTGACTAACTCAGTATGCAATCCAATTACACTTGCTACGCCCCACAATGATGCTTTATTTGTAATACATCATGTTCATCGGATTATGCCCCTCCGTTTTCATTGGAATATGTATACACTAAAACCCCATATGCGGAAGGGAACCTAGACATTGAGGGAGGGAACCTAGACATTAAGTGCGACAAACATGATATTGAACGGGGCAAACATGAAATTCATTGAGGGAAACATTAAATTCAGGGGAGAAAACATGAAATTCATCGGGGAAAACAAGAAATTGATCAGGTAAACTTGATTTTCAGCGGGGGAAACATGAAATTCA
This sequence comes from Magnolia sinica, assembly GCF_029962835.1. NCBI lineage: Eukaryota > Viridiplantae > Streptophyta > Magnoliopsida > Magnoliales > Magnoliaceae > Magnolia > Magnolia sinica. Next base: position 351,497 of record NC_080577.1, read on the forward strand.
GTAGGGCAAATCATGAAATTCAGCGGGGCAAACTAGGAATTCAGCGGAGCAAACTAGAAAATTAGCGGGGCAAACATGAAATTAAGCGGGGGAAACATGAAATCAGCAGGCAAACTAGAAAATCAGCAGGGCAAATTAGAAAATCATTATGCCCACTATTTCCCATGGTATGATCCACTTGATCTTTTGATATGCTTTAATTTGGGGCTCAACCCCTTAAAATAGATGGAAAAACGGATGGACGGCGTGGATATACTACATACGTTCAATGTGGGCCCAACTGAGTTTAAAATATACCTGTGCTGGGGTCCTTACTCTTGCTTGGGTGGTAAACTCTTAGGAGTTTCAACTCCCGGTCAAGGGTTCGAGTACCCATAGGTGGTGAAATTCCACCAGCGTGAGTGTGTGGGGTGTGTGTGCATGTGTAATAATAAATAAAAATATATATATACCTGTGCTGCGTGCTTTCTTCACTGGACCGACCATTTTCAGAAGAAGACAAAATGTTGATAAGGGGGGCCCACAAAAAGGGTTTTTTTGATCTTTCTACCAAAAATGCAGTGAGGAAAGGGGGTGAAAGCAACGGTAGTGAAAGCAGCAGTGGAAAGGGAGAGGAAAAGCAAACAGAGGAAATGGAGAGGAAAAGCCGTTTTCGTGAAAAGGAGGGGTATTTTCGTCCTGAAATTCGGTGTCCGTACGAGGAGGTCTAAGTGCACATTGTAAGTTTGTATTGCTTTAAAAAACCGCTGGATAAAAGGTGGGGTCCACAGTCGTAAATTTCTCCGGCATAATTTAATGAAGGCAAATTTCCTACTGTACGACCCATTTATGGCCCACGAACCTTTTTAAGCCCACTTATTTTTAGCTCCCAAGAATAAGCCTCAGCTGTACGGACAGCTTTTTCGATGTCGAAAATGCCCCTGCTTTTCACATGTCGAAAATCCCCCTGCAAAGATGAGTGCTGGAGCTCCGAGTTGTACGAATGGGCCCCACGGTTTTGTATTTATTATATCCACAACGTTCATCCATATTTCGAGATCATTTTGGAGCATTATCTTATAATAAAAAAAACCATATCTAAAGATCAACTGGACCACACCACATAGCAGCGGGGATATTGATTTTCACCGTTAAAAATTTCGTAAGGCCCACCATAACGTTTATTTTCCATCCAATCCATTCATAAGGTCACAAAGACCTGGATGAAGAGGAAAAACAAATTTTATATTGATCCAAAACTTCTGTGACCCTTAAAAGGGTTTCAATGGTAGATGTTCAATCCCCACTATTTTTTACAGTGTGGTCCACTTGATAGTTAGATCTGCCTTATTTTTCGTCTTAAGCCTTAATACGAGCTTGCCAAATGGATGAATGGTTTGGATATAACACATACCTCGTGATTGGACCCACAGAACTTGCTGACGTCAATACATAGTTATATAGTTGGTGTGTGGTACACCAGCCAATTCGCTTCCTTCTTCCACATGCGGCACTACCACCGACCCGGCGGCAGTGCTGCGCGAACTGTCCAGCCGGCGACAGTAGTACCGCCGGACCGCGGCATTGCCGCCCGGAAATGGATTGGCTACTCCCCTGACGTTAACCAATGGCTGGTGGTCGGTGCTATGTGGACCCCACCATTATGTATTTGTTTCATCCGTGCCGTCCGTATATTTTTAAAGATCATTTTAAGGTATAAGACCAAAGATGAGGTATATCTCAATCTTAAGTGGACCATATTACGGGAAACAGTTTTGAATGAGCATTGATCATTAAAAACATTTTGGGGGCCATAAAAGTTTTGGATCAAGCTAATTTTTATTTTTTTCCCTTCATCTAGTCCTATATGACCTAATTAACAGATTGGATGTCAAATAAACAGTATAGTACTCCTTAGGAGGATTTTAATGATGGATATCCAATAACTATTGTTTTCATGTGGTGTGGTCCACCTGAGATTTATATCTCTCTCATGTTTTAGATCAAGCACTTAAATGATCGGAATGGATGAAACACATACATCATGGTGGGGCTCATAGAGCACCGACCACCATCCACAGGGTTGGTTGCAGGAGGAGTAGCCAATCCGTTTCCCTGCCGCCCATCATCGTAGGCCCATAGAGCATGGATAAAACACATGCATAAAACGATGGATAAAACACATGCATCATTGTAGGCCCATAGAGCTTTGACACCAGCTAGCTGGGTGGCGTTGGGGTCATTAGCCAAACCACGTCTGGGCAAGTGATATGGATTATGGAATGCTCATTGTTTTGGCAGGCAGTCCCTTGGCCGGGATTGGTAACTCGTCCGAGTCGGATGTAACTTGTTTGAGTTGATTCAGATTGTGTTGTGTCAGATCTAAATCGACACCTAAATTGGATTAGTAAAGAGGGTGACTGGGTCTAACTCAGCCGAGTCACCTCAACTCAATTGGTGGGGCCCAACGTCATTTGAATTCGAATGGTTTTGGAAGGGTTTGTCGTCTGCAAGGATGAATTGGAAATTATATCAACGATAATATTTAATATTTAACGAAGCATAATGTGAAAGTTGACTTGTTGTGGTAGAAAATCATAAAGTATGGTGTGAGTCTGCCGAGTCGGCGGTCAGTTTTTTACGAATTTCAAATGAAAGTACAAGACTTATAAGTGAGTTTTCACAAGTTTTGGGCCTGTTTCACTCATTTATCAGTCAAATTCATGAAGTTGTCAGTAAATTTATACAAGGTTGTCGATCAAAAAGATGTCAATATTAAGCAGTTATCGGTCATTTTGACGAATTCCATGTCAACGTGGTCGACTCATAGGTGACATTCAACAAGTCTGCGGCCAATTTCACTCAGTTATTAGTCAATTCTCCGAGTTATATGTTGCATTTTGGCCCGAGAACGTCGTGAAATTGGTCAATTCCCTTCATGTCATGATCAATTCCATGCATTTCACGGTTAGTTCCGGCGATTCCCGTTCACTTCATGGTCAATTCAATTCATTTCACGGTCAATTCCCTTCACTTCACGATCAATTCAATTAATTTCATGGTCAATTCTCTTCACTTCACGGTCAATTCCATGCACTTCATGGTTAATTCCGGCGATTCCCTTTCAGTTCATGGTCAATTCAATTCATTTCACGGTCAATTCAATTCATTTCACGGTCATCCCCTTCACTTCACAGTCAATTCCATGCATTTCACGGTCAATTCCCTTCACTTCACGTCAATTCAATTCATTTCACGGTTAATCCCCTTCACTTCACGGTCAATTCCATGCATTTTTCAATCACTTCAAGACCGAGAAGTGAGTGAAATTCATCGCGAAGTGAGTGAACCTGTCCTAGAATTGAGTGAAATTTATCGCAAAAGTGAGTGAAATTGACCACGAAGTGAGTGAAAATCATCACGAACTGAGTGACATATATCCCTGCAGTTGAGAACTTTGAATATTTGACTGATAAGTTGGTCATATTCGAGCTAGTACAATGGTGGATTTCATACTACTTGGTGAAATTCACCTTATACATGTGAATATTAAACGAGTTATATCATTGTGTTTGTTTTCAAAAAATGACTTTGATAATCATCCTATGCTCAAATGGTGGGGAGTTAGTAAGTGAAAACAATCGATATACGTACAAGGGTGAAATGCATGGAATTGACCGTGAAGTGAAGGGAATTGACTGTGAGGTGAAGGGGAATCGCCGGGAATGACCGTGAAATGCATGGAATTGACCGTGAAGTGAAAGGGGAATCGTCGAGATTAACCGTGAAATGCATGGAATTGACTGTGAAGTGAAGGGAGTTGACCGTGAAATGAATGGAAATGACCGTGAAGTGAAGGGAATTGATTGTGAAATGCATGAAATTGACCATTAAGTGAAGGGGAATCACCGGGATTCACCGTGAAATGCATGGAATTGATCGTGAAGTGAAGGGAGTTTACCATGAAATGAATGGAAATGACTGTGAAGTGAAGGGAATTGGCCGTGAAATGCATGGAATTGACCGTGAAGTGAAGGGGAATCGCCGGGATTGACCATGAAATGCATGGAATTGACCGTGAAATGAATGGAAATGACCGTGAAGTGAAGGGAATTGACTGTGAAATGCATGGAATTGACCATGAAGTGAAGGGGAATCGTCGGGATTGACTTTGAAATGCATGGAATTGACCATGAAGTGAAGGGAATTGACCGTGAAATGAATGGAAATGACTGTGAAGTGAAGGGAATTGACCGTGAAATGCATGGAATTGACCGTGAAGTGAAGGGGAATCGCTGGGAACAGTTGTAAAATGCATGGAATTGATCACTAAGTAAATGAAATGAATGAAATTGACCGTGAAGTGAATGAAATGGATTTTCAACCATCGACCATCGACCTGATGGAATCTTGAAAAATAACTAGGTTGGTTGGCTGAACTAATTGAAATTGACCATGAAGTGAATGAAATGGATTTTCAACTATCAACCTGATGGAATCTTCGAAAATAACTAGGTTGGTTGGCTAAAGCAGGGCTGAAAGTCAGGTGGGTTGGGTTGGGCTGGTGCTCAACCCTAGCCCAACCCAAAGTTCCTATACCTCAACCTTAACCCAACCCAACCCAACCCAACCTCGGGTTGGGAATTCTCAACCCAAGCCCAACCTAAGTGAGCTCGGTCGGGTTGGCCGGGTTGGTTGGGTAGATATATGCTAATATTTTCGTTATTACGTTAGTCTATTATATTTTAAATACGCATCTTTTTTTTGTACCTGTTATTCCATTTATTATATATATAGTTATTTATCGTAAAGAAGTTCATTTTTTTCTAAACAAACAAGCTAAAATATAGGATAACTACTCTTTTAAAAGTCATATTGTGTATCAAGCAATCTATTTGGAAGAGAGAAATTCGACGTGTCTTGTTAGTTCGAGTCATTAGAAATGACTTGGACCAATGAAACCCAACAACATTGGAATTTCCTGTGCCTTCAACACAAACAATTTACACCCAATTATAATTGACTTATAAGGAACTTATATATCAATCGGGTTCGGGTTGGGTCGAGTAACCCAAGACCTCAACCCGAGCCCAACCCAAGTTTTATCGGGTTGGTGTTTGTATGGCCCAAGCCCGATATCAAACTCGATACATCCTGCCCAAGCCCAACCCAATGTTGGGTCGGTCGGGTTGAACCCGCCCAACTTTCAGCCCTAGGTTAAAGTAGCTTCTCCTACCTTAAAATCATATATGGTACGTCAAGTAACTCATTTTGGTTTAGAAGATATGCTTGTTAAATGAATAAAGAAAGAAATGAATAAAAAGAGATAATTTTTTTTATTTTTATTTTTTATGATTATATATTCATATTTATATAAACATGTATTGGAGAAAAATGTAGGGGGAAAAAATTCTCCATGATTTTTTTTCACGGTGTAATCCCCACCACTTTTGTGGGTCCCATCACAAGGTATATGTCATATCCAAACCGTACATCTATTTGGCAAACTCATATTAAGGCTTGAGACGAAAAATAAGACAGATCTAGCTATCAAGTGGACCACACTCTAAAAGGCAGTGGAGGATTAAATGTCTACCATTGAAACCCTTTTTGAGTCACAGAAGTTTTGGATCATTGTGAAATTTGTTTTTCGTCTACATCCAGGTATTTTTTACCTTATGAATAGATTAGATGGAAAATAAATGTTATGGTGGGCCCTACAAATTTTTTAATGATGAAAATCTATTTTCCCACTGCTTTTTGTGGTGTGGTCCCGTTGATCTTTGGATATATATATATATATATATATAATGCCCCGAAATGATCTCGAAATACGGATGAGCGTTGTGGATATAATAAATACATAACTGCGGGGCCATGCAACTTTGGTCTCTTTTGAACCGTTCATATGACTCGGAGTTCGAGGAGCGTTTGTGCTCTTCTTCGAGCGCCAGCCGATCCGCTTCCGGAAGGAAAGGCGGGGACATTTTTGACCTGTGAAAAGCTGTCAGTACAGCTGGGGCTTATTCCGGAGAGCTAAAAATAAGTGAGCTTGAAAAGGTTCTTGGGCCATTAATGGGTCGTGCCTGAGGAAATTTCTCTTTAATGAAGCGGCACCTTAGTATTGAACCAGCCTGACTTTTGGGGAAGTAAAGTACGCTTTGCTCCGCGGGTGCTACCCTAACCGTGTAGGGGCCACCTTGATGTATTTTTTGTATATCTACACCGTTCACCTGTTTTTTTATATCATTTTAAGGTGATATAGCAAACCATGAGAAATAAAAATCTCAGGTAGACCACACCACTGGAAACAGTGGTGAATAGCCATTAAAAACTTTTATTGCGCCACAAAGTTTTCGTTCAAGCTGATCTCTGTATTTTCCCTTCATCCAGGTTTTGTTGACATTATTAACATGTTGGATGTCAAATAAACATTATGAAAACATTATGATGGGCCTTTGGAATTTTTAATGGTGACGCACTCAATCACTACTGCTTTTTTGTGGTGTGGTCCACCTTAGATTTGGATCTGCTTATTTGTTGGGACATGACCTAAGATAGGGTGGAGAAACGGATGTACGGTGTTGATGTTAGGAAAAAAAGCATCAAGGTGGGCCCCACAGCAAGGGTAACACCACCAAGGTGTTACTCGGGTGACACCTGATCCGCTCCCGACATTCGGTAAAAGGGGGTACGCGACGAAGAAGGTGGATTTCATTCACGTAGAGTCCTTTTGAGAAAATAATCCCTGCTTACAAGGTAGGGTTTGCCGATGTTTTCCTTTCCCAAACCTGTTATGCCTATGTAAAGTTAATTCCAGGAGACGCCAGATCATGGCTAGTGATCAGTACTCTCTGGCCCACCATGATGTATGCGATTCATTTACGTTGTTCATCCATTTTTCGGATCATTTGATGGTATAGTCTAAAAATTTAGGTAGATCCAAAACTCAAGTGAAATATATTATAAGAAATAATGTTGCTTGAATGCTAACCATTAAGAATTTCATGAGGTTCATGAAAGTTTTGAGTCAAGTTAATATCCATAACTTTTCTTTTACCATGACCTAATCAATAAGTTAAATGTCAATTAAGCATTATAGTGAGCTTTCTTAATAGCAGACATTTAATTATTATTGTTTTTCTTATTTTATTGTACACCTTAGATTTAAATATGCTTCAGACTTAAGATACCTTAAAATAATTTTAAAAAATGAACAGACAAAGTGGGTAAAAAACATACATGATGGTGGGGCCACATAGCACCAACACTAGCCACCTAACTGGTGACATCATTGTTGTTAAAGGATGTCTTAAATTTTAGTCATACTCAACCAATTAAGGGACTTAAAGGTCCTTTCGACTCGAAGTCCAGCAATGAGGTATTTGGGATTTTCAGGACGCTTAACCAGTCGAGGGACAGGCTTGACCAGTTGAAGCCCTGACTCGACTAGTCGAAGGTTACGTAGATGGTGTGCGGATTCCGCGCAGACTACGTAAATTTGAGATGGTCTCTAGGAGGTGCATAAGTAGGATTTCTCTATCTATAAATAGGAGTCCCTAAGATCATTCTAAGGTATTTAAAGTTTCTAAATGTATTCTAAGAGTTTTTAAAAGAGTTCTAGGGTTATAAATTATTTTCATAGTGAAGATCTATGACTTTGTGCCGTGGCTTTTTCTGCAAAAGTTTTCTATGTTAAATCTCTGTATTCTCTTGTGATTGCTTAGTGCCCTTAGATTGATATCCTAGATCCATATTTGTAATATAGCAACACAAATCCCAACAAGCATCACTAGCCAAACTGTGTCCAATTCCATGAGAGCCATACACGCCAACACAACACAACACAACGGACATCAACACAACGGTGCATGACATAGGTGGGAGATCTCGTACGTGAGCCATACTGTTTACATCTTATGGCTCTGGCCTAATTGTCCTCGGAGCATAAAAATGAACCCCAAAAAACAAACTCAGGTATGCCACTATCACAGTGGACAATCAGGACAGTGATGCAACCAATAGAAACCTTGCACATTGTACGTGGGAACAACATTTTTTTAATTTTAAACCAAATCCATTTAGAAGGTGAATCCAATGAGGGTATAGTGACAAGAAGAAGAAGAAAAAAAACAGGCCATTGCAATACTCTGGTGGGTCACGACACACTATTCTAAAAGTTTTAGGAATGATTTTACACGGTGAAGTGCAATTGAGTTTGAATCTAAATTGATTTTCGGAATCCAATGGTTATTGGATGACTAACAGATTGGATTTTATTAATGGCCCACGTGTTGATTTTGAAGTTAGGCTCACCGTAAAAGCATTTGCATTGGATCTGGTCTCCTCTCTGTCACGATCTTTTACTGATCATGTAAGTAACAGCAACGCGGATTGCGTCCTACCCCGCCTGTATACAGCCGGGAAGGGAAGGAGCTATGATTGGCTACCGCCGTGTATGGGTTTTATCCACACCGTCCATCCCTTTCGCCGTGGACCACACCATAGAAAGCAAAGGTGATAATGATGCTTACCTTCGAAACTTTCTTGAGGCCCACCGTGATGTTTATTTGCCATCCAACCTATTCACAAAGTTTATAGACTTAATTCCCACCGTGTGGTTCACCTGCGTCTTGGATCACAAATATCCGTCGCCCTTTAAAGCTTTAATTCCCACTGTGTGGTTCACCTGCGTCTTGGATCAGCGTCAGTTTTGGTAGAGTGTATTGAAATGATACAAAAAAAAGAATGAACGGCGTGGATGAAACCCATACATCACGGTGGCCCCTCGGAACCCCTGACCGTTTCGAGCTAGAGACGGGCAGGGGTAGGACGGTATCCGCATTCTAGTAATAGAGGGATGAATGTACAGTGGCAATCGGTATCTTTAGGGTCGCTTGCGAGAAGTTTCCAGAAGTCAAGGGGGTCTCCCATCGACACCCTTTTTCTATGCCACCGCGGATCACCAGCCATTATTGCTCCCAATCGTCTCTCAAATAATCGAATTCGGGTGCAGCGACGACGATGGCGTCTGATCTGGAAAAGCGAGCGAAAGAGGCGTTTGTCGACGATAACTTCGAACTAGCCGCTGATCTGTACACGCAGGCCCTCGATGTGGATCCGAAGAACGCTATTCTCTTGGCTGACCGCGCCCAGGCTAACATCAAGCTCACCAATTACACTGGTTTCTATCCTATCCCTGTCGATTTCCTTGCTCTAGGGCTTGCTTTGTTTATTTATTTATTTATTTATTTATTTATTTTACTTCCACTACTGCTTGCACTCTACTTGTATTATTACATCATCCCTGTCTTTCCTATTATTTCTGCAATTTTACACATGATTTTGCAAACTACGATTGGAACTATTCCTATCATTCAAGTAATCTCTCTCGTTTTTCTCCCCCTCCTCTCTATCTGTTTCTTCTCTTTTCCTTTTTCCTTTGTTTTCTTTTCTTTTCTTCTCTCTCTTGGTTTTGAGAGTTCTAGAACCAGATCGATTGGTTTCTATTGCTTCTGGTCAAATTCCTCTCGCAGCATCAATGATGTTTAATTGTGCCCGTGCCTACCCTTTTTTCTTAGTCTTGCATGTTCTATGGATTGCAATTTGCATGCTCATAGTATTGAAAAAGAAGTTTTATTTTGCAGTGTTACAATGCCGTTCATTTCTATTTATTACAGGGACACTTTTTGCATTGTTGCTTCTATTTAGTTTGCTTTCACGATTTGACATTGATAAACACGCACACGCATATTTATTGAATATAACATTGACAATGAATCTTTGCTTTTTTGTTTGAGCAGAGGCTGTTGCTGATGCGAACCGGGCACTGGAGCTGGATCCGTCAATGTCCAAGGCGTACTTTCGTAAGGGGTAACTACTGTGCTCTCTTACCATCTTAGTTGTCTCTGTAGAGGCTGGTGTTTAATGCTCCTGAGTCCCGATCTCTCTCTCTCTCTCTCTCTCTCTCTCTCTCTCTCTCTCTCTCTTATATTTATTATTATTTTTTTCTTTTTTCTTTTAGGTGTTGGTTTACGTACAATATTCCGATTTGATATATTTGTTTATAGGCTTGCTTGAAATATGGGAATTTAGAAAAGCAGACACCTTTAAACTTCACAGTGCTCTACTACTTATTAGCTTTCCATCTATCCAACATGGAGAAGAGATACTTCTCTTGTTTTTGGTGCATCTGCTCTATGGTACTACTAATAATGGTTTCTTTGTCACTCTCCAAGCAATATAACGTCTCTAGTTGACTCTCTACAGTATTTGTAAAGCTAGCACCAAATGGCTGTGACGCAGCTGCTGCCGACAGTGTCTCTGTTCATCCAAATAATGTTCCAAATATTGGCAATTTATCGATAATACCCCTGATATTATCGGTATCTCCAGGTCAGTGACACTGAAACTGCTGGATCCTGGAAGTATAAAAATTTCAAAATATTGCCAATATTTTGGATAATATTAGCATACTTGGCAATATTACCAATACCAGCTATACTTTGAGAAAACCTGCTCATAAAAGTTATTTGTTATCAACGATATTGTAGATAATATCCCCTATACAAGTGTTAATATCCCCAGTACCAGGGAAACATCGGTAAATAGGCAAAAATTGACAGAAAATTGGAAAATTTTAAAACCCAAAAAATCTCCCTCTTTTTTTTCTTTTCTTTTCTTTCTAGTTCTTTATTTTTGTTTTTGGAAATTTGTTCCTTAGGTGATTTTGATCAGTCTTGTTTTTTTTATTGAATAAAAGTTTGGATTTGGGGAGAAATTTTGACTTGAAACGAAGACGGGTTAGAACTCAAAGGTGATGAAAAATCTATGAAAGCTTCATTTTTCAAATGTTCGCATGGATTATAGTAGAAATCCATGTCTATGCATGATTCTTATGTATAGACATGGATTTGTGGCAAAAAAAATAACATTTGATTTTATATTGGAAAAGGTGCTCATCACTGTTAATTAATGTGGAAATTTTATATATTAATGAGTGCTGGCCAATATATTGATTGGCTACAAATTTTGTATATTTATTTTATACTGATTTTTTTTTTTTTTTTTGGACAACATATGATTAAGCCCCGATAAAATGTATAATTGCTTGTCACAATATTTTGATTCCTACATTTAGAAACATGTCTTTTAACATCTCTTGAAGTTTCATTGAAAAATTCCACCTTTTTCCCAACGTTTTCCCAATGTTTTCCTCAGACATAGATATTTTCTTTTACTATCGGCGATACCAATACATGTTTCCATATCCCCAGTCATTGATACATGTAATGATACCGAAACTCCGAACACTGCATCCAAACAACATTGTACCCATATGAGAAGAAATCACTTTATTGCACAGAGGGATGCTACTTAAAGCAATCTGCAGCATGCGATTTTAAATTTCTCAAAATTTACCCTTGTAATGTCTAGTAACAGTGAAATAGATTGCTTTACATAAGATAATTGAATTTCCATATTTGTAAAATTTTTATTTATCTATTTTTCAAACATGGCCATCAAGTGACTTTGTTTAGCCTTCAAGTGGACTACAAAAATCCTCTTCACAAAGGGGCAGTGCCCCTGAAGCACAAAATATATGCTATTACACGCCTACAAGTTTTTGAGGGGACCGCTTCCACCCGTATCATATAACAAAGTTGGTCGATATGGATATGATATGGCTGTATTAGTTTGGGTGTGAATGTTCCCTAAGTGAAAATGATTGTTTGTTTTTCTAGTGAAGCTCTAGTCATTATGCCATGTAAGTTTTTTGGTTAGGACATTCTATTTGAAAAGGGAAACATAGAGCTTAGAGCCCATATTCTTCATTCATGCAACTAGTTGGGTTGTTTCGTTTCTTAACATTTCCTTGGGCTCACAAAAGAATTTTGTTATGATTTTTTTTCCTTGGGAGATAACGAAACTTTTATTAAGAAAAAGCAAAACCAAAGTAACAACAAGAGGGACACTGAGTGGGTGACCCGAGAACTATCCAAGAAAAGCATGATTACAATCCCTCAATTTGGAAGAACAAGAGGCCCATTTGATAACTAGTGACCTTGCCCATTTGATAACTTTTGTTATGAATTTATGCACAGTGATCGAGTCTTAGGCACCGTTTGGTGGATGCCTAAAAATGAATTGATCTCATTTAACTAACAATAATTATGTATTAGAGATCTTGATTGCCAATGCATAATCACTATAAACCGAAATGAGATGAACTCATTTTTAGACGTCTACCAAAGAGGACCTTAGTGTTTGTAGTTTTAACTCTTTAGCTCATTAAAACTCAACAAGATCTTTGTGATCAGATTGCTATGTTGAACATTCATTGACATGTGCGCCTTCACATTTTATGATCAACTTATGTGGGGCTTTCTTCCTTCACGTAGTGTTTATACTAGTGCAAATGTGTCCTACATCAAATCTTGTTCCCTTTTTTTTTTGGTGGATTATTTTGCATTTATAGACTTTATTATTTATTTTGAATTACCACTTCCTTTCAATCCACTAATTTGTTCATTTGTTCCGATTAACAGCATTGCATGTATGAAGCTAGAAGAATATCAAACTGCGAAGACGGCTCTTGAAGCAGGTGCTTCTTTGGCACCTGGTGATTCTAGATTCACGAAGTTGATTCAGGATTGCGATGAGCGCATAGCAGGTAGCAACTTGCTTTTGGTAACTTGTAATAATTCATTATCAAGGGTAGAGTGCTTTACAATCTCTAGAAGAAGCATGTTTTGAGAGATGTGCCCTTTACATGGCATTTGGCTTGGTAGGCATCTAAACTTTCTTTTTTTTGAGAGATAATAAAATTTATTAAAAGCCAACAAAAGGTAGGAAAAGAATACAGGCACAGAGAACAAAACAATGGGAGATCAATTAGCCGTAGCTGGCAAAGCATAAGGCACCCAACCCTTAACAAGCGCCACCACTACATTAATCACCCCACTGACCGAAGATTTTCGGCTTTGAAAACATTGCTTGTTTCTTTCTTTCCATATTGCCCAAAAAATTGCCATAACAATAAGCCTCCAAATGACTTTCCTCTCCTTCCCACTTCTAGCTCCATGCCAAGCCCAACAGAAATTCATGCACCGACTCCGGTATAACCCAAGCCATGTTAGATTTGGCAAGGAAGAAGACCCACACTTCACGAGCGAAATTGTAGTGAATGAATAAATGATTAATAGACTCTGCATCTTTCATACACATCAAACAAATATTCAGGAGGACAAGAGACCTTTGTTGCAAGTTATTGATAGTTAAGATTCTCATACAACCAGGGTGTCCCGTATCCGTTACGATACGGCCGTATCGGCTGTTACGTAACGGTAACGGCCTAGGCCGTTACGCGATACGGGGTCAAAACGGGCACCCCTCGATTTTGTGATCGTAACGGCCGTTACGGGCCATAACGGCCGTTACGGACCTGTAACAGCCGTAACGACTGTTACGGGCCTAAAGGAGATAGAGAAAAAAAAAAGTAAAAAAAAACACATACCTTTTTTTTTTTTTTTCTTTTCTTTCCTTCTTCTTCTCGGGCTGCGGCTGCGGTTGCGGCCCCCCTCTCGTTTTCTCCTTCTCCTTCTTCTTCTTCTTCTCAGGCTGCGGCTGCGGCCCCCCCTCTCGTTTTTTCCTCCTCCTTCTTCTTCTTCTGGGCTGCGGCTGCAGCTCTTATTTTCCCCTTCTCTCTCGTTTTCTCTTTCTTTCCCTCTCGTTTTCTTCCTCTCCATTTCCCTTTCTTTTCCTCTCATTTTTCTTTTTCCCTCTCATTTCTCTCCCCCCCTCTTGGTCTCGGTCGGGAAAAGAATGGAATCGGATTGGCTGGTGTACCGCACACCAGCTATATCGTTGCTGTAGGTATGTGTCGTGCGAAGACGAGCACAGACGCTCCTCGAGCTCCGAGTTGTACGAACGGTTTAAAGGAAATCAAAGTTACATGGGCCCCACAGTGATGTATTTATTATATCTACACCGTTCATCTATTTTTAGAGTTCATTTTAGAACATTACCCAAAAAATGAATCATATCCAAAGATCATCTGAACCACAACCTAAATAGTTGCAGAGATAATGATTTTCACCATTAAACAATTTGTAGGGCCCACCATAATGTTTATTTTACATCCAATCTGTTCATAAGGTCAAAAATACCTAAATGAAGAGGGATTTTTTTTTCATATTGATCCAAAACTTCTGTGACCCCAAAAAGGGTTTCAATGGTAGACGTTCAATCCCCCACTGCTTTTTGAAGTGTGGTCCACTTGATAATTAGATCTGTATTATTTTTCGTGTCAAGCCCTAAGACGAGCTTGTCAAATGAGTGGACGGTTTAGATATAACACATACCTCATGATCAGACCCACAGGACTTGGTGACGTCAAATGAATGGACTGTGTACGCAGCACGCTTTGATGACACGAGTTAATAAAAGGTACACGTGCCACATGGGCCCCACCATGATGTATGTATTTTATCCATGCTGTTCATCCATTTTGCCACATCATTTTAGGTCATGATCCAAAAAATTAGTAAGATCCAAATCTCAGGTGGACCACAACATAGGAAACAGTGGTTATAGAATGCTCACCATTAAAAATTTCTTAGGGTCCTCCACTGTAATGTTTATTTTCTATCTAACCTATTAATTGGGTCACACTGACGTGGATGAAGGGAAAACACACATGTCAGCTTGATCTAAAACTTTTGTAGCCCCCAAATTTTTTTTTTAACGGTGGCTTTTTAATTATTGTTGTTTCTTATGGTGTGGTCCACCCGAGCTTTGGATCTGCCTCATTTTTGGGCTCATGCACTAAAATTATTTGGCAAAATGGATGGACGGTGTGGACATAACACATTCATCACGGGTGGGGCTAAAAAAACTTTGACACTCCTGTGCTACACTTCACAATCCAAGTCCAGCCTAATTCGGGCCCTTAAAAAATTGTACACGAGATATGTATTAACTTAAAATTTACCAATTAAATTATGGACTATAATTGCTAACTCACAATGCCAAAATCAAATTGTTTGAATAGTTTTAATTGTTAATTTTTGGACACTTATTTTTTAAAATAGGGCCTTATTTTTTTTCATGATTCACTATCCAATAAATGTCCACCAATTCATAAGTGGGATAATGCCAATAAATTGCATGAATTTGAGGTTGATTTGGGGCATGGATTGGTCCTCCAAGTCAGCCCCAAATTGGCAACGCTATCTACGTAAATTTAATTTCATTTTTTAATAGAACTTTTCGGAGAAATGATATCAAATTGTTGAGTATATAAATTAGATATTTAGAAAATTAAATATATGAATTTTGTAGTCAAATTCAGGTTATCTGGTTCATAAATTCATTAGACAGTCCGATACAACTTCTCACCAAAGAGTGGACTGTTATACCATCATAAACATGTTCCAATTTATAAATGAATGCATATTTGGAATGCTTAGAATATTTCAGATTTAATCCATATTTTTTCATATTTTTTTAGCTAAAATTTTTTTTTGCACCGTTACGGGCCGTTACGCCCCCGTATCGCCATTACACCACTGTATCTGTATCGGTATCGGAGGGCACCGTTACGTCAACCGATACCGATACGGGATACCTTGCGTACAACCAACCGGCCAAACAAAAGCTGTTATCTCGGGGGGTGGGTGGATGCATAAAACCAATAGAGAAAGGGATGGGACGGACCTTAGAGGCCAGGATCACGAGAGACGGACTAGAAGAAAGACGCAACAGAGAACCTCCTCGATTTATGCCATTTCCAAAGCAAAGAGTCGTCCCTTGGAGAAGGCACCTCATTCTTAAGGTGATCCGGCAAATGGATAAATTTTGTTGTTTCTTCATCTGACAAGCTCCTATTGCAAGTGGGACACCACACCATGATGCCATCAGGAACCAAATAACATTGAGAAGCAAGGATAAAGTGGTCAGGAGCTAAATTTGCCAGTCTTAGGAAATAGTCTTAATGCGGCCCATCTCCACACCACATCGATCCAAAATCGGATGCGATCCCCTCTTCCCAAAGCGAACGAAATACCTTCACGCACCAAATGATCGGATGACACTATAGCCTTTTGAATACCTGAAGCCCGATAAAGAGAGGACCATTTCACAAACCAACTGCCATCTTGAACACCATACTTGGAAGCATTGACCTTCCTCCATAGGCTTTTAGGCGTGGACCCGAATCTCCAAATCCACTTGCCTAAAAGAGCGATGTTCATAAGGCCCAAATCCCTAATTCCCGCCCCTCCTTCGATTTTCAGCTTTCACAACTCCTTTCATATAAGAAGATGAAACTTTCGGCCGTCCTGAACCCCTTTCCATAAAAAAAACCCTTCCTCATTTTATCAATCCTATTGAGCACCGAACTTTGGCATTTGAAAAGGTCAGAAAATACATTGGCAAATTAGAAAGGACCGAACTTAAGAGAGTCAATCTAGCCCCCAATGACATGATTTGACATTTTCAGGATGCTAGCTTCCTTTTGATTCTTTCCAAAATCTTATCCCAAAGGTGTTTAGCGGTCTTCCCAATGCAAAGAGGCAACCGAAGGTACAAAGAAGGGAAAGAGCCTGTCTTACATCCCATAACTGCTGCAAGACTTGCCAACTGCTACTTAGCGACATGAATGCCCAACATTTCACCTTTAGTAACATTAACCTTTAGCCTGGACACTTCTTCGAAACAAACAAGAATTTTACGCATATCGTCCATTGCGGTCGCTTCTGTGTCACAAAACAACATCATTTCATCCACATACTGAAGATGGCTAATAGTAGCACCCTCATCCGCCACTTGTAATCCGGTAACAATACCTTGTTCCTCCCCCCTAACGATCATCTTGCTGAGTGCCTCGCCAAACACCACAAAAAGATAGGGAGAGAGGGGTTCACCTTGCTGGAGACCTCTAGAAGCCTTGAAGAAACCTTTTGGCAAGCCATTCACCAAAACAAAGAAAGAACCTGAATACATTCAAGATTGAATCCATTCTCTCCACTTCTGGCCAAATCCCAACCTGTCTAGCATATAGTCTAAGAAGTCCCAATCTACATGATTGTATGCCTTGTGAAGATCAAGCTTACAAACCAAACCATTCTTCTTCTGTCTAAATCTTGAATCGATGCACTCGTGAGCGATAAGAACCGTATTCAAAATCTGCTGACCCTTCACGAAGGCCCCTTCAAAATCTGAAATGACTTTAGAGAGCACGTTCTGGAGCTGTAACGCAAGAACTTTGGCTATATTTTGTAAGGACCCCCTAACAAGCTTATCGGGCGAAAATATGACAATTGTTCTGCTCCTAGTTTAGAGATAAGCGCTATGAAAGAGGTGCCGACTTCTTCCGTTAATCTGTTGTGCTCGAAGAAATCTGTAACAAAGTCCATGGCATCTTTCCAAAGGATATTCCAAAAATTCTAAAAAAAAAGCTATAGAGAAGCCATCCGGAAGAGGGGCTTTATCGCTGCTAAGCAAGTCAATATTCGCCTTCACTTCTTTTATATAACATTGAACCTCAATTGACGCGGCCTCCTCTTCTGAAATCCTGTTGAAAGGGAGAAAATCGAGGCACGGTCTATTCCACCTCTCTGAATAGAAGATTGGTATAGAAGGACATAATAACTTCATAGATCCTATCCTTATCCATCGTTCTCTCACCATTCACAGCTAGAGAGTTGATACGGTTGCACCTGGCACTGGCACTTGAGATCCAAATCCCGAATAATTGCTGACATATCATCAAATTCTGCCTCTCGGGCCCCTAGAACTTCCTTTTTCCAGGTCGTCAACTTTTCTTTCAGAAGCTTGAGTTTTCTACATAATCGATACCCCGCAAAGCCTTCAACCTCCGAGGAAGACTACCATTCCGCTTTCAATTTCTTAAACCCATCAATCTCCACCCATGCCAATTCAAACCTGAAGGGTTTTGGGCCTCAGTTATCAATGGGCACTTCCAACAGAATTAGCCGGTGGTCCGAAATGGTTCTAGGCAGCCCACGCTGACACAACAACGAGAATTTGTCAATAAAATCTGGAGTCACCAAGAATCTGTCCAATGTAAACAAAATCGCATTGCTCTGGCCATTTGACCACATAAATTTGCCCCCCCACAAGCGGGAGATCCACCAAATCATGTCTGCTCACCCAGCCTGAGAATCTTCTCATACTTCTGTTGATCCGTTCCCCCGTTGACTTTTTGTGTGCAAATCGGATGGCATTAAAATCCTTGCCCACAAACCAAGGAGAAACCCATTTATGTCTGACACTGTCCAATGGACTCTGTCTCTCCCGACCCTCCCCAGAAGAAGTCCCTCCTTCGTCTTTCGAAAACATTTAGAATAGATTTCGGGCATTTAAAGAGAGACATAAAATAGATTGGAACGTTTGACATAGATGTTGCCACTAAGCATGATCCTCTAATGCGCTCATGGATGTTCTAGATTTGGGTCCACCATAGGGTGCATGACTGTAGTTGTGCCACAATGAACTAAACCTTTTTCTTGTTTGGCATCTCTTCCTCTACTCGAAAAATTTGCTTTCTAATTCTATCTGAACCAAATACTGAGGAAGTTCTTCGGCTGCAAACCTCCTTTGACCTCCAGCATCTTAACCTTCACACCACAGGTGTAATCATGATCCTCTAATTAGTTGTTTCCTCTACCAAAATTTGCTTTCTAATTCTATCTGAACCAAACACTGAGGAAGTTCTTCAGCTGCAAACCTCCTTTGACCTCCAGCATCTTAACCTTCACACCATAGGTGTAATCATGATCCTCTAATTAGTTGTTTACTCTACCATGGCGATGATTGAATGGAATACTATTGGAATTATTACCATTGGATTTTACAATGTTGCCAGTTGCCATCTTCCTACTTACGGAGAGGGTTTCCTTGATGCTGTGAAGACGGTGCCAGCTGCCAACTTCTCTAATCTATTCAAATATCTTGAACAATCATGCCTCCTATTGACTTCCTCAAAGAAGTTCCTCTAGTTGCTTGCTGTTTATTTGAAACAAGCTCACAGAACTTACTTGAATACCAATTTGATGTAGGGTGGATGTGAAAAAAGAAAAGAAAAAGGTGAGGAACTTTATTTAATCACTCTAAGACGTGTAGCATCAACCCTTGATTTTTTTTCCTCAAAACTCTAAAAATACTGTAGCATCACTATATTGTTATTGTAGCAAGTCGTTGTAGTGCAGAACCCCAATGCATAGTGTAGCATGGTACTTTGGCACACAGATACTTGCAGAATCCTTTTAGAAAATAAAAAAACCCAAAACAACTGAAAAACAACTCTCCTTTGTGCATTGGCATGTGTTTAACACATGTGGTGTCCAATGCATGGGATGCATAATCGACAAATAGTCCCTTTGGAACCCACATCTTCATTGCATGCTTGTTGCGGCCCCCTCAGTTTCTCATTACTCTCCAAATTCCACAACCATTTGCCAAGTAACTCTTGGTTCATGAGTTTCAACTATTTAGTTGAAAGTCATTATACAATGACAACCTGACTCTCCCTCTCCCCCCAGCTTTGGCAGATATTAGTAACCTAGATCAGATTGCGGAGAATAAATTAGGAGGAGATGATAGAGAAATAAGGTGGTTAGATGGTTTTCCAGTGGAATCACATCTCTAGACTAGAGTTGCACCTCCAGGGCTAGAAGATTCTTGAGTTTTAGGGCTATCCAGTTGCAGGATATCGAAAACAATATTACAGATAAAATTTCATTAAGTAATGAGCAGAACCTTCACGCATTGTGTATATTGGACAATTAGAAGCATGTGTAATCCTTCTCAGAATACAGAATCTCCAGGAAGCTAGGGAACTAATAATGTGTAACAAGCAGCTAAATGAGGAAGCTAAAGAAGTAAACTGATTGATGTTGAAAAATAGATATGCTAAACTTGCTAAGAGAACTAACCCATTTTGTAGACCATTGGAGTCTGAGTACGAATGGTGCACTCATATGAACATTCCAGACATGTGAACAGTGTGTACATGTGTAAACAATGCACATACATGAACACTGCACAGACATGCACAACGTGTATCCATGGGTTGTGCAGACCATTTTTTTTTTTTGGTGAATGATTCTTACAGACCAGTGTTGAAACTTGAAAACTAGACTTGGACCTTGAAGGTTTGTTGAGTAACCCAGTCATGTTATTTCTAGTAATTCAGTCATGTTTTTTTTTGAGTCCTGAATGCCAATAGTCAGTAATGCCATATATTTAAAATTTATAAATATTTTGTGGTTTTGGTGAATCAAGTAGAGTTTTATCGAGTTGGTTGAGTCAAGTTCAGCGAACCGAGTCAATACATGGCCAAGTCAAAGTCTGATTTAAGCAAATTTGCATGCTGTCTTGTGCAGTATTGTACCTGTAGTTGTTGCTTGCCCTCTTTAAGCTTGGAATAGATCTTCTGAACTCATTTTCTAAGACGTCTTCTTAATTTGAGAAGATTCAATATGACACATTTATGATAACTGTATGTCCTTTTTTCATGTTGTATTTATTCTATACTTTTTTAATGGCTGTATTTGGTCTATACTTGCGCAGAGGAAACTAATAATGTACCAAAAAATGTGACGCATGATTGCTCGCCAAGCACTGTACCTCCTTCAGTTGGATCTCATTCATCAGATGCAACTGCCGACACTGTAGAAGATGGTCCGGGACGTGACAAATCTCGTCAGTTGTCGATGGCATCATCGGTTAAACCAAAGTACAGGTAGTTTTCAGCCCTTTCTGCCTGCCATGCTTTTCAAACCTTAGTTTTCCACAAAAGGAACCTGTTAATTTTTTCTTCTTTTGCATCTTGTGTGATTATCATGATTGTTCAACGCTTGTATGTTTTGTGATGTCCATAGTTTAACAGAACCAAAACTTGAGAACCACAGTTTCAACCTTTGTGGCAAGAACAATATAAGATGGCATTTCATTTATAATCATCTTATCTAGGAAACCATCGTACATAGTTGTCTAATTAGAATGACCAGTGTTTTCTGATAATCAGGGCCCCATGGTTAAAAACATTGGCCCTGTATCACGTATCAGTACTTTACTGATAAGATTTTTGCACATGAATCAACCATGGTCAAAATTCACTCCATATTAGGGTACGGACCATTATGGGTTGATATGCAATGGCGCTAGTTGTGGGATTGTTTTTTTTTTTTTTTTTTCCTCTGTTGGTTGTGGATATTATCTTAAAGAAGTGGTGAAAGGTTTTTTTTTTTTCTTTGTAGAGTTGTAAACTTGTAGTATAAGTTTTGTGTTTCAGTTTCACACATGAAGTACACAATGCTTTTGCACTATTTGATTTACAGAATACTTAAAAAACTTTAAAAACTCTAAAACATTCATATCCATGAGGATGATGATGATGTCTACGACCCTTCTGACCTTTGCTGTGGTATTGGCTGACTAATTCACTGAGCATGTATCCTAGATTACCCTTATACTATACTAACTAGTATCTGTTATCTGATTCATTTAAAGGTCTGTCCTCTTGTCGCTAGTCATATCTCTTGTACTCTTCAAGGTCTAGGCATATAATATATAAATAAAAGTTTTTAACTATATCTAACTCATGTCTTTCTCACTTGCACACATACATATGATTTATGTCTTGACAGATTTACAAACTCAAGGTACCATAGAAGTTGATCATAAAAGAAATGTTCCTAGTCACAGATTGGCTTGTTAGAAGATTTATGCTTATCTTTCCATATTCTTGCTTTTAGAGTTGTTGACCATGCCTGTCCAGTTGTTGGTTCTCTAAAGTGTAAATATTAACAGAGAAAGATAAACTGATGATCTTCACTTTCATAAATATTTTGTACCAGTGTCTCAGCTGTATGCTTATTTGACAAGTGAATGTGTCATGCAGGCGTGAATATTACCAGACGCCAGCTGAAGTTGTTTTGACCATATTTGCAAAGGCCATACCGGCTAGAAATGTGGCGGTTGATTTTGGTGAACAGATAGTATGCTTCTTTATTAAACAAGATTTATCATGCTCTGTTATATTTGTCCTTGTCACTTCATCACATGGGTTTTATATTATATTGCAAAGGTTCATGGGCCTACAATCATGAGACATTGATTATATTCCTGCTTTCCATTCATAACAATTGTGTTGCTTTCCAGCTGAGTGTTACTATTGATATCCTGGACGAAGATCCATATCATTTTCAACCACGTCTTTTTGGGAAGGTAATTTCCTTGTGATAGATTACGTTGTCTCTGCAAATGGAGTTTGTTATTTTGATACACAACGGCTATATCCTGTCTGTTGATGGATACTAATCACGTAGTTCTTCTAGATACACTGTCTCTATAGGAATGATTGGAGAAACAGAATCTGTAAGGCTGACCCAAATAGTTGTGAAAAGGCTATACTGATGAATCACTGTCTCCGTTTTACCCTCCCTTCTAGCATCTCAAGTTATGCTATCTACGTACATGCATGGTGGGCATGATGAAACTAATAATTTGTGTTGGATGATTTTCACTAAAGATTTGTGTTTGTAGGCAACATTTTCCTGTTTGGTTGTTCATAATAATTTTTTGAGTGTTGTTCCAAATAATTAAGCCATGATGTGTTTGGTGTTTTTCCTTTCTTTCATTTCCCCTAGACCATTGTTTATGCCTCATGTCAGTGGTTGTTTTGCACTGTAAGGTAGGGGTGCACATGGGTCGGTTCGGTCTGGTTCTGGGGTGAAACCAGAACTGAAAGTTCCTAACGGTTCCAGGAAAATCGGAACCTGAACCAGACCGTTTGCACCCTAGAACCAAACTGGAACCGTACTGTAAAAACTGGTTCGGTTCTACAGTTTTGGGCTTTTTATAATGCAGACTAGAGAGAGAGATGAGAATGGAATGGGGGCGGTAGGGGTGGCGTGAAGAGAATCAAGAGATTATGTTTTTTTTTTTTTTTCTTTTTCTTTTTTAAATATTTATTGCTTGAGATGGTCCGGTTCCAAGGTCGGTTCCACAGTTCGGTTCTACATAACCCCAAACTAACAACCGAACCGAACTAATCAGTTCTTTGATTTTCGGAACCGGAACCGGTGCACTTTAGAACTGGACCAAACCGTGCGGCTTGGCCGGTTGTGGTCTAGTTTACCGGTTCCATGTGCACCCCTACTGTAAGGCATCTTCTGTTTCAATGGCAACTGGCATTTTGCATATTTAAGTCAAGCATATATCATCATCATTATTTTATTTCTTTTCATATGTTTTGAGAGAAAGGGGGTGACTCAAACTAACTCGGCCAAGTCACACCTGACTCGTCAGAGGGAGGGAGGGTTGTCATGGGAACTTCGTGAGAACTTTTGACATGTGATGTTCTCATGGGAACTTCGTGAGAACTTTTGACACATGATGTAGGTACAAAATCCAGACGGTCAACTAGATGAGTCACCTAGGGAGGGAGGGATGTTCTCATGGGAACTTCGTGAGAACTTTTGACAGGTGATGTGGGTACAAAATCCGGACGATCAACTAGATGAATCACCTCATGAAATCCGAAGGGCCAAAAATCTGGTGGGCCATAACAAAGTGAGAGGCAGTTCAAGGGCCTCGGGGTTTTCACTTTGCTATAGCCCACCAGATTTTAGGATCATGCCGAAAAGTTAGCCCAATGGTTTTCATGAGGTGACTCATCTAGTGGACTGTTCGGATTTTATGCCCACATCACGTGTCAAAAGTTCCCATGAGAATTGGTTCTTATGAGAGTGCGCACGCGTGTGTGAAGTTCCCATGAGAACCAGTTCCTTCGGGAGCATTTGTATGGGTGGGTGGGGTTGACTCAAATCACCTCGGCCAAGTCACACCTGACTCGTGTGGCATGAGAGAGAGAGAGAGAGAGAGACCCAAAATTTATAAACAACCTGCAAAGCAGGAAAAAATATAACCCCACACTACCCAGAGGTAGCAAAAAGATCACTGGGCACACTGGCTTTTACATACACTGCCCAAGTTGCCATAAACCCTTTAATTTGGCTGTGTGTGTGTGTGGAGAGAGAGAGAGAGAGAGAGAGAGAGAGAGAGAGAGAGAGAGAGAGAGAGAGAGAGAGCCTCGGGGTTTCTACTTTGCTATGGCCCACCAGATTTTTGGATCGTGCAAAAAAGTTAGCCTCGGGGTTTTCATGAGGTGACTCATTTGGTGGACCGTTCGGATTTTGTGCCCACATCACGTGTAAAAAGTTCTCATATAGTTCCCAGGAGAATCGGTTCCTACAAGAGCATTTGTGTGTGTGTGTGTGTCTGTGTGTGTGTGTTTGTGAAGTTCCCATGAGAACCAGTTCCTATGGGAGCATTTGTGTGGGTGGGTGTGGGGTTTTCCTAACATCCCCATGTCCCCACCTTCATGGAGACGTTAACAACGTCCCTAGACCTTTTAAAGGGCCCACGGGGTGACCTATTGTTGACCTTAACCATTCATTCATTCATACAACTAGGAGCAAGCCATGGTGCAAGAATCACACCGATTGGATGATCCTAACCCTTTGAATGGGCCTATTTGTTACAACCATCAGTTGTTTATGAGCAACAAAACACATGGTTAGAATCATAAAATCAAAGTGTTACTTTAGAACCATGAGAAATACAAAGCGGGATCTATCTACTAGATGTTTCAAGATGATGATCGGATGTATTATGTTTCTCCGGTCAATGTTGACTGTCCATTTTCATGCTGTTGATTGAATGGGCCTATTTGTTACAACCATCTGTTGTTTATGAGCCATAAATCACATGGTTAGAATCATCAAATCAAAATGTTACTTTAGAACCATAAGAAATGCAAAGCGGGATCTATCTAATAGATGTTTCAAGATGATGATTGCATGTATTTTGTTTATCTAGTCAATGTTGACTGTCCAATTTCATGCTGTTGATTGGAAGTTTAGGATCACCTGATTGGCATGATTTTTGCACCATGGCTTGCTCTTTGTTCTATGAATGAGTGAATGGTTTGGGTCATCAATGGTCACCCCCTGTGCCATTTAAAAGGAGGGAGGGAGTCATCAATTTAAGACTGTCCATATATAAATCCCAACCTTCATGGGGAGGTTAGCAATGTCAGCTCTTAAATGACACATGGGACAACCTTCCCAGCTTCCAATGTTTAACGGTTAGATCTTTGGCTTGTAAAAAAGGATGGTTGTAACAAACGGGCCCCATTCAAGGGTTAGGATCAACAAATCGGCATGATTCTTGCACCATGGCTTGGTTCCAATGGTACTATTGAATGAACCATCCCAATTAATGGTCGGGCATCCCAAATGTTGTTGAAAAGCTCTGGTGACATTGCTAATGTCCTCATGAAGGTGGGGATGTTAGCATTTCCACACACACACACACACGTGCACACACGTACACACACACAAACACATCTCCATATGTATGTATGTAGAGAAAGGGGAACGGGGGAGTGCCTTAAACAAATGAACTCATTGTGGTTTGGGTAGGAACTACAAACAGATCAGTTCAAGTGTAGATAACATGGAAGCATTGGAGTATGCACGAACCTGTTCATTAGCCCCAGATTCCATATTCTTTCATCATTTATCACCATGTAATAATGGCCTGTGATTTACCATTTACTCTAATTGTATAGTCATCAAGAAATCCACACTCCAAAAGAAAGGGGAAGAACTTTTCAGAATAGGTGTCTCACTAATAAATGGATCCAACCTATTATTACCTTTTGTGTATGGATTCCAACACAAACTTCTATTTTCTTAAGGGTTCCTTGAGGAAGCTCATGTCATAGAGACCCCAGCTGCTGAACTATATCAGTAGCCTCAAGATCAGGCGATGCTGTGTCCTTTCATCTAAGCACCGTGCATCCACCTTTGTATATCGTGGCGAGAACATGATAATAGTAGGACATTCAGGAAAGCGGAGATAATCACTTGGTGGTATCGGTCAGTAATTGGTGGCATAGTAGGCATATGTGCTTTTATGTTTACGGGGGACACTTGGATAAGTGTACACAGTTGCCTATTTTTGTTAAGCGTACAACCACTTCTATTCTGTTTTATATAATAATTTTTCTGATGAATTGTTTTATTTAAGACAGTACTTTCCTTTCGCACAACTCTTGGTAATGGAAAGACTGGACATTTTATATGCATTGCCTCTGTTATTTTGAAATTGAAATGCTTCGAGTCTTTGTAGAAGCCACCTGTTTGATTACTGTGCACCTTTTACACAAGTTATTTTTGTAACTTTGTTGGCTAAATCAATTTGATTATGGTGTTGTTGGCTGGGTGGCAAGACAGATTATACCTGAAAAATGCAGATACGACGTATTGTCTACCAAAATTGAGATCCGTCTCGCAAAAGCTGAAGCTATTAATTGGACTTCTCTGGAATTTAGCAAGGAGAATGCAGTTCCACAGAAGATACACGTATCATCAGGTAGCCATGTGTTTGTTTGGTATGTAATGCTGTATATGTTTGCACAGTGTCTGCAGGGTTTTCTGCATGATTATGTTACCCACATATGAAGTTTTGAGTATGAGATTTGCACATAAAATTGTAGTGCCAATATGGGTACAGCAAGAGCACAGCAAGCAGCAACAATTGCCATGTGTATAGGGCTACCGCTGCTAGAGAGCGCAGCAGCCATGTGGCTCATGGCTGCTTTCAGCAGAAGAGGCAATGTGATACCCTTTAATATGGAAGGGAATCACACCCTTTCTTGTGAGCTCACAACAGCTGCCATGTGTCAGTTACCCGACACATGGGCTGCCGTCTCTTTA
Organism: Magnolia sinica; assembly: GCF_029962835.1. Classification (NCBI taxonomy): domain Eukaryota; kingdom Viridiplantae; phylum Streptophyta; class Magnoliopsida; order Magnoliales; family Magnoliaceae; genus Magnolia; species Magnolia sinica. The sequence goes on from NC_080577.1 coordinate 378,289, forward strand.
CATAACCAGGGGATTCCCCTCTAATGTAGCCACAACAGTTGCCACCTAGCAGGGACAGTCTGTTGCCTTCTCAAAGGCAGGCATTTTTTTTTTTTTTTTCCTCACTTGTTGCTGATAGCTGCAGCACCTGCCAGGTGGCACTCCAAAGAGTCATGCCTTGACAAAGGGCTCTTATAGCAGTGTGGTGTGGTGACAATATGGGGGAGACCCCTTGCATATGCCTCTATAACATGGAAAGAACTCACCTGACAGAAAGGTCCCACGCTCTCTCGTTAGCAGTTTGCATTTGCTGCTTTCCCTTCACAGGGCAGTTCTTGTTCAGGCTAACTGTCCATCACCATGTGTGTGCAGCTACATAGGTGAGCTCTAGGAGTCCACCCTTATTGCAGTAGGATGCCAATGCCCTGCTGACACATCTCGAGGTGAAGGATCCATGGATCTCTTCTTTGATGGAGATCAGAGGCACTGATGTGTCTAGTCCCCATTGGAGTAGTGATACGCATGATCCAAGTGACCTGGTGCAGGGAACACTTCCAACAAAGCGGCTCTAAACAAGGAAAATTTTCCCTTTCCAGAGGATTCACTCTCTATGACATGGCAACATACAACTGATGCAATGTCCGTCAGGTTGATAGCCCTGATAGCCCTGGCTTTTGGGAGTCTTGCCACATCAGCAGATCCCCTGCATGCATGTAGGATTTCTAAAAACCCTAAGAGAGTGGTATTCTGGCACTTACCTTAAGGAAGGGCTCTCTTTAATGGTTGCAGGATCCTTCTAACTAGGTGTCGCACCCGCTTCGAATCCCTGCTTTGGACTCTCCCTGTTGCTCCCACTTCCTATGTATTTAACTTGTTTAGATTTTAAAAGAGACAATTCTCTGCTCGTGCACCCAAACTTGTAGCCACTTCGCTTCATGCCTCATACAACTATAGGGCTGCCATTTCCACACCTAGGACTGGCTCTTATCTCAGCCAGCTGGAGCCTACCATGTGGATGACTCCCATTTGGGAAGGGTTCTACCACCCTTTTGTCCCTTTGGAGACCTACTAATAACCCTGAAGGGGTCCCTTTGAAGGACAGTTCTTCCTCAGTCTAGGGTTTAACCAGAGAGATTTCTTGAGAGCCCTGCAATCAGAGCTTCTAGAGTTAACTATATGCACTCCTCTCTCTTCTATTTCTCCTATTTTCTCTTTACTTTATTTCTTGCATCCAAATTCTATAACTCTCATGCTAGATCCATATCTAGCCATCTTCTACTGAGAAGTGGGGAGTTTCACCTCTATAACAGTAAGAGGAAATGTTGGTGTCCCGAATCTCAGGTGTTCTTATGCCTTTACTTTCTTTATTTTGAACTTTCAGGTCTTAAAAATGAAAGACCCACATACCCATCTTCAAAATCGACAGTTGATTGGGATAAGCTGGAAGCACAAGTCAAGAAGGAGGTCTGCCAGTAAACTCATATGCGCAACATTTGACATATTTATGTCGAGTATTTACCTTGGATATGACTGACGAAATGCACACACACTGTTAGTTCCCATTGATACCTGATTTTGAGATTTGCACTTTCATTCAGGAGAAAGAGGAGAAGCTAGAAGGCGATGCAGCTTTAAACAAACTATTCCGTGATATATACCAAGATGCTGATGAGGATACAAGGCGTGCCATGAGAAAATCTTATGTAAGACTTAACTACCCTGTGACTTCCATGCAATTGCATTGCTAGCTGTTATTCTCTGTTCTTCACTGGAGAGCTTTCATTGTCCCTTTAGCTTTTGACTGGCTGTGCCATCCATCGGTCATCTTGGAAAGTTTGTAAACATTGCAGTTGCTCTTCATAGGATTGAAGCACATTTTTCTCCCTGATATGTTATTCCTCCACTGTAGTATTCTAATTTGTCTCCTTTTATTTGTACAGTATGAGTCAAATGGCACAGTGCTTTCCACAAATTGGAAAGACGTGGGCTCAAAGAAGGTGGAAGGCAGTCCTCCTGAGGGTATGGAGCTGAAAAAATGGGAGTATTAACTGTTCAGGCTGGATTCTTCTACTGTATCGTTATATGTGTCTTGTGTGGTGACAATTTTTTAATCAGTACATTGTGACATGTTTCGGGCAGATTCTAAACTGCTGGTTGCATCGTGGTCATGGAATCTTGGTGAGGTTTGGTAGTTTTCGAAGGCATTTCTTAGTTTTCAAGGAATGGTCATGCAAATCAGATGACTCTACAGTTTGTCGTTGTGTTAATTATTAGAGGGTCTTATCTCTACTTGGTTGAGATTTCCCCAGGTTTGTACATTTGGAAAGACTAATATGAGCACACAGTGCAATCTGGGAGTTGGCTGTACATGCATCTAACTCCCGGTAGAACTAGCAAGCCATTTCAAAATGCAAACTTTCAGCAGTACTTTTGAAATTGTGTTAACATCCTGGCTGCCACCCTCAGTGCATTTTGTGCATACCAACTATACCCGTAGGCATTTATGGTTATTTAAACCCGCTATTGTCTCTCTCCCAGCTCAGTTTTCCATAATATTATAAACAGTTGGGATCCCAGAGTTGGTTAGTGGCTGGGGAGCATACTGTTGAATTTGGATAGAAAGTGTATCAGTCCATTAGAAGCCATGATCTGATCCATGTACAATGGTACCATGATCCGAGCAGTTTGGATTTAGTGGCCATGGCTGTGGTTGTGCTTGGGGTGTCACCCTGTGGAAGCAACTCTGGCACGTAATCTAATCAAGTTTTTTCCACCAACATGCCACGTGTAGGACATCCATACCATGCCATATTTGTGTATGCTTATCACCTATATGTTGAGTCAGATTGTTGTGGGTGGCCGGCCTAATTAGTGTCAGGTTATCTTAGCGGTGAGCTTAGCACACCAGTTTGAATGGTACTTATGTCCAACTTTTAGGTGGCATGAGGCAAGAAAGACCTGGATATGGATTTCCTTGGTCTTATCGTTTATCCAAAGACTAGACTTGTGTGATCATTGACACTTTTTCTAAAGTTAATGGCGGTGGCCCATCCACCGTGCACCAATCCAATCTATGAAGATCTTGGGCCCTCCTTGTTGGCATGTACCTCCGAATGTAGACCTATTGGATTTCTCATAGTCATCTTTCGAGAGAGCTAGAAATTTATTATTATTATTATTATTATTATTATTATTATTATTATTTTTTCAGTTTACCTTCTACAATCAACAATTCGGATTGACATAGTCGTAGGATCAATCTAGATCCCATGATAGTTCACCACAAATGGCTGTCTTGTCGACTGTCCACATGGCATTCTTGTACATCAAGCAGGGCTGTCAATATTGCTCACCTAATTGTGGATAGAGAATTAACTAAAAAGCATGAAATTTTCACTGAGGTAAAGGGCCCTAGTCCAAAAATCTCAAGGGAGGCAAATAATTCAACAGTTGTGATTTTCTGCCTATCCTTTAACATGAGTCCATTTATGAAAAGGGGCTTGCTTAATGTGCCCTTTGAGATCCAGAAAAGAATATGTATCTTACTAGAGATTTTCACCGTTGATGTTAAGTCATTTGCGCAGCTTGAGGGATCTTTTTGTTAAATGGGCCACACATGGCTGGGCTCCATTTTTGTATTAAAAAAAAAAAAAAATCCCAAAGGGTGCTGTACGGATAGTACGCATTAAGCAGTACTTCCGGGGCGCTAATATCTACTAGAGGTTAAAAATGAGAGAAGAGGAGAAGAGAAGAGAAGAGGAGCAAAAATATCCACTTAAGTTTAAAAACGAGAGAAGAGTGCTAATATCTACTTGAGGTTAAAAAACGAGCGAAAAAAGAAGAGGAGAAAAGAAAGGAAACAAAAAGGGACGGAAAAAAAAGGGCTAAAAAAAACAGAAGCAGCAGGTTTTACAGGCGAGTAGCTGCTTGGATAGCAGTCAAAAGAAGAGAGGCTCTGACTAGTGGGGGAAAAAGAGGAAAAATCGTAGGCTCTGGCTAGTGGGGAAAAAAGAGGAAAAATCGTAGACAAGTAAGAAGAATGGAGGAAGACCGAAGAAGCAATCAAAGACCATCTAGGAGTAGGGATGCTTAGCAAGCTCAAAAACACAGCACAAAAGCATCTTCTTCTTCTTCCTCCTCTTCTTCTTCTTCTTCTTCTTCTTATTGGGATGATGATTTGGACGGTGGTGGTGAAATTGGGGACGAAAAGGAGGACATGGGTAGCTCTGTTCGTCCTCGTCTATGCACTCCTACTCTCTTCCTCTTGGAACCTCATCCGCTCCATCCTCACCTGGTATTCTTCCTCCACCATTGGCTTATGGCCCGCCCTCTACGCCTCCCTCCTCTTCGGGGGCGTCTTCGGCCTCCTCTCCATGGCTGCTGCCTTCGCTATTGTCCTCCCTGCCACTGTCGTTACTTGGATCACCGTCCTTGTCCTCCTCGCTTTCGCCGGCAAGCCTCGCCGCTCCCTTGTGGTTGAGGCCCGCAAGATCACCGCTGATATCACCACCTTCGCCATTAAGATCGTCCTCAGGGAAGGGAATATTGTTGCTGCTGCCGCCGCCATTCTCAGCTTCCTCGCACTGTTTCGGAGCAGCCGTAATGGTGGGACTACCACTGATTCATCCTTTGTTAATTAATTAGTTATCTTTCTATCTAATTCTAATACATCCCCCACCCTGAGTGCCGATATAATCATTGTGGAGAGAGAGAGAGAGAGAGAGAGAGAGAGAGAGAGAGAGAGAGAACAATGCAATGCTCTTCGCCATTCCCTTTTAATATTTCTTTCTTTTGGCAATGTAATATCTCTTCCCTGAGTGAGTGTTGTAAAACTATTCAGCTATTAACACTTGTTTCTTTTATTTGAAAGGTTCATGGCATATTTTTGTTGTTTGTATGTAGTTGTATTTTGTGGGAATCCAATATTTACTAATTAATTTTAAGGGCATGCGATGCAATGAAAATAAAAATATCAAACGTTTTGTTAGACGATTATTGCCTGAGTTTCTTTTTTTTTTGGGCCCCTTCTTAGAGGAGAGGAAAGCAACTTAACCAACTTTCCTATGGAGCTTAGTAACAAACGTTAATGTCTGGTTCTGCCAATGTGCACCCAAACGCACAATATGAGAGAGGGTCTACCTCAAAACAGCGTTTAGGCATCAAACATCCCTTTTGAGGGTGCACCCAAACAGGCCCCAATAGTCCCACATCATCCAAGGGTAAAAGTTACAATTGGGCACATGCATCTTCCTTCCATTTGATGTTGATGAACAGTCCAGATCATCAACTATGTGTGCTCCATCCATGTCCAATTGCTATATTGTCCACGGTGGTTGGCTGTCCTTGCCATGCTAATTTGGTTTCAAGTCAGCTATCCACAAACAAATGTGGACCTATCACTTCTTTTTTAGGCCCAACGTTTTCTCAAACTGTCAATAAGAAGAAATCTAATTCGACCCAATCATTCTGATTTTTGAGCATGTCTCATCCAGCCAGTTGCGAGCTATAATTTAGGGGACTTAGCATCACCTGCTCTTCTTAAAAGGGGGAAACAGATAACAAAGAATCCAAATCCACAGCACATCCATTTCACTACATGAACTTCTCTATGCCAACTGCAAAAGAACATGTATACTCTGGAATCCAAAATAAAACTGGACAAAACCATAACTACGGAATCAAACAACTATTGCTAGTTATGCATAGCTCCCTATCTCAGTAGGTTCCAGGCAGTCAACAAATACATAGGCAGTCAGTTTAATGCATAGGAAGAGGCCCCTCGGTTAGGATGCCCAAGCTTCCTGTCCTTCCTGCATCCCCTGTAGAGTATGCCTGGGTTTGTCCACCAGATTTGGTGCTGTTCTGTTTGCAATGAGCATCTGCAGTTGCACCTAACTGGTGGCAGTTGGGTTTGTCACAGCAGTCTGGCTTGTGCCGGTGGGGTGGGTTGAACAATGAGTTGGCTGAGAGCAGCTGAATAAGTCCTTCCCATAAGGCTTCCCCTCATCCGCCCTGTGGGCCGCCAGTTCTGCTCTGATGGCAGTTCTGTCACACTGTCAATCATAGGAGCTGGTTGTGCCCCACCCAAGTTCCATCTGTGCTCTCCCATGGTTAGCCTAATACCATTGGCATTCGTGGGGTAAGATGATATTGTTCTGGGAGCTTCTGAACCTGCCACTGCTGGTGGCCCTGCTATCTGTGAGGACTGATGGGGAACCATTAATTGAGTGCGTTGGTTAGTTGCACTTCCTGCTGCCAGATCGACACCTTGGCTTGTTTGCTGAACATGCAATGATGGCACACGAGAAGATTGGCGGAGCATATTCTCAAGGTGGCTAATAGTTTGAGAGACCCTCATGCATGCAGGATGCTGATATTGTGGATTTTGGTGGCGTGGAGGAGGCCCAGGGGAAGCTCTATAAGCACTTGCTTGATTCTGGTGGCCTGTTGCCAGATGGCTGCTCCCCTGTTGGAATGATTGGTTTGGAATATAAAGATCCTGACTATCCCAATTCTGTGACAAAAAGCAACTACATCAATCAGGAAAACCACCACATGGTAGGGAAAAAAGGAAATGATATCAGAACAGTTGAGTAACAAATTCATAAGGAAACCTTCAAAGGTGAAAAAAATTTCAGCTATTTCATTCATAAAGTCACTAAAACTGATTTCGAATGTGCAACTGAGTCGAACTGCCATATCCAGTTCAATCAAGATGAAAGGACCAAATCATGAACATTTCCTAGCATTCATGATGAGGAAGTAGCTGTTGAATAGCAGTTGCATTCCTTTCAACAAAGCTTGAAAATAGTGCAACTGCAATTTGTAACTGGCCCCTTTGTGTGAACAGTACAGAAGGTATTACAATTTGGTCATTTCCACGTCCCTGAAGAAATTATTGCAATTCAATTCAATTGTGTACCCAAGTGCACAATACATCTCAGCAACAGCAGAACAGATGCTAGACTAATCATGCTGGTGCTTTGTTGTAAATGCTTCAAACTTGTACAAAATTAAGTGCTGAAATCAAGGATGACAGACGGTGTATACTGGCAACTAGATCAGATTCATGGCCTATCTGATTGAGTCAGCATTTGGAGAGTGAATTAGCAACATGATAATGCCTCTCAATCACCAAGGTGGAAGTTTCTTTAAACGGCCCAAAGTCTTGCCAAGATTGCTTGTATTCAGAAATGGATGCTCAAAATTTTAGCTTGACCTGATCTGGTAACAGGTCAGAGGGATTTATGAGTCTCTTATTATAGTTCATAAACATTGTATCAGAAATATTGCTCATCAAGTGTCACATTGATACGCCAAAGTTCTTTTTGGGATAAAATGCATGCACCGGGGAGAGCAATAACAGGCAGGAAATGCGAAATTCGGGACTTTTCTGACCATGCACCACATGATGTTTATACTGTGTTTAATTTCTGCAGCATCTGAGTCGTAGAAATACTGTTAACAGAAAAAGTAGAAGAATGGTCCACATTCAACAGAAACAGGCCTAAGATCTGCTGCCACTATTTCCAATCTGGAAGCGGTTTTTTGGGACATCCCCCATTTATGCATCGACCATTGGATCATCAGTCTGGATTCCGGAACACTCCCATGTGTAGGTTTGAATGCTCTGGATTCTGGAACACTCCCACGAGTCTGGACAGGTGCCACAGGACACTGCACATCCTGTGGCATAGGATTGGATAAATTCCTCACTGAAAATATATGAATCGGGAATTTTGCATGGTTTCACTCTTCCCTAAGGGCCTACTTGGATGCATGGAAAGGAAAGGAAATGAAACATAATTTCCCATGAAACAAATTTTCTATTGTTTGTCAAGACTTTTGTGAGAATTGACAGTTAAACACCATTTCTCACTTTTCCTTTTTGTTGGAAAATCAACAATTTATTTTCCCACCTCCGCCTAAGAAACACATTTTCCTACAATTGAAGAAAAATGAATTTCTCAACATTCAAACATGTGCCACCACCCATCTCCAATCGCCTCACATGTGCCATGTATCCAAATTTTCCATCATCCATCTTCTATTTTGTCACACATGTGCCACCATCCATCTTCACTTGGGCCCCACAAGTACAAAGCACCTCAAATGTGCTGCGTATGCCAACTTTCCATTGTCCATCTCTTGTTGTGTCACGTGTGCCACCATCCATCTTCACTTGGGCCCCACATGTACAAAGTGCCTCACATGTGCCAAATGTTCTAACTTTCCATTGTCTATCCTTTTTTCTGTCATACATGTGCCACCATCCATATTTTGCTTTTGCCCCACATGCGCAAAGCGCCCACGTGTCACTGTACCACGTGCATTTGACAAAATATGGCATGTGCCAATGTGCCTATGCGCACGTGCCGCCATCTACCTCAAGTGCTCAAATGTGCTGACGTGTTGCTTGTGTCACATGTGCCACCATGCAACTTCAAGCACCCCTCATGTGTCAAGTGTGACACCATTAAGCTTAAGACCCACAAGTGCCATCATCTATCTTTGAATGTTCCATCTATGTCATGTGTTAATCTATCACATACCAATAACCACCACAATAAATTGGAAAACATGCCCCAAAATTTCTAGAAGCATCTTATTTAAAAACAAACATGGAAAACAAAGTTTCATTTCCCATGCTTTCCTCAAATCCAAAGCCCTAAAGATGAAGAATTTCAAAGAAATCAACAAGTCAGAAAGAAAACAAATTTACAGTACATTGGTTTTAAGCCTGGAACACACTATGGGTAAGGTAAAATTACTAGACATAAATTCTATGGTATAAAGATTCCAAGTACTGTAATTTGAAGGATTGGGTGGAAGCTTAAAATTTTCAATCTTCTCTTCTTGCGTTTGAGGGTGCTTTTGCTGGGAGGGTGTTGTACTTTTGTATACTTGTATATTTGTATGCTTTGGCTTGGGCCTTTTTAAAAAATATATCATTATTGTTCAAAAAAGAAAAAAGAAAAAAGATTCCAAGTACTAAAATATAAACATATTAAGTTATTGACATGAAGGCACACAAACATTTGTTCCCGTCTTCCTCCATTCTTCTAAAATATTGAGGATCATCTCGCACATGACATGTAGTCCTTTACCATTACATAGAAGTGGGCCCATGGTTCTGTGGTCCAGACCATTGATCTGATGGGCCCCTCCCTGGATGGACCATGCTCGAAATCTCCCTGGCAGGATAAACCTAACCCTTCAATTGGTGGCCCTAGAATAAACAGTTACGAATAAATACAAAAAGAGCCTGCATTGAACTGCAGAAAGGCCAAGGTTTGAATAGCTGGATCTTCCAATCTGAGAGATTTTTTTGGGACTATTCATTGAAGATCAACAGCCTGGATCATTGAAACATGCACCAACCTCTTTAGAATCAACGGTTGAGAACAGTGTGGCCTGTGCTAGAGGATCATATAATATCCTCTAGAATAACATTTAGAACTGCTAATGGCTGTCAACTTAAAACTGTTTAAGTCTCATTTTTAATATGGTAACTACTCTATGTAATCCTTTGTCAGGTGGCATGAACTATGTTAAAGTGGTGTGGACACAGATTTGAGATGAAACAACATCGGTTGAAAACAGTAAGTCAGCGAACCATGAATGATAATTTCTTAAGCAAGTCATATCAACAACAGATTACTCAACCATGGATCCCACTTATACAAACTGTACGCCCTGATTGTACCATATGTGTCTAGCTGATCCAAATAGCTGGGGCAGGGCTAGCTGAACCCATGGATGGCTTTAGGAATCCTGTTTCAACACACGAGCGTGTGTCTTCACACATTCTTAGGCTGAAGATTGTATAAGACCACCATTAATTTACCATTAATTTTTTTGCCATTAGTTCATAAAAAATGATATATGGAACTGGTTGAAACGTATTGGAGATGGAGGGTAAGCATGGGGAATGCAGTTTGTTTTTAATTTTTTTAATTTTTTAATTTTTTAATTTTTTTAATTTTTAATTTTTAATTTTTTAAAGCTTGGAACTTGTTGATTTATATATTGAAACAATTCTCACCTTTTCTCTATTTAATGTTTTGTTGTCATACTTGATGAGTTTAACCTTTACAAATTTGTCCTTTTGGGACATTCAAGTTCAGAATTAGGCATGATCGTGTTGACATGCAAGCTGTGTTCATTAAACATGTATAGGTAGGTTCTCTGCTGCTCTTTGCAGCCAACTTGGGCATGTCCTTACCACTATTGGTCGGGTGGTTGTAAATGTGTGCTTCAGTGCTCACTTCGTCTTGTGTTTATTTTATTACATGATATGAGGGGATTTCATCTGTGTACCTCGTGCTCAATGGTACGTGTGGTGACCCTGTCCACGACCTTCCACTTGCTTGCCCTTTGGGGTGCGCTGCGCGCAAGCAAGTCAAATGGGAGCTGGTACTGGGTGGGGTCATGTTAGCATGCAAACCTTGCCAACGTGAGCCACTGCCATGGCTGGTTCTTGAGCCAGGTAGAAGATGAAGGTTGACGTCCAGTGGGCAGCTGATTGTATGATTTGCCAATCCAACATTTAAAATCTGACTCCAAATTGCAAGGAGAAAGGCTAAGATTATGGTGCTGATTCATTCATTCATTGTGAACGTAAAGTGGGACTGATGCAATTTATATACTTTGGGCTGCAATAACATTGACATGAATTTGTGTTTCAGAAAAAAAGGGATGAAGAAATCTAACCTGTGTCATGGTGTGAGGCTGCAATGAAGATGAAGCAACATCAGAAGTCGACAGAGGATTTGGTTGTGTCTGTGTGACCTGCTGCCTTTCGAAGTCACAGCCTAAGAAATTAAAACTATCTGGAGTAGCCATCACAGCAGGGGATGCTGGGGAAGCAACAGGAGGGGTGCTATTGCAGATCATGGAATTGACACCCAGTAAACTTGTTCGTGGCCTTTGCTGATGCGAAATGGGTCCTTGTGTCTGGGCTGGAAGGGCCTGAATTGCTATGGGGGCTCTGCTGACATGTCTAGGTATTAATCTTCTATCGGTTTCACGGCCTACAATTGAATTTCCAAATTGTGGCTGTTGTAACTGCATGTTTTCAGTGGTTGCAGATTGCCTGGCTTGTCGCGCAGTCTCAATAGTGACTGCTGGTTGATTGATGCCACATCCATCCATGGGATCTTGATTAAGCACAGGTGAAACAGCAGTTCTTAGCACTGGAGCCTGCAAGGCACCAATGGTAAAGGATTCTGAAATGCCTGTATGGCCATCCATTCTAGCAACAGGTACTTCTGATCCATTGGAAGCAGATGACAAAATCCTCGACAAGATAGTATGACCTGTTTGACAAGCATCTTCTTGTACCGTCTCTGAGGTACTTCTAAGAAGTGGAGACTCAGAAAGATTTTGAGTAACAGAAAAACCTAGATGAATACCCTGAAAAGGTTTCCTATCTTCAGATTCACAGGTATTTGTGTAATGCTGGTTCACATAGCCCATTGAAGTGTCTGCTTCTGTAGAATTGATCCCCACATCTCTGTCATCAGTTTCTTCCGTAGTAAGATCCACAACATTGGTTTGGATATCTTGGGACGTAGATTCACACTGCTCTAGTCCATCTTGATGGCCAGGAAGTGCTACATTTTGTGGTTGATTAGTATGGTCATCATGTTCGGCAATAAGTTTCCAAGATCCATCTGCTGAGATAAGTACATCAGTGATGTCCTCTCCTGCCTCTTCCAATAGCTGAACAGGAAAGAATAGGTTATTTAAATGGGAAAGTGCTCTGCAGTCTATGCAAAACCAGAACTACTTGCCTTAACCATATTTTGATCAATACGCAAGTCTGTGCAGCAAACAGGCTGGTTACAATGAGCACAACGCCAGGATGGCTTTCTTGAATTCATTTCCATGAAGTTGTCATAATCAAAACACTACAAAAAGAAAAGAAGTAAAAAAAATGCATTTTTAAATTCCATGATTGTGGTCAAATATCGTGTAGCTCTCACCTGATGGTGTCTGCAGAGATGTCCTTTTACAGGGGTTTTGATACGTCTAAAGCTGTTAACAATGAACAAGGAAGAAAATGCAGTAACTCAAATACTTGCCAAACATGCACAGGTAGGGTAATTAGGTCATCCTGAGATTAAAGCTTGTATGGATTATGATACATGTTACTACATCTTCTAGTTTGTAAGAAAAAAAGATGGTCAAAATAATGAAGTACCATGTTCATGTACACGGTTCAAAGAGTTATCAACACAATACTAGCTAAGGCCAACTTAAGCAACTTGCCATGTTTATTTTGTCCAGTAAGGAGGCATTGCACTGCCTATTCCTCTACGCCAATGAAAGTTTTTCGTATGCTACATTCAGAGTTGGTTCAGAGATTTAGATGGTCTGGGGTTACCTTAGAAACCATGTCATGTGTATAGTGGATGAGTCATCACCATTTTTTAAAATGGTGGCGAACTATCATGGAGTCATCATTCTCATCATCATTGTCTAAGCCTTATCCCAATTAATTGGAGTTGGCTACACGAATCTTTTTCCGCCATTCCACTCTATGCCTTCAGTTAGACGATAGTTCAAGTCCTTTTGTACTACCTCCATCCATGTCCTTTTGGGCCTTCAACTTGTACCAACTCACTCCTAACTGGCGCAATTCTTAGTTTCCATTTCACATGACCATACCATCTAAGTTTACTTTCCCTCATCTTATTACCTATTGGTGCTACTCCCAAGTTCCCTTGAATGCATTCATTTCTAATTCTATTCTTCCTCGTCTTGCCACTCATCCATCTCAACATTCTGATTTTAGGTACACTCATCCTATGAATATGTTATTCCTTAACTACCCAACATTCCATCCCATAAAGCATGGCTGGTCTTATAGCTATCCTATAAAATTTCCCTTTCAGTTTGAGTGGTACACGGCAATTACATAAAACTCTAGAGGCACATCCATTTCTTCCACCCAGCTTGAATTCTATGGGCAACATCCTTCTCAATCTCTCCACTAATGAATTATTGACCTAAGGTATCAAAAGTGGTCATTTTGGGAATTTCTTGGTCAACAATCTTAAGTAATTTCTTGTTTTCACTCCTATTATTACTAAAATTGCACGCCATGTACTTTGTTTAGTTTGACTAATTTTTTAAATCCTTTAGATTCTAAAGCACCCCTGCATAAATCTAGCTTTGTGCCTATGCCCTCCTATGTCATCTGCAAACAACATACACCATGATATCTCTTCTTGTAAATGCCTCGTTAACTCGTTCATAACCAATGCAAAAAGGTACAGGCTCAATGACAACCCTTAGTGCAAGCTTATAGTAATTGGGAACTCAGTTTTCTCTCCACTAGTGGTCCTCACATTTGTTAATGCTCCCTCACACACACACACACACACACACATATAGGGAAAAGGTACTATGCGGTCGAGCTCATGGGAACTTCCCATGAGGTCGAGCTGTGTGGGCCCCACCGTGATGCTTGTCGAACATCTACCCCATCAGTCAGATGCACCATTCCATGGTGGGCCTAGGTTTCAAAAATCAAGTCAATCTGTGACTTGTGTGGGCCACACCACATACAGAAGTTGAGAGGGGCTACCCTCCATTAACAAATTCATAATCATTTGTTGGGTCCACCGAGATGTGGTTTGCAAATCCAGCCCATCCATTATGTGTGTCCCACTTGGATGAGGGTTAAGACCAAGTTTCAGACGCATCCAAATTTCAGTTGGGCCCCACCAAGTGCTTTTATATGTTTTAGGCATGTCTTCACATGCTTTTAGATGGTATGGCCCACCTGAGTTCCGTATATGGCTGATTTTTGGGATATCCCATAATTTAAAGGGGACCCATCAAATGCACGGTGTTGATGGTTGACAAGCATCACGGTGGGGCCCACACAGCTCAACCTCATGGGAAGTTCCCATGAGCATGACCGCATATTACCTTTTCCCATATATATATATATATATATATCCTCTTGAAACTCTTTTCTTTCCCAACACCCACCGGATTAACTCTTTACAGACCCTATTGTATACTGTTTCTAAGTCAATTAAGACCATGTGGAGATCCTTCCTCCTCTCCCTATATTTTTCCATCAATTGTCTAAGTAGGAAAATAGGTTCAGTGGGAGACCTACCGGGCATGAAACCAAACTGATCATGTCATATAGTCATCTCATGCCTTAGTCTTTGCTCAATCACTCTCCCAAAGATTCATAGTAGGCTTTGTAAGTTTAATCCCACTATAGTTACGTGTAGCTTTGTCTATCTCATTTATTCGTATAAATAACTACCATGGTACTTTTCTTTCATTTGTTTGGCATTTTCTTCTAACTCACAATCTTATTGAATAACTTTATTAATCAAAATAAACTAGTATCTCCCATACACTCCCAAACCTCATTAGTATACCAACTGGTTCGATGGTCTTTCCTCTTTTCATCTTTTTTAAAGCTCCTTTCACTTTGGATGTCCTTATCCTACGAAAGCATTTATGGTCTTTGTTGTCATTTGAGTTTATGATTCCTTCTATGTCTATGCTCACAGAGTGGTGAGATGATCATACCATTGTTGCGCCAATGCGTGGCATGAACTCCGTGCAAGCTATTGTGGTTTATTAAGGGTCGTATCCTGGTTATAGCTGACATGTCTCTTGACCACAGACGAGATTCAACTACAAGAGTGCTGTGGGTGATGGACAGGTGACCACCAAGAGAGGTCCACTTGTTTCTTGGGCTACATGCATGTTGATGCTTGTTTTGAGCCCAATTCCTCTTACATGTCTTTTTAACGGTGAGTACATCATAGTGTGTTGTGATGGCATAACCTTGGGGACGTGCCTGTCTTGTTTGTTGGACTGCTATGATCTAAATTTGATTGGCAAATTTTACATGATGGTTGGCGAGGCATCCACTACAATGGGAGGGTTCTGTTGGTGTTGATGATTGAGGATGCAAGTTGATGAGATGTTGGTATCGGTTGGGGTCCTCTCATTGCCCACAGATCGAGGGTGAGTCCTTCTCAACCAGGAGACCTGAGCATTGGCGCACTGTGCACAATTCATCTCTATAGTCTATCACTATACCTGACAGTTCATTTCTAGCTCTGTCACTGTATCTCACAAGTCATCTCTATGGAGGTCCCAATCACGGTTCACGGGATGGCTTGTTTTCAGAGATCCAACATAGGAATCTTTGTGTGCGATCCAGGAGGATGACAGAACCTTTCCTTGTGGGCCCCACAGACCCGCATCATATGGCTGGGCCCTCGAACATGTCAAATACCTAAAGTGGCAACTCTACAAGTGACGATGATGATAAGTAGAGAACAGTTCTCTCAAACAAAGGGAGTCTGATGTAGGTCATGTGGGCCTCAATTATCTTGAGGGTCGAGATCAGGTAAGACAAAGGGCCACATGATAGGCGGTATGAGCACATTGGGGATCCTTCTGATTTCTACAGCAAGGGCAAGCATCTAAGGGGTATGTCAGTAATTTCCTTTTGTTGTTGGTTAGTTGTTAGCCAGTGAGTTACAAAAGGTTGTTAAGAGTCAATTTTGGTTTGTTGACAGTTAGGTGTGCTTAGCACGCTAATCACAGAATTTGCTAGAAGTTAGACATGAGTTTGTTGTAAGAAGACTATAAATATCATGTAATAAGCATTGTAAAATAGTGTTGGGACTTGGGAGATTGTATTGAAATTTCAGCAATATTTGAGAGAAGAGGGTTGAGAATCTTTTCCCTTGTGTGTTTGGATTGACAAATTGCTATCCAAAACCTGGGAAACCACAATTCTCCTACTTTCCTGTGCATTTGGAAGTTGTCCAGTTTCCGTCAAGATGTGAAGATCATTGATCTGGGGTTACGTTAGTAAATTCCACAATTAAACTCAGTGTGATATTTTGTCACTGCATCAAAGAAATACTTGGCAGGATGAAGGGTTAGACTTAACCACAGGTCCTTCTGCACTTGTGATATCCACAATTTATTTCTACTGTCATCCACTACAAAAAGTTAGAACCGGGTGAAGCATAAACAAACTTTAAATGTTTACAAAACAACAAGTTAAATCATGATGACCATCATCACCATAACCTTGGGTCCACAAAACAACAGGTGGATGCAGGAGCAACATGAAGAACATTAAAAGACAAGAATTTGTAAAGATGACCTATAGCAAGGCTTCATCCAAGGATATCAAAGCATACCTTATCGGACAATTAAGTGATATTCTTGATGGCCCCTCAATTATCTCATCATCTATTATCCAAAATCAAAACAAAAATTATATTAGCCATGCACCATTACATCCAGTACAAGATTGACACAAACTATGGAGTACAAAAAGAAAAGGTAGTGATATTAGATTGAATATCGAAAAGAGAATCCTCATTCAACAGAAGTTGTAAATGAAATAAATCTTTTTTTTTTTTTTCTTTGCTAGGTAAAATGAGATAAGTACAGAGTTTCTAATAGATAATATGGTAAATGCATTTCTTTCATCAAGCTTCTTGTAGTTTGTAACTTATGTGGCCATCAAGTTCTAGAAAGTTATTTTTGAATGAAATTCAACTGTAAGAGAATGGATGTTGGGAATGTCTAGATAAAATAATTTTCAAGCGGTGCACTTGCTCATCCACTAGAATGTTAAATAGAGAAAAAGTTGGTTGCTAGAAGAAAGAAAGTGGAAGAGCTATGTTTTAGGAAGTCCACATTCCAAACCACACAACTATGAAATGCACACACAAAAAGCACTCTGCATGCATATTGAATGCACATTGGAGTTTGAGCATGAGGTTTTTTATATATAAAAAGAGATGGGAAACTATTTCTACAAAAAAACAGCCACCAGACCATAGGATCATGGCCTAGATATAAAATTCATAAGGTGTGTGAAGTGACAATGCAGTCTGGAGCTCAGTGATTCCTAACGAGTATGTACCGTTGGGATGGTTCCCAGGTCTGTCAAACAGAGGGGACGGACGTTGCCAATAAATAAAATGGGTATCAATCGAATAGGAGCTCAATAGATACTTCAGGTTATGCGGGTGATATTGTCTGGCATTTGGTATCATGTGGAGGATTGGGGGTAAGATTCAGTTTTGGGAGGATATATGGGTAGGGACTCTTCTTTGGCCTACAACTTTCCCAGTTGTAGTATCTGTTTAAACAAAAGAGCTGTAATGGACTATCTGAGAGAAATGGGAACTTTCCCAGTCGAATCTTGCCACATGAGCAAAAAAAAGAAAAAAGAAAAGAAAATGGGTTGGGCTCGGGTTGATGAGATTGAGTAAAAACCAGGTCCGGTTCAGGCTGATTCTAACCCAAGCTAACCCAACCTGAGTTGCAACACTAATTCTAGATAATCGTTTCTGATTGTTGGTGAACACAGCCAAAGCAATGACTTTACTTTTCTTGGTTACCTGATGCAAGTGCAGTGTCAGCAGGTTGGATGTAATCTTCTGTTACTGTAGTATCAGAGGCTGATATCAAACTCATGTATGCTATCACTATGATATAATTGCCTGTAAAAAGATTCGGTTTCATGTTAACACAAATTGTGACAGGAAGCATATGCTTTTTAGGTGACTTGTGATGGGAAAACAAACTTTATTATTATTATTATTATTATTATTGTTATTACTAATATTTAAACAGTGCTACACATAAATTTTATGTTCTGCGTACCGTTAAAATGCCCAATAGCTTGCATAACATTTGTCCCATATCTAAGCATTGCAGTCACATCTGTTGGAAATTGTGGCCCACTGTCCTGATCAAGAAAAAAGCATAAACAGAAACAATAGCTACAGCCTCAATTCCCCATGCATGTATGAACACATTTCATCCAAATGTCCTCATGAAGCACACAAACCATTGAAACATTTGTCCTTCTCTCTACTCCTTTTCCGTTTAACATAAAACTGCAAAATGAACAACATGATTAGAAGAAATCAATCAATAGTACTGGAAGGAGGAATTCATTCATACTTCACTTCTGGTGGACTTATAATACAAGACGATGTCTCCATCTTATCCGTTTGAGCTACAAACAACCGCTGCACAGAGAAAATAACATTAAGCTGGTCAATAGCTTCAAAATACAGTGAATCTTAAGCAACTCTAGTTTTGATTAATAAGCAGGCTTCGATAAGACACCATATGCATGCTAGAGAATTGAATACTTTCAGCTTACTAATTTGCAACCATTGAACTGTAAAAGGAGAATCACGCATTTAAATCTGTCTCATACCATTGAAGAGGACAAGAGTAAACATGCACATGCTAACGTATAGTTGCACGAAGCGTGAAGTGAAGCGGCAACAAATTCGGGTGCAGGAGATGGGAAGCATCTCTCTCTCTCTCTCTCTCTCTCTCTCTCTCTCTTTCTCTCACAATGAAAATCTCATTAAAAGGGCTGAAGCCAAGGAAAACAAAAACAAAGCAATAGATTACAACAACTGCCAAGAAATAGGACATTGGCTATAGAGATTTATAGCCATAGCCCATTCCTCAACCTGCCCTTTACCCCTCCTAAACACATCCAATACTCACTCTAACTTGAAGATTTCTAAAACAACGATTGTCCCTCTCTCTCTCCAAAGGCCCCATAATCCTGCAATCATATCCAATCTCCAGATTTTTGACCCCCTTGTTCCACTCCCTCCTCCGTGCCATGAGAGCAAAAACACATCTATAGAGCCTGGAAGCACCCACTCCACTCCAAACAGAAGAGAGAACTCATTCCAAACTGCTCTTGCGAAAGAACAATGGATGAAATGATGATCCATTGATTCTGCATTTTGGAAGCAAAGCAAACAAATATTCGGAAGACAAAAATTCCTTTTGCAAAGATTGTCCACTGTTAAGACCTTATTTCTCCCTAATAGCCAAGCAAAAGCCTCCACCTTCGACAGGGCACCATACCCCCAAGTGAACTTCGTCGAGCATAATTCAGCGCCTACTCTCCCACCACTAATCTAGCAATAGAAAGATTTCACCGAGAAAGTCCCTGATTTATCTTTAAACCATCTTAAGGAGTCGACGCTTGCTGGATTCGGCACCATACTATGCAGCACCTGGAGAAGACGGACAAATTCTTCCACCTCACTATCATTGATATTCCTCCTACACGGGGGAGCCCACACTACCTCCCCACCCCTCATGGAGAAACAAGAAGACACTGGAAATATGTATGACTAGGTAGGAAGCAGGAGTGATGGCAAGAGTCAAAAGCAAGGATTCAAAGGGGGGAGTGGCACCTAGCAAGAAGGATCTTACAATGCTTAGGAACACAAGCATGCAATGCCAGTTCAAAGGCCACCGAATGTTAGAAAACTGAATGGTATGATAGATTTTGGAAAGGTGGAAGCATAAACTTTTAAAATCCAAATCTTAACTCTTAGATCCATCCCCATGTATATGTTATCAGGTTTCTAAAAAGATCTAAAATGGATGGTTGATATCATACCTCCAATTGTCCTATCTCCAATGAAAGGACAAGCACATAATCTTCTTCTTACCACACTATAAGAGAAGAGATCAAGAACCATCCACAAGGTGGACCACACTTATTATGATGTTAAGGGGAGAGGATCTCTCTTCTTTTTCTCTCCTCCTCTCCCTGATTGGACATCCAAATGAGGAGGGAACATTGACTCCAATAGTTATCAACTTTGGGATATGATCTTACGTGGGAGGAGATGAGGGTTTCCCAATATGAGTGCAATATGGAAACAATATGGTACTACGAACCCTATGGACTTCAATACGCCCTACAACATAAAAAATCCATATTCCTGACTATTTGGACCCAAATCTTTCCACTCTTAGTGGCATCCACTCTTTAGCCCAAAGTCCCATGTTACCACGAGGTGAACCACAAAAACATCTAACCATTTAATTTCCATCAAACATGATTAAAACACTTTAATGTTTAAATAAAAAAGATTCAACGTCCAAAATCAGAAATGATTCCCGTTGAAAACGTTTTGAGATGCTGGCCAGCTATTTATAGCTTGATAGAGTATCTAATAGGCAAAATCTAACCACAAAATAGGTACCAGGTAACCAGTGGATCTCATATTGGAGCACATCAGGTTTCAACCAAATCTTAATGCATGGACACAATCACACCCAATGTTCCAGATATTGCTGATATCATCAATAATATCAGCGATATTTCGGTATCATTGGTTTATCGATACAGATCAGTAATTTAAACAATACAATGTATGGTGTGAAATTAATAATAACGCGATATTGCATGATACATGACATATCACAAAATATCGGTGTTCTCTTCTATATAAATTCCTCGCATCAACGATAATATTGATATTATCAATATCGAGAGCTTGTATGTAAAAACCCAGAAAATCAAGTGGAAAATCAGAGAAAATAAAATAATTAGATTTTTTTTTTCTCGAGGATCTCTTCTTGGGGTGATTTCAACAACTCCTTTTGGATTTCTAGTAATGAAATCTTGGATTTAAGGGAGAAATTGCAAGTTGAGGATGGAAATGGGCCGGAACTCCAAAGTGAATAAAAGATTATGAAAATGCTATTTCTCTGAATATTTGAGCATGCTAATAGAAATCCATGTCTATGCATGACTTTCATGCATTGACACGGATCTGAGGGGAAGATATCAAAATTTGAGTGGTGGATGTGCACTCTCCATTAATCAAATTTTGCATGCATGCATGGATGGATGGATGCGAACAATGTATGTATGTATGGATGCATGCATGCATAGATGGATATATATGTATGTATGGATATATCCTTGTTGTCTCTTGTTAGAAAAACTTATAAATGTTGTTCCTATCTAGATCATTGTTTTCTATTGTTTTATAGGTAGTGTAAGAAGTGGGGAAAAGGTGGAGCAAGGGATGCAGGTGGCAACACGGACAACCACTTAATGGATTTGGTTCCAGGTGTAACTACTGTGGAGTGTGAACAAACTTGTGGCTTGCCAAAGTGTTCCAAAGGAGGTGAAAGCGCATAGAAGGAACCTGTTGCAATTGGGTAAGGCACAACGGGAGGCACAAGACAGGGAGACTAGAGATGGGCTATCGTGTCCTGTACAAGGTCTAGAGACTATCAATGAGGACTTAGGTCATGATTATGATGTCATTCTTATCCTGATGTTTGTGCCACGGAGCATGAGATGATGGAGTATAGACATGATTACTGTGACTCTATGCAAACAAGCTAGGACAGCAGCAGAGGTAATGGCTTGAGGAGAAATGTGAGGTTGGTGAGAGCAACAAGGGGGCGAGGGCAGTGGTTGACGGGTTGGGGTAGGGATTGGAAATTCAGGGGAGGCTAGACTACATCGCAGTCAGAGCACTTGGGTGCAGGATCCACCCATTGAGGGCGCCAAACAGAGGAGATTAAAAGACATTGAATAATGGAGTGAGAGAGAGGACTGAGAAATGGTTTATATCGAGGAATGTGCCAGCTAATGCAGTTGTGAGCTCACATTTCAAGCATAGAATCAAAGAAGTGCAACATATGGCATGGGTGTGAACCCTCCAACAACCAAAGTGATTCTGGAGTGTTACCTTGATCAGCTGATGCAGCAAACATAATTTCGGTGAAGCCGAATTGGAAAGATT
Organism: Magnolia sinica; assembly: GCF_029962835.1. Classification (NCBI taxonomy): domain Eukaryota; kingdom Viridiplantae; phylum Streptophyta; class Magnoliopsida; order Magnoliales; family Magnoliaceae; genus Magnolia; species Magnolia sinica. Next base: position 399,888 of record NC_080577.1, read on the forward strand.
ACGGTGTTATAGACTTAAAGTGACGTGTAGTTGGGCTCATCAGATTATCAATTATTAACTTCACAGTGAGGTTGACAATATTTATCAAGTCCATTGATGTGTCCAACAAAATTAAGGATGCACCCTACATATATTAACTAGTTAAGGATGTGATACAAGAGGCAGTGCTTGTGATAAATAGTGAGAAATGATGGTAGTACTTTTGTGAAGGTGGGGAAGAAATTGATAAACAAGTATAATTTGTACTAGACATCGTCCATGACTCACTGCATATACCTGATGTTACGGTCGATAAGGGCAAGGCCATTAGTGAGCACTTTTGAAGATGCGATGAGAGTGACAAACATCATATATAATCACTCTTGATATTGCCCATGATGCATGAGGGGTGTAGAGGGGGCATTGATCGGCCTGAGATGGCACGGTTTGCCACTTACTTTATTGCACTAGAGAGCATGCTCAGGCACAAGGGCAGATTTAGAAATTTGTTCCGCTCCCTCCAATACAATGAACGGAATTAGAAACATACTTAAGAGTGTGCAAAGGGTTGAGGAGATAGTGATGAGCAATTGCAATTTGGTATAGAGTGGCTGATGTGGCTGCCATCCTTGCGCCGATGTATAAAGTGTCAAGGGTGGTAGACATGGCCATTGATGGGGCCGATTAATGAATTAATGTAGCTCATGAAACAGGCTATACACATTGCATCACCTTGTTCGCATGAATGGGTTCTTAGAATCATAAACCAACAATGGTACAAGACCCTTGAGTGATCATAAACCCACTTTGTTCCGTTGGTAAGTTTTTACCATGCTGTTCTTTGTTTTAAGATATTATATTTGTTTATGTAGCTCATTAAATTTTGTTTCGGTTTCATCATATAGAGCTTCGATCATTTGGAAGGCAGTTGCAGCGACAGAGCAGTTGGTTTGAAGGGGCATTGCCTTCTCCCTCGGTAATAGGGCCTGCATTCGGTTTTGGGTGGACGTTTGGTGTGGTAATTCGGCGTTGCAAGATCTATTCCCCAGAGTTGCCAATCTCACTCCCGGTCACTTTATTTTAATTGCGGACTGGTTTTTTGGCTGCAATGGGCAGGTTTTTTGGACCCCTCATCGTCAGAATATATTGAAAGATGAGATTGTCAAGTTCACCGGGCATTTGGAGCTTCTTAAGGATATATTCCCCTCTCAAGAGACAGATTCAGGTTGGCACATTCTTCCGGCAAATTGTCTGTCCAGTCATTCTTCTGGTTAATTTATTCGTTGCACCATCCTACAGCTCTGGTGCATGCTTATCATCCTTGGTTCTATGGTGCCCCTCCTCGTGTGGTGGCTTTTGTTTGGCTTGTGGGCTAGAAGAAGATTCTTTCATTGGACAATCTTCAGAGGAGAATGCTTGTTCACAATATTTCTCTCTTATGTATGACAAATGCAGAGTCGATTGATCATCTCTTCCTCCATTGCCCATTCGCCTAGCAAGCTTGGGAGCACTTTTTATGTTTTTTTAGTTCTGATTGGGTGATGCTTGAGTCAATCGTTGATCTCATGAGGGCTTGGCACGGGAGTGGTGTGGGTAAGGTTGGAAAAGCGAGGCAGCTTACCTTTATGGCCATGTTATGGGCTATTTGCGGTACTAGGAATGGTCTTTGTTTCCGAAATGAGAAAGTGGGTGTCGATGAGGTCATTTCGAAAGTTAAAGCTTTCCTTTCGAGTCGGGCTATCAATGTTAAGGCCATCTTGGCAGTTATGTCGTCTTCTTAGTTTGGTTGTCTAGTGCTTGGTCTGTATTCTTTTCTTGCTTTTGTAAGTCTTCTAATAATTTTTTTGTCATCTCTCTCTCTCTCTTAAAAAAAAAAAAAAACTCACAATTCCTAAACTTAAAGTACCACTCTAGGCATCATCTTTGAGAAGATAATCACTTAAAGATGTTTGTTCTTATGCCTGTTCTTAACTTTTACACAAAACTATGCCCCAATTCGAAGGGAAAAGCAGAATTTGAAAATCAAGTAATGATACATTTACTATCTTATAGTAATAGCATCTGTGTACCATATCAAATAGTTTGTAGTTGATTACTATGTAGTTTACTAGTAATTAATAGCTATTGCAGTTTAGAGATGCTAGAGGCCTAATTCTTGTTTGATATTGCAAAGGCATCAAGGGAGAAGATGATACCTTGTGAGAGCACTAATAATAGTACGAACTTAGAAATAGTGCACCTATGTTACTGCATTAAACTAAAGAAGATTGTGTGATCAATTGGCAGGCGAGTGGTGGTCCTTGTACGGTCTTGGCACTGGTTTTATTCGACAATGCATGGTTTATGTCTGTATAAAAGGGAAAGATGTTATGGATATTTTATTTCGAGTCTGTAAACATGTGTCTTTTAATGTCTCCTGAAGTTTCACTGAAAAATTCTACCTTTTCCCAATGTTTCCCTCAGACAGGGATATTTTACCTGAAATATGCGATATTATCAATGATATCGACACATGTTTTCACATCTCAAGTCATCGGTACATGTAATGATGCTGATACTTTGAACATTGATCACACCCCCATATCAACAACATTATGAGCATAAAAAAGGTGTCAAAGCCGTTAAACTAAGCCTAAAAGTCACTCCATAACCTCAGCTTTTTTTTTTTTTAAAAAAGAAAGTAACGAGAGAATATATTAAAACGAGAAGGAAAAACAGAACAAAGGACAACTGCTGAGGTAGCAGGAGCCGACTTTACAAGCCAAGAAAAAGAAGACTACAGTCCTTAAGAGAAGAAACATTGGCTGCCCACTCAATAATCAAAGATTTAGCCCTTGAACCCACGACAAGCGAGGACGATTGAGAGTTGTTGAAGCATCTGTCGTTCCTTTCTTTCCAAATCGCCCACTAGATGACCAGGATTGCCATCTTCCATAGCTTGGATTTAGCCTTGCCCAACCTAAAACCATGCCAATAGGCCAGAAGAGAAGAAGCAGAAGCAGGGACGCACCCGCTGACATGAAATCGAGAGAAAAACTCCTGGTGAATCTGAGTAGCAAAGGGGTAGTGGACAAAGAGATGATCCACTGTTTCGTCGTTGGCCATGCAGCACAGACAGATGTTAATCAGTTGCATCCCTTTCTTCTTAAGATTGTCTATAGTGAGGATCCGATTTTTAGCCGCCAACCAACCGAAACAAAGGAGCTTGGGAGGGACGGGGTATTTCCAAATAAAAGGGCAGCCAACCAAAGAGCGGGGGGGAGGGGGAGCGAGAGCTTCATAAAGAGACTTAATTGTGAAACAGGAAGATTTGTCTCTAAGCCATAGAAGTTTGTCTTGTTCAGATTGGATTGGTGAAACTGTGGATAAAAGATCTAGCAAGGCAGCATAATCAGCAATCTCCCAGTCATGAAGGCTTCTGAAACGTCTAATGTCCCACACTATTCCGGAAGAGGATTGGTAAAATAAGTCGTCAATGACGCTATCCTTATTAGCGGCAATGCAATGAATAGAGGGGAAGCGGTCCTTAAGCTTACTGTCCCCCAGCCAGAGATCATCCCAGAACCGAATAGCCGTCCCATTCCCCAGGTGGTAGGCTGAATTTTGAACGACGTAGGATTTAGAACGCAATATTCCTTTCCAGATACGAGAGGCTCTATAGGAGGTGGAATCCTTGGTCCACCATCCACCGTGAGAAGATCCGTATTTCCCTTTGATGATAGAATTCCATAAGGCTGCCTACTCAGAACCCAGTCTCCAAGTCCACTTACCCAAAAGGGCCTTATTCATGGCCTTCAAAATTTTGACACTAGCCCCTCCATCGTGGAAATGCCTACAGACATCTTGCCAGTCCAGTAGGTGGAACTTATGCTGATTGTTTTTACCGCACCATAAGAAATCTCTTCTCAGCCTGTCGATGCGGGACAGGACAGCAGGGGGGCAGATGAGGAGAGACATGAAATAGGTGGGGATGTTGGATAAAGCGGCTTTGATTAGAGAGAGCCTCCCTCCCATAGATAAATATCTGCATTTCCATGTGGCCAGCGTTTTCTGAAATTTGTTGACTACCTTATCCCACATCGAAGTCGGCAGGGCCCCGACAGCGAGCGGCAAACCAACAAACTGCGTTGGAAAGGAGGCGGGCGAGTAGCCGAAAGTAGTAGCGTATTGATGAAGATCAGAGTCTGGCACATTGACCCCAAAGATCTTGGATTTAGCCATATTGATACGAAGACCCGAGACTGCCTCGAAGCATCTAAGAGTCGTGAGCAGGTTATAGATTGCATCGGGGTCAGCTTCAATCATAATAAGCGTGTCATCTGCGAATTGAATATGGGAGATTGGAGACGATAAGCTCGGCATCGAAATGCCCCTGAATAGCTGACGATTTTGGCCCGCTTGCAACAGCTGAGAGAGAGCTTCTGCGACGAGGAGAAACAGCAGCGGAGAGAGGGGGTCGCCTTGACGAAGACCCCTAGAGCTAGGGAAGAAACCTTTAGGAGTGCCATTAATAAGAACTGAGGAGTGCAACGATTCAATGCAGGCCTTTATCCACATTCTCCATTTCTTACCAAAGCCCATTCGGAGTAATAAGTAATGTAGAAAGCTCCACTCTACATGATCGTAAGCCTTCTCGATGTCGAGTTTACAGAAGACAGATTTTGTTCCAGAAGAATGACAGGAGTGAAGAACTTCGTTAGCTATGAGGGCCCCGACGATGATCTGTCTTCCCCTTATAAATGCATTTTGATACTTGGAGACCAAATTACCTATGACTGAGGAGAGTCTGATAGATAGGATCTTCGCCAGAATTTTGTAGGGTTCGCCAATCAAGCTGATGGGTCTGAATTGGGAGAAAGAGGTAGCCCCCGGAGTTTTAGGGATGAGGGCTATGAAGGAAGCTCCTAACCCCTTAGACAGCTTACCTCTGACATGGAATTCGAACAAGAAATTCATAACATCAGATTTAACAGTGTCCTAGAACTGCTGAAAGAAAGACATGGGGAAATCATCAGGCCCGGGAGATTTGCCGCCTTCCATAGCAGCAAGCGCCGATTTAGCCTCTTCTTTCGAGAACGGCAGTTCAAGAGAGAGGGCTTCCGAGTCACTGAGAGAGAAAAAAGGGGTCCCATCCATGAGTGGTCTAGACCAGCCTTCAGAAGAAAGGAGAGAGGAGAAATAATCAATCGCATGCTTTGAAATTTCTTGTCGATCATCAGTCAATCTGTCATCCACCATAATACTATGAATGGCCTTCGCCCGGGCTTTCATGGAAGCAATTCTGTGAAAGAATCTGGTATTCTTATCTCCTTCAGATATCCACTTCGCACGCGATTTGATCTTCCACGAGACTTCATCCTCGAGGGCTCGGGAAGATAGGGATTGGATAATCTAGATGCGCTTAGATAAAAAATCTGATGAGAGAGAGTCACCCTCGACCCCGGCATCTAACCGTTGCAACTCAGCGAAAAGCCTTTCTGATTCAATTTCTTTATTTCTTAGAACTTTAGTCTTCCAGACTTTTAGCTTCTCCTTGAGCAGCCTCAACTTAGAAAGCAGGCAATGACCAGCAAAACCAGTAACTTGAAACGAGTCCCACCATTCCGCTATCATCTGTTTGAAACCGGTGATGTTGATCCAAGCAGAATTGAATTTGAAAGGCTTAAGGCCCCAATCAGTATCGAGGACTGAAAGGAGAATGGGGCAGTGATCAGAAGTCGATCTGGGCAGAGCCGATTGAGAGACGGAGGGAAATTCCTCTATCCAATCCAAAGAGAGAAGGAATCTGTCCAGCCTGGACTGAATCTGCGACTTTCTACCGTTCGACCAGGTGAATCTAGCACCCCCCAGAGGGAGGTCAACGAGCTCCTGCTCCTGAATCCAATCAGAAAACGCTTGCATGGTCGGGGTGGAACGCCTCTTCTTAGAGTGTTCATTGACAAAGCAAATGACATTAAAGTCACCCACATAGCAGCAGGGGCCTGAAAAGGACTGTCTAACGCCAGTCAGTTCATCCCAGAAGATAGACCTTAACGAGTCATCATTAGGACCATAAACAGAGACAATAATACAATTGAAAGACGAGGACTTATCTCGAAGAGTAACCGCTTTGAAGAAGGAACCAGTGAAAGAGGCCTCTAAGTCTCACTTGGAGGACTTCCGGGCAATGAGGATGCCACCCGAAGACCCCTTTGCGTCTAAGGAAACGAACTGAGCATCCGTGGGACCCGAAAGGGTAGCCAGAAGGGCTGACGAGAAAGACGGGACTTTAGTTTCCTGAAGACAGATGACGTCCGGCTTTTTCTCCTAATAGAGCGTTTAATCAGGCTCTGTTTCTACTTAGAGCCCACTCCCCTAACATTCCGGGAGAGGATAATCATTGGGCAACCGATCTGCCCCGAGTACCCTTACGCCCTCGACGAGCTGTGGATGTGGCAGACAAGGCTGGAGAGGATTGGAGACGGAGAAGTTCTCTGCTGCTAACAGATTGGGAGACCTACTTGACCAGGAGCTTCCCCGGGGGTAAGGGCCTGCCTCTATTCTCAATTAATTGGAAGAGACCTGTGTAATCTTTGGGACGATTCCCAAAGGAAAGACCCAACACACGGCCCACACATCCCACCGCATCTCGAATCCATTTTTTGTCGTGGATTTCTTTGTAAATTTCCTCCTTGCTCTTTCTGACCATACGAGGGGATGAGATGTCTTCCTGTTGCTGATAAGGGATCTCTGAGCACATCTGGAGAGGTTCCGCGGCTATCACATCCCGCATTGAGTCGTCCTGGAATAAGGTGATGGGCCCCAAGTCCGCCCAGTCTCTGCCGTTAGAGTGCATAATATTCGGGGTAGAGGTAGAGGGTGAGGTGTCAATGGAGTCGGACAACGCCTCATCAGAGAGGACCCCCTGGATGAGACGTCAAGTTGGATAGAACGGGTAGGGGTGAGGGAAGAGAGCTGGGGGTGGCCATCTGGAATATGTATATCGGTTTGGATCGGGTGCGGGATAAGGATGGGGCTGGGGTTAGAGGGGACAAGATCGGGTAATATGACAAAACCCTGATTATGCGAAGAGAAGCGGATACGGGTTGCTGACGGATCTGCATTGACAGACCCGATGTTGATAAGGGATGTAAGGGTAAGAGCTAACGTGAGCACTTCCACGTGGCGAAGGCTGGAGCCGTCGATCAGACTTTTGGGAGACGCATGCGGAGATGACGTGCCCGGAGCAGAAACGTCAACTGTAATACTTGAGTTTGATGTGTACGGGCGGCCACGTGTCTGAATAAAAGCGGCGCGGGTCGAGGAAAAATCGGTCGTCATTAATTCAAGCTGATTTTCTCGGTCGCGTGTCGCGTTGTTGGAGATAGGACGAAAATTTCTGTCTGCGTCTGTAGATATAGCAGGTGATCGAGACTTCGGAGGCAAAGGGGACGAGCCACGTGTACTTTGATTAGGCTTGACGCCACCCGGATTAGCGTCTACTGCAGTTGAGGTAGAGGTCGTCAGAACCGGTGGTCCGCGCGAGGATGGGACCGGTGATCCTTCTTCTCTATGGTGCTCCCGCACGAGCACGGGCTCGGGCTCGGGCTCGGCCGAAGCCCGAGCATTCCAGACATCGCCCCATCTCGGATGAATCATACCGGGGATTTCCTTCTGAACAGGAAGAGAAATCACTCTGTTATCAACACGAACGCGGATATGAGACGGGAGAGAGGAGCCTTTTTCTCTTCTCACTCTTGCCCGGATAACACCCACTTCGACTCCTAGCTGAGTTTTAGAGTCGATTTCGAGGAGGAAGCCTAGCGAAGACGCGGCTTTTATGAGAAATTTGTCATACCAGCACTCCATTGGGACATCCCATATGAGAATCCATATATTCTCTTTGCCAAAGACCGAAAATTCCTCCCACGGGATGATCTGCTTTACCGAGCCAGAAGCGAAGTTGCCCGGCCATGGTTAGCATATCTGGGTTCAGGCCTGGACAAACTCGCACCCACAGGGCGTTATAGCCCAATGGTTTGATATCGGAGTTACTGTAGTGAAAACCAGTGCAGTCTCTAATCCATGATCTCACTGCTGGAATAGACGCTCCTTCTGTTAGGATGACAACCAACTTAGCCAAATCTACACGATTCTTCTCAAATATAGTTTGATCAACGGGGACGGAAAAGTCAGGTCGCTCTTCTTTAATACTCAAGACGGCAGGGCCGTTCGAAGAGGCCGGGGGGGACTTCTGTCGGGGATGGGTCATGGGATCTAGCATAGGTGGGAGAGTCGGGTTTAGACCAGACTGTCCGGCAAGGGCGTCTTTAAAAGAAAGTCCGATGGAGAGTTGTCTAAGAGGCAGACTTTGCGGTGCTGGCCGATTGGGCGGCAGTTTGGATAGAGAGTTGGAGGGACAATTTTGGCGATAAGAGGGAGGCAGGGTTTCCAGGCCAAACCGAGCCCTCTGAACTAACAATTTTTTTTTTCCATCATAGCTAACGCCGTGAAGCATGTCAACCGCCTTGGCAAGTTCATCTTCACTGCTCATGCGGACAAGAGTGAATCTGCGATAAGCCACTGAAACTCTATCCCTAGGCATTACAACATCCATTACAGCACCAACTCGCCCAAAGATCTTTTCTAAGTTTAAGGGGTACCAGCCATGGGGATATCCTTTAACGAATAAGGTGGGGTAGAAAGGTTTTTTGATCCGGTTGTCACCCACCAACTTACGGTTGCGACGGGAAGGGGGCACCACGTTCCAATCTCACTCATCTCTAACAGGGGGCCTAGGGAGGATCCATCTGATAACCGGAAGATTTAGAACTGTCGAAGCTCCTGGTCTTGGTGGAGAAATCGGCGAGGGTTGGAGAAGATCATTGATGATCATCGGAGAAGATCATCATTTTTGCTAAGTTTATAAAAAAACGAAGGCCTAAAATAAATGCAAATAAATGCATTTATTTTATTTGCATAAAATAAAATAACCTCAGCTTGAAGGAGGTTATTGAAGTAGGTACAAGATCAAATTAACCATACAAAGGATGACAGGCCTCTTGGTAGGTAATTTGATGTGATCCATCAAATGCTGATGAGATTTGCACTCTCTCTCTCTCTTTCTCTCTCTCTGTGAGATGATGAAAAATTTACTATAAGCGGCTGTAGCCAGAAAAAACAACAGAAAACTATACAAAGGCCGGGAGAGGCTTACAACTCAGCCCAGCTTTCTGGGAACCGAGCGACACCCTTTGAGGCCACAACCCATTCTTTTACAAGCATTTTCACGATCAGAAAAACCTCCTTAACCCGCCCCACCCGGTTCCTGAAACATCTATTATTCCTTTCCTTCCATAGGAACTAAAGACTGGCCAACAACAAAAGCCGCCTAATTTTTCTACCCGCGCTCGTGTGCATTCCTTCATGCCACAAAAGGAAGAACTGCGCAATGGAGTTTGGTGAGACCCACTGAACTCCAAACAGATTGAAAAGCTTTTGCCACAGCTGCGTCGCAAACTCACAGTGAATGAATAGATGATCCACTGACTCCCAAACTTTTGTCGTCAGTTCTCTTCACATTGGATGACCATAAACTAACTCTGGATATCCCAAACCTAAAGGAATGGTTAACGAATTTATCGTACTCAAGAACCTTGGCATCATAACTTTCCTTGAGCCATCATGGCCGTTGTGACCAATATTTTAAATATTGACAATATCAGCCGATATATCCCAAGATATATCTTGTATCCCACCTGTGCGATACAAAACGCACAAGTAGTGCCGATATATCCCACATGTTCGATCCAGTGAGCATTTTCAATTTCCAATCCTCTCTCTTCTTCTTCTTCTTCTTCTTTCTTTCTTTCTTTCTTTCTTTCTTTCTTTTTTTTTTTTTTTTTTTTCTGAAATTATGTTAAATCAGTGTCAAGTGGTTACAAATCCATTGGTTCTTCATGTTTTGCATGAAAAATCATGGAGTTAGAGATTTGATTTCAATATCCACTGGTTATTCATGTTCTCCATTTTTTAAAAAATTGTCCTTTAACCAATTGTCAATTGAGACTAATTTCGAAGTATTTAGGAGTATTTGATGAAATGATCATCACATACACTCTAATTTCAAAATTTGAGTGTAGGCGGTCCAATTTGGGGAAATTTTCCCCAATTTCTCTCAAATTGCTTGCAATGTTGCACTCCAAACATGAAATCATGTATGAGGGTTGATCTACTGATTCGTTAAATCCTTGTCAATTTTTGGAAAATAAAAATAATTTTTAATTAAAAATTAATAAAATATTATTATTATTATTATTATTATTATTATTATTTTGAAATTTCCCTTCAACCAGCTATCAATTTACACCAATTTCTAAGTATTTAGGAGTGTTTGATGAAATCATCATCGCATACATTCTAAATGTTATGCATTCCATTTGAACACAGTTGCATTAGTTCTATCATACAACTCACAGCTTAGGACACTATACAAAAGAAACCTGCACTTCTTTTTTGAGATGTTATGATTTAAAAGTATGTATTAAGGTCTTTTTTAACAATCCCTGAAGTTTCATTGAAAAATTCAACAATTTTCTTAATATTTCCCCATGTTTCCCAAAAAGTGCGATAAATTACCCGATATATCCCGTTCAATAACTGATATGTATCTGTATCCCAAGGGTGCGATATGTAATGCGGTACCGATATTTCGAACACTGGTTGTGACCACTCCATTCTTTCCCAAAGGGCCTACTAGAGAGACTCCAGAATATAACCCCACTAAGCATATATACATCCAATGCTCCACATACAATTGATAAAAATACATCACTAATGATTTCATTCCATTCATTAAGCAGCACTAATGACCTAGCTCCAATAAACAAAAATCAAATTGTGTTGCCATGGCACACACATCAAACACTATGTATTCCATACATTGGATGTTTATTTGTATGGAATTAACTGAGAGATGCTCGTTTAGAGGAATCTAACTAGTTACTAGCCCCCTTCATCAGTTAAAGACATGTCATTAGAAAGGTGAAGGGGCAGACAAGAGGAGATGAGCCGAGTGTCAACTAAAAAAAATGGCAGGAGCTGGCATTTCCACCCCAGAAACAAGCATGCAACATGGGACAGACTCAATGGTGAAACTGGCCATATGTAAGACATGTTCAATGAATGCAAGTAGCTTTCTTTGCAAATTTATCACTGCTGATCTTATCAGGGACTTAATTATTCATCCCCGATGGATTTGTCTAATGAAGGAATCAGAGCAATCAAATCTGCACCAAAAATTGCTAAATGAAACCGAATAAACTTCAAGAGATGCTTACAATTCTTTCTTTTGCAGCGACTGGCAGAGCCTTGTGGATAAGGAAATCGACCACCAAAATTTCATATCCAGGCTATACAAAACAAAGGCAAAATTTAGTTAATTGTTTCTAGTGTTTATCATGAACTTATACTCGAAGAAACCTGTGAGAAAATATATACTTGAAGAAATACATGATAGGCAACTGAGTAGAATACATTAGTAAAGCCAGTGATAAATGTTGAGACAAAGCCGAGAAGAACAATCAGTAACTTATGTTATATTTAACATAAATAATAATAAAAAGAACACAACCCCACCAACACCCCCACCCCCCCCCCCCCACCCACACACACAAACCTAACCTTTCTTCCAAAAATACCACCAAATCAAAGCCCAAATCCCACCATGATCTTTAAAAAATAAATAAATAGAAAAAAATAAAAAATCCCTTCAATTGGCATGCATCTATTGTTCTCCTCCAAAATGGATGATTTCACTTCCTTATTCATGGAGAACGCCATCAACACTCATATTAGAGGAGATTCGTCTCAAACGGTTATTTTCCCCTTCTCCATAAAAACAAGAAATAAAAAGTTTTAAAGAAGATCTAAGACCTTCATTGTCATCTAACACAAAAAAGCCTACAAAAACTTAAAGTTGCACTAAGCATGAAGCGAAGTGGCAAAAAATTCAGTGTGAAAGCGAAGAAGCATCTCTTTTAAATTGTAAACAAGTATAAATAGGTAGGAAGCGGGAGCGATAGCAAGACTCTGAAGCGAGGATTTGAAGCAGGAGTGGCACCTAGTTAGAAGGATCCTAGAACTAAGCAAAAACTTTCTTTTCATTTTCTTTGGAATCTCTACATATTTTTCCTTCTCAATATCTCTATTTGATTGGGGAATCACCCCTTGTTACATTTCCTACAAATGCCCTTTTCATTCCATTCTTTAACAAATTTCCCTTATTTTTTAAAATTATTATTACTATTGGTGTTTTGGTTTTTTTAATCCCCCCATCATCAGGGCAACATCCAACAAGCAGCATTTCCATTGGTCTTCAAAGAGGGCCCCCTGCAGCCCCCCTAACAAAACAATTTGTTATCAGTTTCACATTCAACAAGCCATGTATTCATTTTGGGACAATTTTTCAACAAATGTCATTGCAAATGAACCCCAAGGGAAGTTTTAACCTGTCTATTTGATTACCTTTTTTTTTTAAAATAATAATAATAAATTGTTTATTAATCTCAAAACTCTCAGTATGTGCTGTTTTTTTTTAAAATTGAATGATAATAATCTAGTTCTTGTTCTCCAGCTTCACATTAGTACTTATCACTTAAATTACAAGCCATAATAGCGTATTTCTCTTTTAGGCTGGTGTCTAATCCATCTCAAATGCCATGAGTTCTATTTAGCATTACCAACATGAATTTCATCCTATTATATTGTCTAGATTCGTTCTGTTTGATACAGTCCATACTCAATTGATCCATCCTATCCCAGATGACTTCTAATTGTTAGAATTGAAAGATCTTGCTGCATGTAGTCAAATCTTACTTTGACAAAAACAAAAAGACTATCTTTTTAGTTTTCAATAGGAATTGAAAGACATGAAAGGGTGTCTCCCTTTATTAAAAGGGGGGAAAAAACAAGGTTCACCTCTAAAGCAAATAATAGAAGTTAAAGAAATTAAACAAGAGACTATCAGCAAACCTTCACTTCAAGAGAAACAATTATCTGACCCATCTTTATCCGTGGATAGAATCTGCACAGATAGGTCTTGCAGATATCATTGAATTATCATAGAAATTGCTTCAAATGGGGAATCTCCATTAATCAAAACATTGTAAAGCATAAAATCAGTGCTGTTTTGAGTAATGTCAGTGCAGGATTTATTTTTTAAAAATATTGTCAGCGCAGGAAAATAAAAAAAGCTGTGTAAGAAAAAATAAAAATCAACAAACACAAATAAGAGGATCTGATCTTTTCCAGGTATAAACATCAACTTAAATGAAAAGAAGACATAATAGAAATGAGATCACCAACATCTATGGTTCAACATTTTCTGAAGTATTTAAAACTTTAAACTGGTGTTTCTACCTAGATGAGGGCCAAAAGTGAACCCCAAAATCTGGCTGGGGCTAAATCTGTCCATACAATTTGTTTGTTTGTTTGTTTTTTTCCTTTCTGACTAATTTAATAGCTTTAACACTGTATGGTGTTGTGGGGCCCATAGGACTGCATCTGTGCAATAGAGGAGTCTATGGGCTGTGCAACTAAGGTAAGGTTTGGAAGGCATGGGAGCATTCTCATCTGTGCAACTACATGTGTGGATGTGTTCTGGGTTTTAAGGTTTTGCATTTATGATATATAAACACTGTAGATTCTACATGGCTTTGAATGGTGAATGAAAAAAGGTTCTGCCATTCCTACCTTGCATTAATTTTGGAGTCTGATGCTTCAATCATGGTGTGACTCAACTAGGAGTTCCAGGTTTGATGCGACTTCAAACCTGAAACTTCAAATCAGGTGTTTGAGTGTATTGCTTCAAATCATCCGTCCTACATCACCCTACGAATTAAGCAGAACCTAAAACAAACTAAACAGGACCAAACAAAATCAACCTAAAACGGAAACAACCTAAAACCTTTATATAAGAAGGCCGGCCATGCAGCAGTAGGTTTAAAGGAACAATAGTACAACACGGCTCCTATGTTATAAAGAGCCTTCCCAACATTCAAGGAAAAAAAACTATCACCAACATCCTCATCACATTTAAGGGGACCAAATAAAATCAACACGGATGCAAATTTGGCCCCAACATCCAAAATATCAACATTATATATAACTGTGAAAAAAAAAAAAAAAATCTAAATTATATCTCTGCTGTATATAATGCTAGTAGGGGACAATTTTACCTCCCACACTTCGTTTAACAAGGACACGGAGCTTTGGATTTTTTATTATTTTCAAAGATAATGGGATTATATTAAAGGAAAAAAGCTAATACAAGGAAAGAGGATCTGCTGAGGTAGCAGAAAAAAACTAAAAAACCTACAAGCCTAGAAACAAGAGGTCATACTCCTTAAAACCGATAACATTAACCACCCATTCTATGATCATCTTTTTGGCTCTGGAACCCACTGCTTGAACCGAGGACTGATTGTCATTGAAGCATCTGTCGTTCCTTTCCTCCCAGATTGACCACCATATGCAATAATTGCCATTCTCCAAATCCGGGTTTTGACTTTACCCAGTTTGTAACCATATGGCAAGAATTGGCAAGAATTGCCATTCTCACAGACTGACCATCATATGGCAAGAATTGCCATTCTCCCAGACGGAGCTTTGGATTTTTGAAAGGACATGTGATGGAATTTAAAATAAAGGGGGGAATTTGGAGGGCTGTGGGTGCTTGGTGACAGATGGTGCAGATTTTACCCACAAAAAGCCCTCTCTGTGTGTTATCCACATCCTTTTCCTGCCAATCTCTTTCCTATCTCTCACTCTCTTCCTCTCTACATGTGCATGGCATGGGCCATACCCCTAGTAACCTTAGACAAGAAAACTTGCAGAAACTGTGTCTGAAAGCTCTGGAAAGTTGAATTCAAGGTTGATGCAGACATCCTACAGAAAAAATGCAAAACATATCCAGCAATTTATCTTCATGAATAATTATATTTTTGAAAAATGATAAATATTGATTTTATGGTTGATAGTTCCTGAATCTTTCTTTATGAGTTGAAAGTCTCCCTTCATTTGGTGCTTAAGAACATGGAGCATTGACTTTGTGTTGTTTGACTTGTTTACTTTCCCGACTACGACTTCAATTTATCACCATGGGAGTGGATCTTTGTGTTGCTAATGTCTTCCTACACATCAAATGCTAGACTTTAGGACACGTTCTCATAGATATTATCTGTAGTGAAGGGGATGATATAGAAAAATGAGATATGTTGCCTCTTGTTTTAGAGATTTGATAGTACTTCAATTACCAGCATATCAGGCTAGGACTTCTCAAGATGATTTCCCAAGGTTTGAGGTGGCATATATGAGGCCGTGGACAAAAATCAAATGACACTATCAGTGGAATGTTTCTAACAATAACATTATTTTATTTTTGCATATGCAGAGAACCAGATGGGTTCATTGATTAAATGGACGATATCGAGGTCTTAGCTCTGCACTGTGATTGTTTGTCCACTCATAGCAATGACAAATGGTTGGTATAAAAATATTAAAATATGCATATGTTTCTTTTTGCTAATTTTAATAAATTTTGGATAAAAAAATACTAATACACACAAATACATAAAAATACAATGGATAGCATATCTATATAAGCCCCTGTTCACACTGCACTAAACCATGGGTCACTTTGCAGGTCTCCTAGTTTCTACTTAATAGAAACTGTGAGTTCTTCGACCTTTCCAAAGAATCAATCCAACACCACCACAACTTTTTGCAGCATGTGTGATTGTTGTATGAGAAGAGTTGATCTTCAAGGGTGTGTTATCCTTTGAAATTTCCCCTTGTTCTATTTGTTCATTGTCGTGGTTGGTACACATATCTAGAAATTTGTCCTCATTTTCAGTAGGGATGATTTAAGGATGCTCCTATAGAGAATGCAAGTTATGTATTGTATGTATTGTGTATTTTCACTATGTTCCTTTTTGGGTGTATGCATGTGCATAGTGTTGTGTGCTCTTATGGAGTATGTATTTGTTTCTCTAGCAACATAACAAAAGGTGTGTTAGGGCTTCAAGCTCTAACACACAACAAAGCTTCCCTCTCAAACCCTCTATCTCCTCAAGCCCTAAACACACAACAAAGCTTTCCTCTCAAAATCTCCCTCCTCTCTCTCTTTCCCTCCTATTTCCATTTTCTCCCCTTCACTCACCAAATCCATCCAAACCAACTTAGTATCAGAGTCGGTCACTGTGAGTTGATCAACACTACTGGAACCTGCTAACATTAGAAACCGTACAACTAATGTCAGCACTGTACATTCCGTACGACTCTTCTTCTACAAAGGGAAGAACATTGTTTGACTTTGAAGTAGTTTGATTTTATAAGATTCATGGTGATTTTTGCAGAATTTTTGGAGGCCATTTGAGGCATGTTTGGACTATTTTTCACATTCAACAGAAAATCCCCTACTCTCGAAGTTTCTGTGACTCCTCTCCAATCAGTAAATGTTTCTTTGATTTCTCTTCATAGTAAGGGTCAGATTCATTGTCCCTGATGACCCATGGAAATTTTATCGCATGATGGGAAGATTTGAGAGACTTGTGAGCCAAATAGAGGTCTGGTTGTACCCTCTTCTTTTCTTTTCTTTTTTTTTTTTAATTGGGGCCCACTTGAATTTGGGGCCTATGGCTTAGACCAAATCTCTTGGTGTATGTCTATGGAGCTGATCTAGCGTAGTGGGTGGCTATGCCTGATTCAGGTCTCATTGTGAGTGTGGCTGCTGCATTTCTTTTCTAAAAGTTGCTTTTGGGACCTCAAGTCCTCTTCTAGAACACAGATCTATACCAATATGAGAGTGTCTCATCGTGCGTGTTCTCTTGTAGCTGTTTTGGCTTTGTTTTGTGTTACTAGGCCCCTATAGAGGACAAAACTTCTTTCATATCCGGAGTTGGATCATAAAAATCACCTCTTATTGATTACTACAGTAAAGTTGAAGGGTAACAACTATTTGTAGTGGGCCCAATCAGTGAAATTGTTTCTAGGAGGACGAGAGACCTTTTTACATGCTAGATGAAGCCCCAAATCTGTTAGATGGAAATTTCAAGACGTGGACCAAGGAGAACTGCCAAGTCCTTTAAATGGAAATTTCAAGACGTGGACCAAGGAGAACTGCCAAGTCATAACTTGGCTGCTTAACGGTATGGAACCTACTGTGAGTAATTCAGTTATGTTTCTGACGTCTGCCAAAAGGATATGAGATGCCATTCATGATATGTATTCAAAGGCCCAGAACGTGTCCAAAATTTTCCAGTTGACCCTAGACCATGGGAAATTCCAACAAAATTCAAGATCCTTGAAGGAGTATTTTTCAGCTCTTCGAGGAATGTGGGATGAGTTGGATCTCTACCATCCGCACCCCTTCCCACTGTAACATGGACTATGAAAATGTTTGGAAGCAATGTCAAGAAATTAGAATCATGCAATTTCTCTCTAACCTCAACTTTGTGTATTACAATGTTTGAAAGTAGATCATAGTCATGGACCACCTTCCTTCTCTCACAGCTATCTATGCCATGTGTCAGAGGGTCGATACATTGTCCAACCCTACTTTTGCTCCACCTGATTGATCTGCTTATGCTGTTGGGGACTGACTTTCCTCTAGCTATGGGGCTCAAGCTCCAATGTGGAGCGGTCAGGGAAGTGGATGTAATGGTGGATCAAGTAAACAAGGCAAGGGTTGTGACACTGATTGTGGTAGTCAAGGCCGTGGTGGACGAGAACAAGAACGTGACGGACCACGCCTCTATACACGTTGTGGGGGCACAAATCACTCTGTTGATAGATATTGAGATCTTGTTGGCTGTCCATCTTGGGCTAGAGTATTTGTAGCCAGTAGTGCCTCCACTTGCTTTGTGAAGACTTCGTTGCCGCCTGTAATGTAGAAGCCTTTTTCGAGTGATTCAATTCTTGTCTCGTGAGGCCTGCAATGTACTTCATGTTCGTGGTCTTTCTGACACTTCCAAAGCCACGATAGCCTAGTCAGGTACTATTGACAATGTGTCCTCTTCTCCTTCTCCCTAGGTCATTGACTTTGGAACCATCTCTCACATGATTGGTAAGTCTCATTTGTTTAGTTCTTATCTTTATTCTAGCCAATCACACTTTGTCATTGTTATTGATGGAAACCAAACTCCTGTATCTGGAATGGGTTCCATCAAGTTCTCTTCCTCTATGCATATGTCATTAATTCTACACGTCCCTAGCTTTCCCCTTAATCTATTATCTGTCAATTCACTCATGAAATCTTTGAATTGTTCAGTGACCTTCTTCCCTTCTCACTGTGTGTTTCAGGACCTCCAAATGAAGTAGATAATTGGTGGGGGGCATGAACGTGAAGGCATTTATATCCTAAATGATGCACCTGCAATAGCATTTGGTGCATTGCCCTTAGAAAGAGAGTCATTGTCTATATGACATTGTTGCCTATGATATCCATCCTTGTCTAGGTTAAAACTTTTATTTCCTTCAATTTCTACATCTACTCCTTTATATTGTGAAACCTATGAATTCTCCAAACATCATAAGACTATCTTTCCTCCTAGATCGTTTGAGAGGAAACTCAAACCATTTGAATTAGTCTACCTTTGATGTTTGGGGCACTACTCTCGTTATCTCTCTCTTTTTTTCTTTTTTATTATTATATATAAATATTTTGTAACTTTCATTGATGATTGCATCCAGATGACATGGGTTTATCTTAAAAAATCTAAGCATGAAATGTTTTATATGTTTAAGGTATTTTTTAATGAGGTGGTTATCCAATTTTAGTGTCCAATCAAAATTCTATACTTTGACTATGGGGGATTACATGTTGCATGCCTTTTTGACCTTCTTGTAGGACCATGGTGTTTTATCTCATACTTCATGTCCAAGGACCCCTCAACAAAATGATGTCGCTGAGCGAAAGAACTGTCACCTTCTTGACGTCACCCGTGCTCTCTTACTTAGTATGAATCTTCTGAAACGTTATTGAGATGATGCCTTGCTTACTGTTGTATTTCTGATTAAATGTGTTCCATCTCGAATATTATCTCACAAGTCCTCATTTCAAATTTTGCATCCTCATGATAAACCGTTTCCTTTACCCCCTAAGGTTTTTGGATGTACATGCTTTGTTCGAATTCTTGACGGTAATAATGATAAGCTGAGTCCACGGGCTATGAAGTGCGTCTTTTTAGGGTACTCTCGATCACAAAAGATGTATAAATGTTGTGACCCTCTAACTTGTAAGAGATGTATCAACCGATGTGACCTTCTTTGAAGACATTCCATTCTTTTTTGATGAAGGGAAATCTCCACATAATCCTCTTACCAGTCAAGGAGAGCCTATGCAGTCTATCTCTATACCTCTTCCTGTCTCTTGTCTTGATGACGCTCCTACTCCATCTGTCTCAAAGCCTATCCTTGTGTATCATTGATGGACTAAATCCTCTACTGATCAGTTGTCCATCATTTCATCTGCTTCAGCTGGTAGTGCAAGTATAAACTCACCATCTCTTGATGATGTTCTTATTGCCTTGCACGAGCCTTCCTAGTCATACACAAAGCATCCCATTAGCAATTTTGTTTTTTAATCACTGTCTTTCACCTTCCTTCTAGTCTTTTGCAGCTTCCATATCATCCTCTGTTGCCCCACGTAATGCATACGAAGCTATGAGTAGTGTTCGAAATATCGGTATCACACAATATATCGCACCCTTGGGATACAAATACGTATCAGTTATCACATGGGATATATCGTTTGTATCGTGTAATTTATCGCACTTTTTGGGAAACATAGGGAAACATTGGGAAAATGTTTGAATTTTTCAATGAAACTTCAGGGATTATTAAAAATGACCTTAATACACACTTTTAAATCATAAAATCTCAAAAAAAAAGTACACATAATAGGTTTCCTTTGTATAGCGCTGTCTGATTGAACTAAAATAACTATATTCAAATATGTTGCATAACATTTATAAATGCATCAAGACATGTATATCCACACCATCCATCTGTTTTGACACCTTAATTTACGACACCATACCAAAAATAAAGCATATCCAATTATCAAGTGGACCATGCCATAGGAAACAATATTGATTGAAGGCCCTACCATTAAAACCTTCTTAAGGCTCACCTTAGTGTTTTCATAGTGTTTATTTACCATCCAATCTATTATAAGTTCACATAATCTTGGATGAAAGGAAAAAAACAAATATCGGATTGATCCAGAACTTTTGTGTCCCTTTAATAGTCAATCACAACTTTTTTCCTTTGGTATGGTCCACCTGATAATTAGATGTGCTTCGTTTTTTGGATAATACACAAAAATGATTTGGAAAAACGAATGAACGACATGGATGCATAATTCATACATTAAGGTGGGCCCCATAGTTGCACCGTCTTGGGTGAGTATTGGGTCTCACCTTATCCGCTCTCTTGTTCCTGACTTTGATATCTATACTTTTTGATAGGTATTGGCTCAAAAAATGAGGCAGATTGTGTGGGCCCCATGCACTGTATCCATGC
Source organism: Magnolia sinica (assembly GCF_029962835.1). Classification (NCBI taxonomy): domain Eukaryota; kingdom Viridiplantae; phylum Streptophyta; class Magnoliopsida; order Magnoliales; family Magnoliaceae; genus Magnolia; species Magnolia sinica. Next base: position 420,429 of record NC_080577.1, read on the forward strand.
CGTCCATTCATTTTTTTGGATCATTTTAAAGCCTGAGAAAAAAAAATGAGGCAACTCTAGAGATCAAGTGGACCACATCAGAGGATGTACGTAATATGGTGGTACCTTGACTGTGGGGCCACCTCGACGTAATATGGTGTATATACACCGTCAATTCATGTTGGCATATTATTTTAGGGAATGGGCCAAAAAATGAGGCAAATCCAAAAATGAGGTGGAACACACCACACGAAAAAGTGGTCATTGAATGGCCACCGTTAAAAAAAATTTAGGGGCTACAAAAGTTTTGGATCAAGCTAATATTCATGTTTTCCCTTCATCTAGGTCCGTCAGACCTTATGAACAGACTGGATGACAAATAAACATCACAATGGGCCCTACGAAAGCTTCAACGGTGGATATCATTGCCACCATGACTTCTTGTCATGTGGTCCACCTGAGCCTTATATTTAACTACATTTTAGCCTTATACCCTAAAATGACCTATCAAAATGGATGGACAGTGTGGATAAAACACATACATCATGGTGGGCCATACAGAGCCTTTGACAAGACCATCCGTTCAATCCGCGTCTGACGCAGATTTCCTGCAAAAGGCTTTCACAAGAAGTTCTTGCGCTTAGATGCTAGGTGGGGCCCACTGTGATGTTTGTGAGAAATCCACCCCGTCCATCCATTTTACGAGCTCATTTTAGGAGATGCGACCGAAAATGAGGAGGATCCAAAACTCAAGTGGGCCATATGAGAGGGAAAACTGGGGAAAGAGTTTCCTACCGTTGAAACTTTCCTGGGATCCACCTTGATGTTTATATGTCATCCAAACTGTTTATGAGGTCATTCCCACTGGGATGAAGTGAAAACATAAAAACTTATCCTGATTCTAAACTTATGTGGCCAAAAAAATGTTTCAACGATGGTCACTGAATCCCTACTATTTCCTCTCGTGCGGCCCACCTGAGTTTTGGATCCACCTCATTTTCGGTCACATGCCCTAAAATGAGCTTGCAAAACAGATGGACGTGGCAGATTGCTCACAAACATCACAATGGGCCCCACCTATCATCCCAGCGCATGTACTTCATGTGCGAATATCTTTCGCATGAAATCCACATTCGACCGCGCGATTAAAAAAAGGCTCGGAAGCCCTATTTCAAAGCAGAGAGGGTTTCAGCCCCCAATACCCTAATTTCTCTCCCAAATCTCCGGATTTCTCCAGATTTTTTTCGCATTATCTTCCGAAATCAATTCCCTACAAACTTCCGAAATCAATTCCCTACGAACAACACACTTCGATTCGAATGGCCCACTAAATGCAGCTTCCGATCAACGCAAACTCTTCTACAGGTACGGAAATCCACATGTTGAAAGTTTTCGTCTTTTTTTTTTCCGATTTTTTAGATATTTACATACAAATAAAAAAAATTCTTGGTATCTTCTGACGGGTTCCGTATCGCTAGGTTGCGATACTGATAATATCGGCCAATAGTATCGATATTGCGAACACTAGCTCTGAGTAGCCTCACTGGACTAAGGCTATGATGGAAGAAATGCAGGTACTGAAGAAGAACAATACATGTGAGTTAGTTCCCTAACCTCCAGGCAAACAGACAATTAGATGTCAATGGGTTTATACTATCAAGTATCTTCCTGACAGTTTTATTGATCGATATAAGGCACCTATGGAGTAGACTATTCCGAGACATTATCACTTGCGGCCAAGCTTAACTCTGTTCATGTGGCTATCTCCTTGGCAATCAACTTGTCTTGGCCACTATTTCAACTAGTTGTAAAGAATGCGTTCTTATATAGTGATCTTGTAGATGAGATCTATCTTGAATCTTGCTCAACCTTTATGTCTCTCTATATGTCACGGCTCCCCTCTCGTATGACGCCTCAATAAGTCCATTTACGGTCTCAAACAGTCCCCACGTGCCTGGTTTAATAAATTTAGTCATGCTCTTCTGGACTTTGGGATGTTAGGCTATAAGCCTGCTACCACTCCTATGGATGCGACTTACAAGATTAGTCTTGATGATGGTGAGCTTCTTCTTGATCCTGGGATGTATCAGAGGTTGGTTAGTTGACTTATCTATCTCACTTTCACTCAACTAGACCTTTCATATGTTGTGGGTATAGTAAGTCAATTCATGCATGCCCCTCATACCGCACATCTAATAGTAATGCATCTTGTCCTTCAGTATCTCAAATCTTCCCCAAGCAAAGGTTTACTTTTTCAACAGCATGACCACCTTCACCTGTCTGGTTACTCTGATGCCAATTGTGTTGGCAATTTTCATGATTGAAGTCTACATTCAGATACTGTACATTTATTGGTGGAAATTTTGTCACCTGGAAGAGTAAGAAATAGTCTGTCACGGCACGATCTTCTGCTGAGGCTGAGTATTGGGCGATGGCTCATGCGGCATGTGAACTTGTTTGGCTTTGAACTCTCTTACAGGAGCTCAGTTATAATTTTTCAAGTCCTATTTCTTTGCATTGCAAATCAAGCTGCTATTCAAATTGCCAACAATCCCATATTCCATGAATGCACGAAGCACATTGAGTTTGGCTATCATTTCATTCAAGAAAAGGTTGCCAACAAGGAAATTGCAACTCCCTTTGTTCACTCTAGAGATCAATTGGCCAATGTTCTTACCAAGTCTCTTAGTCGGGATGCTCTCCTTCGTATCATTAGCAAGTTGGCCACGATCGATATCTACGCTCCAACTTGGGGAGTAGAGAGAATACAAGTCGTGTATTGTATTGTGTATTTTCACTGTGTTCCTTTTTGGGTGTATGCATGTGCACGGTGATGTGTGCTCCTATGGAGTATGTATTTGTTTCTCTAGCAGTAAAATAAAGGGTGTGCTCCTATGGAGTATGTATTTATTTCTCTAGCAGTATAATAAAGGGTGTGCTCCTATGGAGTATGTATTTCCTTTTTCCCTTTTCTCCCTTTCACTCCCCAAATCCATCCAAACAACTGCTCCAAAGTGATGATTCCACCCAAATTAATAATGGCCAAGACTGATTAAAGTGCTTTTAAATGTTTTTCCATCAGTTTTTTACTTTAAATATTCACAAATAAACACTTCTCGCAACTTTGCATTGAGTAAACTATGATAGCGCAGTACTATGGTCTAAAATTTGAAAGGAATAGCACAGAATTTGCACCAAGATGTACAGAGAAATAAGTACAATTGTTAGTCACTCCTACAAAATGTGACTTGTGCACAAAAGTTCTTAATGTGAGTTGTATGTGCAGTTCTTCAAAAACACATTTTTGAGTTGCCCATCTCATGTATGCCATCAGTTGACTTTCTGCCTCTCAGTTAAAGATCCAATACATCAACACTGATTTCAAATACTACCTGGTCAAAGCTTCAAGTTGGATTATGACCTAGAAAACCAAAGCCTGCATTTTCTTGGTTGCAAAACCAAAGAGTCTACATTTCTCAAGTTGATTTTGCTTGGAAAGCCAGAGTAGCTGTTTGAATGGATCAAGTGTATGAGTGTCATGTCTATAATTGCATGGAGCATGAAGCAAAGTGCCAGATTCTGGCACAGGAGCACAGTAGTCTGTTTCAAAATGTTTTCAAGTATAAATAGGTAAGCGGGAGTGGCATCTACTTGGATCATGCAACTAGGTTCATAACATTGAAAAGTTGTTCTAAAATCCATGTTGTAGTGAACATACAGTAGAATAACAAATTACCCAAAGGATGTTAATCAATTAAGGTTCGCGAAGTATCATTACAGAGCAAACCACAAGACAAGTTTATACCTGCATATAATTGTTAAAATGATATCAAGAACATTGCTTGGTTCAGTGCTAAAATTCCCTGTGCCACAAAAACTGCTTGATATCTAAAATGGCAATAACTTTTATAGTTAGAAATAGCATTATCAATTAAAGGCTGTCAGAAAGAAATGAAATATAAAAAAGAAGTAAAAAGATTGAGGGAAAAAAAAAGTCAAAACCTCGTTTGTTAGGGAAAGAAGTTCTTCAGTGTCTTTAACCAGGAACCATCCATTCCGACAAGCACTCTACCAAAACAAACACTGTCAATAGGACAATGGAATCTTTCCCAAAGAGGAGATATATGAGGCGCATCCAATGCTCCTCATGTTGCTGAAATTCTCAATAATATAAGCTGATATTATCTGTATTGCAGGTCAGGGATACAGATATGGGGTGTAACATAAAAGTATTCTTTATCCAGTCACTATTATCCATAATATCATCGATTTGTGAGATGTTAATGACAGCACTTTGAAATAAATACAGTATTGTCGATACACGCAATAATATCAATGATACCAGCACTGATACCTACGAAATTCCAGAAAATGAAAAATAAGAACATTTTTTCAAAAGTTTGTGTTTGTGTGTGTGTGTGTGGTGGGGCTGGGGGCATGTCTTCTTCGAGATGTTTTAAACTGTGCATTATGAGGTGAATCATTGCATTATTTCTCAATAACTAGTGCATTAAAATCATATTTATTAATTAAATATTTTTGTCCAACAGTTCATTAAATACAGCAAAAAGAAGACAAAAAAACGTGTGATGGTTTAACCCTTTTTCCAATATTTCCTAAAATGGCCCATTCTACTTTATTCATCAAATCCCGCTCAAATCTTATGTTTTGATCCTCAAAATAGGCCTAGATCTAGTCTAAAATTAGCAAGGGATTAAAAAACGATTTCGTAATGGCCGTTACGTATGGCAATAGTGGGAACTGTTACCATGTTACGGGGCTGTAGCGGCCATTATGGAAAAGAAAAAGGGCCCATGACAGCCTAATTACAGCCTAATTACAGGGCTGATAGAGGTTTTACAAAAGGGGGAAAAAAAGAAGAAAAGAAACCATAATGGTCGTTATGGCCCGTATCATAATGGTAGCGGTGGCTGTTATGGCCACCATTACCATTATTGAATACCTAGAAAATTAGTTCCTTTGATGGTTCAAATGACAAAAAAGGAAGTGGAAAACAAGAGAATTTGAAAATAAAAATTCCAAATTTGGGCCTTTATGGCCGTAGAGGCCCGTGTCCACCCTAAGGCTCTGTATCGTGCCAATAAGGGGCATCTCGGCATATATCAGCCGATATGGGTTCGATATTGTCCATTTTTTCCTAGCTGACCGGTTCACCCCCTTAACACATAACAGGGTGGCCAATTTTGTTATATGACAGACGAATGTGCATAACATAACGGATATTCAAAACCATACTTCAACACTCTTCAACCCTTTACAACTTGTTATTAAAAGTCCCATTGTTTGCTTTCTCAATAAAGTTCACAACACTGACAAGAAATATGTAAGCTATAAAACTTCTTGTTTCCTTGTGTTCTCCATAGCCGTGCTTGATAAACTGCCTTGATAGAACCAAGCACTACCCATGAATTTTGAAAAGGGCAAGGACGACCTTCAAACCATTGGAGCAAACTGGTAATGAATAAAGAGGCAGTTTATCTATTCCACATCTTTAAGGCACAAAGAATGTACGTTGGTGATGATCATGTTCCTATTCAAAGATGGTCAATCATCCAGACTTTGGCAATAACTTATTGAGCTAAAGATACACATACCACAATCCAATGATGCCATTTTAAGCTGAAGCCCACACAATGTAACATGTACTTTGGAAAATTCTAGTCCACATAATCAAACGCTTTCTCCATATTAAGTTTGCATAACAATCTTGGTTTACCCTCCTATGTCTCAAATCGACACGTTCATGTGAAATTAGTTCTATATCAATGATTTGCTTTCCAAAAAGGAATGCCCCTTGCAACTTGGATACGACTCCACCTAGCAACTTTCAAATTCCGGTTGATAGAACCCTTGCCAAGATTTTTATGGACTTCCAATAATAATAAGGCCTATTGGTCTAAATCCTTGAAACATACTGCCCCATCCTTCTTGAGGCAAGGACAATTAAAGAGGCACTCATTTTCCTTTGAAACCACTACCATGTCATAGAACTCGGAAATGAAATCTACCAAGTCTCCATTCACTATTTGCCGAAACACTTTAGGAAAGCAATTGGAAACCTGTTAGGCCTAGGGGGTTTTGTCCCTTGCTAGGATGAAGACCAATATGAAAACCTCAGTTTCCTCAATTGTGTGTTCCACCCAAGCCATGTCTATTGGTAGTGGGTGCCCTTGAAATCCAACTTGCTCCTTTTGTTGATCGGAACTAGGTCATGTGTAACATCTCATGATGAATGGAATTGGGTCATTAGACCTTTATGCTTCATACTATTGTTTGTAATATATGACTGTGCATGGAAATATCTTTCTTATGGGTAGTAGTTGATCTCTTTTGGGTTAACTCTGAGTTGGTCTCATGATGAAAGAGTAGAGGACATATCTGCCACGTTTTGGTCACAGAAGAGTAGTTTCCATAGTTCTCTAGTACATAAATTCCCACTCCAGGACATATAGACCATCCATATCTAGTTTGTAGTTATCTTGTGTGTTGATTGAACCAATGACGAACTGAGATGGCTTAATCTCCACCATCAAGCATCTGTTGCATCTTCGTTTGGGCCCTTTACCGTATGGGAATATCGATTTTCATTAGTATATGGGTTCGACTGTCAAGCTCCATTGAATATTCTTATTGGAGGTTCACATTGAGTCTCCTAACCAGAGGCCTATCATGCTCAGGTTGGGCTTGATTATGCACAAGCTTGAAATTACCCTTTGACTTGAGGATATGGAGGGTGATGTTGGTCTTGATGTGATGGCTTTGACGCATCTAGTGATGCCACAATGTGGTTGACATACGGATGTGGTTGGGTGCATGCACTGAGGTTTTAAAAAAATCTCTTGTTCTCCAATACACGATTCGCCCTATCAAACATTAGGTAGTGGCTTAAATATTAATTATTAGGGTTCCATCAAGATTTATCTTCGTGGGCCCACACTTTTTGAGGTTTTGAAATAGTTTTCCAAAAGTTTTTAAATCGTTGGATCTTTTGTTTAACCATTCATTTTGTTTTATTGTACTTGACGGAAAACCAATGGCCATGGTTTATTATTAACCAATCTCTTAGTTTGGCATCGAATTATGATAACAGTACGCAACCACAATGGTGGAGGCATATTTTGGGGTGTTGGGGTGGCCCGGTATAGGCAGCTCGATCCTATAGGGCTAGGGCCAGGGCTCGGGTCCCTAAACTTGGCCAGAGTCATGGCCTAGGCTAGAAATCTAGGATTGGTGTTCGAGCCAAGCTGGGCATGGGCCAATGATGAATGGTCCGGCTTGTTGACCTAGTCCGATCATCAAGAGGGCCAAAATTATACAAAAAGAATCGATATCTTAAAAACATTTGTGAGCCATTTTCCAATCACCATACATGTGTAGTTGGATTCACGTCATGTTTTGCATGTACACACTATTTATATGATGCGACTCATCATATCTGGAGGATACCCAAAAAATTTCGTAGATGAGACTATTTAGTACCTATGCCCATTTGAATATTACCATTACAGGGCTGGCCTTGGCACTAGCTTCGCCCTATAAGGCTAGGGCCTACCCAAATTGATTAGGACCAAGACAGGGCTTAGAAGAGTAGGGCCCAATGGGGCCAACCTTCGCCCAGCCCATTGCTACCCTTGGCGAAATGGTCATTTTGAGTACATGAATAGATGCGGTGTGTGCACTTTTGGTGAGAGGACCAAAACCTTAACTTCCTCCACATAAGATCCTATTCATAGGAAGCCTTAGCTTTAAAGAGACAGTGGACATCTAACCTTCCTCCACTTCACACATTTTCCACGGAGAGAGGAGAAAAAGATGAACGAGATGTCATTTCCCCTCTTGTTTCTTCCATCACTTTAGTGGTCCACTTCAAGGGTTGATCTAAACCCTTAAATCTATAACTCAGCCCTATAGTGGGATCTAAATGTGCCTGGGCATTCATTCTTCACTGAAGACAAATCTAGAGAGATTTCCCCAACTCTAGGAAGAAAAACATCAACAATATCATTTATTGCAGCTTTGATTTAAGGTATGAGATCTGAACCACTCTTTTCTGGGTTTTGGTTAAAAAAGCCAAATCTATACATTTGATTGATCCTTAACTGGATTGAGAGAATATTTTTTAGAAAATTATGCTCCCATTTGTGTCTTTCCATAACCACATTAATGTCCTCCCCACTAATCCAATCAAACTCCGAATTAGTATGACGTGGTTAAGTGCATCCTTTTTGAGGTTTGTCTTATCATTTGATATTGGTACATATCGCATGATACATTACATGCTACTCGTATTGCTCATGAACGATATGGTTGTATTGACCCGAAATAGCTTGATGCAGAGGTAGTAAGGGGCGATAATAGGTGGTGAATGATTTGATAAACAAAAACTAATTTGCAAACTATGATCCTTCATTGTAATGAGATTCATGTAGTATTTTACCATCACACTATATATTTCCTGTATATCCTCCACGCTTTCCCCATCTACTTCACAACAATGAACTTTGTTTAGTCCCTTTTTGGTATTAGAAATACCAAGAAAAACTTAGTGTTAGTATCTTCCTTCTTTAAGGGTGGGAATGCGCCAAGTAGCCCACCCGATCTCTGGGTCAGGCTTGGGCTCAAGCCATTTTAGCCAAACCTAGCTTATATGTACATGTGTTCATTGTTCCAAGTACCGGCGATGTTATTGATAATATCGCCGATACTATTGGTATCACCAGCTTGGAGATACCAATAACATTGATGGTATTAAAAAATTCCAGGTTTGCAACTATGAATCTTTTTTTGCTATTATTTTATTCCTAAATATGCAAATATGTGTATTTTAGCATCTCCTGAAGTATCAATGAAAAATTCCACCATTTTCCCCAATGCTTCCCTGAGTGTTACATGCTTTTAGGACCTCATCAAAGGAAACTTATTATGTATGCATATTTTTTTGCAATTATTTGATTCCACTATGTTCCCTGTTGTAACTATAGTGCCTTCAAACTCATGGAAACAAGTTCCTTGTGTGATCGCTGACGTCAAGTGTTAAATATGCATGTGTGTTTTAGCATCTCCCGAAGTTTCATTGAAAAATTCCACCATTTTCCCCATGTTTCCCCAATGTTTCCCTCAGTCAGCAATACATTTACAGGTATTGGCAATAAATATCAATACATGTTTCTGTATCCCCAACCAACAATACATGTAACCATATCAGTACTACAAACGCTACATGTGTTAGGCTCTACAAATATGCCATTCTAATCCTTAGTTTGACAAGGCATCTTATCTTGAATGCAGAAAGTTGGTTTCATTCCTCAGTTCCTCTAAAATGTCCATTTCTTTGTGCATGTGTGGCCTAGTTAATTAACAGATAGATTAGGAAAATTCAGGTGGGAAATAGGGATTTTATCAACTTTTAGACCAGGTTGGAATGGGTCGAGTCGGGCCCAACCAATTTTTTGAGCTTGGGCCTGGGCTTGCTAAGATAGGCCCATCCCGGGCTCAGGCCTTGTGTCATAAGAATCAGGCCAGGCCTGAGCCTAGCCTGGCAAGGCCCAAACCCAGCCCACTGCCAACCCTAACCTTCTTTGGCCAGACTAATTTTATAGAGGTTGCAAACTTGAATACCTAATGAATCATAATTACAATCACCTCTTCACATAAGAATTATTCTTTATGAATTGGAGACTTCAGTAAACTAAGAATCAAAATCAAAGACTAATAAAACGAAACTACTAAATACAAAATTCAAAGTGTCACAAAACTGACAAATTTCCAAATAAGATAGAGAGTGATTCATAAAAATGTCAAGACTTGGTCATGTGTTTGTACATCCACTTCAACCGATCAGCAAAGACGAAGATCTTCCTCCAATTCTCCTAGAGTGTAGATTCAATTATTAGGAGGACTAGCCTAGGTGTAGGTGGAGAATAGGACATATAACAAAAGTGACAGGTTGAAGTGTTATGTTGGCTCCCAGAGCAACATCAATTGTGTAGTTGTGTGGGAAACCAATTTATCAAAACTATAATTTTCCATATGAGTATTTGGCTAATTAGCTATAACAATGACAAGACCTAGCCGAGAAAAATGAATCAAGCCTGCCAGCAAGATCCTAATTGTAGTTATGCATACTGCAACCCAAAATGATTTTTTTTTTTTTTTTTGGGGGGGGGGGGGGGTATAATTATGAATGATAAATCAATGGAAAATTAGTAGGCTAGGACATTAACACCAGTGCGCAGAAGATAGATGAACTTTTGGATGCTAAAACCAATAAGCAAATTCACATCATTACCCTTCCGTACAGAGCAAGCAAAATTAGCAAAAAAATAGATTTAAGTAATAAACAAAAGTACAGTTCAAGGGCAAGCACAACAAGAACCGTGAGTACTAATGTGTTTTGTAAGAGAGCATGAACGACCACATTCACTGCTAAAAACATAAGCACCAGAAACATCCATCGCCATCCAACAAAGTACGTCTATCCTTAAAATAAACAGTGATCTTTGAAATATTTCTTTCTAATACGTTTTGCAAAGCACATCTAACAAAGCACACCTAATATGTTTTGCAAGAGGGCATGAACGAGCACATTCACAGCTAAAAGCAACAGTCACCAGAAACATCCATCACCATACAGCAAAGCACGTCTATCCTTAAAATAAACAATGACTTTGAAATATTGCTCCTGAGATTTTATTTTATTTTTCAATAGCAAACATCAACTGCATGTGTTACAATATTTACCTTAACAGAAACCATTAGCAGCATAATAGCTGATTGAAGGGCAGCCTCGTTCTTACGTTGATACACCTACATGATATTAGAAGATGAAATGACAATGAGCATTACAAGTAAATAAAGGAACAAACTCAGAAAAGCAATGAAAAAGTATTGAAGTTGTTAGTTTCCATGCGTGGTAGGCGATGGGGTGCTGGTGTTCTAGCATTGCAACATTATCATCAAACTCAACATTTGTGTTAAAAGTGTGTGCATGTGTGTTTAATTTTATTTCAGTGCTCCCTCGGGACACCATAAGATCATATTAATCCAGAATGTTAGCAGAGATCAGGTTTCATAAATCCTAGATCTAATTACCTCTCTCTCTCTCAAATAATGATAAAAGAAGTACTTGATAGAAGAATTACCTGTTTTATTACTGGAGGTAAGTCATGTACTACCAGAGGAATCTCATTGTGTGCAACCGCATAATCAATACCTCTGTATTCATTCAAAGCAAACCTTGTCAACCACAGTACCAAGGATAAAAACGATAAATATGGTGAATAATTAGTTCCAATAACTAGGGCAGAATGTTTTCTTTTTCATTCTTCCTTTTTCTAATTTTTTCTTTTCCTTGTATTTTCTTGAGACAAATAAAACTAGCGCAAGAAGTAACATGCAAATACTGTATCAGTATCTGCATGTTTCTAAAAGAAAAGAAACAAAAAGTAAGACCCTGAAAGAACCAAATCCTATCTCCTAAGTGTGAAAAGTCAAAATAGCACCTCCAAGATAAGGATACTATGGTAAGAAATGCATAAGAAACCAACATAGCAAATTAAAGTTGGTACTGAAAGTGAGAAATAGAACACGAAATCAAGCAAATACATACTAAAATTATGCAGGCGATAGTGTCAACAGAATATACATGCGTGCATGTCTTATGTATGTATAGAATTCTCACATGCAACTAGTGATGAGAAAATCATGCTTTAGTTGGTTGTGGGGCCCACCGTGGGTTAGTATTGTGTGCCCTAGAAAGCCAATGCTCTTCATTAAACCTTGTTTAGGATTATATGGAATGTAATTTATTTTTGCCTCATTAATTGTATGTGGAACTGCAACTAATTGTTCCTTCACCCTACCCCACATTTGAGTGTGAGTGTTCATTTTGTTTGTGGGTTCCTATGCTTTAGACTGGACTGAACACTTGCATTGGTGGATTGCATCAAGTCTCAGGTTCAGAAGGCCCATCATGGTTGAACTTTGATCGACTTGATCATGTACTAGCTTCGGCTAATCCTTATACTTGAGGTCATGTTGGAACTTCATGGTCTTAGTGTTTTATACTTTAGCTCACCTTGCGAGGTTACATTAATGACTGACATACGGGTGTTGTTAAGCACATACATGAGGATGTAGTTAAAGCCCACATGCTCCAACATGGGATCCACTTGTTTAATCAAGATGCATATTGTGGACTAATCTTACTGATTGGACTGTCCATCAAATGTTTTAAAGCTGGCCAGCACTTACTAATGTTTTCAAAAGGTTGATCGTGCTTGATGGGACAACCAATGGTTGAGATATCTTGGTCCATCTCTTAGGCTTGCATGGGATTTATGGGCCAAATTTGGGTGCATGGATAGGCAGGAATATAGGTTTTTGATAATGTAGGGCACACCAAAGCCTGTAGGGTGAGGAACGCCATAATAGGTATATACCTTTGAAACCCTAATTCCTTATTAATAAATCCTATCCCAAGGAGAAAAAGAGAGAGAGAGAGAGAGAGAGAGAGAGAGAGAGAGAGAGAGAGAGAGAGAGTCCCCAACCCTTTGCTTCTCTTCCTTCTCATGACACGTGTGTCTAGTGACCTTGAATGGTTCTCATGTGTCCACGCCCCTAGCCCTGTTGTGGGGCCATGAGCAAGCCCTCTCTTCCTTCCCTTTGTTGGGATAGATAGAGATCTACATTGGAGGATCGACAATGGACTTCTTCAACGGTCAAAGGATAAAAATCTAAGGTAAAATCTCACCCCTTGATTTATATACTTTTGAATTTGATTGCATCTACATGAGAACCCATGCTAGCATTCTAAAACATGATTTTTAAAAAAACTTTTAGGCTTTCATGTCTTTCGAAAACAACTAACACTATGGTGTGCACATGCATCCAACCCATCCAGCATGTTCACCCGATCATGAAAAGGAATGTCGCAAAAATCAAGTTGGTCCAATCATCAAATTGGCCAAACCATAGAAACAATAAATTAAAAAAATATATATCACCCAAAAACCTCCAAATTAACATGGGACCACCTGATGGTTGGAGCAACCTAATTTCTAGGTGTCCCATCATCATGGTGGAGCAATTCTATAAGACAAGTTGTATGTACACACACACACACACACACACACACACACGATGGGCCCCTCATGCAACTAATTGCAGAATTTTCTCATCCACTGCTTTTGTCTGAGAAGTTCTCATATGCATACATAGAAACATGTGTATATGTGTGGGTGTGGCTGCCATACACACATCTTGGTGGGCCAACACAGCTCGAATGTAATGAGGACATCTAACCATTTAAAGTTTTTTGTCAATGGAAGCAGGCCCCACAAGCATCACTATGGATAGGATGAGATTTTAGATCAAGAGAAGCTTGTTGTAGAAATCATTTATTTTTAGTTTATTAGTCTTATGTTAATTCCTATTGCAGAAATTTCTATTTTAGTTAATTTCCTGATTTTCAGAAAATTCTAGTCTTAAGAAATTTCTATTTTTGTTAGTTTCCTACTCAAGTTGTTTTTAAATTAAGACTTTTATTAGTTCCTGTTTAGGTTGTTTCTAATCTAAGTAACTAAGGGTATTTTGGTATTTTCCTTTTATTTGCAAATTCTATTTAAAGGGAGTTAATTTTTTTTTGGAGAAAATAAAGCTACAGAGCTTTTCCACAGCTGGGCGTGAGACCTTCCTCTTCCTCCTTTTACTTTTCTTACTTTCTTTCTCTGGTTAATCATTATAATCTTCTTCTTACTTCTTCTTTCTTCCATCTAGTTTATTTGCAAAAATCTGGAATTCTATTTGTGAATTTCCTACTTCTTGTATCAAATCAAACGTCCCCAACTGATAATACTATCTGATCTAACGGTTTGTTAAAGGATTAGATCATCACGTTGGATGGTTGAATTGACCCTTGTGAGACATGAAAGTCATACTTTCATAGGATCCACTTTTCAGATTTGAATATTTAGTACTATATGATTGTAATGGATGGCCATGATCATTAATGAGTTTCTTTCAGATAATTCTTATTTATGATGAATAACCACGTCTCTCTCTCTCTCTCTCTCTCTCTCTCTCTCTCTCTCTCTCTCTCTCTCTCTCTCTCTCTCTCTCTGTGTGTGTGTGTGTGTGTGTGTGTGTGTAGTCAAGTCACCACTTGCTCTAAAAGCTCAAGCCGCTAGAGGATGGTGTATCAATGTTTATCGAGGGACTTTAACACTCCCCCGCACACCTAGGTGGAGGGACACTCACAACTCACACCATAAACAGCCCCCGTACCTTCCACTCTAATAACATGTCATACAACCAATTACTCTAAAAGCTCAAGCCGTTAGAGGATGGCATATTGATGTATATCAAGGGACTTTAACACAACCCCACACAGGAACGTACTGGGCAGGGTGGAGACACTCATAACTCACACCATAAAATGACCCCCTGTGGGATACCTTTCTCTCTGATACCATGTCAGATCACCACTTGCTCTAAATGCTCGAGCCACTAGAGGCTTTAGATCACCACTTGCTCTAAATGTTCGAGCCGCTAGAGGATCGTGTATTAATGTATATTAAGGGACTTTCACACACACACGCATGTTGTCATAATCGTCATCGTATTGTAAATCGTTATCGTATCGTAAATCGTAAAGAGGTCTGAATTGTAAGAATTTTTCAGATTTTCATCAAACATGTCATAAAAAAAAATAAATTGTATATAAATTTTATTTTTAAAAAAAAAAACATATCAATCATCCATTTTGTCATGAATATGCAAAAAACAAATATATATATATCATTGATTCATTGTCTGTGTTGTACTTGTATCATCATGTCATAATCAAGTTCAAAAAATAACATTTTCCCCATCCCCATTTACATAGAAGAAAACAAAAAACTATTGAGGTCCCACACAAGCATAGAAGATTATAAATTGATTAAAAATGAGAAAACTAGTGAAATTTTGAAATAAATGAGAAAACACTTGAAAAAAAAAAAAAACTAGTTATGCCTACATAAACTCCAAATCTCACCACTTTCTCTCAAAAGAAAGGAAAAAAAAGTGATATTATAATGTATGTGAAGCATAAATAGCTTTCAAACATAAAGGCCCTAAAAAAGAATTCAAAAAACTGAAAAAAAAATAAAAAATTGAAATATTCTATTTTTCTTTTCCGAAAAACCCATATTTTCACCAATATATGAAATAAATAAAATAGGAATGAATAATTGAATATTTTACATGTATTCTTACCTATTTTAACGTAGGAATCAAATGCAACAGGCGGCGTTCGATTCTGTTGAGCGATGAAAAAGATACGTTGATTTCTTTCTCTAGGTTTCCCATGGCCCACAAGCTCCAAATGTCCCCAAAATCTCTCAAAAGTTGCAAAATATATGTTATTTTAACGAGGGTGAGGCCTAAATACATTTTTAAAAAAGAGCCATAAAATTTGCAAAAAACGAAATGAAAAAAAAAACCAGATTTTCTACCAGATGCTGCTGGTTTTCTGCGCAGAAAATTGAATCGTACGAATCGTACAATTCACAAGATAATCGTATCGAATCGTATGATACATCTTGATTTGCGATTCAGTCATACGATTTGTATCGTGCAATGGTACGATATGATACAAATTGTATGATTTTGACAACATTGATATATAACTAGAGAACCCACTCCCTTTGATACAAATGGACCCGACTAAGGACCCCATTGGCAGACCACCCAACATTCTAGAAGCATCGACTATTTCTCTCGCTCTAAAGGGACCAAAGGACAACCATCAGCGCTACTTTCCACCTAGATTTGCCCAAGCCGCCGCCACCTTCGGCATGCTACGGCGGAACAAATCTTCGATTAAGCCAGGCATCACACAAAGCACACCAAAACATATCAAGATTCCAAACCAAATGATCCTGGAGAAAGAGCAATGGATCTCCTCAGCTTTAAAACAAAGCAGATAGACATTTGGTAAAACCATCGATCTCTTTTGGAGATTAGAGATAGTAAGGACCTTATTCTATTTCTACCAATGAGCCAAGCAAAGGTGGGACACTTTGAGAGGAGCTTTATAAGACCACGCAGGAGTTATATGGCTTCTTACGCTCCTGCCATTAACCCAGATCAGAATAGTGAACAAGGAACGAACCAAGAACTCCCCTGATTTGCTACAGCGCCAAGTAAGAGAATCTATGGCACTCGGAGAAGGGGACAGACCATACAGATGAGCCAATAACGAGAGCAAGTCACCAAATTCGGCATAAAAAAGATCATGCCGACAATGGGGGACCCAATCCCACCAAAGGCAAGAGAACTAAAGCAATCCACTACAAATATACTAGGAATAGGGCACAAATGGGCTAGACTCAGGAAAACATTTGAAGGGGGGAATCGCCACACCACATCCTCCCAAAATCTAACCCAAGACTCTGACCCAGTAACACAATTGAAGCCACTGAAAACAATAGGAGCCATTTTAGAAATGCCTTTCCAAATAAAAGAGGACCTTTTTGTCTACCAAGAGCTTGCCCATACTTAGTCACCATGACCTCCCTCGAAAGACTAGAATTCTCTACACCAAAGCGCCACACCCACTTACTAAGTAGTGCATCATTGAAGGCATCCAAATGCCTAATACCTGCAACTCCTTCAACAATATGGTGGCAAACCTCACTCCAATTCAAAAGATGAAACTTACTGGAGGAAGTTCCCCCTCGCCACTGAAAATTTCTTCTCAATTAATTAATGCCGACGCCCACCGGACACTTGAACAGGGACATAAAATAGAGTAGGAGATTTAGAGAGGGGGGATTTAATAAGAGTGATTCTTCCACCTAAGGAGAGCAACCTTCTCTTCTAAACTTTCCTCTCCATTCTCTCAATAACTTTATACCAGAGATAGAAGGCAAAGGAGGAGACCTAATAGGATGAAGGGAAGGAACTAGTGTGGCATCCAAAAACTTCTGCCAAATGGGCCAACTTATCAAGAGGGACAGAGATAACCCAAAATTTCACTTTTAGATAAATTAACCTAAAGACTTGATACCACTTCAAACCAAGAAATAGCCAACCACAAAAGAGCCATCATAAAATCTTCAGCCTTGCTAAACAAAATAATATCATCAGCAAACTGCAAACGAGAAATCGGGACAAAGAAGTTCTCGATATGAAAACCCCTAAAGAGGCATCATCTTAGCCTCTAGATAGCATCTTGCTGAGAGCTTTAGAAACTATCACAAAAAGAAAAGGGGATAAAGGATCACCCTGACAAAGGCCACAATAAGATTTGAAAAATCCAAACAGATACACACACACACACACACACACACACACACACACACACACACACAAACACACACGTTTCAGAAACTTTATATTTAGTTACGAGTCATCCAATGTAAAAGCTGAAGATTACTTTTAAATTTTAACCCAATAAAAAACAGTGTTTGGCGAGATCTTGAAAATTGTTAATTTGGGCTTCAATTTACAATGCATGATTGTTCCATATTTTGCTGAGTATAGCTTACATATACAAAGAAGAGTATCCTAAAATTGTGTCTACAAGAGCAACTGGAGTGAGAAATGCAACTAAAATGGAGAAGCATGAAAAATTGCTTCACAAAACATAGACATTTCTGGCAGCAAGCTTCAATGGCAACTACATGAAGAATGGGTTTCCAACACCTGGAGATGATTGTAAAGGATAAGTCTGAGCAGCAACAGGCAGCAAGGCAGTTTAGTCAGCAAGTATGGATGTGCTGAGAAAGTTAAGGAAGATGCAGATACAATCTTGGCAGCAGGTGATGTGGTTCTGGATCTGTCAGTTGACTAGACTCGTGCTGGAGAAATAGGGGTGGTTATTTGAGGAGATGCAGATTAGATCTGGTGTGGTGATGAATAGAGCCAACAATAGAGATGCAAATCCGTAGAGCGACAGATTAAGAAGGGTGTGGTAATTGTTAGAGATGGGTTTTATCTGATTACAGCACCAATGCAAAGATGATTTTTAGTGGTCATTTACAGAGGCGAGGCATCGGAAAGAAATCTGCCAATGCACCGGATTTGTTTTCAGATAGCAATAAACTAGATCCACTGCTGCAGAGATCATTTCAGGGATTTTCCAGTCTTCAGTGAAGAAGCACCCAATTAATAGGGACAATAAATAGAGATGGGTTTGATCAGTGATTACGACGAGAAATTGAGGATAAGATCAAAGCCGTGCAGGAACAATGCTGTCAGATTGGATCAAAGATGGGAGATGCAGATCAATAACTGGAAATGATGAAGATGGGAATTGACGGTTGGAGAAGAAGTAATGGATGATTTGGCTCGAGATCAAGGGTATAACAGACATCAAAGGCCAGGAATGGCCCAAATAACTGACTTGCTCGAAATCTTGGTGAGTCACTGGGGACTCGGGCGAGTTGTTAGTATGGCAGATCCTAAGTAAGGAATGTCCCAAATCTTGCACGCATTTGCCTTGTTGGTACCCGAGCCATGAAGCCTGCACAAGTAGGTGCATATAAGGCAGCATTTCTCACTCTAGCCGTATGGGTTTCTTTTTTTGATAAGCTTGAAGAGCTGCATGAGGGAATCTATTTTGGTACCAGAATACTCTACAACACCTTTGTCAAAAGAGCATGCAACACCAAACTTTTTGTGGGCCCATCATGATGTTTGTGTGAAATCCAATCTGTTCATCAGTTGTGACACCTCATGTTTTTACCTACATCAAATAATCAGGTCGATCCAAAATTTAGGTTGATCACACAACATGGAACAAGTGGGGATGGGGACACCCAACATAGAAACCTTCCAAGGGCCCACCATGTTTCTCATATGCCATCCAACCTATTCATCATTTGATCCCACCAAGATGAAGACACATCCCAAAATCAGCATGATCCAAAGTTCAGGACTGCGTGAATTAGAGGTTTTAGGCATGCTTACATTGTTCCAATGGTGTGGCCCACCTGAGTCTTGGATCAGGCCAATTTTTGTTATGTGGAAAAAGTGGGTCCGGTGAACATGAGATGACTCAACTTAAGGACAAAGTGGATGTGACACACTCATCACACTGGCATGAGAGCTCGAGTGTTGCATGACCTTTACTACATGTTTTAGAGGATTTAGTATCCTATTTTTGGGGGTAGAGGGAGAAGGTGAACTTAGGTATCTATTTTTGGGTTAGAGAGTGAGAGAGAGAGAGAGAGAGAGAGAGAGAGAGAGAGAGAGAGAGAGAGAGAGAGAGAGATTTTTGGGGGTAGAGGGAGAAGGTGAACTTAGGTATCTATTTTTGGGTTAGAGAGAGAGAGAGAGAGAGCATGTGTGTGTCAAGCCAAGTTGGATAGTCCGATCTTCATGAAAAATCGGCCACTTTGTCGAATTATTTGGCAGAGTAGTTGAGTCAATAAGTGATCCAAAGTGTGTGAGTTTTTGAGTGATCCAACAAGGGATTTGGCCAATCTTGAGGGGAACAACTAATCCCTAAGTCGGATAACAAGTTTTTAAACAATGAATTCAAGTCAGAGTGTCAAGCTACAAGCGAGGATTGATAAAAGTGTTAGATTATGCGTGGCCTATCAGACCTATTGGAGACATACACATGTTTTTACACATTAGATTTTATTGATGATTATCTAATGTGGATGGATACGTGTGAATGTGATTGTATTATGCACTGTTCATGGTGATGCATACACATTATTCTAGGTGTGGTCAATGCAATGAGTATTACCATTGTGATGTAGGACATGAAATTAACCATGGAGTGCAAGAAATCAAGTTTGTGATTATGCCAATATTCAATAATCACAAAATTTCACATCCTACATATTATCAAACATTCAAGAAGGAGAATCTATGGGGGTCCAAGCCTACATAACCATTAGGGCCGGATCAAATAAAATTATAAGCCAAACAAGCTCAAAGGAGTGTAAGAATCGCCCATTCTTCCATAGGATTGTTCCCGACTCAAGAGTTCACTAAGTTTCAATTTGGGGGAAAATTTAGGGTTTGAAAATTGGGGAAATTGAGATTCGGGACCCTTTTGGGTTATGAATTTCGGATTATGAGGTTTTCTAGATGACGGTTAGGGATCGGTCAAGGTGTTCGAAGGTAAAGGGGCTGATTTAACAATTCCGTTGTACCACATGTTGATCATATTTACGAGTGAATATTAGGGGTAGATCTAAAGAGGTTTAGGTAAAGGATTAATGGGGGATTCTATGGGAAGGTTTTAAGCCAAAAAAAGGAAAGAAACAGAGGGGAAAAGAGGACTTGGGATGGACCATGCACGTGTGTGACTAGATGTCCATACGTGTGTGGGGCTCACAAAATCGGGAAAGGACTCCTAGGCTAGGTTCAGCTAGGGATGGGTTGTTTCCATACTAAAAATCACATCAATCCGGCACATGGTTTGTGCGTAGTACTCCGCCGAAGTTTCAGCCCCGTAGATGCGCCGGAATCTAAAAACCTTCTTGTGCACCGCTGTGGGAGAGGATTCTGATGAAAATATTGGTGAATCTGATGGTGGATGTGGTGTTGAGGATGATGGATGAGATGCGGAAAAAGATGGTGATCATTTAGATTGGGTGTGGCTTCGCACCACAGTACTTAACCCTTTCGAGGAAGGGAGGGCTTCGCACCTAATTTCATCCTTCAACTCAATGTGAGGGAGAGGAAGAAACGTAGAATTTTTTTTTCTTTATAATATCATGAGAGTCCATACATGGGATTGCTTTATTTATAAGAAAACCCTAAATCCAAAAGACAAAACTGCCCTTGCAACATGTGCGCGCACTAATACCAAAGCTAAAATAAATAAAATAACTAATTTAAGCAATCAAAGTCGTTCATGATGCTTCTAACAATAAAAATAATCAAAACTCAAAATCCTAAATCATCTAAAGTAGTGGGCCACAATCATGAGATCCGATGGTAAGATCTATGTGATGATCGGGTCCACTCTAATGTTCCATAACATAGCCCCCTAATTATGGGGTCCTCCAAAAATGTTGCCGTCGATCCAAATCGACAGTGGGGCCCGCTTCCTCGAATACGTGCGTAGAGGGGGCATGTGCATGATGTCCCCATCACATTGTCAATTATCGTCAGTATAAAGACTTGATCTACCATTTGCACGACATAGACATTTTGTGGATGTGCACAACAAGAGTAGTGCATGATAAGGTGCACGTACATTTGAGATGTACCTCCATCTTCATCCATGAGGAGATTAGGATGAGGTCTCACCGAGACCAACATGATCGGCTTCATACCTCGCATAATTCGTGCAAGCCTATTAAGAGCACGGAGAGGTCATAACATTATCAAGAAGATCTCGCATGATGATCACATGCACAACGAGCATTAAATCAAACACGATGTGTGGATTGAGTCACACGTAATGTGAGACCACTTGTATATGACCAATGAATCAATTTCATCCACTTCAATATGCAAGCATACTGGTCCTATAGGTGACCCTAGTGTCCTTTGTACACTCCACTGTGAGGTTGGAATATAATGAGGTGGCAAAACTTTATTGTATGTTCTAAAGTTCATGATTAATGGAATCGACTGGGATGCATGTACATAGGGAAAGCGGTTGAGTTCAGTTGGAACACATGGGTGAGTTAGAGGAAGACCATAAATGTGATCACATAGTTTTGGAGGGAAGTGGACTGCGTCCTGCCCCCACCTGGACGATAATCAGTCCAGGAAGGGCTCTGTGGGGCCCACCGTGATGTGTGGTTTTTATCTATGCCGTCCATCCATTTTTCCAAATCATTTTAGGATATGAACCCAAAAATGAAGCAGATCCAAGGCTCAAGTGAACCACACATTGGGGATTGAACTCCCACCATTAAAAACTTCCTGTGAGTGGCAAAAGTTTTAGATCAATCTGATATTTGTGTTTTCCCTTCATCCAGGTCTAAATGACCTGATGCAGGACAATCAACCACTTGCTCTAAAAGTTCGAACTGTTAGAGTATGGTGAATTAATCCCTTTATCTCATAGCCCAAGCCCCATATCTCATGGGTTAGGACCTCGGCCGAACTCCCTTCGTGGGCCCCAAATCACATGGGCCGCCCACCCCGAGTGTGTCCCCGCATCTCACGGGCTACCCCACTCGAGCCCGGTGTGAAATGCGCATTAATCACCCTTGGTAAAGAGTCTCGAACACGAGACCTCTCCGTGGGTCCTAAATCGCATGGGTTACCCACCCCAAGTGTGCCCCTGCATCCAACAGGCGACCCCACTTGAGCCCAGTGTGAAAACGCCCCTGCATTAATCATCCCCGGTAATGAGTCTCGAACACAAGACCTCCCGCTCTTATACCAATTTGATGCAGGACAATCAACCACTTGCTCTAAAAGCTTGAACTGTTAGAGTATGACAAATTAATTCCTTTATCTCATAGCCCAAACCCCACATCTCATGGGTTAGGACCTCGGCTGAACTCCCTTCGTGGGCCCCAAATCACATGGGCCACCCACCCCGAGTGTGTCCTCACATCCTACGAGCTACCCCACTCGAGCCCGGTGTGAAATGTGCATTAATCACCCCTGGTAAGGAGTCTCAAACACGAGACCTCCCCCGTGGGCCCGAAATCGCATGGGTCACCCACCCCAAGTGTGACCCTGTATCCAACAGGCGACCCACTCGAACCCAGTGTGAAAATGCCCCTGCATTATGACCTTATGAACAAGTTGGATGGAAAATAAACATCACGGTGGCCCCTAGGAAGGTTTCAACAGTGAGTTTCATTATCACCGTCACTTCTTGTGATGCAGTCCACTTCAGCATTGGACCTGCCTAATTTTTAGACTTGTAACCTAAAATGATATGAAAAAATGGATGGACGGCGTGGATAAAACCCATACATCACGGTGGGCCCCACAGAGCCGCTACTTGGATGCATTAAGCATTTAATGCGTCCAAGCGGGGGCAGGACGCAATCTGCTTCCGTTTTGGAGATAGTTAATTTTCCTATGGGCATTAGG
The DNA here is from genome assembly GCF_029962835.1 of Magnolia sinica. Lineage (NCBI taxonomy): Eukaryota > Viridiplantae > Streptophyta > Magnoliopsida > Magnoliales > Magnoliaceae > Magnolia > Magnolia sinica. Next base: position 443,442 of record NC_080577.1, read on the forward strand.
CATGGATCAAATGGACAATTAGATTTTCACTGTGAATGTTTTTGGTAAAATATTGATATATAAGATATTAAATACTTTTTTAAATGGTTTTGATCAATCAAGTTTGTAAAAGAAAATCCATTAAATCTCAAAAGCAGATAAATGCATATCTAGATTGGTGCATTGGGAATTGTGCGTGAGCACAAATGTTATTAAATGATGCAACCAAATGGCCACACGTACCGATTGATCAAGATTTGAAGAAAAGGCCCGCATCTCACACGAGCACGCTTCGCATGTGTGTACAAGAAAAGGACCGCCTTCCTTTTTTAGTCCTTTTTCTTTCAAATCTCTAGATTAGGAAATTTCATCTTTCTTTCATATCTTTATTTTAGGCAGGGAATAATTTTAAATATTTTCTTATCTAAGTATCTTCTTATTTTAGGCATTTTCTTAATTATAATGCTTTATTATTTAGGTGTTTTCCCATTTTCGCAGTTTTTTAGATTCCATAGTCTTTATTATAGGTTGTAAGGTTTGATTATAAATAGAACTTATGGCCTATGGAATAAGACAAGCTAATTAATATTCTCATTATGAAATTCTCTTATTTTCCCTATAGTGGCTGTTGAAGGGAGGGAGAAAGTGATCTCTAGTTCAAGATTAGACTGTTGAGATTGCTCACGGTCTTGCATTAGTGATCTCTAGCATTTTGCTAGAGGATTGTTAGGTATTTTTCTGCAATATCTTTCTTTTCTAATTGATTTATTTGCTTTCCCTTTCGGGTTCGCATCAAGAAAGTATGAGAATTGATAAAGCAATGGGAGAGATAAGTATTTCTTATATCATGGGAGTGGACTTACTTATCAGTTATACCAAAAAGTCCAATTTCCCAATGATAGAAATCTAGTCCATTGCTCTAAAAGTTGTAAAGTGTATCAAGTATTCTCATCCCATTTTCTGGTTGAGTCTCAGCATCTCTAGCAGGCTTTCCTTCATCTCCTTGGTGATCGAACTGGCCAGTATTTGTAGTTCTACATCTGAGGTAATATCGATCCAAATTTTATTCTTGAGCATTGTTGCTTCCACTTTTGGTTTCAAAAAGGTAATATGGCTTCCTCTTCTGCTTCTTCTTCTTTTTAATTCAATAAGGGAAGGTGAAATTGGCTCTCATTTTACGCTAAACAACCATTGACGTTGGAATTTACTGCAGTAAGTAAACAATGGAGTTGGAAACCTGAAATCATAATCATAAATTGAACAACGTTTCAACCCAAAATGATACCAGGATTTTTATTTATATTTTCTTCTTAAAGGCATGACCCAAGCGCTCAAAAAAAAAAAAAGAAGCAACGACTCAGTGTAGTTGGAAAAAAGAAAAGAAAGAACGAAAAGTTAAAAAAGGAAGTAAGCAAGAGAAGGGAAGTCGAGAGGCATTGGAAAGAAGGTCAGAGAATGGGGAGCAATAGAAAGAAGAAGAAGAAGAAGAAGAATGGAGAGAAGTTAGAAATGGGAGAATGAAGAGATGTAAAGGAATAGACATACTTGGCTAAGTGGAGGCAGGCGTTGAAGAGATCACCGATTTGGGTGTGGAGACCCAACCTTTGTATCACCGCCCCTATGCGTAGCGAGTTCATTGCCGACGCTGTCACCTCTCCTCCTCCTCCTCCTCCTCCTCCTCTGGGATCCACCCCTGCCTTCAGCGGGGGATGAATATCCATTGCTTCGTTCACCATTCTCGAAGCCACGTCAAGGCTTTGTTGCGCCTTCAACCTTGTTCGGAAAATATGCCCTTCGTTTTTCTTTTATTTACGAAAATACCGTTGACTGATGCCAGTAAATATCGCAACAGAAGAGGTCGAAGGAAAACATAAAAAAACCTCGGTGCATGACAGCCCGGCTATTTTTGTTAGGCCATAGGACCCGTTTTAACGCTCCGAAGGCTATTTTTGTTAGGCTAGAGGCCCCGTTTTAGAACTCCCGCGGTTTCCCTTCCCCTACAATTTTTTATTTTTATTTTTATTTTTTTATTTTTTTTTGGGAAAACGATAGGAGACGGAGACGGAGACGGAGACGGAGACGGAGACGGAGAGGTATTATCCATCGGAGCGGAATCCTCTGCAACACCAATTTTACACCGCGCCTACACCAAAGATCTGTGGGTCCCGCCGGTTGTATTTGTAAAATCCATTCCGTCCATCAGGTTCTATCCTTGAATCTAAGACCTAGGGAACAAAATCCTTCCGATTCACGGCTCAGGTGGGCTACAGGACAGGGAACAATAGGGATAGAATACCGAGCATGAGTTTGTGTGTGGGGCCAGCATGGCATATTTCTTTCAAGTTAATGAGGGAGGATGAATTGAAGATGCAGATATCAGCCCGATCTAAACTCACCCGGACCACACAACCTGAGCTTACCGGTTTTAGGAGTATTTGTACATTGTTTCCACTGGTGAGTCTACCGAAATTTTTATATCCCGCTGATCTTTTGTACGTACTGTTCAAATAAGGGTTCAAACCCGATGGATAGAAGTGGCTTTACAGGTATCATCTTCTAAATAATGCGTTAAGAAATCGCATTAAGTACAATTCTCTGCTTTTGAGCCTACTTAAAAGTGGGTCAAGTCGGGTCCAATTAGTTTTTTTTTTTTTTTTTGCTCCTCGTTGCGTCGGTTCGATTGGAAGCTCAATACGTCCATTTGAACACATTTCATAGGGTGACACACGAAAATCATATTAATTGGATGATCCGGTCCAATCTTGTTTTCTTTTTTAAAGCCTTGTATACGATGTTTACAAATTGCCTAATAAAAGTTCATGTTAAAGAATAATCAGCAATCCATGATGTGTCTTAAAGAATTAGATAGATCACAAATTGCCAAATAAAAGTACACATTAAAGAATAATCAGCAATCCATGATGTGTCTTAAAGAATTAGATAGATCAAATTGCTGGCTGAACTTAATTTTGTGTTAATGATCTAGACCATCCACATTAATGACCACCGATCAAATAGTTCATGTGTCCCAATTTAATGCGTCATTCGCATGGTTACTCATAATGTGTAAGGGAACTTAATAACCAACTTAGATGGAGGGATTGGATAGTCAATGTGTCCCCATACAACTATGAGCATTGTAACTTATGGTCTTCCCAGGGCATGGGGAACATCTCCATGTTTCTATGATCTTAACAAAATAAAACATCTGGAGCCACACACATGTTGTTGTCTGATATATTAAATTTGTTTGTAATAGAGTTTATTGATGTCTTCAATATATCACTCGATTCTATCAAGTAGTTGTTGATGCCATCAACAAATGCTCGATTTCATTGAGAAAATTTAGAAAAAAAATAAATAAATCATTATTTATTGCTAGACAAGTTTGGAGGTTGATACTCGATGGCATTGGAAGTTCTTCGATGTCATTAACTAGTCCTCAATAATAGTTAATGCCATCGAAGGTCCCACCGAAGGCAATGCAAAATTGCACAAGTGTACGATTTGTTTTTATTCTGATTGTAGTAATATATATATCGGGTGTATTTGGAATTATGGCAATGATTAAGGCTTGTTTGGATGACAATAAGTTTTTTAAGTTGTAAGTAAATTCCGGTTAACTTATTTATAGGTGAAAGAAAGTTATAGATAATTCTATTCGGATGTAAGTTGTAACTTAAGGTAACTTACTTTTTTGTGTTTGAATAGCTAGTAATTTAGTAATAAGTTGTATATTCGTATTAATTAGAGCTTGAACTATGAAATCGTTAAAAACTCAAATTTGCATATAACCAAATTTGGATAAAAGTATTTTATTATATTGAGCTCATGTAGATGAATAGTTTAGCCAATTCTCAGGCTAAACTAATCAACAAGTGTGCCATAAAAGTGGGCTTACATTTTTTTTAATGCTTGTTATGTGGGAAAAAAAAATAAAAAAAAAACTTAAGGCGGCATATCAAAGTAAAAAGTTTCCATTTTCTTTCTAAAATAGGCAAGTTTTTTCTGTTTTTCTCTACTTGCCATGCACATGTGACAAACAAACACTAGTTGGATACATGCACATTTCAAAAGCACTCAATCTTATAGTACTATATAAGCATGAAAACAATGGCTTCATATAACCAAGCCAGCAGAGGATCTCCTTCAAAAGCAATGGCTTGGGGAATTAGGTTAGGCTAAGAATAGGGGTTGTTTCTTAGCTTCGCACCAGTTATAGATCTCACAAGGTACTTGAATTAAACAGATCTGGGATCTATTTGGGGACAACCTACACTAAACAACAAGCCCCACTTGTACAAATAGGGATGTACACGAACCGGGCTAGCCCGGTTAACTCGCTCGACTTGGCCCGAAAAAGCTCGACTCAGCCTGACCTAAAACTGAGTTCGGTCTGGGACGGGCCATTTTCTTCAACTCGAAACTGACTTTGGGCCGAGTTCGAACAGGTCCCAGTTCGGCCCAACTCGGTCCGAAACCCGAATCGACCTGGTTCGACTCGGCCGTTTATATATATATATATATATATATATATATATATATATATATATATATATTCCTAAATTCTTATCCTAACAATTTACAGCAATCCAGACCGTCAAATTTGTGAGTCCCTTTGTAGATAGAGCAAAGTTCCAAAAATTTATGATAAAAGCCCTTTCCAAAAATCAAGATTGTTCAAGTTACCTGTCAAAACCCTTCCCATAGAGTAGATGGAGCAGAGTAAAAAAATCAAGGCTGTCTAAATTGTGGGTCCGAAACTGGCTTGAACTCGGCCCGAACTCGCCCGATTGTTGACCGGGCTGAGTTCGGGCTGGACTTGTTGGCCCGGTGATCGGGCCGGGCCGGGTTTGGCTAATGATCGGGTCGGGCCGAGTTGAACCCAGTTCGACTGGGTTCGGCCCGATGTACACCCCTATGTACAAATGAACACTGGAATGACCCATGCCTGTGATATGTGACTTGCTGTCGATAGCCCATGCACCGAAAATCACTAGATGAGAAGATACTAGCCATAGAAAATTTGGCTTTTTATTGGTTGGATGGAAATCTTGCTGCATTTTCCCTTTGAACCCTCGACTTCTTATCAGCTTGTTAAAAGGTTTACAATTTTTCCATCTGGGACATTTTTGGTGCAAGAGCCAACCATAGTGAAGTCCATGATATTAATGGTTTGGATCACAGAACAATGGCCCCGCTTGTACAAACTAGAGACAACAAATGCAGTACTATGTGATAGCTTCGTCAAGCACCGGACATCTTAACCGTTCAACACGTGAAGTGTCCTGCTAGGACAATCTTGACCATTGAAAAAATTTCATGCCTATCTAGCAACTTTGATGGTGGACTTTCAATTATTACTGTTTTCCAATGTTGTGGTCCACCTAAGATTTAGATATGCCTCGTTTATGGAATCAAGCCCTAAAATGATCTGAAAAAATGAATGGACAGCATGGATAAAACACATACAAGATGGTGGGTCCCACTTACCACCAATCATTACCCATGCTTCATAGCCAAACCATGTCCGTCAACCTCAACGCAAAATAAATAAATAAAGGGGGAAAAATGACTTTTCTTAGGTCAACCTTACTAGATCTTGATGAGAGAGGGAGAAGGAAACTGAGTGAGAGGGAGATGGAGACGTTGGAGGGGAAGAAGCTGTTTATATGATAAAGAGGCCACCAACTAGCTTGAATGCAACTGTGATTCTCCCCAACGGCAACCTTGCAACCTTCATTGCATTTAAATGCAGCCTCATAACTTTCAATGGCCGCTTAGCCTTCACTCCATTTGAACGTGAGTAGGCCTCTTCAATACAAGCTGTGATTCTTTCCAAAAATTTTAATTTCAAAGATTCCAACGATTACCTATATTAAAGATACATGTAACTTGAAAAACAACTCTAATCTCTATATTTTTCTGTATGAAAGTCATACGTTGGGAGAAAGTTACCTGTAACTTTATTCCCCAAAACATCAACCACAACATTCGTACATGTAACTTTGTTACATTTTAGAAATGTTACTAGCATCCAAACGGGCTTAGGGTTCTCTAAATGTTTTTATAAGTTTGAGAGAGTTTTGAATGGCAAAGGCTATGGCTTTTCCTCTTGGAGCATTGATCAGTGAAGTTTAATCTTTTATAACTTTGTTTTTCATAGCGCATCTCGCTTTGTAGCATAGTTTTTTTATTCTACAAGAAAATTTTCACATAAATTCCGTGATTATAATTATCTTGTTTGATTTCTCCATGTGTGCTTCTACAAGTCCCAACACATGTATAAGAGCACCAATTTACATCCCGTTTCAAAGTAACACGTGTGTGATCTAATCTAACCATCAAGTGACTATAGCCATGTAAATGCTCTCATATTTCTGCAAACCCAACTTAATCCAGGTCCAAAGACCTGATGGGTACCCAGACCCATTCAGATCCGAGACTAGGTAATTTAAGAAGTCGAGCATGAGGGACCCGAAACCAGTTAGCTAGGCTACGGCAATTATAGCACCAGGCCTGGTGACAGCCCTGGTTGTAGAAACAGTAGCACCAGACCTGTTAACAGCCCTAGCTACTTATAGACAATTCCATGTCAGTATAGAGAACATGGTAATCCTGATCATCCATCTCTTGGGATGGGATGTCCCAACTCCTTTTGCCATTGGACGTTCCATTCAATCGGTATGTCAGCAGGTTGAAGTATTGATGGCCTGACCTAAGAATCTACGTTCCACCGAATGCGAGGCTCATCAAATCAGTACCTAAGTTCTCGAGACATTTTATGACGAATTATCCCGCCGGAGGATATCCACATTATGCTTGGATTCTCGAAGAAGAGCAAATGGTTCGATGATCCAGAACATTGGGTATGTTGGGCCTGTTAGGGATGGAACGTTCCATACAGACCTTCAGCTTGCAGCATCCTCGTTCAACTGAAAACGCACGAGAATAGTGGCTAGGAGTTTTCCATATGAGCAACAACCAGATATCTCCATTGTTGGGGGCCGCTTAAAAGGTTGGGTTTTCAGCTAACGCAAGTTGGGCCCATTGGGACCCACCAAATTAGAGTTGTACATGAACTGAGTTAGCTCGGTTAACTCGCTTGACTCAACTCGGCTCAAACTCAGTTTTGAGCCGAATCGAGCTGATTTTTTAATTTTAAAAAAAATTTCGAGCCAAGTCCAAACTAGACCGAACTCGACTCAAATCAGCTTGGAACTTGACTCGAACTTCACTAATTCGACTCCGATTGGTCTCACTTAGTATAAATATTTTGTATATATTTATATATTTAAATAAATTATATATTATATATGATTTATTAATTATATTATATATTATATATATTAAAAACAATAAAATTTAAACTCGAACTCAGCCAGAGCTGTACATGAGTCAATCTGAGTCGAGCTTGGCACAACTCAGCTCAGCTCAACCAGTAGCTAACCCTAGCTCGAACTCAGCTTGGCTCAGTCCTTAAGCCTGTTTGCCTAGCTCAGCTCGGTTCGATCAGCAGCTCGGGCCAATTCGAGCTGAGTTCGAGCCCGTGCGGCATTTTATCAAACACCTGAAATACATCTTAAATTTCTCATATAATGCAAAGCAGTAGCGACACTTTACAAGTATTTCATCAAACACCGGCGTGCAACATCAAAATCAAACAAAATCTAACACCCGGTGTGCAACATCAAAATCAAACACCCAGTAAGTAGCATCAAAATCAAACACCCACGGTATCCATTCTTTCCTCGCCAACACTTCATTGAGTCATTTCATCAAACACTTGGCGAGCAACATCCATATCAAAATAATCAAGTCCTCGATTCGATCCGAGTTGGTTTGAGTTGAGGTTCGATCCGAGTTGAGTTGAGCGCGGGCTGGCTCGAATTCGGCTCGACAAGTCGAGCCTTTTGCGAGTCGAATGGAGCGAGTTGACCAAGCTAACTCAACTCATGTACAACTGTAAACTTAGCTCATAGGCTCGAACTCGAACTAAGCTCGACTCAAACTTGGCTCGAGCTGTTGACCAAGCCGAGCCACAAGCTGCCCAGTCAAGTTCGAGGACCGAGCCAAGCCGAGCTTAGTTTGAGCTGAGGTAGCATGCTAGCCGAGCCAAGTTGAGCCAGGCCAAGGTCAACTCAGTTTGACTTGTGTACAGTAGTGCCATCATGAATGCACCATGTTCGTATAATCTACCCACATGGAACAGATGGACGGTCCAGTTTTAAGTAATTAGATAGAGAAGGCTCGCCCGCGCTGCTGTGGAATTGAAGGATGCACCACCTATGATTGGGAGCTCGGTGCACCATCAAGAATCTTGAGATTGGGAGCTCGGTGCACCATCAATCTACAGCATAGAAAGCCATGGGAATTCAACACCTACCATTAAAAGATTCTCCAGAGCACAAAAGTTTTAGATCAAGTTGATATTTGTATTTTTCATTCATCCATGTCTCGTTGACCTTATGAATAAGTTAGATATCAAATAAACATCATGGTAAGCCCTAAGAAGGTTTCAATGGTGGGTGTTATTATTCCCCTGCCTTTTGTGGTGTGGTCCGCTTGAGGTTTGAATTTGCCTCATTTTTGGATTCATGCCCTAAAATAATTTGGCAAAAAAGATGGATGATGTGGATATAAACATCATAATAGGCCCACAAAACTTTGCGACATCAACACACCATTAAGACTAGTGGGCACATCCCACCTAAGGGGAACAGATTCCATGAGGACCTCGGTAAGTTCCTAACATGGTAACATTCAATTGTTTAAGTCTCTTATGATGTCAACTTTCAAATGAAAGGGGATAATTTCAAATGAAAGGGGATAATGTCCTTGCACAACCTGAATGGATTCAGTCCAAGTGGGGGATTCGTGTGTTAGGGGCCGTTGCACAAAACCTTAGGATCTAGCATCCTAAAAACACCAGAATTATGGGATAATGAAGCAATAAAATAAATTAAATCATGAACCACACAACACAAGAGATTTTTACGTGGAAAACCCTCGAAGAGATAAAAACCATGGAACCTCGTCTAGAGCAACAATTCACTATGAAGTAGAACGTTACAACCGATCACAAGCACACCTCGCTTGGATTAAACGTTCTTCACTCACATAGGAGCGGATGAACAATAAGAGAATAAAAGAAAAACGGTAAGATCTCACCGATCACAAGAACGTAGAAGTGCTGAGATGTCAAGTGTACAGTAGATCACCTCTACGAGCAGAACCTCCCTTCTACAAGCTTCCTCTCTCTCTCTCTCTCTCATACACACACATTTGAAAGCCCTAAACCCTTTAGCAAACCCTTGTAAAGCTTTAGGAAACTCTCTTGCATTACTTAGAACAGCCCTATGTACCCCTATTTATAGTTTAGGCAACTTGCTTCCGCACTTCTTTGAAAACCATCTCAAATTTACACAGTCTGCACAAAATCCGGACATGAATCTGCGTAATCTCGACTGGTCGAACAGGGTCCTCAACTGGTTGAGCGACCCACTCGATCGGTCAAGCACTTGTAACGCCCTGAAATTCGGGGGTCGAGCATAACTCAGCTCCCGAGTTCCAAAACATCACTTATGCAACATATTTAATGATGAATGTATGTTGACTGTATTAGTGCACAAAACATAGAATAGATTAAGCCAAAACACAGATATGATTTAGGGATAAGTGAATAAAGCAAGCGGAAGACTTATAGAAAACTAGGTGTACAAGTGTAAATCCCTGAAGTACATATACAAACCAGGTCGTACTGAAAGTGTTACTTAACAAAATTTAAGTATCAAGTTACATCATTTGAGTTCCCAAAAATAATCCCATAAACCCGCACATCAGACCGAGGCTCGCTAGAACCCGTCTGAAAACTGCATATAGGAGAAGGCAGCCTCATCATCATCCAGCTCCCGCTCTGCCTCAGAAGTCGCATCCACATCTGCAACATCAGAGCCTAAGACAGAGTCTGGTGGGTGTTTAACACCGCCCCAGAAACGTGGGAGTGAGTGATCAACTCAGTGGAACAATAAGGCATTAGTTAACATGTTATCAGTTCAATCAAACAGTAATGATAAAGCAGAACAATTAAATAAATCCTAAGTACTCTTGTTTAATGCGAGGATGTATGCAATATGATGCGTGCCCTCACGCGTACACCCTCAACGTCTTCATCTTACGTTACGCATGACATTGCCTCAAAGTGCGCCACATCTACAAAGCACATGCAAATGCGGTGAATGGATATGATTACCAAGTTGTTATTAGTCCATTTCACACAGCAGGATTGGGAAGCTAAGATACCTTCCTCATGTCACCATCCAAACAGTGATCCATACTAGGGTCGTCAATCCTAAACATCTCATACGATCATATATTTGAGGTCGTAGCAAAGGGCTCGTCACCAATCAATGCACGCCTTTCATGCCCTTACTACCACAGTTCGGCTCGTCACCTTATTGCGGTATCCAGGTATGCTCGAGGTCACTACAAAGGGCTCGTCACCAATCAATGTAGGCCGACAGCACGAATATAGTGTCCCATACCACCATAATCGGCTCACGAGTTTAGTTGCTCACTGGTCACTACGGGGAGGCTCGTCACCCCAGCGTAGGCCGACAGCTTGACCACGGTGTCCCATACCACCATGTCTGGCTCATGAGTCTTAGCGGATCAAGTACCATAGTTAATAGGATTTTACTGGTAAGTTCGGTACCCTAGATTCAATCAATAGCGTCCATACATGGTGAACATACATCGGACAATCGGGTTACTTGGCGAACTCAACTAGCATGAGCGCACGTTGAGTTGAGCGACATAGAGTGCGCAAACACTTCGCGTGGCCAAACCACTGCCGACAACTCTAATACGGCTCGGGTTCGTCTCATACGTCCTACGTGGCGAAAGCAACCTCAACCACGAATATAGTGTCAATTACGGATTTTCTGGACTAAGGCATAGTCCCAAACACCTTACACTACTACAGATACTCATATGGATTGTAAAACAATAATGGAACAACAACTTAAATCATGGTACATACACATCTGAAGAATCTCAACTAAGCATAAATGTAAGCATATGTAATGCTTGAATTTAAATAACATGAAATGTAACTTGTATAAAGGAAATCATGCAAATCAAAGGGAGTATTGAGAATCACTTCTCAACGCCCGCAATAAGTGTAATAAGTTACACTTTAGATCATTCATGCATTTCTACAAACACTTAGCATACATGGAACAACATACATGACGTATGTTGAAATACATGCATCTAGACAATTCCTTTTACCAAGGAGTTGTCATACATGCCTCTAGCATACATATATGACAAATAATCATGGCAAACATAAGTGTATATTTTATACGTATATGGTACTTTATAAATACACATAGAATACACAAATCTCAATATAGCACATGTATATCAGGAAAGCAACGTAAACACAACATTTGGCATGTGAAATTTCATCCATAACAAGAATAAATCACTAACTGGCGTTGAAAGCCTTGAAAACCATAACCTATACACTTAAAGTCCGCACCTTAAGCGAAGAAAGAACCACCGAACTGATTTAGATGAGTTGTCTTCGTCAACGGCGATGGAATACCCGAAGACAAAGATAGAAATGAGATACAACAACACCAAAACTAATCTAAGCTCTAACACAGGTTAGAGTTAGGTTAGAGTTAGATTAACTTACCCCAAAAAGAACTCAGAACCGTCAGAAGAACGATTCAAAGTGAAGGTTCAAAGATGAAGCAGAACAAGGAAGAATCCAAGATGATTCACCAACTTATCTCTCTCACTTTCTCTCTCTTTTCCACTCTCTTTCCAAGCTAGGGTTAGAGAAAAATTGGTATGGAAAAGAGGGCTAGGGTTTAAGGACTATAAATAGGCCTATTCTTGATGAAAATAACCCTAGGGACAAGGTATACTTAGGTTATAACCAAAGCATGCCTTTCTCGATCCAACGAAGCACTTCTGGTGGGCCTATAACCACGAAAGGTCGGACTTAAGCTCATTGACCATGGATCTAGGTCAGGCTGAGTTTTCGTACCGACTGACTCTTCAGATCAGCCGTGGCGGACCACACTCAATTCAACGGTCACGGGATCTCGATCAGGTCCACAAGCACTAGGATATGCCTGGGCCAACTATCCTGATCAGAGGGTGAAATTGGGTCAGAATCCAACGGTCAGATAGCTTAAAATCGTCGCGCAAGCGACACGATTCATATTTCATAAAAGCTTAATAATTTCCAACCGTTCTCACACTCTTCACTCCGAACTCAATCAAATCGACCCAGAACATTAGATGGACTTGATTTTCGAGAAGATGGTCAAGCCCAACTCGGTGACCGCAACAGCCTAAGATCATCACCATCGGACTTTCGAGCGCGGTCCAGGTCCGATCCAGATCTTCCAAAAATTCTCCAGAACAACTGGCTTTAGCGATGGATCCCAGATTTCAGAGTAACGTAGCGCTAACTAATCTACAAGTTTTGAGCCATGCAGATACAATTTAAAGTGATTGATGCGAATTTCACAAGCAATCGAGTATAGCGCTAATTACCCCAAAAATAACTACTTAAGGAAAGATTAACACAAAAATTTCAAGGTCATTACAACTTCCCTCGACTGGTCGAGCACCACAGAGTTCCAAATCAATTTGCTCGCTGGACTTTAAGTCGAGCACCACTCGACCGGTCAAGCAGTGCTCTCGACTGGTCAAGCAACGCGGTGATTCCAGTGTTTGTGGCATCCGAACCGCACCACATCTCCTCTGATCTGAGGAGGAAAACCCCATCAAATCTCCTCATTTCTGAGTCAGGAGGAATCTGCCATCTGAGAGCTTGCGCGTGAATACACAGTGGTCCGACTCTGTTCTGTCATACCCATGCTTCAATATAAACGAGTTGAACTTCTTGTACCATTGACGTATAGCTTGTTTCAGCCTATACAAGCTCTTCCTCAGCCTACACATCATATGCTCTTTGCCCTTAACTTCGATGTACTAAGCCTCTGTCGTCGATAATGCTACAACCTTCTGTAGTTTGCTCTCCCAAGAGACCGCTTCTCCTGCAAATGTGAACATGAACCCCAATGTAGACTTCCTAGAGTCTATCTCACTTGCCATATCTGCATCTGTGTAGCCCTCTAACACGAGTTTTCTATCACCATAGTATAGGCTCAACCTGAATGAGCCTTTTAGATACCGCAGTATCCATTTCACCATGTCATAGGTGTGGTTCTTATGTAAGGATCTCATCTCCTCTTGCATAGCTTTCAACCACTCCCCCTTATGCTCGTCGGATAGGGCTTTAGAATAATCTTCTGACTCTCCCACATTAGTGAGCATACTGTACTCATGCGGCGAGTACCTCTTAGACGGCTGTCTGTCCCTAGATGACCTCCTCACCTGTGGCTCAACAGGTGGATCAAGTGGGGACTACTCTCGGTTCATCTTCCGTAGGAATTTTCTTATCCTCTGCACCTTGTTGTACTCCCCCGTCATCAAGCACCATGTGAGGAATAACCGGATCCATATCCTCTAGCTCTGTTGAACTAGGCTGCGTCTTTTTTGGCTTACAAATGTCTTCAATATATTAGTCTTCAAAGAAAACCACATCTCTACACCTGACGAGTTTTTTCTTGGTTGGATCCTACAATTTGTAACCGAACTTTTCATCACCGTACCTCAAGAATACATACTGTCTGATCTTCATATCGAGCTTGGACCTCTCGTCCTTTGATACGTAAGTGGATGCCCTGCATCGAAATACCCTGAGATGATTTTACGATGGATCCAATACAATCCACATCTTCTTGGGTACTTCTCCATTCAACGGGGCTAATGGAGGCCTGTTTATCAAATACACTGCCGCGTGCATTGCTTCTCCCCAGAACATCTTGGGCAACTTCGCATGGGATAACGTGCATCTGATTCTCTCAACAATGGTGCGATTCATCCGCTCAGCTACACTATTATGCTGGGGAGTCTTGGGAACCGTTTGTCCATGTTGTATACCCAGGGACTTGCAATACTCATGAAAGTCACCGATGTATTCACCACTATTGTCAATGCGGATGCAGTTCAATAATCTACCTGTCTCTCTCTCGACCATAGCATGAAACAATTTAAACACACCAACGACCTCGTCCTTAGATTTCAAAGCATAAACCCAAACCCTCCTAGATGCATTATCTATAAAAGTGACAAAATACAATACCCCACCCAAGGTTTTTGTTCTCATAAGACCACAAACATCAGAATAAACCAAATCTAATGCATGCACTTTATTAACATGAGAAGCAGATTTAACAAATGAAACTCTATGTTGTTTTCCTAATAAACAATCAATATAGGTTTTGAGAGGTATACATGTCAGTCTGAAAGGAGCCGCTTCCTCGCCAGTAGCTGAAGTCCCTTTTCACTCATGTGGCCTGAACGCCTGTGCCTAGAGCCGGGTAATCCTGACCCAATCCGGTGGATTCGACCCAATCCGACCAGATCTGACTCGATCCGAACCGATCCGACGGCTTGGATCGGTGCGAATCGAGTAGGGTAGTCCAGATCCGAAAGATTTTTGGGTCGAGTTCGGATCTATACTTACTCGGATTGATCCGATTGGATCCGATCTAATCCGACCCGACCCGACTCGATCCGGCCCCATCATGATGTATGTGTTTCATCCATTCCGTTCATCCATTTTACATATCATTTTAGGGCTTCATATAAAAAAATGATAGTGATATAAATCTCAGGTGGACCACACCACAGGAAAATAATAATGATTGGATATCCACCATTATAATCCTCCTAAGGTCCACTGTACTGTTTATTTGACATCTAATTTGTTGATTAGGTCATAAGGACCCAGATGAAAGGAAACAATAAATATCAGCTTGATCAAAAACTTTTATGGCCTCCAAAATGTTTTTGGTCAATGTTCATTCAACATTGTTTCCTACAATGTGGTACACTTGAGATTTCTATATACCTAATTTTTTTCTCATTATATAAAATGATCTATAAAAATAGATGGAGGGCATGGATGAAACACATACATCATGGTGGGGCCCACAGAGCACTGACCACGAACCATTAGCTGGTGGCAGGGGAGTAGGCAAGTAGCCCATCCGTTTCCAGTACGACATCTGCGCTCCTCGAGCTCCAAGTTGTACGAACGGTTCAAAGGAGATCAAAGTTATATGGGCCCCACAGTGATGTATTTATTATATCTACATCGTTCATATATTTTTGGAGATCATTATAGGACCTTATCCAAAAAATGAATAATATCCAAAGATCATCTTGACCACACCATAAATAGCAGCAAAGAATGATTTTCACCGTTAAACAATTCGTGTGGTTCACTTGATAGTTAGATTTGTCTTATTTTTCGTCTTAAGCCTTAATACGAGCTCACCAAATGGATGGACGGTTTGGATATAACACATACCCCATGATTAGACCCACAAAACTCGCTAATGTCGATACAAAATCACAACTGTGCAAGCTGTGCTTGCATGAAAAGCAAGTCATGCGATTTCTTACAGTGCACATCAACATCCAATAAAAACATGAATACGGTAGATGGAAAACTCTTTCAGAGCCATGTGGGGCCCACCTTGATGCATATGTTTTATCTAAGCCGTTCATCCATTTTAACATATCATTTTAGGCCTTGAGAAAAAAAATAACATATATTAAAGGTTGAAGTGGACCACATCACATAAAACAGTTGGATTAAATTCATACGATCCGAATCGTACCTAACTCGATCCGACTCGGTTTCTTTGACCGAGTTGGACTCAGTTCGAGTCAGGTGAATCATGTATCAGATTGGTTCAAGTCAGGTGACCCGGACTTGATTCCGGATCAGATCGAGTTCGGGTCAAACTATTGACGTTTAAGATCGGATCGAGTTGAACCCAATCCGATCCGATCCAGACCGATGCCCGGCTCTACCTGTGCCACATGTCAATAGCTGAATCTTTCGCTGTGTTCAACCCACCCTTGCACATACTGACACTTGCCTTGTAAAGACTTCTTTCCTCTGGCCGCAATCAATGAACCCTTAATGAGCTTCCAACGCCCACCAACAAATCGGCTTTCATAGCCATCATCATCCAACCTTTCTGTCAACATCAAGTTGAGGCAAAGGTCTGAGATATGCCTCACATCCCTAAGAACCAATGTGCAGCTCACATCGGTCTTCACACAAATATCACCGACCTCTATGATCTTTAATATGCCAGAATTTTTCATCTTCACAGTTCCAAAATCACCTCACTTGTAGCTTGTGAAGAAGTCCCTGCATGGAGTCGTATGAAATGAAGCTCCCGAGTCTATCACCCAGTCAGTGTCTTGACTCGTAGCCATGAGACAAATATTATGATTAGCTAAAAGAATAACTACAACGTCGCCATCTGAAGCAGCCGCAGTAGAATCTGATTCATCTTCCTTCTCCTTTTCTTTTTCTTTCTTGTCGTTTTTCTTATTACGACATTCATGCTTGTAGTGGCCCTTCTTGCCATAATTCCAGCATTCGACATCCTTCCTAGTACTCGACTTATCTCTTGATTTATCTCGGGCCTTCTCGCCCTTTCTGTTCTTTCTTCTCCCTTGATCTTGTATCATAAGGGCATCTTGCTGAGTAAACCCCTGAGACTTCCTCCTTGTCTCCTCATTGAAGAGATAACTAGTTACCTATTCCATGAACACCTTTCTGTCTGGCGCAGAGTTACTTAGAGACACCATCAATGTCTCCCAACTATCAGGCAATACTAAGCAATAGTAAGGCCTGTAGTTCATCGTCCAGGACCATCTTCATGGCGGAGAGTTGGTTCAATATATTGTTGACTTCATTCATGTGCTCAGCCACAGAACCACCATCTTTGAACTTGAGATTCACAAGTTGTTTTATCAGAAAAATCTTATTGCCGGCTGTCTTTTTCTCATACAACCCTTGTAATTTCAGCCATAAGCTAGCAGCTGAGGTCTCCGTAGACACATGATGGAATACAAAATCGTCTAGCCATTGTCTAATAAACCCTACCACCTTCCCGTCCATCTTATTCCCATCATCATCTGACATATCCTTTGACTTTGCTGATATATCTTGAATTGGAGAATACAAGTCTTTGCAATAGAGCAAGTCCTCCATCTTAGCCTTCCATATGGTCCAGTTAGAACCATTGAGACTGATCATCCTTGATTAGCCACCTTCCATAATTCAGAATTGATCCCACTCTGTTCAACCAACCTGAACGCTCTGATACCACTTTGTTGGGGTTCGTTCCACAAATTTCAAAAGGCCTAGTTATATGTCCTTTCGGGGGAATAGGACTATGCCAAATTAAAACTTTAACAATGGAATTTAAATGAATAAAGTAAAGATAGCACTATAAACCAATCACTGTATGAAAATGTAAAGCAACCATCAAATACTAGAACAAAGAGGTTGATACCAATGTTGTTCTAAGGACAACCTTTCACCATAAAAACCGAGGGTTTATGACAGGACAACCTTACTAGAATAATTTGAATATTAAAAACTCAAACTGAAAGGAAATAAAGGAAATAACAAGAAATAAATTCTAAACTATTACAACATTTTCCACAATGCTTGAAATGTAAATATTACAACATTCACATCCACACATACATCCCACAAACTTGAATGATAAAAGATATAGAAAATAAATCACACATTCACAAAGCACAAAGAGTTGTAGTGGTTCGCTTGTGTATTCACCAATTGTTAAACAACAGCCACACAGCTTGCTATTCCACTCCTAATATCCTCACACAGGGGATATTAGCGTTCACTATGAAAATAGGTTTCTCAGGTTCACCTAAAACCCTCACAATTGTGTCTTTCAAATGGGCTTACACAATTCAAAAACCCTAACCTTTGAGTTTTCTGGCTCTCCTCAGATAATCAAAACAATAAGATTTTTCTGGCTTAATCTAAAAAAAAAACCAAAATAAAGAAATTTACAATAATGTAAAAATACCTGGATTTCTCCTTTTGTAGTAGCCTGGAAGAACCAATCGGAGTAGAAGTTCGAACATAGAAGTTCAATTGTCTAATACTCACTTTGAAATGGTTCTAAGTTCTAATTGATTTTAAATTAAATCAAGTTAGGGCTAGCTCTATTTGATTTTGATTCCAAGAAGTGGAATATCCCAATTCCTCTTTCAAATTAGATTGGAATGTATAAACAAAATCAAATAAGAAAAGCTAACAAAAGAGAATTTTAAATATGCACAAAGTAGCTTAAAATGAACACAAACTTATCTCAGAGTGATGTCTTGATTTTTCTTGAATTGGATTATCAAACTCTAAAATTCGTGCTCTATTTTTAGTTGCAGAAATCGTATCTACGACTGGTCCTGTGGACACTAAGACTGGTCATAAGTCGAATAGATTTTTAAATTTTTGAGCGCGATCGGATAAAATCGTTCCACGACTAGTCGTAGTCCTTGCACGATCGGTCGTGACACCTCTACGACTGGTCGTGGGGCACCAGGTTTGTTCGCTGTAGTTTGAGTCATAGATCCTAAACTGGTCATAGGACGAGTCGTGCACTGTTCACACGACCGGTCGAACAGAGTCCAGGACTGGTCGTAGCTCAACCAAAAAATACCAAAAATTTGCAACAAACTTAGGACTAGTCTTGAAATTTCTTGGACTGGTTAAGGCAGCTTTAGGACTAGTCGAACAAGGTCCAGGATTAGTTTTAGAACAGACCAAACATCTATAAAATGATTCAATTTGAATTATGTATATAAAATGACCTACCATAAGGTCAATCTAAGGTCATTCATACCTTAAATGAGAAGTATATATGGACATTGAAACTTCATTTCTTCAGATGATGCATGGTTGACCTTTGAAGATTATGAAACTTTAAGATCTTTACAAGATGTAGCTTGAACTTGAGATCTTCTAAAGCTTAAATTATACTTCATCTTGTATGTTATATTGAGTTGTACTTGAGTCTTGAACAAGAACTTGCCTTTTGATGTAGCTTTTGGAAGACTCTGAACTTTGAAGCTTACAGTACATGACCTTACATTTCTTGAAGTAGATCATCATTCCTAACTTGAAGCATTGTGATGTAGTATCTTGAACATATAAATCAACATGCTACACAAGACACAAATTATGTTTTTGGCACCACAAAATTTGATAACTAAAGGAGCAGAAAACCATAGCACTTACAAAAACCTTAGGATCTAGCCGTCCAAAAACACCAGAATTATGAGATAATAAAACAATGAAATAAATCAAAGCACGAACCACACAACACGAGATTTTTACGTGGAAAACCCTCGAGAAGGTAAAGACCACGGGACCTCGTCCAGAGCAACAATCCAATATGAAGTAGAATGTTACAACCGATCACAAGCACACCTCGCTTGGATCAAACCTTCTTTACTCACGCAGGAGCGGATGAAAAATAAGAGAATAAAAGAAAAACAAAGAGATCTCACTGATCACAAGAACGTAGAAGTGCTGAGATGTCGAGTGCACAGTAGATCACCTCTACGAGCAGAATCTCCCTTCCACAAGCTTTCTCTCTCTCTCTCTCTCTCTCTCTCTCTCACCTTTGATAGCCCTAAACTCTTTAGCAAACCCTTGCAAAGCTTTAGAAAATTCTTTTGCATTACCTAGAACAGCCCTAAGTACCCCTATTTATAGTTTAGGCAACTTGCTTCCACACCTCTTTGAAAACCGCCTCAAATTTACAAGTCCGCACAAAATCTGGATATGAAGCATAACCTCGACTAGTCGAGCAGGGTCCTCGACCGGTCGAGCGGCCCACTCGACTGGTCGAGTACCATGGAGTTCCAAATCAATTTGCTCACTGGACTTTGAGTCGAGCACAACTCGATCGGTCGAGCAGTGCTCTCGACTGGTCGAGTAACATGCTGATTCCACTGTTTGTGGCATCTGAACCACACCACATCTCCTTTGACCTGAGGAGGAAAACCCCATCACCGTGAGGCCCACCATGATATATGGGTTTTATCCTCGACATCTATCTATTTTTCTAGATCATTTCAGGGTATGATCCCAAAATTGAGGCAGATCCCAGGCTCAAGTGGACCACATGAGAGAAAGTGGTGGTGATAATGACACCGACAGTTGAAACCTTACTACGGCACCCAATGATGTTTATTTCCCATCTATGTTGTTTATAAGGTCATGATAGAGACTTGAATGAAGGGAAAACACAATTACCGTATTGATCCAAAACCTACGTAGCTCTTAAGAAGTTTTTAAGGGTGGGCATTCAATCCCCACTGTGTGGTCCATTTGAGCCTTCATTCTCTTTATTTTGAGGCCCTACCCTGAAATGATATTAAAAATAAATACAAATAAAGAGCTTGGATAAAACCCATACATAATGGTGGACCTGATAAGCGCTCACCTAGGAGTCCATAAGCAGGCCGGAGGCAGTTGGCTTACCTTTCAAACATGCCTATAAGCAGGCCGGAGTCAGTTGGCTTACCTTTTAAGCATGCTTTGAGTTGGTTCATCTTTGACACTGGCACATGGCAAACTCAAATGTGTGGCCATATCTTCTTCTTTTTACTGTGTGGTGTTGCTTTCAAATATGTTTTGTATGGGCAATCTTAGAAATGGCACGTGTCCTGATCAAATGTAGCCATGTTGGTAGGACAATATAAAATAAGCATGGATTCTATCCTCACTGTCTATTCATTTTTCAGATTAATCCAAGGCATGAGCCCAAAACTGAAACATATATCCAACACTTATATAAAATAATAGAGATAATGATGTCCATATTCCTTAAGGGCCTGTTTGGCCAGTTGCATTGGAATGGATTAGGTGGGATGAAATTGCATCCGTTCTTGTGCCAATTCCACTCCATGTTTGGGAAGAATGGAAAAGCTTGGAAGTAGATCAGATGGAATCGCATTGTGTCCCGTGCCAATTTTACTCAATGTTAGTAAGTTGTGTAGGTCCCACCATGATGTGTGGGCTATATCCACACCGTCCACCCATTTTTTCAGATCATTTTAGAGCATGGGCCAAAAAATCAGATAGATCTAAAGCTCAAGTGGACCCCACCATAAAAAGCAACGGGGATTGAATACTTACCGTTGAAAACTTCTTAGGGGCCAAATAAGTTTTGGATCTGCCTCATTTTTAGGCCCATGCCATAAAATGAGGTTAAAAAACAAATGAACGGTTTAGATATAACACATGTGTGTTATTCTCAATAGTTTCAAATGATGGTAGGTATATCCATTCAATGTACTACCGTGTTACAAACAAAATATGGAATTAAGCTTATTCCATGGTAACAGGAACAATCCCTGCCATGAGTAATAATTATGTTTCTTTAATCCCATCCCACCTAATCCTTTTCAATGCAACTGGCCAAACAAGCCCTAAATGGTCTAGAGTATTGTTTATTTGTCATCAAACATGTTCGCGTGGTTTCACTTAACTAGATGAACCGCAGACACAAATTAGCTCCATCCAAAACTTTTGTGGCCCAAGAAGTTTTCTAACATAGCTAAGGCTTTTAATTTTCAATGTTTCATGTGGTGTGGTTGGCTTGAGATTTGGATATGATTAAAATAGATGGAGGGCATAGATGAAACACATGCATCACGATGCTCCCACATAAAAGTCAAACTATATATGCTTTTGGCGTCGTGATCCCTCCTCAATGAACGTCCTCTCCCCTTCCTAACATCGCTCGTCCTGATGAGCATGCAAGCGTACCACGTGTGGGGTTGACGTGGGGAGGTAGATGATGTGGACTTCAATATGGGGAGCACACCTGTCTCAAGCAGGGGACAGATGTTTTTAGAGGAGTTTTGAGAATCTCTATACCGTATACTAGGGAATCCAAATCCTCTTTGGCTCCCTCCCTCTCTCAATATATTTGGAGGAAAGACGGATCACAGTTGCAAAGCATAGCAGAGAATAGCAAAAAGGTAGGATCCATGGCTCAGTTGATAGGTAAGGCAAAGAACTTCGTGGCAGAGAAGGTGGCTCACATAAAGAAACCAGAAGCGAACCTGACGGATGTATCAGTTAAGAAAGTTAGCAAAGACTCGGCCACCTTCAATGGCCAAGTCTCTGTATCCAACCCATATAGCCACGATCTCCCCATCTGCGAGATCACCTACTCTCTGAAGAGCGCAGACAGGTGAGGGACGTAAAAAACTTGCTTATATTTTGTTCTTCATATTAATTAATTCTTATAGATGTGGATGTTGTGATTGTTAAAGAGTAATAGCATCAGGGACGATGATGGATCCAGGGTCAATCAAGGCCAAGGAGACAACAGCGCTCGACATCCCTCTCAAAGTCCCTTACGACTTCCTATTGAGTCTTGCCAAGGACGTAGGCAAAGACTGGGACATCGACTATGAATTCCAAGTAGGACTCTGCATGCAAATCCCTGTCATTGGCAAGTTCACGCTCCCCCTCTCTAAGAAGGGGGAGATGAAGCTCCCAACCATTGCTGACGTTTTCTAATTCACTCTTCTACTTTATTTATTTATTTATTATTTACCTCTTTCTTTTCTTTTATCGGGCATTGTTTATAACAATGAATAAAAGTTTCCTGTGGCGACCTATCTACTGCATGCCACCACTGCACAACGGAATTCTTTTAAGGCTCCTTTGTGAAATTTTGGATTTTTTTATTTTTTAATTATTATTTATTTTGTTATGTGGCAGCATGGGTTTTCAAAATCCTGATTTTAGAAATTATCTTTGGAGCATTTGATTTTGACTCTTGGATTCCTAAAATTATTTCATGGTACATTCACGTGATAAATGAAAGTGATGAATTAAATACTCTAAAAGAAAATAAACATGACATAATTAAGTGTGCAACAGAGGATAACTTTGTGCAATCTAAGATGAACATAAGATGATCATTAAGTTGGCTAATAAATAAAATAATTCCAAACTTTTAATAACTTAGAAAAAGTAGTCTCACTAATTTTATAATTGAAACAAAATTTTATATTTCTTTTTAATTAGTTGTCAACTTTATTTAATACTTTAATCTTTATAATAATTGCTTGGGCTTTCCAACACTATGTGAATGTAAGCGAATGCAAATGAAAATGTTAATGAATGTGAATAGTTAAAAGAAGAGAGGGTAATTATGATGGTTGGAAATGATTCTAACATTTTAGATTTTGAATCCTATGAAAATGAAATTTAGAATTTTCAGAATTTAACATTTTGGTGTGGCAACAACTGGCTTTATTGGTAGGAGATGTTAAAATTTGATAAAGAAAATTAAATGCGCATATTGGCCAATGGATGAGTGTTTTGTCTTCTGTAAGGCAGTGTTTGTGTTTGGATGTAGGCAAAGCTGGTTAGTGCATGTGCTAATATGGGTTGACAACATGTCACATGTAAACATGGTTCTGCACAATGAGTCAAAATGAGAAAATGTACATCAAATTCGATCCTTCTTTACTCAACTACTCTTTTATATTTTACTCATGCCTCACTCGTAGACTCACCCATTGTGTGGGTGTGAGTGCGTGTGAAAAAAAATAAAATAATAAATAAATTTGTTGCTCAAATATACCTGCACGCTAAAAGCCTTTTATGTGGTACATGCATCACACGTGTCTGTGGTGTGCAATCGTTCATTTTTGGAGCAGCCACGTGTAGCACCT
Organism: Magnolia sinica; assembly: GCF_029962835.1. NCBI lineage: Eukaryota > Viridiplantae > Streptophyta > Magnoliopsida > Magnoliales > Magnoliaceae > Magnolia > Magnolia sinica. Next base: position 467,127 of record NC_080577.1, read on the forward strand.
CACATCAATGGTGTACACATGTAATAAATGTTAAAAATGTGTAAACAACTATCTTAAGCTTTGTTAGTAAACTGGATCATCCTGCTGTCTGGAGTGGTGTATTTGTCCAACCTCTCTAACCTCTGTTTTTTTTAATTTTTTATTTAAATTATAATTTTTACTGGACATATGCTGGGAATAACCAACTTGGCTCTTTGGTGCAAGTGGTCTAATAAGAGTAATGTAAATGACCCGATTTATATATATATAAAAAGACTTTTTGGCGCTCACTTAGTCTGCTAAGTATGTCCAGCGAATCTTGTATAGTCAAATCAAATACTTTAGTACGTTAAAAGAGTATCTGGCAGAATAATTATGAATATGTGGCAGGACTACGTTATTGGGCCTTTGTTCCTGGTCAATCCCTTTTCAACCCAAATCTAGCTTATGAACCAAGTGGGAAGTTGCCCACAACCATATTAGCTTATGACTGATCAAGCAAAAGAAAAGCAATTTTGGGAAGTTACCTAGTTCCATCTACTCATTCGTGTGAGCAAAAGATTCTCTGTTTATCTGGTCCACCAACTAAGTGACCCACCCAGATTAGTCTACTGATTAAACAAATAAATCGCAAATTTTATTGATTGATGTGGGAAGTAACCCGAATCATAGTTTGACACGTGCCCGAATTTGCAGTTTTGACTGATTCATATGAAAAGTTGCCCAGATTAGTCGACTGAAATATATATTTTTAGAAGATTATCAAAATTTTATTACTTCCTACGGGGTAGAAGTCTAAGAATCACAGGGGAAGAGCATAAGGGCGGGCCCACACTTCGGGTTAAGGAGACAGAATGAAGTATTCAGGCCTCTGCCAAAAAGGCAAAACAGAAAGGCCCATGCCTCGGATTATCTGATTTGTGAGCTGCTGATTTGCTCACCTGCTCCTGTGAATCCCAAGTTAGACCGATTCACATGCTACATGTTAGCCACATCAAGTGCCTGATTCACATGCTAATTTAACCATATCAAGTGCCCTGGGCAGATTTGTTGGGTAATTGTATAAGCAAATTCCAAGTTGAATCAAATAAGTGAGAAACAAATGCAAATAACGTATGCATAAGAACACACGTGATAAGGGAAAAAATTTATCACGGAAAAAATTACAGTACAAAGCAGCACAAAGTGACAAATGATCCACTATGAAAACAAAAGCACCAGAGATGAGATCAATTTATATATACAAAATCCTATTTTCCTTATTTAAATATTCTAAAAATGACTTTGCTCTCCTTGTTCTCTTTCCTAATCTTGTATTACACTTATATATATATAGTGTTACACTTAGAATAGGAAACAAATCGTGCAATTATGCAAAATTGCGCTTGTCGTCGATATAAGCATCAATTGATCGAGCTTTGTGCCTACAATGTTCGATCAATTGAACATGTTCAAAAGTGTTCATGAATTTTTCAAATTTTGTTGATTGCTCGAACTTCCGAGGTCGGCCGATCGAACCTGTCTAAAACTATCCAGAGACCAATCTTCTATGTAATTTGGGGTTCGCTCGATCGATCGAGAAGTCTCTTCAATTGTTTGAACTCTCCTATTTCTTTACCTATTAAAGACATCTAGACAATAATTTTTACAATGACTTCAATCATCATGAACTACAACTCCAAGCTCCATCTCTAATCGTCTATATCGTAGCTTTACCGTTGTTGCTTCTCGTGCACACTCTGTCTTCATCAAACCTTTGCCATACCCAGAGAAGTAAAACATAATTTTAGCTTCTTTATGAGAACTATTGTAAGCATATCTGTCGGATTCATGCTCGTGTGGATCTTTTTAAGAGTAATACTGCTTTCTTTAAGCACCCATCGAATAAAATAATGACGAACATCAATATGCTTAGTACCAGAATAATATATCGAATTCTTTGCCAAATTATCACACTTTCACTATCACAATTAACCGGCACGACCTCCTACTGAAGCCTAAGTTCATTAATCATTTTTCTAAACAAAGCACTTCCTTGAATACCTCCATCACTACCATATATTTAGCTTCGGTTGTGAAAAGAGCAACCATATATCGAAGCTTTGATATTCAACTGATTGCCACACCTAGCTAATGTAATGTGATGAATGCTCGTGTTAGCCAAGTGAATTAATTAAGTCCATTCATCCATCAAGATTGGGGAAGCTGCCATATAATCAATGGCTTGATCTAGATTGTTAGGCCCAGGGTGGCTGTAGCGGCTTTGTGCCTGCGATTCTTGATCCATATTAGGGTTGACCACCCAGACGACAACTCCCCAATCAAGTGAGGCTAACACTGGCCTGATTGATCACTCAAGACTCGGATGACACAGCCTGGACGTACAGGGTTAGGCTACCCATCGATGGGCGGAGGGTGCCTACAAATGATGTAAGGGTTGTCACCTAAATGCAATTGTGGAACGGTTGCGGCATCATTACGGTTTGATGTACTAGGCTCATATCCTTATTGGTTGCTCATTGGTCACTACAGGGAGGATCGTCACCCTAGCATAGATCGAAAGCACGGACACAATGTCCCATATCACCATACCTGATTTTTAAGACTTGGGGATCGTATCACTAACGGTTATCAGTAGACCTCTCCAGGATATGTGGGTGCTCCAGATTCAAGCAGACGTGAACAGACATAGTGAGCACACATGGTTGGTCGGCTAGTAAACTAGTTAGATAGACTCGATGAACCTCGGCATAATCAGCATTGGGCATAAGCATCCCGTGTAATCCGACTACTGTCGGTTATCCGCGTTCGGAACGGATCAATTAGACTAATTTGGGGAGACCAACCCAAATAGTGCTGCCCTCATAAATTTATGGTTTGTTGGCCAATCTGATTAACTAAATAGCCACAATCAATCAATATACTTAATAAATTAATTATCGCAACTATAGGAAAGATTACAAAATAATAAATCAGGAAAATTTTACTTGATTTGGGCATTTTATCGAACATGCGGACATACTATATATGTAACGCCTTGGTTTTCATAACCGGAGTATATAACTCGCATCCCAAAAACTTGAAAGTTAACAGAATATAAATGACAATCAAATAAAATCAAAATGCAAATAGCGGGAATCAAGCATAACATAAATATAATCAAGATGAGAAAATTTTCCTGGCCCACTTAGTTGGGGGCCGAATACAAAAACTTCAAATGTAAAATGTTCTAAAACAAACTATCACAACTGGGTCTACTGGTTCAAGCCATAATATGCAGCCGCTTCCTGGTGTGGCTCTTCATCGTATAACTCTTCCTCGATTGTAACCGTCTCCGGGTCCGCTGCGTATCCGTCTGCCCCTGTACCTGTATCCTCTGTACAGTTGAACATTGATAAATGAGTGGCCAGCTTAGTGTGATTTCCCCTCAAGATTTACACACCGCCACCCTAGACAAGAAATAACATAAAAACATCCAGGCAACTAAAACAAAGTAGAATGCAGTCTTATTATATGTATGGATGTGTGAATGCAATCATCGACCTGAGGATGCTCATTCATTCGGAACTTGAGCTTGTCACCCATGCAATCATTAACTTGGGAATGCTCATCTAGTCGGACTTGGGCTCGTCACCCATGCAATTATCGACATGGGAATGCTCATCCAGTCGGAATTGGGCTTGTCACCCATGTAACGAGGATGACCGTTAACGAAGCACATCATGTACCGCATAACGACTGCCTGTCGTACATCACGTATGTTACTGATAGATGCTGATTTATGCTATGTATGCATGATTAGCTAAACCATTATTAGTCCAGTTACAATTAGTCAATTTCAATAAGCTCAAGGTCACTATGGGGGCTTGTCACCAGTGTAGGCCGACGGCTAGGGCATAGTGTCCCATGACCACCATCCCCGGCCCATGAGTCTACCGCCTCAGGGTATTTATAGAGCCTATCAACACGTGACCAATCAATTCTTAATACAAGGGAGCTACCACCGTATGCTGAATAGGAATAAAGCATTAAAATCATTAAATGCAGTAACTAAAATGAGACGGTATGTATGATTCAAATACGAGTAAAAAGCGGTGATAATAAATATTGTAAGGTTCATTCCATAGTTAGGTAAGTGGAATCACTCCATAAATGGTGAAATCCTATGAATCAAATGTCACTAATTATAACCTCCATGTTGAGGGTTTAATCTTATCACAATCAGTTTCGTTACACCTTAAGTACGAACTCTCCTTAGGTAGAGGTTCCATAGAGAGGTTTCTTTAGTAAGAGTTTTGCAACCAATACGATAATAAGAGGGTATGGCATAGAAGATCAAACATGCTTTAATAATCAAGGTAAATCACATGTATACTTACATTGCAAGAGTCACATAGCCATAATGTATCAGTTCTAAGACATGGGCTCAAGAAAGCTAAACATATAATTTATATGTTGGGTGACTAGTCAAGTAATTTAGACAAATCTAGCATATACTTTCCAGCCAACTAATCAAGTACTTTAACCCATCTAAAACACGCATTTAACTAGTCAAGTATACTAACCAATTTTGATTAATTTGAAGGCATGATTTGAGCTATCCACATGTTCAAATCAATTCTAAATTATAAGCTTAAGTAAATTAGTCAAGTATCAACCATTTATAAAGCATAAGTTCAAGCAACCAATTGAATGATTTACAATTCGTGGGTCATCATTCGTAGTTATCATAAAGGCTACCCTTAGCCTAGCTTGGGGATGGAAAGCCCAAGGGGAAGAAAATCATCACCTTCAAGAGTTGTCTAACCGTTCTTGATTTACGTCCCTGTGCACACCTTATGGCCTAAATCATGCAAATGGTTCCCCAAGGCCATTCCTGATGTGATGACTTGTATTAGAAGAATTTTAAAACATATAAGTCGTTGAAAACGAATGGAGTTTGCATGAACTTGATAGCCTAGGGAACTTGGGTCCGCATTAGGGTGAACGGGTCCACCCAATTTTACCTTACCATTTGGCCTAGATTGGGCCCCAAGTTTGCCCACTGATTTGATCCAACTCGGCAGCCCACTGACTGTTATAACGTGGCCCACCTGATCTTTATGTGTGCCCCACCTGTTTTTATGGTGAGGCCCACTGAGTTTTAGCTCAAATGCGGCTCACTGAGTGATACACTCAGGTGTGGCCCACTGAGTTGAAAACTCAGGTGCGGCCCACCCTGTTTATGTGGTGCGGCCCACTAAAGTGGAAAATGAGACTGGATCTAGGCTGATTTCAGCTGGATTCAAGGCCCATCTGCTGGAAATTCTGTAGCCAAAAAACAAGGCCTGATGAAGGCCTATTTTCGGCTCACAACTCGTACCAGCAGGACGCTGGTTTCACAGCCCATTTACGGGCCATTCTCGGCCATTACAAAGCTCATTAAGGGCCTGCCTTTAGTCCGTTCCAGGGCCCATGTAAAGGTTTCATTTCTGCCACAATTTCAGGTTAGTTTTGAGGTTGAAACTGGGTATGATTCTGGCTTAGTTCACCTGTTGGATGCCCCTCAGATGATCCTAGTTATCTGATAAATGGTCACTGACGATCAGTGGCCCGCATTACCGGTCTCACAAGACTTGATGAAAGCCTGGGTTTCAGTCCGTTTCAGGGCACATAAAGAGGCCCAGTTGAAAGCTGTTTTCCAGCGCTCCACATGGCCTAGTTACAGGCCGTTTTCAGCTTACTCCCCAGCCCAGACAGAGGCTTGTCTTCTGCCATATCTCTGGCCTGGTTTTGGTTTGTCTACACGGCCCGATGGAGCTCAGTTTCAACCCGTTTTCATGGCCTGATGGAGGCTGGTTTTAGCTCACATTATGCCCTTCAATCTTAGCTGACCGAAACTCCCATGGCGACATGCCAATGGGTGAAAGAAAAGCGAGGAGAGGTAGCTCGTTACCTGGCTAGCTCCGACGTTAGCTAAGTTGGCTTGACTCATTAGCAACTACAATGAGTGCCCCTGTGAACGTCCACTCCTAAGTTAGCATGGTGGTAAGGATTGAAGGGAATGACTAAGCAAGTGTAGGGTCTATACTTGATGGGTCCTAATCTCAAGATGCAGTGAAACAACAGCCTTCTCTCGATCGAGTCGAGCTAGAGATGGGTCGAGTCGAGCTGGGTAGCCTTGACTCGATCACTCAACTCTCTTTATTCTCTCTCTCTCTCTCTCTCTCTCTCTCTCTCTCTCTTTTCTCCTTTTTCTATCTGGTGCGAATCCCGAGGGCAACAGTGCCCTACTTATAGTTGTGGGAGAGAAACCACTTACGGTTGGAAAAAGAACATCCCTAGCAACGGTCGTGATTGAAAAACGGCCATGCATGGGGCCCATCCACACTTGGGGATGGATTGCTGATACCCTGGCCCACCAGAAAAGCAAGTTTTTAGGTTTGGTGGGGCCCATCTCGTGCTCACGTTCGGATGTGTTAACGGGGAAAATGACCCGGCCATTAATGACAGATCACTATCTCATGTATTTTGACATGATCTGGTCTGTTTGAGCAGACCAGATGGGACCTCTGATCAGCATAATGCCCATTTTTTGGACCACAAACGTGAGTTTCGATTCATCTCACCAGAAAGTCCGATTCTCACCACTTTCTCATGAGATGGGATGTTTTTCTCTCTCATCTCGTACTATCTCACAGGGAAGGGCTAGGATTGCCCCACGTAGCTCAGGGAATGGCCAGGGGCGTGCCAACATCTGCTTCGCAAAAAGAAAATTCTCCTTTTTTACTTTCCTTGGTGCAGGCCATTGTTTAGCTATTTCTGGAAATGGGAGAGCATGGTTGTAGCTGGAAGACGGATGGCTGGGATGGCACGATCAGGCTGATCGTGGGCCACCCGTGCAGCCACAGATTGGCCCCACATCCCAAATCTTAGCCACATGCAAGCTTTTGAATGGTTCCATCCCAGATCTCTCGTTCTTATGCATGGGCTCAAAAGCTTATAGAGTTATGATCAGACGGGTCCCACGAGCCTGATGAATGGTCTGGATCAGTCGGATAGTGCCCAGGGTGAGCCACTTTGGAGGCTGAAGTCCATCAGATTCAAATGGGTGTTGGCAGGAGAAAATTTCATTTTTTTTTTCTGGTTTTGGATTAGTCAAAGCCGGTTTGACCGACTTGGTGTGTCCAGTGCACATCGTGCACGAGTTCACAAGGTGCACGAGCACACCGTTGTGGGGTCCATTGTGATGGTTGTGTTAAATCTACTCCATCTAATCATCTTGGGGACCCCACTTAGGGGTCCTGGCCCATTTTGGGGTGGGGCTGAGGCCCAGGTGGGCTGTATCACATGCCCCAGGCCCAATTTAGCCTAATTTATGGTGATCCGATGGTTGGATCAGTTTGATACTTAATTTCAACGACTAATTATAGATTTAAGATGCAATGGGTGCTTAGTTAGCTATCTGCTAGCCTTCGAAGATTGATCATTAGAGTATTGTTCAATTAATTGATTTAGAAACTATCGTAACTTAAGGTGCTTGATCAAGGTTACCTTCTTGACTGATGTATAGTGTATTTTAGCTCCTAAGACCTCTGATGAATGGTTTCAACGATGCTTAGAAGTCCCACCCTGCATATGTTGGGTTGAAGTTGTTTGTTAGTCGATTTTAGATTTTCCATTGATGTTAGTTTAAATGGTAACACCCGCGTACCGGAGGTACGGGGTATTACATACTACCTAAATTATCACAATTTATATGTGATAAGGCAAAATTAGGCGCACATATAGGAGAATGATACAAAACATGAACGTGAAATTTCAGCAATTTTCACCCTATTCTAGCATGTAATCAGATGTTCAGGCTACATTACACAAAATTCAAAATTTATGAATGACAATCAATCGAACGAGTATACACTGATTAGCATGCGATCATCTATTTACTACATAAATCATTAATTGTGACATGGGCTTAATAATCGGCAACCTAAATGTAATGGTCCGCACCTATAAGTGATTCATCGATTTTTTAGCATCGCTCCTAAGATTTGGGTTTATAGATCAATGTATTGGTGCTTGTGCCAGCGAGGTTACCTTGCAAGGGTGCATGCAATCAACCTCTAAGGCTCAAATCATAAGGAGGGTCCGATATTTGTCTCTTTCTTACTGTCGGGTTGTTTCCTATGGCACGACACAGTCGGGAGCTATGCTGTGGCTAGTGGAGGTGGAGAAATCTCCCAAATTACCTTCCCTAAAATTTCATTCTCCTCCTCTCCTCACTCCCTCTACCTGTTTGCAATTAAAATTTCCTATTGGGGGGGGGGGGGGGGAGAAATAGGGCATTTTAAATTACCGGGGATTTGTACAAATAGCCCCAAGACCCCCTTTTCTCTTAGACTAGCCTTGGGGGAGGGTGTTTCTGACTTACAGGGCCTTAATGGAGGCCCATAGGCTCATCCGCACTAAAGGGTAGGTATCCCACCATGGGATCTATATTACATTACAATTTGGCGACAAACGGACGCTTCGATAAACCGTGGGGACCCCACTTGCCATAGATGGTCATCGGTGATCGATCGGGGTGGCAACTATATGGATATGAGCATGAAAATATCTTTAACTCATACCTCGAGTTTGGTATCGATCTAACGGTCAGAAAGCCACAACTTCGAGAAAAAAGCGGAATGTTTATTTCATTTGAGTTTTAAGCTTCAGTGTAGGGTATTTGCACATTTCAAGCACTCGACCTCTGGCCCAAGTTGCGCAGTTCTGAGTACTATCTTGATTCGTCACTCGCGATGGACGTCAAGCCCAGTGAAACAGATATTATTCTATAGTTTCGGAACTAGTGACCCACTAACAAGTGGTATAGAGCTTGTTCGGATAATCGGTGCATTTCTACAATGAATTAGATATTATGATTTATTATGCTTAATCATTAGGGTTTAGATTAACTATGTTCATAGTGTGGCCTATTCGTAATTAGCAGAAATGACGATTCGGTTATAATCACTATAAACCGTTGGTTCGTAGGTTAAATGAGTAACTGGGTTGATTTAGTTTTTTAATTAAGATACGAACCATAGTCGTTTCGGCTTTAGATATGTCTTTATTTGGTTATGGTTGTCTCAATTGGTTAGTGATAGGTTGGGTAGATTTAGGCCCTATGTAAACAAATCACGGAGTTAAACTTGATGTTTAAGAGATTGGTCGGATTCGTTGGCTTTCTATGATTAATTAATCTTATTTGTGTAGTTCTTTATTGGTACCACCCACATATAGGCTCAATTCGAGTATTAAAGGTTAGTAAGTGACGATGTAGGTTAGTTATATATAAAAAATAATTTTTTAAAAAATAAGGATTTTTGACAATCCAAAATAGCGAAAATTTAGTACTTACAATTCTACTATGAAAAAAGCCTATTTACCTTCCTAATCCATATAGTTCAATAATCCATATCCCTTCACTATTTGTGGTCATTATTATTGGACAATTCCCATGTGGCCCCAAATACTTGATCATTAAATCTTAACCATTGGATCCCTTCAATAATTAAAACAAATTCTATGTCTATGATTGAAAACTTACAATTAACTAATTAGAAATAATAAAAATGCTAGCCAGTCTTTAAAACACTTGATGGATGATCCAAACCTATGATTAACGACACACTAATGCTCTGATTAAGCAAATAAAGTGGATTTCATGTTGGATCATGTGGTTCTGGATGAACCAGATGAAAGCACTCAACATTACCCACTTTTTGTGGCCGTGCAATAGTCTTGTACAATGAGCCAAATCACTATCAGTCAAGCATCTCGGCTTATACATCCTTAGGCGTAAAGATTTAATGACGTTAGTACAATTGTAAGCATCATTCTAGTTTAGACATGATAGGTTCTTCCGATCTAGCTAAAACCTTATAAGTGATTGATGCCAAACGTGAGTGACCAAATGTTCTATATAAGGCACTATTTATGGCATGTTTACATACTCATCTATAGTAGGGTGAAGGTACACGAACACTAAGTTGGACATGATGGTGGAGGCCATCCATCCGGACATCAAGTCAATCTCCTCTCATAAGATTACTATCTATATGTAATATGACAGGCTTATCCTTGGAACTAACTATATATGATTTATAGACCACGACTCTCCCCTAGCCATCCGCCATTGTGTCTAATATCAAGGTGCTTAAGGACAAAAGAGGCAAACCACCCGAACCCATAATGAATCAAACATGTTCCAAATATATTAACTTGATTAAATAAATGAATGAACAATCTAGACATAACTAGGTCCAAAGCAACCAAACATTGGTTTTGTAGGACACGACCCCAACAGCATGGCCCTAGTGTTATAATTGCCACCCTTAGTTTCAATGCATCCATCGTCAAGAATATTTCATAGTTATAAATGTAGAACATGTCTTGTGTGATTTTACCTAACCAAAATTTCAATTCGGGCTACTTGTGTTCACGTCGAGCCTGACCCTAGCGCAGCCTGCCCACTGCTACCCTTACTTTTAGGGCATCCATTGGTAAAAAATATTTCGTAGTTGCAAATGTAGATTAACTGAACAAAATTTTGGGTTGGGGTCGATGCGTTCAGGTTCAGGTTCAACCCAACCCAAGTTATACTCATGCCTGTTGTTTTGTAGTTAGTTAAAGCAATATAAACAACATAAAAGAAGGTATGGATGCTATTTTTATAGGTACCTTCTCATTTTTTAAAGTCTCCCTACACCATCTATTAACACCATTATCTTTTGGTAAACTGTCTTCTTTTTATTTTATTTTAGTTTATTTTACAATAGACAAGTTAATTGTAGATTTGTGAGCTCATGGTAGTGCGTGTATGTCATCTAACTCGTTTAGCGTGGTCACTCTATCATGAAAATGGGACACTTGAAAGGTCACGTTGATCCAACCATCAGGTGGCCCATCACTTGAAATTGAAGGTCTTGGGGTGGTTGTCCATCGTTTTGGATGGCGTGAACAACTCAACGATTGGATTATGCTGATTTTTTGGGCGTCTAGTTTTATGATTGTGTGATCCTAGCTGACAAAGTGGATGCCGTACAACTGTGAGACCCACAAGCAGATAACTCCTCATAGAGGCTTTTATTTTTCCATACGTATTCTTCTACAAAAAATTTAACAGGGGTACCTTGAAGGTGAACCCACCTTCGATGTGGACAGTCCATCAGGTGGGGCCCACTTGATATGGACGTTCCAACATGTGGTCCACTTTGATGTGGGCCATCCGTGATGTGGGGCCCATCTTCTATCCCCACCATCCATCATGTGGTCCATACTTTGATGTGGGCCATCCATCATGTGGGGCCCATCTTCTATCCCCACCATCCATCATTGGTCCCATCTTTTGATGTAGACCGTCCATTAGGTGGGGCCCACTTGATGTGGATGATTAGTCATACCGGTCACACTTTGATGTGGACCATTCAACATGTGGGGTCCCATCTTCAATATGGTCATTCATCATGTGGGCCCACCTTCAATGCCCGCCATCCATCACGTTGGTCTCACCTTTGATGTGGACCGTCCATAAGGTGGGGCTCACTTGATTTGGATGATCCACCATGCGAGGACACACTTTGATGTGAATTGCGCATTATGTGGGCCCACCCTGATGTGGACTATTCATCATGTAGGCCCCACTTTTAATATGGGTTGTTCATTATGTAGGCTCACCTTGGATGCCAATCTTCCATCACATAGGCCTACCTTCAATGCCCACCATTCATTATGTGGGTCCACCTTTATGTGGACAAGTAATCATGCGGGGCTCAACTTTAATATGGGTCGTTCATAATGTGGGCCCACTTGAGAGGGGGAGATTGTAAAAAGAAATAAAAGAGAAAAAGATGGAAATTACTTAAAAAGTTTTTGGGCAAATTTGTTTCAAACTTAATTAAAAAAAAATATCTATCAGTATTAGCAAAATAAGTCCTGGAAAAAAAAACGTAAAATTTTCTTACTTAAAAAAGAAGAAGAGGTGAATCTTTTATTTCTTAATTCCGTAGTTGTAAAATTAAATTTTATTGGGCGATTTATTAAAAAAGATATTTTTTTAAAAATAAGTAAATAAGGCCTCTAAGCTTCGGCTGTTATTAAATTAGATATGGAGCCCACATTTCCTAATAACAAAGGTCCTGTAAGCAGATACATGCATGCTGATTTGTGTGCGCGCGCATGTAGACTACCGTAGCGACAGACATGCTGAAACGAATAGGGTGAGAAATAGGAAGCCAGGTCACCAAATTGAAGTCATGCCTAGCTTACCTACCACTGAAAAAGATGTGAAATGGTTCACAGCAAAGCCGTGGAATTTCAATTATTATTATTATTTTTTCTCACAAGCGAAGGTGTCATTGATTCTGAATTAATGGTTGAACGGTGACTGAGGTGGACGTTGCATTGCATAGTCCATAGAATCCAAATGGAGCATTGTGACAAATACCAGCTCTTGACATGACATAATTCCTCGGTGGAAATGCATGTGGCCTTTGTATCAACAACCTATTTCATAGGATTGGATATAAATCAGGGAGAAGAAGAAGAAGAAGGTGTAGTCCTAACAAAAATGCAAATAAATGGAGATGTTGGTGATGACTCCATCAACACAAATATACAACTAGCCACGAAACCTTTTTTATAATATTTCTCAAATAAAGCTCATATTAAAATATTAATTTGATGAACACGTCTTTGGTTTTGTCGCGCTGGATCTTGAAACACCGTTCATCACCCACTACCTGGCTTGTCACTCATGTGGAGATTGATCTTATGTACTGGGGCCTTGAAATGGATGATCAGGGTGAAAATAGATTCAATAGAAGAAGCCGTTGGATGAATTATGCATTTGGTGTAATTTTCCACAAAGAACCATTACAGCCATGGCCCACTGGAATGATTGCACGCTTCTTCCACTTCCGCACCTGCCAAATGTCAGTTATTATTGGATAGCAGATAGGTGATCACGACTTGAACCCGGAACCATTGATGTGGATGGACCCTGACCGTAGATTCTACCTCTATTTTATATCCATGCCGTACATCTGTTTGCTAGTTCATTTTAAGGTATGGTCCCAGAAAAGAAAGAAGATAAAAATTCCAGGTGAACCACAGCACAGGAAACGATAGTTACTTATTATTAAAAACATTTTATGGGCAACATAAGTTTTGGATCAAGCTGATATCTGGTTTTTTTTTTTTTTTTTTTTTTGCATTTCATCCAGGTCTGCGTGACCTTATCAACAGGTTAGACAGTCAAGACACATTACTTGGACCATAGGAAATATTTAATGGTAAGCATTCAACTACAATTGTTTCCTGTGACGTGGTCCACCTGAAATTTATATTTTCTTTACTTTTTCTATAATTTTCTTAAAATAATCTGTAAAAACAGATGAATGGCGTGGATATAAAATGCATAAATAGAGGTGGGCCCTATAGTCAGGGCCACATCCATACGGCGGGTTCCGGGTCGCAGCCCAGTGTAGCTCCAAATGAGGTACGTAATTGTTAAAGAGGAAAAAAAAAAAAGAATAAAAAGAGCTCGTAATGAAAAGACAGATGATGGACGATTTATGGTTTTAAAAGAAAAATGGAGAAGGAGAGTTTGACTGCATTTTGGCCGTTGTATCAATTTGAGCTTACCTACTTCGCTTCTTCTAGAAGGCCTAACTTGTCACGATGCACCTCCCTTCTAAATCTCATTTCCAGCATTTTGCATGCCATAGACAAGCGCAAAGGATTTGGTAAGAATAACTAACTGCCCCATTAACATTTATTATTTGCTACTGTTGCATTGGAAGGCCACTGCCCAAATCAATATAATCGGCTCATCTTTAAATATTTCCCACTAGATCAATTGTCCCAATTGATGCATTGATCTGCCACATGTATGGCAGAGCGGTAGCTCATTCATATTCGGGTTCCTACAACTCTACCGTATCATCATTCTCACAAATTTAAAATATGAATCAATTAAATATTTTATCTATCAAAATCATTGGTGATTCCAACATTTAAAAAAAGTTCCTCAGTATAATTTCAAATGGAGGTGCATTTGGACACAATTATTGAAAAAGTCCATTCATACAGCTAGAAGCTCTCCCTTAATCATTACTTGTAATCCATGTGAAAAACTAAAATTTGCCGTTAACCATTACTTGTAATCCATAGGTGTCATAGCAATCAAGTTCACCACAGATGTCTAAGTAAGCTAATTTGTCCATTTAATGCTCCCAATTAACTTCTCTTTACCTATAATTATGACATCATCTTTACTCGCTATGAAAATTTAATATATTATATATTCAACTTCTTAAGTATTGTTTGAAGATTTGGATGGTTTGTTTCTGTTAAAAACCATTTTGACTGGATATTCAAACCTTCTAATCAATGGCTAGGGAGATTGATGGCTAGGGAGATTGATGGTCCATGAACTGATATTAGCCAAGGTCCAAGTCTTCATTTGGACCATTCATAATTTGTGATTCTTCACTTTGAATGGATGATCGTGACCTTTTAGGTCAAGTAATTGTCCATATATATTAATTATGATGGAGAAGGTCCCATCATTGGTTTGGATTTTCTATTGTTGTCGTCATGTTTATGGAAGAAAATGGAAAGGAAATTATCTGGTTGGAAAACAAAATGATGGGGAAGGTGGTGAGAAAGTTTGTCCCCATTTTCCCAGTTCCTTCCCAAACAGGTGAAAATGGCATATCTTGAAAAAATATTTTACCACTTCCAAAACAGGCCTTCAGAAAGCCAAGAATTGGGGTTTGGCTCTGTTAACCAATTAGTCAAAAACTGGAACAAGTTGTTCTGAAGACCCCGCATACCTAATTTAGTCAAAAACTAATAAATAACAAGAAAAAAAAAAAAAATTTAACTTCAACAAGATAAACAATCAAGCTTTATTATAATATTATTTTAAGATGAGATAGCAGCAATTGATATTTTGTAAAGTCTTAATAAATGATATGTTGCACAAAAAAGGATGAATAATTGCTCTAGAAATTATAGTTCATCATGAATTAGGACATATATGGTTACTAGGCATGCTCTTTTTGTTGAAATGGATCCCATAATTCATGGATCTACACTACTAATTTGACACTAATGACATAGATAGATTTGTGTGTGTGTGTGTATTTTCAAAAACCTTCTAAATTAAAATATTCTACCCATCCTTGGTCTCTTCCCTAAATCTTTTATTTTTCATAATTTCTCTGAGGTTATTTATTTTTTAGGCCACTTATTTTAGGGTTAGCACCTTCCAACTAGAGAGCAATTGTAACATTGTCAATTTATGATGGGGCTAATTTGAATAGTAATGTGATGTCGAATATTAACTAAACATCGTAATGAGATAATAAGCAAGTTGACTTAGATAATTACAATTGCAATGTTTCGAAAAAATCCATACAAAGACCCAAGTATCACATCAGACAGAAATTTCTAAAGACCGTATACTGTGAAAATTAGACAAAAATTAATTACGTACTAAACTAAATTAATCAGTGGACTTACTTAAACTACTATCTACACGAACTGCAAGACCCAAAACCATTAAAATCGCTAGCTCAACATTACTTAAAAACTTCGGGAAAATCTCAAAACTCAGTTGCTCTCAGGAGCACATTGAAACTCCGTATCGGATCTGGACCATGCGTCGAAAGTTCGATTACCGCGAAACTATAAGGTTATGACTACTTTATTGGTCTTGACAACCATTGTGGGAATCAAGCCCAACTAGTATCCAGAAACGCACAACTTGAGTCTGGAGTGCAATGTGTGAGAAACGTAAATATCTTTAGAAAATGAACTCAAACTTAAGCGAATTGGACCATTTACTTGCGGGTGAAATTGAGGACTTTAGACCGTCAGTTTCTGACCTAAATACACCCATGAATCAGGGAAATTTCCCTACACCTATTGATATACTTGTAGCTCTGATTGAGTGACAACGACCGTTGATATGATACGGGTCCTCCACAGTCGATCCACTGATCCGATCGTACCGAAATTATAACCTGGCCTAGATCCATTGTTAGGGAACTTACTCCGTGACATAGACAGGTAATGGACTTCCAAATGAGACCTATTCATCAGAAATAGTAGCCTTTTGGCTATAACTTGAGTATACCATGGCCCTGGGGCCATTTACACCACTTCTGAGCCTATATAAGGCCCTTAAATCACCCCATTCCTATCCCATACGAATTTCCTCTAACACTAGGAGAGAGAAGAGAGAAAAGAGGAGAAATGAGTGAGGAGAAGAGAGAGAGATAGGGTGATCATTGATGAGATTCACTCTCATCACTCCACGGGCTTAATCACCTCTCCCATTTCGCTACATCATCGATTCCGACTCCGATTTGGGTAAGAAATCCTAACCCTTATACTGTTTTAGGAATCCAAATAGAGAAATCAGTGAAATAACTAACCTATTTCGATGTTTAAGTATCGTTGTTCTGTATACGAGGACGTAGGATTCGAACTGAGTTCGAAACGAGCAATCCGATGAAAGGTGTGGACTATAAACGTTTAAGTTATGGTTTTCAAAGCTTTCAATGTCAGTAATGATTTATGTCTGACTTGATTGCTACCATATGATCTTAATTACGATGTATTCGATAAATTATACATGTGTGTGAACTATGTGAATATAAAATGCATTCATGTGTTTGTTGAAATGTTTGAATGAAAGTGAAATTATTATTTATGCTTACCATGACTATTAATCTAAAATACATGTTTGTTATAAGTATGCTAACTCTTTTATGAAAGGATTTGCCATAATATATGTTATAACTAATTTAGTTTACGTATATAGTATTATGTAGTCCATGTGTTTGATAAAATGTCTGAATGAGAAATTGTTTGATAAATCGCTTCCAACAAGGGTGTTGAGATAGGAGTCTCAACTACCTTATCCATATTTGTAGCTTTCTTCATATAATGTAAATTGCTGTTATGTGATTTATGAATGAAATGCATATGTATAATAACTTGTCCAATATGTTTGATAAAATACTCAAATGGGAATTATGCTTGCATTGTTCCTCTTGCATTTGAGTATGATTGAGACTACTACACAGTCCAGGCAATCGGTAACGGTGCCCGATTAAGTGGCTAAACTAGTTACGCCACATTGGATACGTTCGATGAATTCGAGCCGTACGGTGATTGTCGACAATGGTTTGGCCACGTGGAGTGCGTATGCGCTCCATGTCGATTTATTCAGCGTGCGCTTGTACCAATTGAACTTGTCAAATAATCCGATTGGCTTAGTATGTGTTTACCATGTATGGACACTACTGCTTGAATTTAAGGTACCACTTACTAATGTAAAGCTTGTTTAACCATGGTACCAAGATCCGCTAAGACTTATGAGCCGGATATGGTGGTGTATGAGACATTGTAGTTGAGCTGTTGGCTTACGCTGGGGTGACGAGTCTCCTCGTAGTGACCAGTGAGCAGTCCAAACTCGTGAGCCGAATATGGTGGTGTATGAGACACTGTATTCGAGCTATCGTCATACGTTCAGGTGACGAGCCTCCCGTAGTGACCTCGAGTATAAATTAGGCCTACGCTGAGGTGACAAGCCTCTCTGTAGTGACCTCGAGTGTAAACTCGTGAACTTACTTATCCACTGTTTTCATCAGGGGTGATGCCCTACAACTTGCCTATCGTATGTGATTAAGTACAATTGACGACTCTAGATGGATATTTGCTTGAGTAAATGATAAAAAAAGAGGTACTTTAGCTTCTCGAATCTGCTGTATGAATAAGCTTAATAAATTATTTGGCTAACACGACCATGCATCGCATTGCATGTGCTTTGGTGAAGAATCGCACTTTTAGGGAGTTTGCCATGCGCGATCATTAGATGAAGTCGCTGAGAGAGTGCAGGCGAGGGCATGTATCATTACTACATATCATTCCTGCATTAACCAGAGTAATTAGGAAGTGATTACTGTATTGTTTTATCATTACTGCTTGATTGAATTGATAACATATTAACCTTTGCCTTATAGTACTACTGAGTTGATCAACTACTCCGACTCTGGGATGGTGTTTTAAAACACCAACCAGACTTTGATTTAGATGCAGGTTCCGACGAGGCTTATACGGCGGATTCAGATTTCTTAGATGAGGAGGAGTTCTCGTACTTGCAGCTCTCAGGCAGGTATATGTAGACCTCGCGCTGCTTCGATGAGATTACAGGGATATTGGATTAGTTAAACATTTACATTTTGATAGTTTGTGTATTTTGAAACAAAATATGTATATATTCAGCCCAGTAGCACGTTTATACTCTGGAGGCTATGAAACACGTATATACTTATATATTTATCTCAATCTTCCGCTTGCTTAATTATATTAACTCTGGAGTATGATATGTTGTTTTAGTGTAATTCCACTGATGTGTAACGCACTAATATGGACAACATTTAAATATCATTATCTATGTTGTATAAGTGATGCGTTGGAACTCGGGATTTGAGCTTTGCACGACCCCCGATTTCGGGGCGTTACAACAACAGTTGTAACAATCTCATGAATCTCTCAATCAAGTAACTAGGATTGACTTGATTATGTGAAATGGTTTCTTAATTTTCTCCATTGCAATTGCGGTAGTTACATGCTTCTCTATAATAACTGTAGCAGTTACATGTTTCCCGCTTAGCTTGCCTGGGTGTAATAAGCAAGTTGACTTAGATAATTACAACAGTCGTAACAGTCCTGTGGTTCTCTCAATCAAATAACCAAGGTTGACTTGATTATGTGAAATGCTTCCTCAATTTCCTCCATAGTAGTTGCGGCAGTTACATGCTTCTTCATGGCAGCCGCAATGGTTATATGTTTTCTTCTCTTTTGAATTTTGTAATTTAAAATTTTAAAAAATTTGAAATATGTAAATTATATAAAGAGATATACACATGAATGAAAATACAAGAGAAAATCAACTTATTTCTTAAGATGGCTAAAATTAATCAATTGAAATTTTATACCATATGCTATCATAAAGTGGCTCAATAGATCAAGAGGTCCAATCATCATATATGTTATCCATGTAAATAGTTAGGGTGCCATTGGGTACGCGATGAACTCAAATTGATTTAAATTGATGTGGGTCCATTCTTTTTATTTGACCCATCTAGAAATTGGGTGGGGTTTGGGTCCATCATTTTGGACTTGGTTAAAACTTAGTCTAGTTTGGATCCAACATCCTATGCCTGCTTAAATTCAAGTTAGGTTGGGTCCATTTAATTTGAATATAGTAACATTGTATACATTAGATATCCAGCAAAAGAGCCAGGTTTGCTAAGCCATGCAAGTCAGAGAGCCCATTTACAAACAACAGATGTCAAAGGGGCACATGTGTCTGCATGCAACCTAATTCATCCATCAGGTGGGCCCGACCATGTAAATGACCTTTTTTTTTACCTTGACCTGACCTGGACCCAACTCAAAACCAAGTTACATACACCTGATAACTACCTGACAGGCACCCAAATCCGAATAGATCTGGGCCAGGTTCTCTAGACCTGATAGGTACCTAGACACGAAAGGACCCTACCTCAGTAAGATCCAAACTTATTATCTAGGTGTGGTTACTCAAAGACCCAAATCAAACCCAACCTGTCTACAGCCTTATACAATGTAGATGTTAGAGATGTGTAGACTGGCATGCTTTTAACATATTTATTTTTTGAAATGCAATTTACAAATATTCATAAGGATCACCTCTGGTGTTTTTTAATGCATGGATGGCGAAATCAATTATCTTTCCCATCCATTAGGTTTGCCCCAATTTTCATGAACCATGTTGAAGAATTCACCCTGATTTTTGGAACATTTCTATCCAATCGATGGCATAAAAAATAATAGTTTCAATACTAGGCGTTCCAAATCAATATGAATATTCCATTAGATGGAGTTGACTTTCCATGATAGTCTCCAAAGAAATGTTACCAGATCACTCGTGGCTTGGGAAACTGAAAGGTTACAAAAGAGATAGAAAAGAGGCCATTGTTGTAGAATCCTTTGATCAAAATGAGTTTTTCTTGGCAGACCACTAATGTGAACTTGGTGAACCGTTAATATTGGATTACTAGATGATCGATGTGTTATGTGCACTCAGGGCACATGGAAAGCTTCGGCCTACATGATGTTTTCGATGAAGGGAACTTAATTTACACATGATTTATGCATGTTCTAGTGAAAAAGGAAATTTATTTATGCGTGATGCCCAGAGTTCAGAAATTATACAGGAAATTGGCTCATTTCAGGCCAATTCAACCCGACTTGATCGACTCGCTCAATCGACTTGCTGAGTATTTAATTCAAATTGGTTCTAATTTCTTGCATTTACTTGTGTTTAAGTACTGTAAAAGCATTAAGATAACTGCTAATAAGAAAGAGTCACGATTTTAATCCCCTAGTGCTAAAGAAGGTGACTCCAACATGGGACAAGGCAATTACTGGTTCATTTGGAGTTATTTCAATTGACTCTGTTCGGTCTTCTTTAAATCAGGTGAAAGGGAATTACAAATCCTGCCATTTGTTTCTTCTTGTGCCTATTAACACGTGCCGATGCTTCTAACGCAGCACAAAGTACGTTATCAATGTATCTCCACAACAAATTTTGATAAACAAATCAACCCCATTTGAAAAGATTATGGAAACAATTTGCCAATATTTTAAAATAAACAAGGAGATTTAGTTTTGGCTTTTTTTTTTTTTTGGTGGCATAGCACACATGCACATACGCTTAGTTAACTGATTTTTATACTAATTTGCCTTTGGAGTGATTTCTTATTTACTTATGAGTCAAAACGATACTTTTCCTACTTGCTAAAAAGCAGCAAAGAAACAAACTTATAAGCCCTTTTAACTTCTTGTAAACTTTTCTTATGGTACTAAAATTTCATATAGAAAAACAACCAAGTCAAAGAAAATTTTCCCCTTAAAAGGAAGCAAAAGCTCGTAAACAGAAAAAATTAAAATTAAAATACGGGCATAGATGGTAACAGTTATACCATTATTATTTGACATACATTTTAGCAGAGGAATCATGTGACGCACAACACAACTCTTGTTTTTTTTTTTTTGGCACTGTGCATAAAAAGGCTTCAAGTAATGAAAATTGGGCCCATTATTTGCTAATCTAGAACGTTATCTATTGCATACCATCGTGGATGAACCATCTCCCCCAAAACCCCTAAACTAGAAGAGCGATCTTGGGATTTTTTTATTTTTTTTTCAATCTAATATAAACTATAATTACATCTCTCACATTAGCAATTAATCTATAAGCCTCAAATCGAAATTATGATTGGCCCATGGGGGAGATTTTTCAGGGCATTATACATCAATGGTGGGGTGCAGTGGACTAATGGTTTAGATAACCCAAGGGTGGGCGACTTATTGGCAGCAATTGATAGAGGTGATTGTCGTTATCAGGAGACTGTTGTAGGAAGAGAGTGAATATCCTGCTTTGCATGAAAATCAAAAGGAAGAACATTTATAGCAAAGTTGGAAAGGAGGAAGGGAAATATTAGGTGAACGACGTCGGGTGCTGTGGGTCATGTTCGCGCACACGTTTACATGAGAGACTTTTGGGTGAATGAAAGGGGGGTTGGTGGAATTATGTTTTTCAAACCACTCTTTTTCAATACATGTTTGGTTTGGTTAGTTATCTTAAGGGAGAAGTAATTGGGTTGGTTGGGCCAGAGATTTTGAATCCATCTGACCTAAACTTATCATCAATATCATATTCTCAAGAAAAAGATGAGCAAACTAAAGTTGACCATTCATTCTTCCATGTGTGCCCATGCAATACACGCATGGAACATTCTACTTGTCCATCAGCTGGGCCCCATATCAGGCTACTCCACTCATTTCTCTGCGCCATTGGTGTGCTCAAACCAAAAATCAGGATAGTCGGCCCATTGGCTTCGGACACCAGGGCCAACTGGGACGGACTCGGATCGGGTGGTGACCCCAACACCACCAGCTGGCTGGTAAAAAATCTGTGGGTCCACCAAGATGTATGTGTTTTATCCACATCGTCCATCCATTTTCCAGCCCATTTTAGGGCATGGCAGATCCAAGGTCAAGTGCACCACAACATGGGAAATATGAAACAATGGGGATAATGAGACCCACCTATGAAAATCTTCTTTAGGCCCACCATGATGTTTATTTCCCATCCAACATGTTCATAAGGTCATACGGACCTGGATGAAAGGTTATATATATATATATATATATATATATCAGCCTGATTGAAAGTTCTATGGCCCCTAAGAATTTTTCAGTGGTGAGTGTACAATTCCAACTGTTTCATGAGGTGTGGTCCACTTGAGATTTGGATCCACCTTATTTTTGTGCTCATGCCTTAAAATGAGCTCGCAAAATGGATGAATGGCATGAATTAAACACGTGCATCATGGTGGGGGCCGCAGAGCTTTTGCTCCAGCTAGCTGGGTGATGTTGGGTTCACCACACAATTCGAGTCCCACTGGGAAGTATAAATTGGCCTAGCTTTGGGTAAGGCTTTAGCATGGTGCGGCCCACCAGACGGAAATCTCAGGCATTTCATATTTGCTCCAGTCAGTTAATTCCAAAATAGACCGATCCTAGAACTTGTTGGATCAATGGCCATGAGTCCTGTCCTGTAAAATGATTGTTGGATCAATGGCCGTGAGGCCCTCTGAATCCTAAAGATTTATGTGGAGACTTGGGGTAATCCCTACAATTGTTTACTAATCAAGATGTTTAAAATTGTTTTAATGCTAATAATATTTTAAAAATGTATTTCATTCTTTAAAATCACTAATCAACCATTTAAATAAAAGGTTAATGTGAATTAGCATTTCCAAAGCACTGAGGGGGTGTTAGTGGGGTGGATTAGAGTCTAGAAAAGGGGATTAGTAACCTCATTGTAACACATGAGAGAATACCAAAAAAAAAAAACTATGAAAATTCTATTGCCAGCAATAGCATATATAGCACCAAAGTGATTCCCAAATCTCATGACACTTCCTCACTCTATATTTTGGAGACTGCCCAAGGGATCTGATCTCTGATTTTTCAATGACCCGAAGATGGACATTT
Organism: Magnolia sinica; assembly: GCF_029962835.1. Lineage (NCBI taxonomy): Eukaryota > Viridiplantae > Streptophyta > Magnoliopsida > Magnoliales > Magnoliaceae > Magnolia > Magnolia sinica. The sequence goes on from NC_080577.1 coordinate 490,257, forward strand.
GGATGATCCTGACCATGCATCAGGCGTGCTTGACTATAGATGGTTGAGGGTTACTAATTGTATGATTGCAGTTATCTGATGATTCGCGACTTTGACGTAGACATTTAAGCATCTTTTTTTCTTCTTCTTTTTTTTTTTTTTCCCGTAGATGTTGATGTGGAGGCCATCAATTCGGCACCCAAGTTGTCCAATAGGTTTGGTTTTAAATTTACCATGGGCCACCAGTAGAGGGGAACTCAGCAGATGACTGACGGTCCAAATCACCCAACTGTAGAAGCCACGTAGGGCGAAAGTGATGGGTGGAGAGGGTGCAAGAATGTGGTGGATCCTTGTCCTGCATTGATTTCATAAGATCAAACGTAAATATATTTTCAATATGAGGTTTCCTTGTCAGATGATAACAAATGATAAACTATAAAATTATTATAAATGCATACCACCTTTTTACTTCCAAATTAAATAGAATGCAAAACTGCTAATTTCACCTGCTCCAAGGCATTTTAAACGTGGCATTCCCTCCCACCCTCACACGTGCAAACCTATTACACTTGTGTAAGATCACCCTGCTCGTTGCCTAATCCTCAGTCTACAATTCATATAATCTTAAATGGATGAGATCTGCAGTGTTGGAATTAGTTTGTTTCCACATGTGCACTCGAGTCGAATGCAATAATGGGTTATTTCACGTTATTCATGGATGACATAGTTGAAGTCCTTGGCATAGAAGAAAATTTTGGACTCTATTAATCAAGTGTGATGAAAGTTGCTTTCTTGTTATTAATTTCATTTTTAAATTAGAAAATCCATTAACTTGTGCATCAAATGCTTTAGTTTTGTTCATGCATCTTCTTTACATAGTTGGACATGTTGTTTCAAGATCATTTGCTCCTGTTAAGCCGCAAATGGGTTGAGTACTCTAGCCTACCTGGGTGCCGACCCACCTGACCTGATTAGAAGTTGGGTTTGGGACCTTTGGGTTGAGCTTAATGGGTTCCTGCTTGGGATCATGTCTTGAAATGAGGCTCTCTTATTTATTAGTGTTGGGCTCTGTTTCACTTTTTAACTCAATTCACTTCATTGAATTTTATTTATCTTTTGTACAGTTTGATATCCCCCAATTTGGTAGTTTTGCAATTGAAGTACCGTAACTTAGGTTGATCATTGATCTACGGTGGCTCACAATTAAAAGCTATTATTTAGCTTAAATGATTGAATTGATGGAAACAAAAAAGTAACTGAAGGAAGGAAATCGATTTTCTTAGTTCGAGGGTTTCCTCTCTTACCAAAGGCATGGACTGAGCAAATAAATTTAGTTATCAGATGTAATAATTCTTTCGTTTATGAAAGGCAAGAGGACGAAGAAATTGATTTCCTTTTTATTATATTTCTCACTTAAAAAGCTAATTTCCTTTTCTATGTTCAGACCTAAGGAAAATAAAATATTTTCATTTTCACTTTTAAAAAAATAATAATAAATATAGCATTAACCTTTTCTTTATTACTTAAAAAAAATTAAATTAAATTTCCAGAAATCCAAACATCCTACGTGCATTGTTTACATTTGTGCTTGTGTATCACCCATAGGACTAGCAAAATATCACAGATTTTCTCAAACAAGGACGGTCGTAATACTAATAAACTAATGCATGACAGTTGGAATGCATGAAAAAGGGTGCCGCCGCCGCCGGTTGGTATAAGCTTGTGACTGTGAGGCCTAACCTCAGCCTGTAATAAAAGGGGTTTGAAAGTAACGTGAAAGTAATGAGTCCTTGGCTTGACCTTCTAACCCAAATTAATTCATAGACTACATATTAGCCCAAATCAGCGCACATCATATTCATCAATAAGGTCGGTCCTTTTGAATTCCGCTCCGGTCCCAAAAATCAGACCGATCTAACACAAACGTGAGTCACAATTGAGATGGTAATAAAACTCTCCCTACTGTTCCGTATTGTTTGTAGTGCCCTCCTTGTTCTGTAATATGTCATCCAACCCATTCAAAAGATGCGAGAAATCAGGCCATTCCAAAACTCGGGTGGGGCACAACATATGATTTTAGAGGATTTAGGCATGATTTTTACATTGCATGGCCCCCCAAGAACTTTTTATTGTGGGCGATCAATCACCATCGTTTCCTGTTTTGTGGTCCACCTGAGATTTGGATCTTCTTCATTTTTTGAACACATGCCCTGAAATGAGCTGGGAAATGGTGGACGGCATGGATATAACGGATACATCATTGTGGGTCCACAAAACTTTTCAATCACTGACGTGAGGAGTCACTACCGAATCGGAGTCCCTTTGATGGGAGCGGATTGCCTGTGACCCCGGCCACAGGTATATGGTGTTTGGGACTAACGGAGATGTGGGTGAAAATTTTACTCCGTCCATTTATTTTTAAAGGCCATAATAGGACAGGAGTATAAGAATCAGTCGGATCCAAAACTGGTGGGCCACTATAAATGAAACAGTGGGAATGGAATAAACTGTAGGGTGATTATCACTGAAATAAACTGTAGGCACAAATATCATCCTGCTACCAAACAACTGTCACCCCAGGCGTTCAATCCCCATTGTTCATGTGGTATGGCCCACATGAGTTTTGTATTTTCCTGATTTGTAGGCTCCTTTCCTGCTGTGGCCTTGAAAATAGATGCACATTGAAGATTCGTCACAAATATTAATGTGGGCCGTACACAGCCCTGGCACAGGAGTATTATATGCGGGGTCACAGGCAATCCACGTGGCCTTTGCTATAGTGTGGAAGGGATGCCGATTAGCTGCGGCATGGACTTACCCGAGAAGATGCTGTGGGCCTCCTTGGTGCATGTATTCTATATTGACACGTCTATTCATTTTTTTAATATCATTTTAGGACTTGTGTTCAAAATTATTAAGATTCGAATATCAAATGACTATACAACATGAAATAAGTGATGATTGAAAGGTCTACTGTTAAAAACTTACTAAGTTACAATGATGTTTCTGTAATTCATATTTACCATCCACGTGTTGATAAGGCCACATAAAGCTGGACATATGTAAACAAACAAATACCAAACTAATTCAAAACTTATGTGACCCACCCAAGGTCAATCACTACTAATTCGTATGGTATGGTCCACCTAAGCTGAGAATTTGACCTGCTTCATTTTTGGGTTCATGTCAAAAAATCATCTGAAAAATGGATGGACATAGGATAGAAACATCAAGGTGGAGTCCATGGTAAGGACCGCGCCCTATTGGGTTAGGCTGGCGTGCACTTAATCTGCTCAGAGGCGAAGTTTCTCATCACCACGACTTTGAGGTTTATTTTTTTCTTTCATTCTTTCTCATGGCAGCCTGTACTCACCCATAACGGTGGGGACCTTAATGTGGTGCCACTTTGATGTGTATATTCTTTCTGTATTCACGTTGTTTATCTGTCCCTACAGATTATTTCCAGGCATGAGTCAAAAAAATAAAGTGGAATCAAATCTCAAGCGGAGCATTCCATACGAAACAATTGTGATTGATAAATAAAAGCTTTTTGTGAGACACAAAAGTTTTGAATTAAACTGATTTTTGATTTTCCTTTGAACCCGGTTTGTGTGACCTTATCAGAAGGTTGGACGAAAAATAAAAATAAAAATTGAGAAACATTAAAATTGTCCCCAGGACGTCTTCAGTGGTGGGACCTTCAATCACCACATTTTCCTTAGAGTACGGTCAACTTGAGATGATGGACTTTATTTTCAAGGTTCCTGCCGTTAAAATGGTATGATAAAATGGATGGATGGCATGGATATATAATACACGTGTCAAGGTGACACTATCTTGGTGGAGGCCTGGCCGTCTTCTCTCTCTCTCTTGAAAAACCCGGTACAAAGCTGGACGGTTTGGATTGGCTTATAGGTGTGCCGCTGTGCGGTAGCCTCCGGTATGTGGAAACGGATTGGCTACTCTAGTTGGTGCTCTGGAACCTGTATGTGTCTCATCCATGCCGTCTACCCAATTTTTTTTTATAATTTTACGGTATGAACCCAAAAATGAAATAGATCAAAATGTCAAATTGATGGCACAATGTTGATTAAACTCTTACCATTAAAAACTTCTTGGGGCTAAAAAAGTGCTGATATTTGTTTTTGCCTTCATCAGGTCTGTATGGCCTAATATACCGGTTGGATGTCAAATAAACATTACATTGGGCTTACGATGTTTTTAATGGTATACGATTCAATCACTATAGTTTTCCCATGGTGTGGTCCACCTGAGATTTTTTTATGCCTTATTTTTAAAATAGGTATTAAAATGATATGTAAAAATGGATGAACCGTGTGGATAAAACACAGATATCATGGTGGGCCACATAGCACCGACCACTAGCCACCTGGCAGCGGGACGCGGATTAGCTACTGGCAGGTTGAGTACTGAGACAAGCTACTGAAGTGACGTCACCAACTTCGGTGGGACCCACCATGATGTATTTTTTAAAAAAATCGCCACCGTCCATACATTTCGAGAGATTATTTTAGGACATAATAAAAAGAATGAGGTAGATCCAAGGCTGGAGTGGACCCACCACAGAAAATAGTGGAGAGAGTGACACCCACCGGTGAAACCTTCAAAAGGTCCACTATGATGTTTATTTGAGATCTAATCTGTTCATGTGTTAACTCAGACACCAAAAGAAGAGAAAAAAAACAAATATCAGCTTGATCGAAAACTTTTGCAACCTTTAGAACTTTTCAACGGAGGGCGTCACTCTCTCCGCTTTTTTCTATGGTGGGGTGCACTCGAACTTTAGATCTTACTCATTCTTTATATGATGCCCTAATATGATCTCTCGAAATGGATGGACGGTGTGGAGAAGTTGGTGGCGTCACTTCCGAGTCTCGCTACTCAACCTGTAACTGCGAGTATGTAATACGCGTCCAGTGGCAGCGTACTGCGTACCAGGCCATCCCCGTCCCGGGCATGCACATGGATAACTGTGTTGTACTAGCAGTTTGACCCTAGTAAAAGAGGAGAAGGTTGAGAGAGGGAACATCGTCTTGGTTGTAGGCGTAGGCTTTATATTAAATTATTAATAGCCACAATTGTTTCCTCATGTCATGAGTGCACAGGTCTGGTAGACGTGAAGCTGCCGGGTTTGGGCTTACACCGGCCAGAGCCAAGACCAAACTGACCTTTTGTCTTTAAGCCTTAACTAAGTGTTAGGTGCTGTCGTGCTGATGCTAAGGTGATAGACTGATAGTTCCCCCACCACCATTTTACACGCATGACATCCGCATACGTCACTCTAGACCACATAAATGGTGGGTGTCATTGTGGATGGATCGTGTGTGGAAGATGACACTGGCTGGATGTTCTAGCCGTTGGTTTTCTGACCAACAAATTATTGTAAAAAAGGAAACCCCCAATCGTTCAAATCAAAGGATGGATATTAAATAGTGAAGATCATCAAATCAGTGTGATTTGGGGGATAATAATTCCTCTTAATAGCAGGAGGCTATCCGTTCATGGTCCACGTTCAGCAAATAAATGCTCAAGAACAACATAATGCAGTTAAACTATTTGAGTATATTTCGACATGCATGCTACACATGCGGCGCGGGAGAACCATCACTCTTGACAACGATTTTCCTGTAATCGGGGTGATGGGGAGCTAGTGTGACCCTATGCTTTTGTGGGGGCCCACCGTGATGTATATCTCTATCATTTTTTGGCTACTCATGTTGGGACAAGAGGCAGATCCACAACTCTTTAAGTGGGCCACACTAGAGGAAATGGTGGGGATGGAAACGTCTGATGTTAATTCCCTATGCTTTGTGGGGCCCACCGTGATGTATATCCCAAGAAAGTTTTAATGGTGAGGGTTTATTTTCTACTATTCCTTGTGATGTGGCCGCTTAAAAATTTTGATCTATCTCAATTTTTTGGGCTTATATGTTAACAGGAGTCTGCAAATGTAATGGATGGAGTGGATCCCTACAGGTTGATTTTGTTTTGGACAATTGCATCCCATGCTAAGCAATCTTTATCATTGATCCAATGGGCATTACCGTGGATTGATGATTCCCAACAGATTTCCTCAAAAAAAGACTGATTAAGAATAGATAGAGCACTGTATCGATTCTCAGTAGGTAATATATATTATAGTAACACAGCAATAAATAGAAGTAGAAGAAAATGAAATTCTCACAAAAAGAAGAAAGAGGGAAAAAAAAAAAAAACAGATGACATGGGTGCGTGTTTTTCTCGCAAGAAATAGTTTAGCCCATCCGCAACTCAGGATAGCTAACATGTGGAGGCCCACTTTCTGGGATAGTCCGATGGTCGGAACTGTCCATCTTATCAGCGATACCAAAAATGAGTCCGATGATCATGACCTTTGATTTCTGGAATTGCATGTGAGCCATTGAAAACTTTTGTTCATGATTGTACATCCATCTGCTCACAGGGATGGTTCGAATCATTCCTTGAGAGTCTTATGATGCCCTGTATAGTATGGAATTCAGAAGATGAACGGCTCAGACCATTGGACCATCCAAGCGCGTGGGCCAACACATACTGGCTAATGGGGTAGTTGACTAGGAGCTCCGCAATTAGCCAACTACATTATTATAGTATCAGAAGAAGAAAAACAGCCGCTATTTTGCCATTTTAGTAGAAATATTGGAATAACCGGCAATCCGTTTTTAGTTTTAAAGCAGCCGCTACCACAGTCACGACTGAACGCGGCCCTTACTCTGCTCCTGCACCACGCAGTGCCTGTGGTTTTCTTTTTTGGGCTTGTCATTTTCCTGCGTTTCATTTATTTATCTCTCTCTCTGCTTTTCTAATTTCTAAATGAGAGAGAAACAATGAAAGGGGTAGCCTCTACCGCCCTCCTTTTTGCAATTCCAAACGCGTAGATGTCTTTTCGAAGAGATTCCAGACGCGTTCTTCCTCAAATAAAATAAATATTCAATCCCTCTTAATCTAAACACAACACTTGTCATTCTCCCTCCCCACGACGATTATCAGATCGCTGCATTTGATTTATGACATGAGGGGTTTTCCCAGGCACGAACGCCGGTGGGCGTCTGACACCGTTGCCGGAAAAGGAATTTCGTCAGATTCATCTCCTAGAAGCAGCGGTGCAACTGCCGCAGAAGATGAGCTCGTGGAGGTGACGCTTGATTTCCATGACGACGACACTATCATTCTTCGGAGCGTCGAGCCCGCCACTGTCTCCGACTTTGATCATCATGATGTCATCGGTGGGAGCGAAACATCGACGCCGGCATCGACATCGAGATCGCCGACCATTCGCCGGAGCTCCTCCCATCGACTCCGTCAGTTCTCACAGGAATTAAAAGCGGAGGCGGTGGCGCGGGCGAAGCACTTCTCGCAGGAGCTGAAAGCGGAGCTGCGGCGCTTCTCGTGGAGCCACGGACATGCATCTCGCACGCTTTCATCGTCGTCCGCATCGACACCGCAGCCGGATGCACGGTTGGCTGCTCGGGCGCTCCGTAGGCAGCGAGCTCAGCTGGATCGGACGCGATCTGGCGCACAAAGGGCACTTCGAGGGCTGAGATTCATCAGCAGAACTACAGCCAACGGTCCGGATGTAGATTCTTGGAAAGAGATCCAATGCAACTTCAATAAGCTAGCAAAGGACGGTTTCCTTCACCGCGCAGATTTTGCACAATGCATAGGTAATTAATTAATAAATGGCTTCTCCTCGATTCCTTCTTATTATTATTATTTTCCTTAATTAATCTGGAAGGGATTTCTTTTGTGTTCATTGAAACTTTAAAAAGGGATGAAGGATTCAAAGGAATTCGCATTGGAACTGTTCGATGCATTGAGTCGGAGGAGAAGGTTAAAGGTGGAGAAGATCAGCAAAGACGAGCTTCAGGAGTTTTGGTTGCAGATTACTGATCAGAGCTTCGATTCTCGCCTTCAAATTTTCTTCGACATGTAGCAAATATAAACAACAAATATTTCATTGATTATATACACACACACACACACACACACACACACACACTTTTTAATTAATTAAACGATTGATTAATTCGATGCAGGGTTGACAAAAATGAAGATGGACGCATAACAGAAGCCGAAGTGAAAGAGGTCCGTCAGAATTTTCACCCTTCTTTCGTCACTAGTTTAAATGACAGGGTTAATTTTTTTTTCATTGGAAAAGGACACCTTTTAATTTCTTTATTATTATCATTAAACCCTATTTTCTTTATTATTGCTTAACCATTTTTCTTTATTTATTGTACTTAATTTATTTATATGGGTCTGTTGTACTTACAGCCCCCCAGGGGATTGTGATTCAGTAAGCGGAGGCAGAATATAGGCTGTGATTCATCACGAACATGCCATTCACTTTTCTATGATAAATAGTCATCACGACCAACGGTCACTTGATGAGTGGACGGACTACCTTGACTTTTTGGTGCATGGCATATTCGCCTGATGAACGACCCAGATTTCGGATACATGTGCCGTATGCACTGACGTCTGGCCCAGTGGAGAATGAGTAGATAACCGGACAGGCCTATATAGATAGATAAATGGGAGTATGCGGATCATCTTCTTTCAATGAAAATTTCCTTACTTCTGATAAAAAAAAAATAAAAATAGAGAGGATAAATAGGCGTAAAAGAGAAAAGATGGTTATTAGAAAGACCAAGCGGAAGCTCTTTATTTTTATTTAATTTTATTATTTTTTCTTTTCTTTTCTTTTAACACACTTACATCCACACACAGGAGGCTTATATCTTAGGTTACGTATGAGTATGTTATAGCGTATTAATAATTTTGAGAGGCTGTCATTTATCGGTTAAAATTTTAAATAATAGATAGGGGTTAGATGGATTCGTTGAGTGTGAACTATCAAATACCAAAAAACCACCGACTCCAACCCCCCCGGTATCTCAAAAGACTCTCTTTGACTTTCTCTACAATTTCAGACCACTGTTAACCTATAATGATCCTTATTTCATTGGGACACTTGGATAGTCCTATAGTTCGATCCGAACCGTCCATTAGCTGCAGCGTACAGATCCTGGCCTAACATGTAAAATTCATACGAATCAGACAATGAAAAGCATCGAAGAAAATGGACGTTCAGGATTACTTTATAGAAAAAGTAATTTCCATCAATAATTTGGACCTTCCATCTGTCGGAGATTTATTATTAATAGCTTGTCACTCTAAAGAATGATTTCTGTCAGATCATCGTAAACATCACACCCCTTTCTTGGAAAATGAATGGCTAAATAAAATAATACCAGTTTACAGATGGAGTTGAGAGTCGACTCGATGTGACTTTTTCTTAGTATGCTGCACCTAATGGACGGTCCAGATCAATCTATTAGATCGTTCAAGTGCCTCGATGCAACTTGGAGCATCATAACGTTGTGCATCATTTCCCTCGAGTGCACTTTGAATTGGAACGGATTGGCTACTCCCCCTGCCACCGGCCAATGGCGGATGGTCGGTGCTCTGTGGGGCCCATCATGATGTATGTGTTTCATCTATGACGTCCATATATTTTTATAGATCATTTTATGATATGATACCAAAAATGAGATATATCCCAATCTCAAGTGGACCACATTACAGGAAACAGTGTTGAATGAATGTCGACCGTTAAAAGCTTCTTGGGGGCCATAAAAGTTTTGGATCAATCTGATCTTTGTTTTTTCCTTTCATCTGGGTCTTTATGACCTAATAAACATATTGGATGTCAAATAAACAGTACAGTGGGCCTTAGGATGATTTTAATGGTGGATCTCCAATCAATATTGTTTTCCTGTGGTGTGGTGCACCGTATATTTATATCCCTATAATTTTTATGGTAAAGCCCTAAAATGATCTTTAAAAATGGAGGAACGGAATGGATGAAACACATACATCATGGTGGGGCCCACAGAGAACCGAACACCAGCCACGGGGATGGTGGCAGGGGGATTAGCCAATCCGTTTCCTGAATTGAATGTGCGCTTACCTCATATTCTCAGGACGTGTAAGATCGTGCTACCTTGCCAGGTTTTCCTCACCGTTCAGATTCCGTGCATCCATCTAAAACGTAAAAAACACAGTCATCCCCACATGTACATTGAATTTAAACCATCGCTCTCTTTAGTTTAACCATTCGAAGTTTTTCTTGTTCTTTTGTGAACGTCGAATAACCGTAAAATAGAAGAAAAAACGTTATTGGTGTTTCTCTTTTAGAAAATTTAGCCTTCAAATTTCCATGCTTGCCAGTACCGTGGCCCCTGCTGTGATTGCTTTGCACCAATCCAAGCCCTCCATCAGCTGTCCCCCGTGGATTTAGGCCCAGGCACTGAAGTCACGCAAATCCGTGAGTCAGTGGGTCACAACAAAGTAAAACAGTTGGGAGGGGACGCCCATCCTTGATTGTGTTCGGACTCAGCTGAGTTTTGGAATGGCCTCATTTGCTTCATCTTGATGGGATTTTTCAAATGATATATTCGATGGCACAAAAACAGCATGGTGGCCCCCACACAAAGTAAATAGTGGAGCATCCCCTCCCAACTGTTTCCATGTGTTGTGGCCTATCTGATTTACAGATTTGCCTGATTTTTGGGTCTTCGAATTAAATCCATGAGGTGCGGCTGATGGCCGGATTAGATAACATGCACGCATCTGGGTAGGGCTGCAACAACCAATAACATTGTAACCTACCATTGGTATTGGCATATGAACACGTACACAGAGAGACATAATTATAGATTTGTAATCAAACATTGTTTTCTGGCACACGTAGATAATCATGTTGAGTGCTTCCGCAAATAAACTGTCGAGACTGAAAGAGCAGGCAGAGGAATATGCAGCACTTATTATGGAGGAGTTGGATCCAGAAGGGCTTGGCTACATCGAGGTAACTATATACTTTTACTCATCTCTACTATAAAGTTTTAAATATTATCTGCTACTACTTAATAATGCCTGAGTCGAATTGGTTCCGGTGAGAACCGGTTAGTCTGACAAGCTATTAGTTGAAATCGGGTGGTTTGGTCGAACTTATTTCCAACAGGAGTGAGTTATCGGATCAAATCAGGACAAGTGGTGACTGAAGCACACCAGTTGGAACTGAGTCAAACCAATATGACTTGGGACAGATGCAGACTGAGTTGGGTTCAGTTGGGACTTAAGAGGGACCTATAAAGACGGACCTGTTGCATCGTTGACTATTGATATCTTTGTCGTTTTGTTCCAGCTACTGGTCCTGCGTCGGAGTAGTCATATCAAATCAAGTTGTAATTAGACAACTTGGTCTGGTGAGGATGAGTGGCACTCTAAAACTGAATTTTAAAACTTTGTCTCTACCATATATACACCAGAAGTTTCGGGAAGAATTCTGCGTTCAATTAGTTTTTTTGACAAGGCCAAAAGATGGAAGGGTTTTGTGGCCAAATAATAATAATAAAAAAGAGCATTTACCTAATTTACAGGGGCCCCAACAGTACGTCGAATTGACGTTTTGCCCACTCCCAAAATGACCTGAGATGGTGTAGGTTATACCTGCCCCTTGACCACGTTTTAGATGAAGTCTTACTGGGCCCTCACTGACGGAAACGGATTGGCTACTTCCCCTGACACCAGCCCCGTGGTCGGTACTCTGTGGGCCCTACCATGATGTATGTGTTTCATCCATTCCGTTCATCCATTTTTTCAAATCATTTTAGGGCTTGATGCAAACAATTATAGGATATAAATCTCAGGTGAACCACACCACAGGAAAACAATAATGATTAGATATCCACTATTAAAATCCTCCTAAAGCCCACCGTACTGTTTATTTGACATCCAATCTGTTGATTAGGTCATAAAGACCCAGATGAAAGGAAACTATAAATATCAGCTTGATCCAAAACTTTTATGGCCCTCAAAACGTTTTTAATGGCCAACGTTCATTCAACAATGTTTCTTGTAATGTGGTCGACTTGAGATTTTGATATAAATAGATGGACGGCATGGATGAAGCACATACATCATGGTGGGGGTCCACAGAGCACCGACCACCAGCCATTGGCTGGTGGCAGGGGGGAGTAGCCAATCCGTCTCCCTGACTGACCTTTTCACAACCATTTCCTTTGGTCCCTCCCACTCTCACGCGTTTTCAACTAGTTCCTCTTTCCACGTGCATTGCATATGTTGTATCGCTGTCGTTTGTGTGTGTGACTTTAACTCGTAGTAAATCAAGATTAGGAGCTAGAGCAAATTTCATATGAGACGTAAATACCCAATTCAAACATGAATAAATTCTGAGACTTCAGGATAAAATGGTGTGAACGCGTGCGATGTTGTCTTGGTTGACGATAAGAAGAGTTTGCGAGCCACCACAGGCATCTTTACACGTAGCCTATTCGTGCATCTGGTGGGTGGCCCCCCCAACTGTGAAAACGACCTTACCCAAAGAAGTAGGCTGCTCCAATTCTCCCAGTGGGCCACTCTGGTTGAATGATGGAAAGTTCACGATCACTTGAGAGCATCCTCCACCTTCGATGTATACGTGTAGCCAAAGTGTACTCGCGTCACTTCTGAACTGACGTATGATACAATGCCTCGCACTGTGCCCATTCAGTCAGGTCGTGACCGTCGGTCCCACCTTCTTATCTCCATCCATTTTTCCACCTCATTTTTTAGTACGTGAGCCAAAAATTGAAGCATATCCAAATCTCAAGTGGACCACACCATAGAAAACAGTGGTGATTGAGCGCCAACCATTAAAAACTTCCTAGGCCCACAGTACTGTTTATTTACCATCCAACCTATTTATAAGGTCAAACAGATCTAGATGAAGGGAATATGCAAATAACAGCTTTATCCGAACTTTTTCTGTCCCACTAGGAGTTTTTAATGGACAATCACCTCTGTTTCCTCCAGTGTGATCTACTTGAGATGCTTCAGTTTTGGATCGAAGTCCCAAAATAAGGTGGAAAAACGGATGAACAGCACAGACATATAACAAATACACCAAGGTAGGCCACATGGTCATGACAGGACCAAGTGTCCCAACTGGAATGAATCCACGCCCCTGTTTCACTTAGCTTTGGATATGCTTCAATTTTGAGCTCATATCTAAAAATGATCTGAAAAAAATGGATGGACGGAGGTTAGTGACAGAAATATACAACATATACACCAAGTCAGGCCACACGGTCATGATGTGACTGACTGTCCCAACCTGACTGAATCCTCACCCCCCTGTTTCCTATGGTGTGGTCCACTTGAGCTTTAGATATGCTTCAATTTTGAGCTCCTTCCCTAACATGATCTGGAAAAATAGATAGTGTAGGTAAGACACATACATCAACGTAGGCCCTGCAGAGTTTACTTAAGTCGTACTGAGTTACCTAACACAATCTACTTCGTGTTGGGGGAGCCGATTAGGTGCGCCCCGGCCCACCCAAGATGGTGTGGCCTTCACCGTGGGGCTCACCTTGGGGCATGTATTAAATATCCATGCTATCCATGTGTTTTTCCATGTTATTTTAGCACATCAGCTCAAAAATGAGTAAGATCGTATTCTCTTGCTGGATCATTTTATTGAAAAAAAGTGGTGATTGAATGCCCGGCCATCGAAAACATTTTAAGATTCACTGTAGTGTTCCAATAATGTTTATTTGCCATCCAACTTATTGATAAGGTTACATGAACCTAAATGAAAAGAAAAAACGAATATAAGCTTGATTCAAAACTTTTATAGCCCATTAATGGCCAATCACCTCTATTTTTTGTAGCATGGTTCATCTAAGAATTTGATTTCTTTAAAATGATTTGGCAAGGGCACAACATGTTGGGTGTGGCCACTCCTAATCCACTCCCACGGACAGGGGACGCGGATTACAGAAAGCCTTCGGCATAAACTTGTGGAAGGGAAGCTAGGTGGGGCCCACTGTAATATTTGTAAGAAATCCACCCTGTCCATCCATTTTTCCCCGATCATGTTAGGACTTGGGCCTCAAATTGAGGCAGATTCAAAACAGTGTGTTTCACGACAAGAAACAATGAGGATTGAGCATAAACGGTTGAAACATTTGTGAGGCCACGGAAGTTTTGGATCAGGCTAATATTTTTCTGTTTTCAGGTATCCGAGTAGGAATGACCTTACGAATGATGTGGATGGCATGTAAATATCACAGTGGACCTTAGGGAGGCTTTGACGGTAGGCATTTCTCTACTCACTTTTTCCTACTGTGCATCTCACTTGAGTTTCGGATCTTTCTCATTTTTGGATCAACGTCCTAACATAATCTGGAAAAACGGATGGGCGGGATGGATTTCTCATAAACATTACTGTAGGACCTTCTTAGCTTTCGGTGGCAGAAAGTTCACTGGCAATCGGGGCGTTCGTGGAGAGGATCGTCCCGGTCTGGATTGGAAAACAATGATCGTCCCCTTGTCATGATTTCAAGCCGCCGGGGGAGGTATTAGATAGGGAGACCTTTTGGTGGGGGAGCCTGCTTCACCTACGACAGTGGGGCCCTTACCGTGGGGCCCACCTTGTTGTACGTATTTTATATCCACTATGCCCATCCGTTTTTCCGGATCATTTTAGTTCATGTGATAAAAAATGAAGATCGAAATCTCAAGTGGACCGTACTACAGGAAAAAAGTGGTGATTAAATGCCCTACTATTAAAAACTTCTTAGGCTTACTATAATGTTTATTTGCCATCCAACCTGTTGATAAGTTCACGTGAACCTGGATGAGGGAAAAGGCAAAATATCAGCTTGATCTAAAACTTATGTGGCTCATTAATGGTCAATCACCACTGTTTCTTATGGTATGATCCACCTGAGAATTGGATCTACTTCGTTTTTGCACTGATGCCATAAAATGATATGAAAAAAATGGATGAATGATGTGGATATAGAATAAATACATAAAGGTGGGCCCTTGGTAACCAGTAATGGCCGCACCATGGTGGTTGAGGTTGGGGTGGCCACCTAATCCGCACCCTTTTGGTCGGGGCGCTGTTGGTAAGATGCAGGTGTGCTGTCTCATCATACGTGTGGCACGTGCCTCAATTTTTAACAACTCAAAAACTGGTCAAGTCATCGAAGTGAAATTTGGTATCCTAGCCTCTGATCAGCAAACATCATTTCATGGGGTGTGGACAATTTACTAATCCTTCTTACTGCCTTGCGTTTTTCGACCAATCCGTCGGTATTCACAATACTAATTTTGGGTTATACTCCATCTAAAATTGCCTCGGTATTTGGCAGTTTAGATTGAAGTTACATGTCACATGTATGATACGACAACTCATTTTATCTTAAGTAGTGTGTTTAGTGCATTAGGCCTGATTCAAATCTATAGTAAAGAAGAACAGCCTGGCTCTTGACCGTTATTGCAGATGAATGGTCCAATTGGACTGATATTAAATATCAATTGTTCGGTTGGGTCAATACTGAAAATCAATAGTATAATTGGACCATTTGTCTTCATCCAATTGGACTGATATTAAATATCAATTGTCCAGTTGGAGCAATACTGAAAGTCAATAGTATGATTGGGCCATTGTTGAAGACAAATGATCCAATTTGGCAATATTAAAAGTGAAATGTATGATTGGACTAATATCAAAGATGAACAAACTGATTTGGTGAAGATAGGAAATGAAGATCCACAGTATGATTGATCTGATATCAAAGATGAACAGTCTGATTATGATAAAATTAGAGATAAATGTTCCCATTGGGTTGATGTTGAATATCAATGGTTACATTGGACTAGTATTAATGATGAACGGTCTGATTATACCGAAATTGGAGATGAAAGGCCTATTGGGCTGATATTGATTATCAACGGTCCAATTGATCCAAACTTGAGGACAAATGGTCTTATTGGAGTGATGTCAAAGTTGAATTGTTGGAGAGGATGTTGAATATCAATCTATTGGGCCAATATTAAAGAGAGATAGTTAACTTGGGCTGATAACAAAGTTGTGCGGTTCAGTTGGGACCGATCAGATTATTCACTTTTTATATAGGTTCAATTGGATCATTGATCTTCAATTTTGGATTGATCAGATTCCTTATCTTTATTATTCATCAAATCATATTGTCGATCATCATATCGATGAAATTGAATGGTAAACGGAGTAGAAATCAAAGGCTTTTGAGATGTTGAATCCATATTTTAATAAGATATTTGTTTAGATCAGCCCATATTGTTAGATAAAAAAGGAAATCCACTTTACAGCATATTGAAAATAGATTGTCAATGTTGATTATGATTTTTGCCCATCTCCCAATACAAGGAGTCTTTCTTAGATTTATCCTAGATGAGATGAGAACCACCGTCCCAATCTTAGTAAGGGTCAGATCAAACAAGAGTCATATATAAGGTGTGTTGATGCAGGGATGAACGTGATGAGGTTGATCACCGCCTTCCTCAAGGATAACTACTTCGAATTCACGAAGCTTCTCTGGACTCCTTGTAGAGACTTCTTAAATCCACGAGGAAAAAACAATAAAAATAGAAATAAAATTCTAAAAAAATTTGTAATTTAATTTATTAATTGAAATAAACGAGTTCATAACCCTTTAAATAGGGATACCAAGCACTATGAGAGAAATTAGAAACAAACTATAACTAAAACTCCTTAAAATTCGTATCTTACTATAAATAGTAAATTCCTTTTATAGTAAAACTTAATATTTATAGTAAAAACAGAACTAAACATGGAATTCGGCTATCAATATGAAGGAATCTCGCAAATTCGGCGTGGGTAACCCGGCATAACCAGGTTGGTTGGCTAAAGTAGCTCGTCCTACCTCAAAATCATAAATGGTACGTCAAGTAACTCATTCCGGTTTGCAAGATATGCATGTTTTAAGGTTCTAACGGTCTTGATGACTTCTACCTCTGATCGGGCCTTCTCTGATCCATCTTGGATATGAAAGTGTCCGCAACCTACTCTACATTAGTCTCCTCCATTTCAAAATAACTCATCCTTGAGTTCTCGTGCTGCTTCGATTCATGATACTCGGTTTGGTGCGCCGTAACGATACCCATATAAAAAGTTATGATCAATTTACGGTCCACCTTCTTTTGGTCTAATCATGTTAGGAATATATCTGTGACACGTTCTGCATCAGACCCTTTCGCTTGAAAAAAAAACTCGTTCTTGAGTTACTCAAAGGATTTGTTTTATGATTTTGAGATAACTTTTGATGTCGATGTTTATTAGTTATTTTCTTGTACTTGGCATTAGGTTCTTGAGTTGACAAAATACTTGTATTCATCCTCTACTTGACTTGGCTGGTATAGATTAGTTCTTTCACTTTTGCCTTCAAGATCTCACATTCCTTCTGATAATGTGGGCAATTAGGCAGACTTATCCCTATGACAAGATCAATGTGGTTTTGTATATCTTGTATGAGAGACAATTTATCAGGAATTTTATCAAACATAATTGTCTTGAACTCCTATAACACTGGTTTTAAATTCCCTGGGATATTCACAGGTTCCATATATTATTTCTTTTCAACTAATGCATATATATCTCTTGTTTCCTTAAATTGTTTAACAAAAGACTGTTCAGTTGTGGGAGACTATTCCTCAAGTTTAGAAGTCTTGGGTTGGTTCTTGATTTCCAAATAAAGGAGGCCAATCTTTTTACCATCTTTAGTAAATTTAAATACGTTATCCTGACCTCTATGCGTAGCAATAGCATCAATATTATTTTGTCATGGTCAACCAAGTAACATATGATAAATTTTCATGTCGATTACGTCATAAAGTATTTGATCATTATAATTTTTACCAATTGAAAATGAGATGGTGCATTGTTCGGTTACCTCTATTTTATTGACCTCCTTGATCTATCCAATCGTGTATGGAGATGGATGCTTTTCTGTTTTCAGTTGTAGCTTTTCCACAATTATTTTCGATAAGAGATTCTCACAACTCCTGACATCGATGATCACATTATAGACTTTTTGGCTAACAGTGCACCTTGTTCGAAAGATGTTGTCCCGTTATAATTCTATTTTTACCTTTGGCTTGTATAACGGCTTCCTCACGATCAAAGTGGTAGCCTGCGATTTACCATAATCTGATGGTGATTTGCAAAAATCGGGGTTGTGTTATATAACAACCATGGGAGGTTAAGCATCGCTTCGAGCTCGGGGCAGAATTAACATATCCGCAATACGGTTGAGAGTTACCTGTAGCCCTTGCATGGTCAATTGACTCTCCCGGTGGAAAGCTTCCATTCTTTCCGAAAGATAACGAATCCTTAAATCACCGTCCACAGGATTTTGGCTCATACCTTCATTGTTTGTCATCGGTCTAAGAAAAATTCTTGCTCTAATACCAATTGACACAGGGATAAACGTGATGAGGTCGATCACCGTCTTCCTTAAGGATAACTACTTCGAATCCACAAAGTTTCTTTAGACTCCGCACAGAGACTTCTCGAATCCACGAGGAAAAAACAATCAAAATAGAAATAAATTCTAAAGAAATTTGTAACTTGATTTATTGATTGAAATAAATGAGTTCACAATCCTTTAAATAGGGATACCAAGCAATATAAGAGAAATTAGAAACAAATTATAACTAAAACTCCCTAAAATTCATAACTTACTATAGATAGTAAATTTACTTTTATAGTAAGTGTCCTATGTGGCTTGACCATGTTATTCTGCTAATTATTTTATGCACTTTTCATGTTGTACACAACTTTTAAAGCCCAACAGATGAAGAGTTATAATCAAACTAAAGCTTTAGATTTATAGTAAAAATAGAACTAAACATGGAATTTGGCCATCGATATGATGGAATCTCGCAAATTCGGTGTGGGCAACCTGGTTGGTTGGCTAAAGTAGCTCCTCCTACCTCAAAATCATATATGGTACATTGAGTAACTCATTCTGATTTGTCAGATATGCCTGTTTTAAGGTTCTGACGGTCTTGATGACTTCTGCCTCTAATCGGGCCTTCTCTGATCCATCTTGGACATGAAAGTGTTCGCGATCCACTCTACATCAGCTCCACACACAAGGGCATGTGCATATGTGAACGTGAGGATGTGTGCACATGTGAACATGAGGGCATGTGGGTGTTTCCCACCTGCTCTTCCTTTCTCTTATCACACACTCTCTAGCTTAGGTGGAGCCTCCAAGGGAGTCATGGCGTCTTAGCTCTTTGGGCAGGGAATCTCTCTCTCTCTCTCTCTCTCTCTCTCTCTCTCTCAGGTAAGATCTTATATAAGAGAGGTTTAGAGTTGTATGGATACATTAGTTATAATGCTCCACTAGTGTACAAGTGGTTGTGTAGTTTATTGTGAAGAATGTCTGCTTATCTTAGCCATTTGATGTTCATCAAGTATGATTTAAAACAACTTAATGATTAAAATAAAACTTAACAGTTGAAAAACCTTAGTTAACCAACTGAAAACCTCAAAGGTGTCAACCAACCTTTAAAACAATTGATAGATGCTAACCTTAACATTAAGCTCTCTATTCGTATCCTAGGTAAATTGAGTTGATCATATGTTGGATCGTCTGTATTCCAAGAACCATGATGAAGACACCCAGGCACACCCGCTCTCAGTTGCAATGCTGTAGTTTCACAAAAAGAGCCAAAGCATGACCAATTTGAAACCATCCATATTCTTCTAGTTACGGAAATTTTGATGGAGCTAATATAATTACAAGTCTATTCAAGTTTGGGCATAATAAGTCTTCTAACTTTAATAATAAAAGTAACCAAATACTTTATTTAAGGAACCATTTATAACAAACTTACACACTCACATGGAGTAGAGAAGAAGGCAAACTATGGGCATGTATTATCTATCCTAATATCAGGTCAATTCCTTCACATGAGATGACCATCTAATCTCATCATAGGTATGCTCAGACAATTGTATGGCTATAGTCAGGACATTGAGATCCATTGGCCATGGCCCTCTCTTGGCTACCAAGTTGTACTGTCCAATCTCAAGTATTCGAGAACATCCGAGGTACTCTTCTCAAACTCACATGAAACATGTTCTATAAAATTAACTTAATAAATGCATCATGCCATAAATAAGTCTAATAACATTAATTTTTTAAGGCACAACCCCAACCAACATTGTTCAAAATAGATCATTGCAATTTATTATCAGTCCAATTAGACCATTGATTTTTAATATTGGCCTAAACGATTCATTCATCTCTAATGTCAACCCAAGTAGACCATTAAATTAATTTTGATATCATCCTAATTGCATGATCAATATTTGCCAACTAATCAGACCATTAATCTTCAATATCGCCCAATCAAATTAGTCTCCATTTTCAGCTAAATAAGTTTATCCAACCATATTGTTGTTCTTCAATATTTTCACCGTCAGTCAAACTGTTAATCTCCAATGTCAGCCCAATCAGATTATATATCTTCATTTTCATCTTTGATGTTGGTCTAACTGTATTGTTGATTTTCAATATCTTCCTAATCCGGTTGTCAATGTTCAATAGAATTACAATTAGACCATGCCTCTCCAATTTCGGTCGATACAGTCATTCATCTTTGATGTTTGTCCAATGATGTCATTGATCTTCAATTTCACCATATTGGATCATTAACTCCAATTCGATCCCCATATCATACCTTTGATCTTTGATATTGGCTCAATCGGATGATTGATCTTCAATTGTGGCTCAATTTGACCGTTGATCGTCAATATCATTCAAATTTGACCATTCGACTTCGACGTCAGTCCAATCAAACCATTCATCTTCATTATTAGCCTATTTGGATTATTGATCATTAATATTAGTTCAATTGGGCCATCCATCTCCAAATTTGGCCCAATCCGACTATTTTAGACCTATGGTTAACATGAGGTGATTCATTTAATGGTTGGTTTATCCATATCCTAAGTAGATCACTTAGGCCTCACATTTGCCCGGTTGGTGAGTTGATATACCATAAAGACATGCTCCAGTGCTCTCAGGGTGCTCTTGACTTATAGTGTTCCCATTAGATTGATTCATTTGGACAGTTTAATTGATTGATCCAAATCGTTCATTACGTTTAGAACACATCTTATGGGCTACCATACAAAAATCACAGTGATTTGATGATCCAATCTGTCCTTGATTTGGTCTTACTTTTTATAGCCATCATTTTCCGTAGCCATTGATGGGATGATTACGATTGCCTAACAAAGGTGTTTCTTTAGAATCATAAGCAATCCCTGATGGTCCTTTACAAATAGATGGATCAGATTTTTTCGCTTAAACCTATTTTTGTGTAAATGATCTTGAATGTCAATATTTAGGGCCACTGATCAAATGGATATTTGACTGATTAGTCTCATGAAATGAGTGTTAGACCTAATGAACAGTCTAAATCAATCATGAAATGAGTGTTAGACCTAATGAACAGTATAGATCAATTGATTGGACTTTCTAATTGTCTCAATGCAACTAGGAGCAGTGATAGATCTGAGAGCGCTGGAGCATTCCTCTTTTTTTGTTAGCTTGTGTTGGAGCATTCCTCTGTTATAACTAGTGGTTGTGGAACTGATGTCCAATTTTTGGGGGCCTATCAACTATCAACACCGCTGAAATATAAATAACGGAAGTGCTTTGGCCCCACCCTGTTTTACACGTGATCTCCTCATTTATAGGCCAAGGGCCCAAAAGTCTAACTATATTCGTGACTCAGGTGGTCTGCACCACAGGGAACAGTGGGGAATGAAACGCAAACTATATGTTTTTTGTTTGGTGCGACCATGATCAATGTCTTTCATCAAACCCATTCATCTCAAGTGTGAATCACCGGGAAGATGGGAAGAAATGAAAATCGGGCGAACCTTGTACTTGAACGTGGAACATTTTCGTATTTCTCTCGACGACTCCATATTTGTTATATAAAAATCGAAAGGTTAGGATTGCTGATAGTTGCTTGTTTTAAGGATTAACGATCCATGAGACTTTTTTTTTTTTTTTGACATTATCAGACATTGTAATCGGGGCTAAAGAGGTAGGCTGCCACAGGATATAAAAATATTCCTGAAAATGGCAGTGCAGTGTCTAAAGAGGAACGCGCAGCTGCTATAGCATGTGCTGGTCCAATTTCCTGTTTTGCATGGTTGAGGAGAGGCCGTTGGTCCTGCCCTGCTTCTTTTATTCTAAAAATTACAAGTTACTTTGATATTCTATATAAAATGAAATGAAATGAATTGAATTGATTTGCTAATTGGGAACTTTGGATATGAGGAGGGCAGCTGTGGCAGCTGGAGACGCTGCTGTTGCAGAAGGACACATACCTCAACTACAGCCAGGCGCTGAGCTACACGAGCCAGGCATTGAGTCAAAACCTGCAGGGTCTAAGCAAGAGGAGCCGGATTGGCAAGGTTAGTAGCAAAGTGGGGTATTACCTGGAGGAGAACTGGCAGAGGCTGTGGGTTTTGTCTCTATGGATTGCCATAATGGTGGGCCTTTTCCTTTGGAAGTTCTTTCAGTACAAGAACAAGGCCGCTTTCCATGTCATGGGTTACTGCCTCCTAACGGCTAAGGGCGCGGCCGAGACCCTCAAATTCAACATGGCCCTCGTCCTTCTCCCCGTTTGCCGAAACACTATCACCTGGCTTCGTTCCACTTCCCTCTCTTTCTTCGTCCCCTTTGATGATAACATCAACTTCCACAAGACTATTGCCGCTGCCATCGTTGTCGGGGTCATCCTTCATGCCGGTAATCACCTCGCCTGCGACTTCCCACGCCTCCTCTCCTCTCCTCCTAGCGACTACCGCCTCGTCCAGAACGACTTCGGCCGTGACAAGCCTACCTATCTGGCCCTTATCCGGGGACCCGAAGGCGTTACCGGAATCCTCATGGTCATCTGCATGGCTATCGCTTTCACCCTTGCCACCCATTGGTTCCGTCGCAGCCTCGTGAGGCTCCCCAGGCCCTTCAACCGCCTTACTGGCTTCAACGCTTTCTGGTACTCCCACCACCTCTTCGTCATTGTCTACATCTTGCTCATCATCCATGGTGTATTCCTCTACCTCGTCCACAGATGGTACCTCAAGACGGTATGCACGTTTTACTTCAAAAATTTTACAGAATCATTTTTAAAACTTCGGCTGTCTGACTACATACAAGTTAGCCAGCCCTGCTAAATACAGAAATAAGAATTTGGGTGACTGATTTGTTTGTCCTTTGATGTTACAGACTTGGATGTATCTTGCCGTCCCTGTTCTTCTGTATGCAGGAGAGAGGACACTGAGGGCTTTTAGGTCTGGTTATTTCTCTGTCCGGCTTTTGAAGGTAAACAAATCGCATCTTCTCCTCGTTATATTAGAGATTATACTGTTTTCCCCTCTTCTTTCAACATTTCTTCAAACTGTTTTTTTTTTTTCTAATTAATTAATTAATTTTTTAACACAGTGAAATTTGAGACTTCTATAAAAAAACACGAAGCAGTTGTCACCTTCTACTTTTGATGACAAACGAAGTGTGATGCTTGTAATGTGCGTGTCAAATCCCAAAACTACCCAATAGATTTAAATTCCAAAACATGCTACGAAATTTATCATACAATATCAGTAATTTGTCCAATCAATTCATCAGTTGACACAATACAAATGTATGTACCGTGATACAGGTTTGTATTAAAAAGTATCATTTGTGTCGTTTTGTATCCTTGCCAGAACGAATGTCTTATTGATAAATTCCTTCCCAGTTAATCTCAATAGATTCCAAAGTCATACCAAGGTTGATAATATCATGATATATTACATCGCGTCAGGAATACATCCAAATTGCATGTTAAAACTATTTTGAACCTTCGCCAGAATCTAAGGTTTGGATTTCATAGAAGGAATTGATACCTACACCACTCTGATTGCTATATGCATCCTTTCGTTTGTGATTCTGGTAAACCTTTTACTACAACTTTGTAAGTTGGCAGTACATCGTGGTCAGCATCATCAACTCATCATCATCTCATCATCTTAGTTTTTTTCCCAACATTTTGGGATTGGCTTTTAAATGGTAGATTTCTTGAAGGTCTTTGATTGGCTGCTCACCAGATGTCAGCCTTCCAAGTTCACCTAGGCTATAGTACTAGCCATGGTAGAGTCTCACACAATAATTTATGTACAAATGGTTGTGGCCTACCTTGTCCTGATAGGGCCAATAGATCGATACAGACACATTAACATACACTATAACTCCTCATTCCTAGCCTTTGCATTCTTTCATCCCTTTTCTTTTCCTTTGTTCCTTAATTATCTCCCTGCCTGTGCCTTGTACAGTCCCCAACACCCCCCCCCCCCCCCCTCATTTCTACTTTTGGTAATACAGTAGTACAGAAAGTCATAAAAAGTGGGTTATCTATCAAAGAGGAGGCTGTTAATATTAACTCCTTTATAATTATTTCCTGGCCTTTTATGGCAGCAGTTACAAATTGTTCATTTGATTCCTCTAACTTGTTTTATTTAATTTTTTAGGCAGCTATATATCCAGGTAATGTCCTGACTCTGCAAATGTCAAAGCCTGCTGCTTTCCGCTACAAGAGCGGGCAGTACATGTTTGTTCAGTGCCCTGCAGTTTCCCCATTCGAATGGTAAGCTCCAAACAGTGAATGACCGAAATATTCCAATCTCTTTATGAGTTTCATGGGCTGGGCATGTGTTAGCCATTAACATACGTAATTTATTGAGGCCCTAGCATGGCTTAGGGGGAAAAAAAAATCATTTCTTTCAGTTTCCAATATATTTGGCATGCATGGCTGTGCATTTACATACATGAGTGTGTAGACACATGCATGCATGCATATATGCATATGTGCATATGTATGTATAGGTGATACTTGTAATTGTCATATGTATTTCATCATCATCATTTTCTAAACTATGTATTTCGCTTTCTAAAATATTGGCCATTTAGTTATGCTTGATATCAACAACACTTCCAAATCTTTGGGATTCTCTTTTGTGGCCTAGATCATCCAAATTATTGGATGGACCGTAAGCCCAGATCATGTCCATCGACGCCCTACTGATTTTTCCTTTAAGATTAGAGGGATTTATAATCTCGATGTTAATAAACTTTCACATAATGTCATAATGTCAATGTTCCTGTCACCTCTTCTGAATATATGAACTCATCAATTCATTTTTCTGAAAGTCACTTGAAATTTTAGAGGCTTTGTTTTTATCATGCTTTCTTGAACAGTGTCCTAAGCATTTCCTGTATGAAGGGACACTACATTTACCCTGCTAATCATTAGTATATTCAAAATGTGCTTGTGTTCACACTAATATGTGCACCACAGGCACCCATTCTCAATTACTTCAGCTCCGGGAGATGATTACCTGAGCATCCACATCCGGCAGCTGGGTGATTGGACACAAGAGCTCAAAAGGGTATTCTCTGAGGTATGTGAGCCTCCAGTAGGAGGTAAAAGTGGGCTTCTAAGAGCTGATGAAACCACCAAGAAAAGGTATAGACCCTGCCTCTGTTACTCCCAAA
Source organism: Magnolia sinica (assembly GCF_029962835.1). Taxonomy (NCBI): domain Eukaryota; kingdom Viridiplantae; phylum Streptophyta; class Magnoliopsida; order Magnoliales; family Magnoliaceae; genus Magnolia; species Magnolia sinica. The sequence goes on from NC_080577.1 coordinate 515,756, forward strand.
ATCATTGGAGTTGAATTTACTTTTCTGGTTGTATTTTCTTTTTCTTTTTCTTTTTTATGTTTTTGACATTTAAGTCTCTTGCCATTACAGTTTGCCAAAGCTCTTGATAGATGGGCCTTATGGAGCTCCTGCTCAGGATTATCGTAAATATGATGTCTTGTTACTCGTTGGATTAGGAATAGGAGCAACGCCTTTCATCAGTATATTGAAAGATTTGCTCAACAATATCATAAAAATGGAAGAGCAAGCTGTGAGTATATGTTAGTCAAAGCTAATGCTTTTGTTTTCTTTTGGAGTCTGATCATGGATTGCGTTGCTACATTTTTATCTTTTTCTCATCTTGTTTTTGTTAGTCTTGTGCACGCGGGTTTCTCCATAGCATTTCTTTTCTAGTTTGTTGCAGAGTGTCATTTGTTTGTTTTTTCCTTGACTTGGTCACTCTCTTGTGAATCCAAATTCTGGCATCTCTAGTATGTTGTATTTCTTGGCCTGCAGGTTTGCTAAGGCCACACCCATGCTCATCCAATTGCAAGTGCATGTGTGGGCCACAATGATTAGATCTTCTTGCTCAGAAATCATGCTGTTTTGCTTTTTAGGTGGGCCATAATCTACAAAACATATGGACCACTAAAGGAATATTTTTAACCATCCATTTCTTTTGTACACACGCACGCTCGCGCGCCCACATGATAGTCTAGCTAATTCCATTTAGTTAGGATAAGGCTTTAATGATGATGATGATGATAGTGATGATCCATTTGTTTGAACACTGGCCCACCTGGCAAGTGAAACAGCCTGGTTTGTAGGCCAGCAGATGTAATAAGTGTGGTCCACCTGATGGAAACATTGGTTCTTGCACAAGTGTTCCTTATTGGCCTGTGTGCTTGTGAATATGGGCACCATATGTCTGTGTGCTTGCAAAAACTTCTTGAGCTACATGAAAAGTTGTCTCCCTCCCCTCCCAAAAATGAAAAAAGGAAAAAAGAAAAAAAAGATGGAACTATAGTGGTAAGAAGAATTTATTAACCACTCGAATTTGCTGTTTTTAGGATTCCAACTCGGATTTTAGCCGGGCAACTGATTCGTGTGCTGGAACAAGCGATTCGACCTCTGTTAATAAGATGTCTCCGAAACGGAAGAAACCTTTAAAGACAACCAATGCCTATTTCTACTGGGTGACCCGGGAACAAGGTTCCTTTGACTGGTTCAAGGGTGTCATGAATGAAGTTGCTGATCTTGATCACAGGGTAAAAAGGAAGCTCAATTCTTGATTGTAACTTTTTTCTTTTTGTTTGAGTTGGCAGTTGATGTCACTGATTATTTTTGTCTATTTATTTATTTTTCCATTTCATTCTTAGGGTGTAATTGAGATGCACAACTACTTGACAAGCGTGTATGAGGAAGGGGATGCTCGCTCAGCTCTCATTGCCATGGTCCAAGCACTCAACCACGCCAAGAATGGTGTAGACATTGTTTCTGGCACCAGGGTAAGATTCTAATCTACTCACTATTTGGAAGGTATACTTAATCACAATAGTAATGGAAGACATTTAAAGTGTGGAGAATGCAGATGATCATATTCATGACCAAAATGTCATGAATATTACCACAGGAAACAGAGAAACATGAATTTGCCATTCATTCCATCTCAAATATTCTTAATTATCATTCAGGTTGTAATCCCCAGTGCCACTTTCAGGTGCGGACGCATTTTGCGAGGCCCAACTGGAAGAAGGTCTTCTCAAGAACATGTTCTAAACACCCAAATGCTAAGATCGGTGAGTTGCTCAAAGAGGACAAAGTGAAGCTTAGGGTTCCACAGCTTTTCTATCATTCATCGCAGAAGTTTCTTTTTATTTATTTACATGACTTCGTTATTCTTCTGAGCAGGAGTGTTCTACTGTGGTGCACCCGTCTTGGCTAAAGAACTGAGCAAGCTCTGCCATGAATACAACCAGAATGGTTCCACCAAGTTTGAATTCCACAAGGAGCATTTCTGACAAGTCTTTGGGTGCGTATCTAATTATTCTAAGCCCTCCGACCAGAACTAATCTCTTGAATTCTCTCCGTGCTTTTGAGCAACAACAATTAGATATAAAAATACACAAGTAATATACAGAAGATATACCATATGCATTATATCCATCAACACAGTGGGTGATAATGCTTGGCATTTGATGATGGAGCAAAACAAGACTGGTGCTGTTCTTTATCTTCTGTTGCCTACGTTAGGATGGATTTGGGGGAGCAAAGAGGACATGTTGAAGGAGGTGTTGACCATATTGAAATGATGTTGCCGGGCATGATTGGAGGACATTCAACTTGGCGGTGGAAATGCTGTGAATCCAGAATCCAGGGTGCAGTTGATGATTTATTCTTGGTGTTAATCTGTGCCATATTTGTCTACACACACACACACACACATGCTTGCTGTCAGATTTGTATGTTTGGTGCGAGTTTCAGACGGCAGTGTATCCAAAGCATTATTCATAGCATGGAAAGTTGACAGATCATCTAAGAGTCTCTGCATGTGGGCCCTAATGAGGCGGCACATTTTGGTGAGACTAAAAACAGTTGGAGAAAAAGAGAGCATTGAATGCATATCAAATGCATGATTGTAAATGACATCTCAGTGTTTAGGGCTGGCAACATCAAAACTTAAGGATGCTGTTTTGCCTTGTTATTACAGGGTTTCGGTAGTTTTTATCCAACCCTTGAAAATATGTAACAGATATCAATGTTATTGACCCGGATTTTCCATCTTGTACCTTTTCCTTTATTTCACTGTTTTTATGGTAAGGTGGGATCTTCCCTGCTGACTGTATGTCTATGAACATATGCAACCCACATCAGGGCGCATTTCGGGACACCCTCAAAACCAGGGTTCGGAGATGAAACCAGCACACCCTGTTTTGTGGTCTGTGTTTGGATACCCACACGTAATTGTCAGTTTCAAAACCATCCAACGAAAGAGGTGTTACGAGGTTCACTTTGCCTTGTTTCCAGGCGAGTTGACGAAAAGGTCGCTTTTGCAGAAAAATCCCATTGGTGGAAGTTGCTTCCAAATGGGCCCTAAGCTTTGCGGGGGATAGGTATTGGTCAGGCCATCCGTCCACACATTGCCACCCCGGCCATCATAATGTGATTTTTAGGCTATCCAAGAATGCAAAGTTCTGTTGTAATAGAGAATAACAAGATTTGAACGTTGTATATTGTTAGGTTGAAATCATGCTCATTAAATGATTCTGACGATTCAATTGGTGACTATCAGATTTGGACAGTCTTGATTAGTCTACTACTCTTTTTTCTTTGGAATATGGAATGCCCATGGTTGCACTGCCTTATGACCATTTGCCAGGATTCCTGACGCAGAGTTTCCCTCTTAAATAACAGCCCAATGCCAAACTAGAATATGCTCATGACTATGTACATGCGGTGCTTTCAATTCGGCTAATGTTGATAACCGTAAAATTTTAACCCTCAGATAAATGGCCATGGCCCAAAAAATGTATATATTTTCACCAAAATTTTAACGATCTCAGCAATGTTTGTATCCTGCATTGGCTCAAGAGGTGGTGTTTACAGGGAATAGCTCATACACGTGTATTGGTTCCTATTGTTTGCTTATTGAGGCTATTTTTATTACTTTGGTAGGGTCAAGGGTGTGATGCTTGATACTTGGTCCCTAAAAGTTGGACATTAATAAGTGTATAATTAAATTAAAATGAACCATCCATGGACTGATAGATAAGGATTACTTATTTTCTGTCTAATTAGCAGCATTTAATTATGGCTGAAACGAAAACTTGCGGATAGTTGAATCTGGCAAACAAAAAAGTCTATTAGTCATAAAACATCCGGTTTAGGAATATCCCATATCTGAAGTGGGTCCCTCGATTTGGACTAGGGGTGGTAATGTGGTGGGCCAGGCTAGGCCCGTACTGCTTGAGACACTTAAGACCCAAGACCTGAGCCCGGCCCAAGCCTTGCATGGGACCCGCTTTGCAGGCCAAAGCCCGAGCCCAACTCAACCTAGATGGGCTCGAAAATTGAATTCCTATGTCCTACCTGAATTTTCCTATATTTGTTGATCAAGTGGACATACAAAAAGAAATAGGTAGAGAAATGAACTGGGCCGTCTACATTCAAGATAGATTAGAATGTAGTATTTGTAGGACATGGCTTATGTACATATAAAGTCTCGCTAGGTCAGGCTAAAATAACTTGAACCAAAGCCCGACCTGAAACTTGAACCTGCTGTTAATTTGAGGCCCAAGTCCGGACCAAAGCTGGGTCTCGCAGACTACCTGGCCCATTGTCACCCTCATTTGTACCGTTTAATTTGAGTTAATGTATGCCATGTTTACAATTTTAGAGACTGCTAATAAACCATTCCAGAGTAGCAAATAATCCCTTTTGCCTTTTTGTCTATTCTGAGACTGAAGCACCTAGATTTTTCAATAAACACTAATGCTGAAATCCAACGCATAGGCTCACATGCTGACGTGGATTACTATGGCGAAATTTGAGCTCTACATCAAATGGGCCACATTGATTTGGATGTTTTATACCAGAAAAAGAAAAGAAAATAAAAAGAAAATTAAAAAATAAAAATTAAAAACGAGACCATTTTACACCTCAGGTGGAAGGAAATTGAGGCTAGAAAAACTTGTTTTAAGTGTGGCCTTCCTAAGGAGTGAAATGGCATGGATGTTAAGAAAGAAGGTGAAAACAGTGTTTCAAACCAAATGGAAAGTTTTAATGTTACCATATACACTCATATTCAAACTCTAAATAGTTTATGTTACTAATATCCATGTACTATATAATATACACTAGGGAACTGGGCTAGGTGGGCCAGGCTGTTCATAATGGAGCCAGCAGAGCCTGACCAAACAAATTTAAGGGCTTAGATTTCATGCCCTAGTTGAGCCCTCTGGTCAACCTCTTTAGGGCTGAGTCAGATGGGCATGTTGTCATCCTAATTTTCTAGAAGAAATGAATCGGAGAAATACATGATAACTTGGACCTAGTCAGACTTGAAATGTAAAGACCGTTTAATGCAACTTTAGAGAGACGGGTAATCTCTTAATTCATAGCCGTTTAGACTCCGTCATCCTCAACACCAGACGTCTCAGATGAATAGTCCAAATCAAGCTAATGTAAGGTTTTTAATAGGGTCTCACACGTGTGATCGATCTAGGCCATTAATTTGGTAGTGTGTGAACATGCCATATACCAATCAATTGAGCTACATGGGAACGTCAGACTTATTTTCCAACTTACTCATTTTTTCCATACGTGTGTTGACTTGCTGATCGGTGGCCATTTACTTATATATATATATATATATATATATATATTGACAGTGTGATGAATGGCCCAGATGTCCGACAAGCATGCCATATAAAGCGGTGGAATCGAGGTCCCTTTATTTTGTCAAATTCCCAAACGTCATGTAATTTGGCCCAATCGCTACAATATAATAAGTGGGGGGTATAACAGTTTTCATGATTCAGTTTTCTAGAATTTTAGCCTTTGGACCTATTAACATCTTTTAATGATCCAAACCGTTTATATGATGGACGTTACTTTGGATGGGTTAAAGCCAAATAACTAAAACCTTTACAATGGAATATATAACCCTTTGATCACTTTGAATATGGACGGTCTACTTAAAGTCTAGAGGATCAATGATTTATTTATTTCCCATCTCTGATATTTCTTGGCTATCGTCCATCGTTGATTAGTTCTATCAAATGAACGGTTTAGGTCAATGAAAAGAACCACAATCCAACGGCTAATGACCCGACGTATCCAATACGTCTGGACGTATTCTTGCAAAATTCCAAGGAGGTTCCGAAGCGAGCAGGGTTTTTTATTTTTATTTTTATTTTTATTTACTTTAAAGAGTTGCTCGTATACATCTCGACGTATTTCAAGACGATACGTCTGCACTTTAGCCTTCGAGTCTCGGTCATCATCCGAAGATCCAAACCGTTTAAAGGGAGAATCTAACTTTATACGGTGAAAATCAACCAGGTAGTAACAATTGGATTATTTTATCGCTTTTGCTGAAAACATGAACGGTCACACCATAACCTTGTATGATGAGAAGACGGAAGGAAGGATTTATCTAAAGTAATTTTCGAGTATTCCACATCCTAGGTGAGCACTATCGTATGAAAGGTTTGGGTCAACCAGAGAAGCCAAATCCAGCGGCTACAGTGTCGACGTATCTTATTGCAATTCGTCGGGATATATATATATATATATATATGTAAAATATATATATATATATATATATATATATATATATATATTTTTGTGGTAAGTTCGGCTAGCCCAACCTGGGGTTCAGCCAGGTTTCATTTTAGGGTCTCATGTCATAAAATGATCTAGGAAAACGGAATCATGGTGTGGATGTGGAATAAATACATCAAGGTTGGGCCCACCGACTTGGGTGAAGCCGAGTTCGCACCTAATCTGGTACCCTTTTTTCAACCTTGCGTGACGACCAGGGATGGAGATAATTACCCCGCAACTGTGTTTTCCAAGTCTCACTCGCATCCTTACACGCAGCGCATGTGCCTACCTGGATAGCGTGTGAGCCATCTGAGCAGTGCAATAAGGTGTCACTCCATTAATATAACAATATTAGAAAAAAATCAGGTTGGTCCATTCACTAGGTGGGCCATCTTTATAGAAGGGAACTGACGGTTGGTAATAATAATAATAAGAAAGCTGCTGACGGTTCACATTCAACAGAACCATTTGGAGTGGCTGATGATTAATCTGGCATGAGTCTGGTGCACGGTCAGCATGACAGTAGAGGCCACCATGTGCAAGGTTCGCATGTCCTACCCACATGCGTAGCTGACACGTGTGGATAATGAGAAGTGTGAGTCTAGCTGAAGTCAAAGGAGATCCACATCATCCAAGTCAATAGTCAAGGCGTAGGAAACGCGTTTGGAGAGGGATAACCCATCCTCCTATCAACCCACTATCACATTGGGAGGGACTGACTTTTAAATAAAAAATTCCAAATTACCAGTCTTCTGAGAACATGTATATATTCATTATTAGTTGATTAACAAGATTGCAGAAGCTTTCCCAATAGGCAAGAAGAAGATAGAAAATGGGCGAAATGGATCAAGTAAGACCGCTGGCACCAGCTTCCGATCGAATGAATAGCGACGAGGAGGATGGGAAGAAGCGACCATCACCCAAAAAGCTCCAAAAGCGTCGTTGCATTATCTGCTGTGGTTGCTGCGCAGCGACAACACTAATTCTTGCCATAGTAATCCTTGTGTTGGCTCTCACTGTTTTCAGAGTCAGAGACCCTGATATGACATTGAATTCCATTATCATCGATAGGATGAAATTCAACAAAGAAACTACATCAAATCCATCCATCAACATGACACTTAAGGCTGATGTCTCCATAAAGAACCCCAACATCGCTTCCTTCAAATTCGGCAACAGCACCACCCTTATCTATTACCGTGGCACGTCAGTAGGCCAGGCCTACACTCCTGCTGGGAAGGCATCGGCAAAGCGCACGCTACAGATGAATGTTACGATTGATGTGCTCGCAGACCGGCTGATAGGGGACATGGACCTCTATAAAGATCTCATCTCAGGATCTCTCCAAGTAAATAGCCACACGAAGATCGGCGGGAGGGTGAATTTACTAAACATATTTAAGCGTCATGTTGATGTTGAGATGAATTGCAACATAACTGTGTCATTGAATAACAATGCAATCTCTGATCAAAAGTGTAAGCGAAGTGTAAAACTCTAAGGAGCGGGAATTCTGGTTTTCATGTTCATCTATCCACCAACTCATGGAAGAGGGTAAGAATTACCAAAAGGTGAAGTAGAATTGTATATTTGTGAGTTTTTCAAGTGCTGAGATATGTTGAAAGCAGATTCTATCACATGTGTAAAGACAGCTACTGTATCATTTCTGCCTTTTTTTCTTTTCTTTTTCACCTTAACAATGGAATTACCATTTTTTTTTTGGTTATTAATGAAAACCCACCTACCTTTTATTCTATTTTTGAATAGATACCTACTTTTGGCATATTTAGAGGAGGCCGCCTATCTTTTGGTAGCTGTTACGGCCGTCTATAACCATGTAATACACATATGTAATATGGGGGTGTTAGTGCACTGATTTATGCACCTTATTTGTCAATCACGTGAGTCCTTGTATCATGTAGTCGATTGAATCGTTGAAAGCTAATGACTGAAGACATAAGTGAATGTGTAACATTAAAGAACAAAGAATAGATAAACATGATGCCTAATGACCCTAACTCTTTTCCAAAATAACCTAAACTTCTAGATGATTCATAACACAATAGGTAAACCTTTTTTTTTTTATTAATAATCCTTTAAGCCATCTAAGCCTAAATTGACCATCCTTAGATTAGCCTTAGAGTTCTCATATTACTTAGAAAACTACACAATTTCAGCAACCTTCGGTCTCACTGATTTCACCTTCAATCTAACTAAAAACATCTAAAATAGGACAACGAGCTGAGGTAGAATTCCGGATAATTCGACTACAACCGAATGTCACATTCGATCTCACTGAAGACTACTTTTGGTGCGACTGAAGACCATATTCAAGGCGATCGAAAATGCCCAAATATGTCAAGTGGCTTTCTTGTCTAAATTTGACTCGACTAAACCACAATTCGGTGCAATCGACCATGCACTCGGTGTGACCGAACCATAATTCAGGGTGTGATCGAACATGCACTCGGTGCAACCGAAGACTAGCCGTTATAAATCTGTTGGAGCATTTTTCCTATAAATCTAACAATTTGATCATTGTGTAAATGATGAATTTTGGCATTGTAAAAACCCTAGTACATCCTAAGTTCTACCAAACCTCGTAGGATCTATCCCAATGAGATCCATACTATGTTCTTAGTGATTTTTCACTCTAATGAGCATTCCAAGCTCCTCTACAAGAATACCATGATTTCAAGCCTTCTTTAGAGTTTAGACACCATTTCTCTTGGCACCCAAGTGTCTATTGAACTTTAAAGTGTCTATCAAGTAAAATCTCATAGACTTTACAACTTTCTATTAGTTGTAGGAGATTTTACCTAACCTCCTATCACTTTGGTCATCGCATCAGAGCATCATATGCAAGATGTTGGAGCTAAAGTTTTGGTAAAGCATTGACATCATGATCGGGGAAGCAAATGTGAGCTAATTGAAGCATGTGAGAGCATCGACCAAGCAACCAGAGAAGGCGCTAGAAAAGGGGTCCAATTCGACAAGTAAATTGTTATGTGTAAGAGTCTATATACACTCTTACCTTATGTAGGATTGAGTGTAAGAGTTTGAATTACTAAGCTCAATTAGGTTCTTGTGGAGTACCTTGACTCTTGTGTAGGGCCTAAATGAAAGTCATTGAGTAGGCCATCGTACATGGGTGTGTACCTGTTAGTCTCCGAGGACGCCTCCGGTGAGAGTAAATGTAAGTCCTTATATTAGAACTGAAGTTGTTGGTTAACGTATGAAAATTAACTAAAGTCTCTTGTGGATCCTTTGGCTGAAGTGTATGTCAATGTGTTCTTGTGTTGGACTATTGTTTATGGTGAGCCTATAGAAAACCATGTAAAGTCTCTTACAGGAGCCGATCCTTATTTAGGATTGTAAATGTTAAAGGTGAACCTAATTTAAAATTTTGATAGTGAAATCTGGTACACTCATGGGTTGAGTGCATCCGTCGAGAGTGGAGCAGGGAAACTAAACCACTATGCGTGCTTGTGTTTGAGATTTTTATTTGAGCACTTCTTTAATTATACCTGTGGTGAATGTTTAATTATATATATGCATGATCAGATGAATGTCAGGAATTGATAGTTAGCGCATCCCACATACATATGTACACTATTATGTTTATAGACTAGTCGCGTAATTACTACATATTTTGTAGTCTATATGATTGAACCCTTTAATGGCTTGGTAGCCTTAGAGTTAAATTGTCTTGTTTAGTTTAATTTGTATATTAGTTTAAATAGGCAATTGAATTTAAAAGATAAAAAAATTATTTGGTCATAATTACCCCCGTTTAGGACAACCATCATTCCTTAGCTCCGCCAATCTTTCGAGCATATCCCGTGGGCCCACCATGTCCGTTTTCATGAAAAAATTAGGTTTTTACCATCATATTCTCCACCCCTCTCTCTCATCATCTAAGCGACAATGCCTCCCAATCGAGCTTTATCTCAACTCTCTCTCTATTGCTTATGATGTCTCATCTCAATTCTTCATCTCTCACGATCTCTCATCTCAGCTCTCTTTTTCTCGCAATTTTTCTTCTCAAAGCTCAAAAATTGGCTTGGAGCTCTTGCATGCGACCTCTCATTTCAACTCTCTCGATCTATCTATTCAGAGCTCGAAAACTTGATTGGAGTTCCAAACAATCAACATCCCTCAAACCCTCCTCTCATACTCTTCCTCTCACATCGAAAGGTAAAAATCATAACACATGTGGTTGTAATTAATGGCGTGGGGCATGAATATTTATCGAGTTGGTTTACACATGCAGGGCCCATATGCTTTTGAGTACTGATATCATCCGTTGCTTTTGAGATTTGTAATTTTTTACCGTGTTTATAGGAGCCCTTTGGACCTTTTCATTTCTTTATAGCAAAATGCGTCGGGTATGTGGGACACGATGACCCAAGCACACACTAAGAACATGAAGGTGGGCCATTGGGAAAAAAAATCCTATTTGAATTTAAGGATTATGGTACCTTAATCCTATTTTGAATTTGGCAATTTTGGTACCCTAATCACATATTGATTTTGGGGGTTTTGAGTTTAAGAATTTTGGTTCCATAATCTCAAATTGAATTCAGGGATTTTAAAATTAAGAATTTTGGTACTCTATTCCCACTTCAAATTTGGGGGTTTTAAAATTGAAGATTTTGGGAACTGTGATACCTTAATTTGGAAATTATGATACCTTAATATGCTTCTTATAGGTCTGATGTTTCCTATTTTAAATGTGTAATTGATATTTGATTTTGAAATTGAAAATTTTGGAGATTGTGATACCTTAAGCTGATTTTTGTAATTGACGTATGCTCTAATACTTCCTGCTTTAAATATATACAGATGTAACTCTATGCATTTCATTGGTTTCTTGTATCTATTTTTGGTCCATACATATTTGTTCTATCTTATATTTGGTATGCAATTCATATCTAATTATTGTAACTGATATATAGATTCTTGTATTTGTATGCAATCCATATATGCCCCTTGTAACTAATACCTAGTATGCAGTCCATGTTTGCTTCTTGTATATGATATCTGGTTTAATCATTCGTGCTATAAATTTGAGATTTGTGACTCTATAAATTGTAAATATATGTAACTGTATGTTAGATGTCTTCAGTTGAGTTTGTATGCAACATGTATACTATTGTGACTATGCAACTGTTATTACTTAAGGCTGATTGTTGGGTGGGTTCAACCCGACCGACTCGTGACTGACTCGACATTGGGTTGGGCTCGTGCAGGATGTATCGGGTTTGGTCTTGGGCTTGGGCTATACAAACACCAACCCATAAAACTTGGGTCGAGCTCGGGTTGAGGTCTCGAGTTAGCCAACCCAACCCAAACCCGATCGATATATAAGTTACTTATAAATTATAATTGAGTGTAGATTGTCCGTGTTGAAGGCACGGAAAATTCCATTGCCATCGGGTCTCATTGGTTGACATCATTTCCGATGACTCAAGCTAACAAGATCTGCCGGATTTCTCTCTCTCAAATTAATTGCATGCTACACAACACGGCTTTTAAAGGAGTAATAATCATATATTTTAGCTTGTTTGTTTAGAAAAATAAAGTTCTTTATGATAAATAACTACATATATAATTAATAAAATCATAGGTACAAAAAATAAGACTTGTATTAAAATATAATAGACTAATGTAATAACAAAAATATTAATTAGCATGTATCCACTCAACCAACTCAACTGAGCCTGCTTGGGTTGGGCTTGGGTTGAGAATTCCCAACCCGAGATTGGGTTGGGTTAGGTTAGAGTTGAGGTATAGGAACCTTGGATTGGGTTAGGGTTCAGCACCAACTTGACCCAACTCACTCGACTGTCAGCCCTATTATTACTGTTCTAAAGAGACTTTAGAAATCTTACATTTTGTTGTTGTAGACAAGATGCTCTTGGGCCTTTTGAACACAATCTTTATGAATGAATTCTATGTATGTAAGACAAATTCGAGGAGTTAATGAAATGTTTTAATAGTTTTGTGTGTTTTCAGTAATAGTTTGTTGTGTTATTTCACATATTGTTATTTCAATAGTTTATTTTTCATATTATTAAAACTCTTTATAAGCACTATGTTTTTTAGATGAACAATGATATCCCGAAATGAATTTGTTCTTGCAAAGTAGGGACAATGAAAATTTTATTAGCAAAGACATGTACCAATTATGGAAGATGCTTTTATAAATGTTTGATTAGGTTGGTGAGTAATGCTACCATTCCCCTACAATTTTCATTTAATAATAGGTTCATCTCTTTATCTTATCTTATGTTTTAATATTAATGACAAAAACATGAGAGTGATTTTGTATGAGTTGATTCAACAACTGAACGTTGAGATGCCGGCCCCCATTTTTTTCCATCGCATGCTTCTACTTCCACTGGAACTACATCTAGATCACTTTTGAAGATGACATATCGGGACATTGTACTACAAGTGTTAGATGAAGTAGAGTCAATCAATATCCACCCAACTGTGGATGATAATATGCGGTGGATTGTCAATGTTGTGTAATTTTTACATTTATTTTTTTGTGTTACTATTCGAATTCATTTCATTCATTCTAATATTTCGATGATACCTTTTTGTCTATAATATTGTGGGTGGATTTTAGTTAACTGTTATATTTGTTTATTTTATGTGGCTTTATAGTCTGGCTTTGTAGACTTAGATGTTACAATGTGCATTCTTTTATTTAGACTGTTTGATTAGATGTATATGCTATACATTTTGGTTTTAGGTATAGATATGTTTAGTTATTCATTTCTGGTTTTAGGTGTCACGCCTCGAACTCGGAAATCGGGCTCACTAAATTTTCGATCACTGAATCCGGCGCCGACAGCCTTCGTAGTACTCCATTCTAGGCTCCCGGCACTCATACATTAGGTTCCGATCTTGGGATTATATAAGGAGGATTTCTAATATGATTCTGATTCTTAATGAGTATTACCATAAACATAACCCACGAACAATAACCAGAAGAACACTATCACAAAATTCACTATGATAAAAACTTTGAGTATAATGCGTATGAAAGGGAAATACAGGATAATGAAAATAACAGAAACTTCAGAAGCTTGATTGCACACTCTAACTGCGGCGAAGCTACGGCTGTGTCCTAACGTCACCTGCACGCATCAATCGTGCATAAGCTTATAGAAAGCTTAGAGGGTGGTGTAAGTGTGTGCGTAGTATGAACGTACTCAGAATGCAATGCCAGAGTAATGCAGAATCATGCTGATGGATACATGAATGCAATCAGTCGTACCAAGGCTATGCAGTATAAGATATGAATGCTATCAGCCATATCAAGACCATGTGATGCGAGATGCAACTTAAGCATGCCAATCCTTATCCAAATCCACATATCAATACAACTCATCAAATATCAGTACGGTTCTCATTATGGATAATCACCGGGGTCTAGTACACTCTACGCCAGCTTGCCGCCCTTATTCGAACGCATAACTAGGAGAGTGGAAGAGATCTCACTATTCGGTTGCCAATATTGGGCCCGACTCGTCGATAACGGACCCATTTCTCAAGTTGGTCAAACTCAACTTAGAAATTGCCTTCTCACTTAGGTGGGTAGGGTCACACCTCTTTCCAACTGACCACGACACAATGGGAGACGTGACCTACTAGTATACAGCCCTCGTGCGCTCATATATCCACTCGGTCTCGACATTGGAGTCATCCTCTAGTACCATCGGGTTTATGAATTTTCACCCAGGGACATCTATGACGCCTTGATGCTAGAAACAGTACTTCCAGTATCCAATCCAACCATCCACGATGTGTATGTGGAGGTCATAGCCCTGATGTCGCTAGGGCGTATAAAGTAGTCACAATCACACACAAATGCAAAGTGCATGAATCACGTAGTCCAATCATGCATCAATCCTGCGCACACTGTGTGCTCATGTGGGATAACTCTGCCTATCAGAGTCCCATGAACCACCTACACTATGGCATATGTAATATCCAATTACATCTCATAACAAACATACAGATGATGCGTATGGACATGTATCATGATGTTATGCTGTCACAAACTCATAATCAGCAACAGTAGTAGGTATCGGCAATCGGCACCGGTAATCGACATCGATAATCAACCTCGACGCAAGGCGGGGTCCATAGGTGGACGACCGATGATGGATTAATTAAAAATCAATGGGACCCAAGCATTTGGGTTAATCCACTAGGGAATGATAAGAGTTGACCTAATAAGGCCTAAGGGAAGGTCACAATGTGGACGTCCAACCATCATTGCCCATCAATGTAGACCTTTAACCAACATTGCTCCCAAGGAATGGTGCTCATAGGGCCAATCGTTTAATGGGCCCACAGCCTCATACAAGGGCCTAATATACATCATCATGGGCCTTGCTTATGGGGCATACACGCATTACATTGGGCCTCATTCATGGGCCAATATATATATATATATATATATATATATATATATATATATATATATATATATATATATATATATATATATATAGATATATATCAATCACATCGGGCCGAATCAATTGGGCCAATCAAATGGGCCGAGTCGAATAGGCCGAGTTAAATGGCCGAGTCGAATGGGTCGGTACAAATGGGCCGAATCAATTTAGCCGATCAAATGGGCCGAGTCAAATACACCATTCATCCATCTATAGAGATCATTTTAGAGCATTATCCAAATAATGAATCAGATCCAAAGATTATCTGGACTATACTACGAATAACAGTGGCGTTAATAATTTCAACTGTTAAAATTTAAAGGGGCCCACTATAGCGTTTATTTTCCACCCAGTTAGTTTATAAGCTCACAAAGACCTGAGCTGAGAGGGAAACAAATTTTATATTGGTCCAAAACCTCTCTGACCCAAAAAGGGTCTCACTAGTAGGCTTTCAACTTCACTGTTCCTGCAGTGTGGTCCACCTGATAATTGGATCTGTCATATTTTTAGCCTCAAGTCTTGAGATGAGCCGCCACATGGATGAACGGTTTAGATACAACACATACAGCAGCGGGCCTTACGGGACGGATGTCGCCATGGGGCCCACTGATGGTCGGCATGGATAAAGTACATACATCGTTGTGGGGTCCACGCACGTGGCTGTCCACCAAGTGAATGAACAGTTTGGATGGAAGACATCCATCATGGTGAGGCTGCTGGAACGCCAGATGGATGGACGGCGTGATACATACATACATCATGGTGGGTCCCACAACAACTTTTTTTTTATAGCTGCGAGAGATTCAGCGTCGGTTGCTGCTGACAGTCTGTATACAGGTGGGTCCCACGTAGGGCCCACCACCATATATCTTAAGGTGTGTGTGTGTGTGTATATATATATATATAGGGAAAAGGTACTATGCGCTCGACCTCACGATAAGCTCCCGTGAGGTCGAGCTGTGTGGGCCCTACTGTGATGCGTGTCGACCATCAACACCATGCATTTGATGGGTGCCCTCTAAATTATGGGATATCCCATTGACTTGATTTTTGAGACCTAGGCCCACGATGGAATGGTGCATCTGACTGATGGGGTAGATGTTCGAAACACATCACGGTGGGGCCCACACAGCTCGACCTCATGGGAAGGACTCATGAGGTCGAGCACATAGTACCTTTTCTCATTTTTCCATATATATATATATATAATATAATATAATATATTATAATATAACATAAAATATATAGAAAAGAGCCACCGTCCAAAGACCCCTGGATGCTCTGGACGGTGCATATATGGTTATGGTGGTGGTTCCACACGTGTGGCCCACCACATGTGTGTGTGTGTGTGTGTGTGTGTATATATATATATATATATATATATATAGGTATATACGTGTGTGTGTGTGAGAGAGAGAGAGAGAGAGAGAGAGAGAGAGAGAAGGTGAAGGGCATCAACGTCCAGGCCCCTTTTCTTCTTCTTCTTTCTTTCATTCTTTTTTTTTAAATTTTTTTAGGTTAGCACATTAGTATACACATGTCAGTACACACACTCCATGTTAGCCACCCCCACTAGGGATCGATGCCAAGACCTCAAGTGTTGAAATAAGATATCTCCATTTAGTCTGCTAGTTGAGCTATGGATTTGGGTGTGCACTTCACGGTGGAGTCCCACCGTCCGTGATGGACGGTGTGGACAAAACACAAATTAGTGGGGCCCACTACATCAGAATGGATAGAGGGAGAGAGAGAGAGAGAGAGAGAGAGAGAGAGAGAGAGAGAGAGAGAGAGAGACGGTGATGGAGGGACCCCGCCACTATGGGTCTCTTATGATTACAACATACATCAAAATGGGTCCCACCTACAAGTGGACCCTCAAATGCAAATCGATGGTAGAGCACCCACCTATCGGCCTCTTCCTCTAGCTCCTTGAACTTTTATGCTCCTTGCCTTCAACTTTGATGGAGGTTGATGGAGTTTTGATAGTGGGGATGAGATGAGAGGGTGGAAAAGTGGACCACACTTGATGATTTGGGAGAACTTGGGAAGGCTTAGACATGGGGTGTTGCTTAGGAGGTTTGAGAAATGAGAGAGAGATAAGTGATGGGATGATATGGATGAGTGTTGTAAGGAAGGGAATGGGGAGGTAAGGTCTTGTTTGAAACTTTTGTAAAAGAGGGATGGGTAGGGGAGAGAGAGAGTTGACTTGTAGAAAAATGAGGGATCGATATTGGTACTTGAGGCATAGAGTGTACTTGATTGATTGATGAGACATGTTGTAGAGATTCTCTCGAAATTCGCAACACGCGGCGTTTCTTTAGAATAAACGCGAGCCCACATCTTCTAACCTGGGTATCAGATCGGTGTGCGAGTCGCAGCATTGGAATCGCGGCGACGGCGCGGTCGCTAAAATACAAGTTTTGGGTCAAGCTGACTTTGGTATGTAGGACTCGGCTTAGGATCATGCGCAAACGTCGGATACGGGTCAAAGGTTGCTAAAATTCGACCGAAAGGACCGCGGAAGCCTACGAAATGGTACGGTCTAGGATAAGGGCCTTACATTAGGGGAAACCATCGTACATGTTTGATTCCATATAGTTTCGGATATTTTTGTATGAAACAACCATCATACAATTTTTTGTAGGATAAACCATTATACACGTATCAGCTTTATATATGTCTGTTCATCTAAGATTGATTGGATAAGTTTGTTCAGTTGTAAATTTTTATGGCTTTTGATTTTAGGATTTAGGTTCAGTTTTTTATTTGTATGGATATTGATTTCAAGTTTTAGTTTTTGATTTATATGGCTACTGATTTCAGGATTCAGGTTCAGTTTTCAATTTGTATGGCTATTGATTTCAGGTTTTAGTTTTCAATTTTTATGGTTGTTAATTTTTAGTTTACATATATTTGTTCAAGTTTAGGTTTTGTATAGTTGCTAATTTCGGGTTTGTGGTGTTCAATTTTAGATTTGTTTGACTACTGATTTTAGGATTGGGTGTTGATTTTTATTTATATAGATGTTGGTTTTAAGTTTGCGGTTCGAAAATAAAGACCAGGTATTGATTAGATTTGTTTGACAACTCACTTCAGGATTCAGTTTTTGTTTAGATTTGTATGCTTAATAGTTTCAGGTTTGACGTTTACATGTTTGTTTAGTTTTAGATTTGTTTTGAGTGTTGATTAAATTTGTTTAACTGGTCATTTTAGGTTTCTGTTTGTGTTTAGATTTGTATGGTTGCTAGTTCCAGCTTTGGGGTTTACATGACTATTCAGATTTAGATTTGTTTGGCTGCTCATTTCATGATTTAGGTCCAGTTTTAAATTTATTTGTCTACTCATTTCATGATTCAAGTTCAGTTTTAAATTTTTCTGCTGCTCGCTTTAGGTTTCAGTTTGTAATATTTTGTAGAATTGAGTCGATTGTTTGGCTGTTCATTTTGGATGCTTATTTCATGTTTCAGTTTCTAACATCTTACATGATTGAGTCGATTGTTTGGCTATTCATTTTGCATGCTCATTTTAAGTTTTGATTTAGTTCAATTGTTTGGTTAATCATTATATGTTTTAGGTATTTATATGTATGTTCAATTTTTATTTTGCCTACTCATTTTAGGTTTCGGTTTGTAATATCTTACAAGATTGAGTCGATTGTTTGGGTATTCATTTTGTATGCTCATTTCAGGTTTTGGTTTTTAATATCTTACTGGTTCGAGTTGATTGTTTGGTTGTTTATTTTGCATGCTCATTTCAAGTTTTGATTTACTTCGATTGTTTGGTTGATCATCACAGGTTTTATGTATACATATGCATGTTCACTTTTAGATTTGTTTGGCTACTCATTTCAGGATGGGAGTTTATGAGTATTTTCTGTTATTTTTTATAATAAGTTGTACGAGCTGAGCGATGAGCAGGATGGACGAGAGGAGTGATTGTCAAAATTTTCTTCAATTTCCTATTGTTGTATATTGTGTAATTAGAAGCAAAGTAAGTTATACTTTTTTTTTTTGGTTCTTGATTACCTTTGCAACAACTACTTTTAGATGTATTTACTCTCGTTATCAATATAAAGTGTTTTCTTGATATGTATTTATGTGTGTGAATTACTATCGTGTGGGCCCCACCATTATATATTTGCGTGATCCTAGCCGGCCATTCATTTTCGTATCTCATATTATGCCCTAGTGTAGAAAATTAGCCATATCATAGCGAGACATGGCCTACAACATCCTGTCCTTTCGGTGGGCCCCATCATTATGTATGTGTGTGATCGACCCCCACCCATTTACTTTTGCAACTCATATTATGGCTTCACACCCATCATTATGTATGTGTGTGATCGACCCCCACCCATTTACTTTTGCAACTCATATTATGGCTTCACACAAAAAATCAGCCAGATCATAACAATACATAGCTCACAACATACAAATAGGCCATTGGCTTTTTGGTGGGCCCCACCGTTATGTATGTGTGTAATTTACCCCCACCCATCTACTTTGGCAACTCATATTATGGCTTCAGGCAAAAAAAAAATTCAACAACATCTTAGCCATATGTGGCTCACATTAATAAAACCAACTTCGGATGATAAACACCATTGAAATCTTCCTGTGACAAACGTGATCGTCCGTGAGATGGCCTAACAAAATAAATGGATGACATGAATCACTTTGTATGCTAAAGCTGAGCTCCAAAAACTGTGACAAGAGTAAGCTCCAAAAATTGGAGTCTAATTGTGAATATAACCGGCAACAGGAGAAAAATGGTCTTTCCAAGATTTTAAAGGCGCCTTTCTGTCAGAAATCATTAGTAAAAGTTAAATAGTATGTTTTTTTTTATCATATTTTTAAATAGTAGGTGAGTTTTCATAAATATTTCTAAATCAGGTGTGTATTAAAAAAAAAACAAAAAAAAAAAAAGTTAGTATGTAAATAACCTTATCTTCTGTTTTTTTTCCCTGACATACCCGTTTCTATTGAGTGTTGCATCTTTTCCGCGCTGGGGTGTATGTGATTTGGGGTACATGCTATCCCGTGTGAACGTGTTAGCAGGAGTGGAGGTGAAATATGGGGACGGTCCAGGTCTATCATATTGCAATACGCTATGAAAATAGGAAGCAACCGGTATGGCGTTGAAAACTTCACATGGCGTCTACCTATTTCTAACATTGTACCTCAACTCGAGTGGTCAGATCATCCTACGGTCATATCCATATGATGGATGACTTGAATCTTGATTCGTTGTAGGAGAGAGGCATATGTTAGTGGCGTGTAGATGGGATGCCGTGCGTGTGGGTTACGGAAAACTTATTCATAGTCTTCTTCATGCATTGGTCAACCTTTTAGAAAATGAGAAAGTTTTTATATACTCCTGCGGAGTGTGATTGTTGACACGCAGGCACTAATTTGAGGGGTTACATAGGTGATTGGTAGATATTTAGTGGGCAGTTTAGATGAAAAATACCAACCCATCGGTGGACATTTAATGGGGCCTGGTTTGGTAATCCACATTCAACTCAAGGGTCATGATAGGTCTTAATCTTGGTGGCTTGGATCTTCCAAGATGGGAGAATCTGGTCCATCCCCACTGGGAATCAGCAGATCATTGGCATGGCCAAACATTGGCCCACTTTTAGAATTGACAAGTCATGAATCATGGGTAAATTGGATGAGTCAAGTGATTAGAGGTTTTTAATAAGCCTAACTTCAATTTATTTTTATTTTTCATTTTTAGGGATATCTATCTATAGTTATCTCAATTAATTGGAATAATGCTTAGATAACGATGAGAATAATGATGTTGATGATAATGGTGATCCTCTGTATGCAATAAATCTTAAATTGAAACATAATGGTGGATCCAATGATTCTATTTAAACTAAGACATGTTAATTGATGGGAGCCATTAACAAGTGTCTTTAAACCATGGTGACTCATTAAATGATTGGATCAGGCCAATGGCCTGGGCTGGGATAGGCAAATGTGGCCAAGCCAGGGCAGGGTTGCAGGGTCCATTGCCATGCATGCCTACACAACAGCTCCAAGTCTAAGCTTGGAAAAGTTGGATGGGTCCAAGCTGACATACTCTTAACGGAAAATGCCTATTTTAGAGGAGTATGTTCCCAATCAATTCATCGATGTTGATGAGGTGGGTCATCCATGCATAATAAATTGATATTTAATAATTAATATATATATATATATATATATATATATATATATATATATATATAACCAGCAAGCTGCAGGCAAGATGCACGTGTTGTGTAACTGATGATTGGAATGGATGCACATTAAGTGAGAGCAGTCCACTTAATTCAATTTTATTGCGTTGGAGGGGATTGATTGGGACCGTTGATCTAGCGGTTTATCCTATCGATTCCACATTGCCTTAAGTTGCCTTTAAAGTTGCAGTGGTCCATTGATTCCCTGAACATTCGATGATTGCAACTTTTTGGTCCACCAAATCAAGAGTTGAATAAAGTACCCAATTGATAGAGATAGACCTATGTGAGGGCGGCTTCATAGAGCGGTCCAAGGTGGGGAAGATTTGAATCTTATATGGGGAGTGCCCTGCAAATGAGTGGTCAAGAGAGAATAGATGGGATGTCATATAAAGGGAGGAGCTTTGACACCCCAATAACGTTTCACTTCTTCCATCAAATAAAAACAGGTAGCTGAGAAATTCTCATCTTTTGAAGGATGATAGACTATAATCTTCACCGCTACTCTCATAGCAGGAATGGGCTAAACACCTAAAGCCTCTTCCCACTTTACCTCTTCACCTCTTTTATTTCCTCATTGGCTTACCTGTAGAGGATTTTTTTACTCTCTTTTTTTTTTTATTTCAAATGAAGTGTGCGCCTGGTCCGTGTAGTAGTGCAACACAAGGGGGACGCTTGAGGCCCCAGCAGCAAGCTCCTGTGACTGCCCCTACCCCACAAGAAATTAATTTAATCTTATGAAATTTTCAGGCATCCCCCATGGAAGGAGAGATCTACCACATAATAAATTTGGGTCATTGAAACAAAACCCAATTCCAATGGCTAAAGTCCTGACATATCACATTATAAAATAGGCTGTGATGTATTCGAGTAAACCTCATGTATAAACCTGGCTGTAAATTTCTGGTGGCCCATAACTGCTTATTAGCTCCAAAAAGCCTAATAGTCTGCCACAGCCCACTTTCAAATCAACTGATCAGGCTAGCCCATTGGATCTCTAGGCCTGGCTTCTGACTAGATCCAGGAGCTCATTTCTTGGGCCAGGATGAAAATTTCAGACTTGATTACTTACCAAACTCGGATTGGGTCAAAGGCAATTTGTCTTTTCTATTGGACCAAGCTGAACTTAGCCCAAAACATAATAACAATATTGATTACTAATCGCGTGATCTATACACTACTACAAAAAGTGACAATTGCAAGTAGGGCTGTCCACGGGCCAGGCTGGGGTAGGTCTCGGCCTGGATTTTGAACTGTTTCGGGCCGGGCCATCGAACCCTCCCTTGCCCGGCCCATTGACACCCCTAGTTGCAAGTCACACCATATTATGATTCCCCTCTGGTCAAATATGTATATACTACTACTTCAAGGGTGTTTTACTAAATTCCTAGATGCTTTTACAAAGCTTATTCTAGACTTTCGTGTGTAGGCCCAACCATGATTTAGAAACCACATCCACTCCATTCATAAGGTGCGCCCTTTCAAGTTAGCCCAAATCCACTCCATCCATGAGGTGCACCCTTTCAATTTCGCCAAACGTCACAAAATTCTGGTAGATCCATTAGACGTGAGACACACCATAGGGAAGCGTTGGGATGAGAACATCCATCATTAAAAGCTTTTAGATTAGATCTGAGGCTAATGTATTTTTCTTTATGACCTTCGATCCATTCACAAAATGTGTCCTAACATGATGGATGAACAGCCCAAAAATCATGCCATTCCAAAACTCAAATGGGCCATACAGGGTGATTTTAGAGGTTTTAGGCATGATTTCGCATGGTCTGTCCCACCTGAGTTTTGGTCCGTCTGATATTTGGGCTCCATGGAGAATATGACGTGGCTCATCATGGATGGAGTGGATTTCGTAGACACATCATGGTAGGTCCCACCCACAAAATTGTACTACGATAGAAGATGTTTGATAGCTGATCTAGAATGTTCATCTTGGAGGCCTACCTTAGATTTTCCATCACTCTTAAAAGTTACTTAAGTTGGATTATCCTAACCATTTCTTAATGGATAATAAAGAGATAATATATTTATTTGACTGAAAAGGAGAATAATACAATAACTGATCTGGGCCATCCATCAAGTGGGACATACCTTTGATTTCACATCCATCCTAGAAAATCATGGAATGGCTATGAAAATGGATGGTCTGTATTGATTATAATAAACATCCGCTCAATGATTTGGATTATCCATCATGTAAGGCCCACCTTTGGTTGTTGGTCACTCTTAATGTCACTTTGATTAGATGGTCCCATCCATCGGATCAATGCCAGGAAAATGGATGGTTTCTATGATTAGAATAGATAAACTTTGACTATTGATTTAGATAATTTATCATGTGAGGCCAACCATTCATGCTTGTCCCCTCACAAATTACTTCAATTGGATGATCTAAAACCATCCAATCAATTTCTACAAAAATGGATGGTCCATATTGATTATAACTTAAGTCTGATCATTGATCTAGATAGTCCATCATGTGGGCCCACCTTTATTTATTTGTCCCAAATTACTTTAATGAGATGATCCTAGCTATTTGGTCACGGGTTTAAAAAATTGAATAGTCTATATTAATTATAATAAAGTCCATTCATCCATCACGTGAAGCTTACCTTTGATTGCTCCTACTTCCTAGAAGTTGGATGATCTTAGATATTTAATCAATTCCTAGGATGATAGACAACCTATATTAATTATAATTGGTGGCTAACATAGAAGTGTGAACTGACAGTGGGTGTACTAACAAGCTAACCAAATATATATATAATAATTAAATAATCCACTTGAACTAGCCATCCTATTGGGTACACATTTGATTCCCATTTGTTCCAAAAATAAATAGGTTGATTGGATGATTTTCCTATCAGATTAATGGTAAAATAAATGGTTCACATTGATTACAATAGAGAAGGTTCAATCATTGATTTATACCATCTAATCACTTGCTAGGAAAATTGATTGTTCATAATCATTATGATGGAGAATGTCTAATAATTGATTTAGATTGTCCATCATGTGAGACTCAACTTTAATTGAATCTTCCTCCCAAATGATACCTTTGATTGTTGTTATGTGTTTATGCGCATTTGTGTGAGAGATACGTGATTAAAATTTTATAAACCTTAACTAGCTCCTTGTTTTTTACCTGAAATTTCTGTCTTAATTTTGGAAGAGAATTTGCAATTCATGAAGTTTTCCCATGGAGACCAAATACCCATATTTAAAATAAAAGTATATACAATGTCAATTTCAAAAAAAAATAAAAATAATACTAGTTAATTTTTAATTTTTCATGTTACCTAAAATCACCTTATATTTGCCACCAAAATCAGCTAATTTACAGAATTAACCTCAGTGAAGGATGGCCAAGTGAATAGATATAATATGCATGCTGGTGCATATATAAAGTTGTACGCACGCCAGTCTCATGGTATATGTGCCAAAAGTATATGTGTAGACTGAAATTATGAATCTAGTGGTCCGCCACCTTGATGGACTGTGTGCCATTAAAATCAGTCCAACCATCTGCATACTATAAAGTTCGTTGGTTGGATGTGGACCGCAGATGTAATTATTCATATTGCAGACTGTTAATCAGATTACCACTACAATCTATACTTAGGAAACCAAAAGCTCATCTCAACTCAAAGACTTGAATGACTCTTTACTTGATGACTTACCTAATATATATAAAAAATTAAATTAAATATCTTCATATTTAATAACATAAAATAGTAGTTACAAGGAATGTAAGACAATTGAAATTCAATAACAAAGCATGTCGTGTGGTAAAAAATCCTGTTTGGCTGAGGGTGTGAAGCTTCCTGTCTTCTCCTTTTTATTAAAAAGGAAGAAAATCCAACTTGACTAAGAGAGTGGATTTTCACCAAACAACCGTAAGTCACACGGACTCAGGCCAAATTGGATTTTCACCACAGAACCGTAAGTCACACACAATTGGGCTGAGTCAGCGAGCCAACGAGGTATCAAATTCTCCAATGACTTACCTCAAATCTGGTCATGTAGAGTAGGCTTGATTGAGTTTCAATCAGTCAACAAGTCTTAGAACTTTGCTACAATCCTATCCCTAATTAAGACTTTTGTGATATGGTCCACTCTATCCACGAGAGTTCCCACCACAGCAATTGGTCCTATTTGTACAATTAGAAACTCCAATCCGTGTATTGTATATTTCTAGCCTGAGCATTATATAACATTTCTTTACATCAATGGTCAGGATCATAGATTTTCGGTGCATGGATTTTATGCAGTGAGACCTACAATACTCCAAACCGGTGAATAATGGGCTGCACTTGTATAAAGTGAAAGCCCGAATGGTATTTTACACTCTTTATACCTGAGAACTGTATAATACCTATTGAAACCGATGGTTTGGATCACAGCCCTCTTAGGATCTTTCTATCTGAGGAAGATACAGTGCATGGAACACACACGGTAGGGCCATTGTACCAATGGTTGGATCAATAGACTACAGGATCCACTCAAACAAATTAAAAGTGGGAGTTGAATCAATAAATGATAAAAGGAAAAAAAAATAATTGGAGAATTTGAAATTGAAAGATTGCAAAATTGCTTGTATATTTTTCATCAAGTATACCTCTGAATTTATAAGGGAGGAGTAGCCTTAAAAAAGAAGATTACAATTAATTACACCCTAAATCATTTCATTCCTAATACTCATCCTCAAAAATTAACATATGGAGATCCATAATGCCCAACTAAGAATTAAAATTAGTCCCTTCCAAGGGCTATGATGAAGATATCCACAAGTTGTTAAAAAATGTACATATGAAATACAAATAATGCCTGATGATATCTTTTCTTGAATAAAATGACAATTAATTTCAATGTGTTTGATCTAGCTATAAAAATGAGGATTGGTGGCAATGTGAAGAGCAGCTTAATTGTCATAATGAAAGCACATAGGCTGAAGATGTTGAGCATGGAGATCATGGACAAGTATTTTGTGCCAAGTAAGTTCCTGAGCAGCACTAGTCAAATGTTAAAATTTAATTTTTTTTTTTCAAGATATAGGACTGATCCCAAGCATGGTAAAGTGACCCATAGTGGAGCAACGTTTTCTTAGGGCAACTAATCCAATCAAAATCACAATAAGCAGAGATAGCTGAAGGGAGCTAGTGGAGGGGAAACGGATGCCCTTTCCAGGACGAGACTTTAGATACCAGAGCACTCAAATTGTCGCACAATAATGAGGTTGGCATGGATTGTGCATGAATTAGTTAAGAATGTTGACCGCATAAGCACTGTCGGGTTCATTAATGGTCAAAGTGAGATGAGGCATTCAACAAGATATTGATACATAGAAGGAAGTGGAAGAAAAGTGTCAAAATCATCAGTTACATGCAAATTTTGTTCCATAGAAAAAGAAGCAAACCGAGTTCCAAGATGTCCACAGTCTCGAAGAATATTGAGAGTATATTTGCGGTGATTCAAAAAAATTAATCCCTTTCTGAGAATGAGCCACCTTAATTCCTAATAAGTAAGCGGTAATGGCAATTGAATCATTTCCTGTGAGAATAATACTATCAACATAAATGAGGACTATTGTGAAGAGTGTCATTTGAATGTATGAACAAAGAATAATTCACTAATGATTGAAGGTAGCCAGCTTTTGTGAGTGCAGAGAATAATTTTTCAAACTAGTTTCGTGATGTTTGGTGGAAACCACAGAGAGATTTGTTAAGGCGCCAAACAAATTGCTCCCCCTGTTTTACAAATTTAGGGAAAATTGTCATATAAATTTTTTCATAAATGTCTTCATAAAGGAAGGCATTGTTGACATCAAGCTGATGGAGTGGCTAATGACGATAACGAATAACAACAACAGTAAGGAGACTATATCATAACCACTTTCGTAGCATGTGCAAATGTTTCATGAAAATTGAGACCCTTAATTTGATTGTATCATCTGGTTACAAAACGGGCTTTGAAACATTCAACGGCTCCGTCAACACAATATTTAATTGTGTATACCCATTTGCACACAATGAGCATTTTTCAAGATGGGAAGTGTTCCAAAGTCCAAGTTTGATTTTGCTCCAATGCCTTAATTTCTGCTTTCATCACTTTATGCCAATGATGAATTTTAACTACTTGAGAGAAAAATGTTGGTTTATCATAAGAAAAAATAAAGAAAAGTAGGACAACATGTTTAGAAGAAAAATTACTATATGAAAGATAGCTAGACAAGGGATAAACAGTACCTGCACAGGGCTTCGAAGGAGGTGGCTGCAATGGTCGGGTTAAGGCCGATTTGGAGATTTTAGATCCAGGGTGGCTGGTGACGGGTTTATTAAGTCAGATTTTGGGATTTTTCATGCTAGATTTGGGATGACCAAATAGGGGCTGCCGGACAATTGGTTTGGGTGCGTGATGATGTCGTAGTAGGAACGGTGATAGTGTATGGGTTTTAAAATGGTGGACTGGCTGGCTAGGTTTTGGAGTAACGAGGGATTGAAGAATAGCGATTTGCATTGTTGATGGGTCAATGATTTCATTGGATTTTGGAAAGGAGATTGCTCGAAAAATGTCCACAATCAAGAGATCCAAACTGAAGACTCTGGATAAAAAAAGAAAAATGAAAAATTGAAATGAAAAGATAGAAAAATTGCTTGTATATTTTTCATTGAGTATATCTTTTAATTTATACATGATGAATATCCTAAAAAAAGAATATTACAATTAATTATGTCCTAATCAAATCGCGACACAAAAGGAAATTTTTTTTTTTTTTTTTTTTGTATCATTCCTAATAATAAACTACAGATCAATCTAGTTCTTGGCAATTTTTTTGCCAGAAAATATATGGGAATATTTCAAATTTTGAGTCTTTTCACATGATATTTTAGGTAAATCCCGATATATATACATAACAAATTCATTAAGTTTCTTTACCAATTTTCCGAGATTTTAAAAATCACAGTCAAATCTATCACACCGTGGCCTCTGCATGTGGGTCCCACCTGAATTTTGAAACCGAACTTCCAAAGTAAAAAATAATGGCCGCAATTGCTCGGGTTGTTAATTTCAGAGCGACCATTGCAAACGACTCATAAAAATGGTCCATGTGTCTGGCCTAAGCCGTGTTCATTGCTGATATGACTGACTTTAAAGGGCTTGTTAGATTATAGCCAGGACTCTATGACCAGATGTTTCTAATACATTGAACACGTTCATGTTCCCATTCTGACTCTTCAAACGAAGTTAGTTCTTGATGTAACGTTGGGAATAGTGTCACGTGGACCTTTTCCAAGCACAATATGATGTACCAACAGCATCAAAAACTGATCAGACGCCTACGTTAATCTGATTAAGATGTTCCAAGGACCATTTGGGATCATCGGTGGGCCCTCAATGTTCAGCTGTCTACCTTTATCCAAGATAATTCCACATTGACCACAAAATGCTATTTTTCAATAATTATATGAAAATTCTTATTCCAGTATCATTCATCTACCGACATATGAATTTAAATAGTGTTTTTTTTTTTTTTTTGTAAATAGCTACCTAAATAACAGGGCGTTTGAAAATATTTACATAAAATTAATACATTTACAAATACCCACTTTATCAATTTGTGGTTATTGTAAATATACATTTTTAATTAGAACGGTTGTTGACACTTCTGGTGTATTTTGAAAAAGTGACAATTTTCCTTACTCTAAAATGTCATTTTCTCTTTATAACTTAAAAAAAATAAAATAATGATAATAATAATAATAATAATAATAATTGTAAATGTTTCATATGAAGGAAAAATAAAGGATTTATATTTCTATGAAGGAGAATTTTACGGTATATTCCATACAGGCATTTTCATCATTTTCTAATTATTGCTAAAGAAATTATAAAAAATTTAATGGAACGTGAATATTTGTAATAATGAATTAATAATATGGTTATTTGTAAACCATTATTTTTATGTGAGTATTTATAAATATCCTATTATTAACATTGGAATCCACAAAAATCACTTTTAAATATTTACAAAAACATGTGCGTGCATGCATATACAACTTTGTATATGAAATGATTAGGTAGATCGAATGTATTTGTAATTTGAACAAGATTCTTTCGATGCCTTGAATAAGTCCCTTGTGCAAGCCCTAGGTTGATAGAAACATTGTACGAGATTTACAATTGAAATTCACGAGGATAAATTATCTAGTTATAGGCAGGCGTGCCTACCCAGGCCCAAAATTAGGAGTGGTCCACCTGCAAAAATGGGACCACATGTTTGAGAAAAATGAACAGAACCTATATTCAACATACGTGTGTGCGGCCTGATAAGCGACCAATCATGTTTTGGGCCTGGGCCTATTCAGGGTAGATCAATGTGATGAATGGTCTGGATCTCTTATATGCATGTCAGGTGGGATCAGCACTTCCATGATAGATCAAAATGATGAAAGGTCCGGATCTCTCAAATGTATTGTCAGGTGGGATCAGCACTTCCATGATATCACCTCGAGGGGATCCCACTTAACACTTTGGCTGTTTTCAAACTGGAGTGGAGACTTGAGAGGAAAGGGAAAGAGGGGAGAGGCATAATCATCTTTGGAACTGGAGCAAATCTACGTTTGTTTAAGAAATGAATGAATAAGGGGGAAAAAATGGTAATTAAAAAGATGTCTCCATATGGATGGATTTCACAGCATCAGTTCCGGCGGTGCTTTGGCGAGAGTAGATGAATCCACCCCAACTTTCAACTTGAAGAGGTGATTTTCCTCTTCTTTTAGATCAAATACAAGGTGTGGTAGTGCATGAACCATTGTCTATAGGCCCAACAGAGTGCCTGAGACATTGGCTTTACACCATGCCATGTATTCGTCTTTCCTAATCATTTCTTCCTTGCATTTCAACTACCTACACATCAATACATATTTTAATGAGTTTGGAACATTCCCTTAGGCAACATTCAGTTATTATTATTATTTTTTAAAAAAAATAAAATTTTAAACCTACTCTGATGTGTACTAACTTCAACCCCATATGTTAGTACACCATAATGGCCAATTTGCCTACACGAGTTGTTTCAGGTGCTGCTTGTAGAGTTAAGTGGACCACGGAAGTGAGATGGAGGGGGCTTGCAGCTCACATGAGTGAAATCTGGACAATTCATCAGGGGGCTACCATGAACATACCCTGACCCAATGATCAGGCCAGTCACTATCAGGTGGACTGCGCTTGTATTGGAGGAAAGTGTCGAACAGCCTGATAGGCTAGTTAATTTGAGTTTTCTGACAGGGCGTGTTTTAATTGGGGCCACATTGTCATTTGTGCAGTGAAGCACATCCTCTATCTCAACAGCCAGAGTCCATTGGCTTTGACATTTTAGTCATGCTAAAGAAAAAGGCCTCAAGGAATATTCCCAACATCTTAAAGTTCCTCACATCAATCAGCTCAATTTCCGTGGTAAATTCCACGAATGTGGTTTGTACATGAAAATGTATTTCAATTTCTCATGTTTGGATGCGGATTTTTTGTGGCTGGATGCTTGGATTCTTAAATGATTATTTTGAAAGAGTATACCATAGGCAGAGATATACAAAAGAGGTTAGCGGTAGTATATGTGCCAACAAGAGACACATGTGAATGGGTCCTCTAATAAATGATCCTAAAATGTAAACAGTATCTCTCCAAAAAAACAGGGTATCTACTAATGTATTGTATCCCTTAGAATACAGTTGCAGTAGGGATGTGGAGCAAAAGACGTGTTTTTCATTTATCCGAAGAGTAGCTGTCTTTAGTGATAGCTGCAGCCAAACTGTGGAGAACTCCTTGAGAGGGACATGTCAAGCAGAGGTTTCAAGACACTTAAATGACATTCTGATCAGACTCACGCAAATTGTATGATATCTTGATAAAAACTGTGGTGGATCATACTCAAGCCTCACATCTCATTGTACATATTTTTGCAATCTAGCCTGTTAAGATTCTGTAACCTAAGTGGATGTATCAGGTCATAAATAACTTGTTTATTGTATTATACTAAACATTCAATATCTAGAAATTCTCTAATCCAGATTGGTTTCTTGATAATATTCTTGCTGATCAAACAGTTAGGATAATCTGATTAGCATGATAATCAGGATCTACTGAGAGCGACTATGATTCATCACAATAATATAGCAGAGTACTGTATTATTTCTTGAATACCCAATTTGCCCTCTGAGGATTATTGCTGGGAAAAGGTCAAAATAATCAACCTCTGTCATCATATTTGGAGCGTGGTGATATTGTTACCTTTTATTAAAGGGGATTACTATTGATCATGCCACAATTTCATACAAAAGGGTGTGAATGCATATCAAATCTGGACCATCCAAATGATAGCCCACCTGTTGATTGAACCATAGTCCACAAGTTTTATGCAGTTGGGTTAATCTTAATTGTTCTATCAATTGCTAAACCTTCAAAATGTAGAGTCAATCAATTATAAGTTTTGGGTCATCAAATACCAAGTCTTATCCAAGACGAAGCATTTAAAATGGATTTCACAATCTACACGCATTAAATAGATTATTAAGACTGTGCTTGGATGTTGGTGAGCGAAATGGATAAACAACCCCGTGGTGGGACTCAGCATATCCTTCAAAGTCACATACCCAACTCAAATTAGTAATTGGGGACTGATTTTACAGGGCTATGGTAAAATTAGATATTATTGGAAGAGTTTTCTGAGCTAATTATGAGGTATGTGAAAAGTGGGTAGTGAACGGTGGGCCACGAGTGATCACATTTAATCATCACAACCATGAGATTCACAAGCATCCTTGTCTTCCAAGCATAAACCCAATACCAACCTTCTTTCTTTAAACAGATTTCAACAAAATCACCCATCTTTGGATAAGTACAGAAAATATGTACAACTGGGTGTTGCTCGAGAAGGCTGTTAACTGCAGCTTAAACCTTCTCCTCTCATTTTCATGGCCAGCGATTCCAATGTTGCTCCTGCAACTGATGCCGATGTGATTGCTACAGAACATACATTACAATACATGCACATGAATAGTCCATTTCTCCCTCCATGATGTTAGTTGAATGCGACTTGCTTACCTGCTTTACTGCAGCCCCTGATACATTACCTTCAGATTCATTGGCTATCTTTGTCTCCTCTAATCCTTATTTCTTCTTCTTTTTCCCTCGAAAACCAGCAAAACGAAACAACATATTTAAAAATTTGGAGAATAAATTTGAATTAATGGAGTGACTTGTTATGTAAGTCATAAGAGGAGCCACAAATTTCAAGATCCCATGCAGACACAGTAATATGAGCTCTTCATCCAGCTGTTTCAAACATTTAAAACTTTTTTATCATGTACTCATTGCAAGCTTTGAGTTATCAATTGATTGAAGTTGGGGTCTCCCATAATGCCACCTAACCTCATCTAATCTCAAGAGAACCCAGTCCACAACCCAACCTGACTCAAATTCAAAACCAAATTACCCTACATGCCACCTAACCTCATCCAAATTCCAACCCCATGTGCCCAATCCGAATTCCACATCTAATTTGCTCCAACCCAATTTCTCTATACTCAGACTTAACCTGACTCATATGCATGTGACTTGATCCGAATTTTCTCAAACCCCTTGGCATTCCAACCCAAACCAGAACCAAGGCAAACCCCTTGGCATTCCAACCCAAACCAGAACCAAGGACCCAGACATCCCCAAATCGGATTTGGGTTGAGCTGAGCCAAGTTGCAGCCCTAGTATGGGTTCATGCTTCCGCCAGCCCTACCACATTGACTTCTTTAGGTTGTGTTACACAAACCTTTGTGAATGTACCAAACTGGGGTAAGCGTTTGCTACCCATTTTCGCAAATGGTGATACCGCAGAGTTCTTTTTCTTTTTTTCTTTTTTACACACGTACTCACACCCCCCCTACACCCATGAACTCACACCACGGTGGATTTTCACCGCAACGGGTATGTTGAAACTCTTGTAAGTCTACCACCGAGGAATGAGTAAGGACCCGGTGACACCTTATACATAACAATGATGACGTACAGATAAATCCAAACCATCTAAACGTAGGGCCTAGTGTAGATGGAGCATTGTGCAGTACTCACTTGGCTCACCCAATTAGATCCAAGACTTAAGTGGGCCACTCCATAGGAAACAGTGGGAACTGAAAGTCTACTGTTGAAAACTAGTTGGGGTCACAAAAGTTTTTTTTTTTTTTCAAGTTGATACTTGTGTTTTCCGTTCAAATTGATATTTATGTTTTCAGTGACCTTTATGAACAGGTTGGATGGCAAATAAACATTAGTCACCAGCTGATTGTCATTATCACCCTTGCTTCTTATGGTGTGGCCCAACTGAGCCTTGGATCTTCTTCCCTTTTATGCTCATGCCTTAAAATGATCTATTAAAATGGATGGACAGCATGGATAAAACACATACATCACAGTAGGCCCCACAGAGCCTTAGATCTTCCTGTGGTGTGGCCGGTTGAGCCCTGGATCTTCCTCCTTCATTTAAATGATATATGTTAAAATGGGTGGGGAGCATGGATAAAAGAGATGCATGTCAGTAGGGTCCACATAATCCCTGGCAAGACCGAGTGTGTCCTGACACGGGTAGGAGTCAATCCGCGTCCATTGGTGAACAACCCTGAACCGGGCCAATTCGCATTTGTTTCTTCAAATAAAAAGACTGTAGGATATTTGGCGTTTTCAACCGTCCAATAAAAGTGCACAAATCCTATAGTCAGATAATCAAATAAACCTAATTTGTAAATTGTGGTTCAAAGAATTTTTAGGTGGCAGACTATCATCCATCACAGTCGGGCAGAGTAGCAAAGAGTTTATCTATGCAAAAGATGCAGTAGCTAGAGTCCTTTTCCGTCTTTTTATCTATGAATGCTTTTCCTTTTGCTTTTTGTTCTCTCTTGAGACTTTCCTGTTCCAGTCTTTGTCGCTAGTTTCACGCTCCGCTGACCACAACACATTGCCATTTCCTTTTCTTGCTGTTGATTTTCAGATACGAAAAAAAGAGAGAGAGGAGGAAAACCACAACATTTTTACGGAGCCGCCCCTTTGAATCTTTTGGAAAAATGCTCCTCTTTACCCAGTATGCGTTTGGTCGCACTAAATATCATGATATTTCATGATTAATCTGTGAATTTTGGTGCAAATTTTCATGAAATTTGGAGCAACCAAACACGCCCCAAACCAAAGCTTGAACAAATAACTTTCTTTTTAAAAAAAATAAAAAGATAGCTAGCAAAAACACACTTATGTCTATGTTGGAAATGATCTTTACATAAGATTAGCGACATGATGTATTCTGATTTTCTGGTTCTAGTAACCATCTTTACACACACCCAAAAAGAGCTGAGCTTCTTCCTCTCTCAAAATTTGAAGGGATTCAAATGCAAGCCTCTCTCTCTCTCAGCACACAGTAACTACCTCCGATTCTGTAAACAATGAAAACAAAATAATAAAGAGAGTCAAGCCGCAGGTATCTGAAATGGTGGTCGATTAGATAGCGGAGATAAATACAAATAAACTGATTAATATGGATTTTTCAATCCCACAAGCAATACCTTTGGGAGCAGTGAAGGACCTTTTGCAGTGAGCAATGGCACTTTGGATCCCATCCTGCTGCTGTAAGAGCGAATCGTCTCGTCTCTGTGATTGCAAGTGCGGGTGTTGCAGAGGTGGTGCGGCTGCCACGGCCGCGGAGGACGCGGAACGACTTTTGCCCAAATGCCTGCAGGCTACAAGCAAACTCCCCTGCTTCTGTTGAGAATTCGAATTTGAAAGGGACGGAGCAATGGCTTCCCCTTTGGAGGAGGCAGTAGCTCCTCCAGCAGGGCTGCTCCTTGTCCTTCCAAACCCTAACCCCAATGAATTTAGCTGTCCAGAAAATCTCGGCTTCTGTCCCTGCCTTCTAGAAACCCTAACGTAGAGAGGCTTGATCATCTTCAGATACTTGTGCATCACATCCTTTGCAAGCTTCTTCATTTCAGGGGCAGATATTCCGTCTTCAGAAGCGGCGTCGTCCAGATGCTGCTGATTCATTTTCACGGTAAAGAATCTGCTGCTCTGCTGCTTCTGAGCTGAAGAGTTCGTTTCAGGCGAGGGTTTTGGCTTCTTAAACCCTAACAAGAAAACGCGGAACTTGGTAGCGGATCTCAGGAAAGAGATGGGGAATTGCCTCTTGGAAGGGTCGAAGACGACCGACGATGGCTCGATCGACACGACCCTCCCCTTGAAGAATAGATGGTCCGATGGAGAGAGAGGAAGGGTCTTGCCAGACGAGACCCTGAAATCCAACCCTCCCTCTCCTTCCATCTCGTCCGATCCCTCTTCTTCTTCATATCCGTCTTCCTCCCTCTCATCCTCTTCCACCGGCACCGTAAACTCCATGTCAAAAAATGGTCCTTCATCTTCATAATCATCTGTTTCGGACGGCGCCCGTCGCACGGCCGTGGCGATGGTCGTGGTGTTGGAGGTGCGCACGTTAGCACCAGCTCCTCCTCTCCAGTACTTGAGTAAGCTGAATGCTTCCATCGTCGGGAGAGCCAGAGCAGGAGTGAGAGCGATAGAGAGGGGTTTTTCTTCTTCTGCTTGTTTGGGGTTTTGAACAAGGGATGGAGTTTATGAAAAGGAAAAGAAGAAAAGGGGTTTGGGTTAATGGCTCGTCAGGCTCAAAATGGTGTGGCAGTCAGTGGAACAGACGGACGGATGAAGCTTTAGACAGTATGAAGAGAGAGAGAGAGAGAGACCTCAGGGCACTACACCTTCCTTCTCCCACTCACTGCTTTTTATTTCGGGACTTCTTCACTAGTTTGAGAGGATATGACGCTACATACTCATGCATTCATAAGTTCAACACGTCTCGTACACATCACTCAAACTAAACGGTTCAAATCCAGGGTCGCACTTAGATTATATTATAATTTTAAAATTGGCTTCATTGGACGATTCTTTCTTTCTTATTACTATTAGATATCATTTGTTACATTCATACCGTTGATTATCTTTTGATTTTAACCATCCACTACATATCTTTGGCTAGTATCAAAATAATGTATTTCCAGGTTTATTATTAAAGCCCACTACTTAGGCAATTTAGATGAGTTTTATGCATGCCACCTCTACAAATCTCTTATTCATGCGTACAAACCTCTGCGTTGCGTTCCGTAGTATATAACTTTTTCTTTCTTTTTATTTAGCCATTTATTCATCAGATTCTGCCCGTTACATGTATTTTTCAGAGGAAATCATACATTACTCTGCCGGACCATGTCCAGTGAGAGGTGCCACCATACAAATATAATACGTTACAACATTTCAAACCCTCCGAATTTCGGATCCTCTCTTGATATGAGAGTTTTTAAAATAGAAGGTCAAGAAAAATCCTGAATGGTTGTGGCCATCCAATAGACGGATGATTAAAACTCTCCAATCAATGGTTTTTATTTTTTTTTCTTCTTTTATTTTATTCCTTGACCTTATTTGGACGGTTCGGATGTAGATATATTTAACTCACTCCTGCAGCGTGGTTGTGCATGTGTATGATAAGCCAATGTATGGCAAGGTATAATCCACCGGGGTGTATATGGTGCCTTACACGGGATTGCAGGAGGTCATGTGAGGGTACTGAGGTCCGGTCATCTCGCGTCAGAAAGAGAAGGGTATTTACGTAGGTCAGTGGTCGCCGTACATACGGTTTCTGTATACTGTATTGTATCATGGATGCCACTTACCTACGACACCGGCTGCGGAGCATAAAAAAGAGAGAGAAAAGAACAGTGGGGCCCATCGTGGTCTCTTTTACCTACGGCATCCATACCATCCATCAGTTGGCCCATATCATGTTAGGGCCTGAGACCAAAAATAAAAATAGGCCCGAAATTCAAGTGGGCCACACCACAAGTAAATTGGGAATGAAGACACCCGTCATTGAAACCTTCCAGAGCCCACCTTGATGTTTAAATGCCATCCAATCACTTCATAAGGTGAGTTACACCAGGACAAAGGGAATACACAACTATCAGCCTGACTCAAAGCTTCGGTGGTGGACACAATGGTATTGGTGACCCCATCTCTAATGATTTCCACGGTGTGGCCCACTTGAGTTTTGTATCTGATTCATTTTTTTTTTTTTTTGGCCTTCCTAGTAAGAGCTGGCACAAGTGATGAATAGAGTGTAGTTAACACAGATAATTAGGTTGGGTCCCAAACAGCTTTTTGTTACAACCGCGCTGTTGGTTAGAGGCAATTGGTGTTGATGTAATGTGTATAGAAAAATAGAGTATTGACAGGACTTTAGTGTATGTACGCTGCGGTTACGAAGAAACTTCGGAAAAGAAAAGAGAGTGAAAAAAAAAAAAGAAATAAGAGGAGCAGTCTGAGCAAAGAAAGGAAATCTTTTAGTGGAGGCTCAACGTGACCTTTGGTTCCTTTCTTTCTTTTCAAACAAAACGGGAAATGGATTCCTTTCCTTTATTCGTCTGTAAAAACGATACGACAACATATTCAACGGTGGATCATCAATGTATCAAAACCCATACCAATAGGCTGATCCTAGCCATCTGATTGGTCGTGATGGTCATCAAAATGGATGGCGAAGAATAAAGGTAAATCGATAATATGCGTGTGGATCCCGTGCTTTATAGCAGCGTACGTACGGAACAACCCAGTCCAGTGGAATCACGTGATCCTAGCAACTAGAGCGCCACACGCAGAGTATCGTGAAACGAGTTTGAAAAGAGGGGTCACGTCTATGCGATTCGAACCGTTGACGTGATGTGTAATGGGCCACAAATTGATTAGAGGTGATTCTCAAGGGATTCTAAAAATGCGAGAGTCGGTTAGGGGTGACCACCAAAATACTCCCTAAGGCGAAGGCTACATTACCTTTGAGAAACATACCTGTCAAAAGATTAAAGAAAAGACGTCTAATTCCAAAAGCTCTTTTTCAAACTTCAAAGCGTGTTTTTTTATGGGGGTTATATATGCGGACGTGTTTGGATTGGCTTCTTACACTTATTATTATTTTTCTTTGAAATTGTCAAACACTATTTCCTAATGGAGTTCCCCTTTTCCTTTCTTGCCACTCTGGATCCACACGCTCAGATGTTCCATTGATTTTAACTCTCCATATCTTCTCCTCACTAATATAAATAAGCTCTCTTCCCATAATCACCCTTTAGTCATCATCCTGACCTTTTATTTTTAGAGTAGGATGTAAGCCATTAAAATTCATATTTTCGTGGTTCTAAATTCATCTAGAAATAGTCATGGTCAAAGTCATCAGTTCAGCGTAAGCTTCTTAAGGTAGCATATATAGCGTAGAATTTATAATATGGACGGTTCGGATTACTTGGCTACTCAGCATTACCGCCAGTAGGGGCGAAACTCACTCTTTGTAAAAAGTCGGAAAAAGTTAAAGAGCAGATATGTTTTTTCTTTCAAGCTTTTATTTGAAATATCATCTGAATGTGTAAATTAAAAATAAAAAATATATATATGTAAACATGGAATTTGCTGCATTGAAGTTCTATGCACTTAAATTTTAGAGCAGATATGTTTTTGTTTTCAAACTTCTATTAGAAATATCATCTGAATGTGTAAATTAAAAATAAAAAATATATATATGTAAACATGGAATTTGCTGCATTGAAGTTCTATGCACTTCCCTAATTGAGGTGCACGAAGCAATCGTATATCGAAATCGGTACTGTTCTTATGGTGTCCCTATACGTGGAATGCCATGCTGAGTAGACGGCACCCATATTAAGATAAGTGGCCTTTAAAGGAACAGTATAGCAGTGGATCTGCAGGCAATAAGAAGACGGTCAGAGTTGTGCAATCCACACAATGGTCCACCAGATCAAGCGTTCTGTTCTGGTGGAAGCAAATTGAATGTGACGGCACAGCTGATGAAGAAATAAATGGACAAAAGGACGTGAATCGCAAGCGATACTTTTGGAGTAAGAAATGAAATCTCATGTAAGTGGACCCGATAACAAACGAATACCGTGACTTATACGTCCTATCTATCATAGATAGTAGGAAGATGACAGAAGCGATGTGTATGTGCCCCCACCAACACCTCCTTCTACATGGAAGCCATGTGGGGCCCACTTAGATGCCCGTGAGAAATCCACTCTGTCCTTCAGTTTCACAAGCTCACAATAGGTTGAGAGACCAAACATGAAGCAGATCCAAAACTAAGGTGGGCCACACTACAGAAAAAAATTG
Organism: Magnolia sinica; assembly: GCF_029962835.1. Lineage (NCBI taxonomy): Eukaryota > Viridiplantae > Streptophyta > Magnoliopsida > Magnoliales > Magnoliaceae > Magnolia > Magnolia sinica. Next base: position 555,050 of record NC_080577.1, read on the forward strand.
AGAACAAAACACCCACCGTTGCAACCATCGTGGAGCTCACCATGATGCTTATATGACATCCAAACCGTTCATAAGGTTTCTACCACTGAGATGAACTGTAGGCAAAAATATCATATATACTGATTGAAAAGTTCTGTAACCCTTGCAAAGTTTCCTATGATATGCGTTCAATTCCTGCTGTTTCCTGTCGTGTGGCCCACCTAAGATTTGGATTTTCCTCATGTTTGAAGGCCTGTTCTATTCTGAGCTTGAAAAACTGATGTACGGAATGGATTTCTCAAAGGCACCTCTGTAAGCCCCATATGGCTTCGGCCTAGAGGAACAAGAGGAGCACAAGCTAGTGGCTTCGTTGGTAGAGTAGGGAGATATGCGTACAAGTGCAGTAAACTGCATGTGAAAATTGAATTTGAATTTTCAATCACATCTTCTCCTTTATGAATGTCTTTTAATTGTCGGCACATTAGCAAAACAATTGAAGTGAGATCATAATCAGATGGCGATGCTTGAAAGAGAAGGACCCAATTGCCTGGGACTCCTGACCGTAGGAAGAGTAGGGCCCACAATGATGTTTGTGAGAAATCCACGCCATTCATCCGTTTTCTAGATCATATTAAGTCATCAGTCCACATATTAGGAAGATCTAAAAATCAAGTGGGCCGCACAGCAAGAAACAATGGGGATTGAACATCCACCATTGAAACATTCTTGGGGCCACAGAACTTTTGGATCAGTCAAATATTTTTGTATTTTCGGTTCTTCCCAGTAGGAATGACCTTATACCAGTTTGGATGGCATATAAACCTCACGGTGGCTCATGAGAAGGTTTCAACGGTAAGCATTTCCTTCCCACATTTTCTCATTGGTGTGGCCCACTTGAGTTTTGGATCTGCCTCATTTTTTCGACAATGTACTGACATGAGGTGTAAAAATGGATGGAAAGGGTGGATTTTTTTTCACAAACATCAACGGTGAGCTTCATTTAGCTTCGTACTGCAGAAACGAGGTAGGAGGCAGTCGGCGTGGGAAAGAGAAATAGGAGCGCAGGAGCGCATCCAAATCCATTTCATGTTGATAGCAAGTCATTATCGAAGTGGTAGTTTATTTCGTCTTTATGCGGAAATCCATGTAACATCTTTTCTCAGTTCCCTCATTTGCAACCAATTTGTAGAGGTGGGCCCTATCTCTGAATTATCCAAGCCTTTCATCTGATGGTCCTCTTCATGAATGGACCCTGACAATAAAATCTCCTCAATTCGTCAAACCTTCATTCATTTGTAGGATGCGAAAGCATGGTTAATCTCCAACAATGCCACGTTCGATGGTCCCCAACGCCTTAGTTGAGCTGGTACATCCATTGTATTGCGTCTGTCATTCATGGGTACAGCTTCCCTAACTTTGTAAACCTTATTTGGAAAAAACAAAACAAGGATTTTTCAATTTGAGAGATTTTAGGAGATTTTGAGTGTGTGGGAGCATGGACCTAATAACTATTGAAGGATGAATAGTTGACATCAGATCTCTATGAATAGTTGACATCCTCTCTTCGTGTAATGCAGTCTCCACTGTGTCAGCAAGTTTTGTATGTAGGTCGGTGAGATAATTGGTAACATATTTTGAAGTCACCAACAATTAATTATCTTGAAATTTGTAAAGATGGAAGAGGGAGAGAAATATTTGACTGAATTGTTATATATTTCGTATTGAGCTTTACAAATAAATAGATGTACAATGAGCTATGTATGGAAAAATATACATAAGGCAAGTGGACTAATTTGATTGAGTTCTAAAAATAATCTAATTACGGATTTTGTGCAAGTCTTGATTTTGTGCATTTATGATAAGAAATCTGTCAATACTCCACCTCAAGTTGGCGTATGGAGGTCCATAATGCCCAACTTGCGCGAAAAATGATGAAAAAGTTCATGTCCCAAAGCTTTGGTGAAGATATCGGCAACTTGCTCACTGGAAGAAGTGTGGACAGCTTTGAGGAGGCCCGAGCGAATTTTGTCGCGAATAATATGACAATCAATCTCAATGTGTTTGGTACGCTCATGAAACACAGGATTGTGTGCAATATATAGTGCAGATTGATTGTCACAATGTAGAGTGAATGACTCGGGATGAGAGACACCAAGATCAGTGAGAAGTTGTTTTAACCAAGTGAGTTCACAGGTTGTGACGGCCATGGCTCGATATTCAGCTTCAGCGGAAGAGCGAGCAACTGTATTCTGCTTCTTGGTGCGCCATGAGATCGGACTGGTGCCTAACTGAATAAAGTAGCCGGTGGTGGAGCGGCGGGTGGTGGGACAGCTGGCCCAATCAGAATCTGTATAAGCTGTGACATGTGTACTGTTGGATGAAGGAAAGAAGATGCCTTGGCTGGGGTAACCTTTGATGTAGCGGAGAACTCTAGTATCTGTAGTCATGTGGGGGACCCGAGGAGCATGCATGAATTGGCTGAGTGTGTTGATTGCTTAAACAATGTCTAGTCTGGTGATGGTCAGATAGATGAGACGGCCAATAAGGCGATGGTAAAGGCCAAGATCAGGGAGAAGGTCACCATCTTGAGTATTAAGCTTCAAATGTTGCTCCATATGAAAAAGAGCAATCTGTGCACCAAGTTGTCCACTGTCAGAGAGAATGTCGAGAGCATATTTGCGCTGATTAAGAAAGATGCATTTGGGAGACCGAGCAACTTCGAGTCCAAGAAAGTACTTTAAGGAACCAAGGTCCTTTGTCTTGAAGTGAGTGGAAATAATTTTCTTAAAAAGCTAGATTTGAGAGATGTCGTTACCAGCAACCAGGATGTCATCAACGTAAATAAGGACAAGAGTGATGCTGGTGGAAGTGATGAGAGTGAACAAAGAATGATCCACCTGAGATTGATGAAAACCTGCATCAAGAAGCACAGAGGTGAGTTTAAAAAATCAGTTTCGGGAGGCTTGTTTGAGGCCATAGAGGGATTTTCTGAGGCGACAGACACGGGTCTCCCCTTGAGGACAATATCCAGGTGGTGGTGTCATGTAGACTTCTTCATCAAGATCGTCGTGCAAGAAGGCATGCTTGACGTCAAGCTAATGAATAATCCAATTTTTGGTAGCTGCAACTGCCAGTAAGCAGCAGACCGTGGTCATTTTGACGACCGGAGCAAAAGTCTCATAGCAATCAGGTCCTTTAACCTGAGTGTATCCTTTGGCAACGAGCCGAGCTTTGTACCTCTTGATGGATCCGTCGGCTTTGAGTTTTGTTTTGAAAACCCATTTGCACCCAATGAGTTTCTTACCAAGATGAAGAGGCTCAAGAGTCCAGGTGAAATTATCCTCTAAAGCACGAAGCTCAGCAGACATTGTCTTGCGCCAGTGAGAGTAGCGGATAGCATCAAAATAGCGTGGGGGGTCAGTACAGGAGGTAAAAGCAGTCAAATAAGTAATATGTGAAGGGGAAAAACGGGAATATAAAAGAAAAACAGACAAAGGGTGAGCAGTACCTGAAGTCGGTGATGTAGGTATAGATGCCATGGGTTCCACATGTAAGGTGGGACAGATATAGTCGTGAAGGTAGGCAGGTCGAGTAATGGTGCGGCGAGTGCGAGGAGCTGGTAGAGATGTATTTGATAAAGTCACGGGCGTCGAGGAATCAGGAGAGTCAGAGGAGTCAGGAGAGTTAGGAGAGGTCGGAGGATCAGGAGAAGGAGACATAATAGGTTCAGTGATGGGAAGAAGAATGATAGGAGCGGGAAGGGAGGGAGTGTCAGGAAGAGCTTGGAAAGAGAATGTTTGCTTGTGGAAGGTGACATCTCGAGAGTAGAAGACAAATTGAGTATTGAGGTTGTAGAGCTTGTCGGCTTTATGTGTGCTTGGGTAGCCAATAAAGATACATTTAGTGGCACGGGAGAAAATTTGTCTCGGTGAGCGTTAAAGATTTGTGCATAACAAAGACATCCGAATACCCAAATATGATCATAGTTTGGAGGTTTATTAAGCAGAATTTCAAAAGGTGATTTATTTTGGAGAGTGTGACTAGGGGTGCAGTTGATGAGGTAAGCTGCGGTGATGACACAATCACCCCAAAAACGTAGAGGTAAGTGTGCTTTAAAACGAAGACTGCGAGCAACATTTAGAAGGTACCGATGTTTACGTTCCGTAACGCCATTTTATTGTAGAGTTTTGACACAGGTACGTTCATGAATGATGCCGTGATTATATAGGTATGTTTAAAATTGATGGGAAAGAAATTCGTGTCCATTATCAGTTCTAACAATTTTGATTGTGGTGTTAAACTGATTGTGGACAAGAGCGAAGAAGTGCGTTAAATGGGTGTAAGCCTCAGATTTAAAATGCATAAGATATATTTATGTGGTGCGAGAAAAATCATCAACAATTGTGAGAAAATAATAAGCTCCACATAAAGATGCGGTGCAATAACCACCCCAAATATCACAAAAGATACGATTAAAACGAGAATCACTTTTATTGGCATAATTGGAAAAATGTAATCTTGTATGTTTAGAGCAAGTATAAACATCACATTCAGAAAGAGTACAAAGAAAATTAAAAATACTGGGAATAGTAAAACTGGAGGGATGTCCTAGACGTTGATGCCATAGGGGTCTTATTAGCAGTATATATTGAGCAGCAAAAATGACAGGAGGGTCGGGGCGGTACACGTAGAGCCAGTTGCATAGATCACCCGCTCCAATCGGCTTCATCGATTGAGGGTCTTGAAATAAACAAGTGTTAGAGGAAAAAGAGATAACACATGAATTATGAAGGGCAATTTGGAAAACTGAGAGTAAATTGAAGGACAGAAGTGGAACATAGAAAACGTGTTTTAATTTGAGAGAAGGAGAGAGAATGCAAGATCCCAGCCGAAAGGCTGGGATATCTTGTCCTATTGGAAGTCGAATGTGGTGAGGGGAGGCAAGAGGCTTCAAATCGGCAAAAGCATCGCATTGGTGGCGGATGTGGTGGCTCGCACCACTGTCCACCACCCAATGGAGGTGCCGATTGAAGGAGAAATCAGATGGGGAGAAGAGGTTACCAGCGAAAATTGTGGGGGATGGATCATTTAGAGGTTGCGACGATGCGAGGAGGCTGAGCAACTTTTGATACAGCTCCAGTGACAATCCAGGGACCGAACTTAAAGTGGATGGATGAGAGAGACCAGATTCGCAGTCGACCTAGGTTGTCCTAAGATGGATGACCGCGATTTATCGGTGCGAGGCTCTCGGCCTGGAGGGTACCCGATGATGGTCCAGCAACATTCACGAGTGTGGTCATCTTTGCCACATGTTGTGCACTTCAGAAGGGGTCGTCGACGAGCAGTGGTGCGAGTAGCCATTGCCATCGTTTCGGAGGATGATGGTTGAAGGTTGAGGAGTCTCTGTTGTTCTTCTTGAAACAAGATTGAGAAGACTTTGCTTATGGAGAGAAGTGGATCCATGACCATGATTTGGGTGTGAAGAGGAGCAAATGAATCATTGAGCCTGAGAAGAAATTGGAAAATACGTTCATCATCAACCTATTTTTGCAGGTCTTTGAGGTCAGTTGTGGTTTGGAAATGGCCAAGTTCATCCCAAATTTGTTTGATTTGATTGTAAAAATCATGGACAGAATTTGTGATTTGTTGCAGGGAGGAGATGGCTCGTTTTAGGTGATAAATGCGGGCATTGTTTCCATGACAGAAACGGGAAGAGAGGTCGAGCCAGATATCGCGGAGATCTATATGATATTTGAGGGAATTGGCGATGGAATGACTGATGGAGTTGATGATCCAGGTAAGGACCATATCCTTCGTTTGATTCCACTAAGTGTATTCTAGTTTGGTCAGTTCAGGGGGTGTGAGGGTGCCGTCGACAAAACCTAGTTTGTTCTTAGCATTAAGGGCTCTTGTCATGGCCTTTTATCATTTGGGGTAGTTGTCGCCTGTGAGAAGGCTATTAACGAGAATTAAATTAGGAGAATCTGAGGGGTGAAGAAGATAAGAGGAGGAGATGGGTGGGGTGTTGTTGTCAGCCATGGCAGAATGGGTTGATCTTTTTAGGCTCCGATACCATGTAAAGATGGAAGAGGGAGAGAAATATTTGACTGAATTGTTATATATTTCGTCTTGATCTTTACAAATAAATAGATGTATAATGAGCTATTTATGGAAAAATATACATAAGGCAAGTGGACTAATTTGATTGAGTTCTAAAAATAATCTAATTACAGATTTTGTGTAAGTTTTGATTTTGTGCATGTATGGTAAGAAATCTGTCAATATGGATTCCTTTCCATTTATGCCACTTACACGGTGGATGAGATACCACGAGTTAAAACATAATCCTCAACAATCACTGTAGTTATGCCGATAAAAATATTCGAGATTTTGCATCATATGGAAGAATGCGCTTAATGTGTTAGGCACCATTTTCTACCAATACAAACACACAATTTCTAGTCTATGTGATTTAAAAATTTAAAATTTTCTATTTTAGAATTATTACTTAAGACAAAAGTTTTAAAAAAGATATATAGATGGAGGGTAGATGATGTAACTATGCAATAAATCAAAATAAAATAAATAAATAAAGCAATAAAGGGAATCACACCAATTAATTAACCATGGGCATTAGAGATGTGTGAGGAAGTAAAAACATTGGCACTCATTCATGTAAAAGATTATTGAAGTTCTTAGATACTCATCCCTATTTTGTGAAATCTGAATTGTATCATGAATGATCTTCATACATGCATAGTGCATATACATAGTTTTTCTTAGGGGACTTCCTCAAAAGGTGTACTTGGTTGCCTTCCTTTTAGATATAGGTTTTAATGGTGCCTATCAACAAGTGGATGCCTTCTCCAACAAAGGATATGAGTTGATGATTTTCCAACTCATGTAGGTGGATGTATTCCCTACCTTCTCATTGAGCTTGGGCGGCTAACCCTTCATTAATAAAAAAAAAAATGGTACATATATAAATGCAACCGAACAAGTGGCACAAGAGCATGAAGACATGGCAGATCCGGTGAACAACTCATGGGACACGTCCCCTTATCTACTATAGAAGAACTTGTGGATATAACGGTTGTCTATTTTCCCTTAATTTGATTTTGTGGCAAACATGAACTTGTTGGATATTACATTTGAATAAGACCACAGATGACTAGGCCATTAGATGATTGATAAATTATTAGAATGGATTGGAACTTAGTTTTGACTACGTCTTATACATAATAGATGCTCGTGATTATATCAACTTTCTTGATTTAAGTACACTTAGTGTACGAGTTGCAATGCGAAACTCAAGACTGAAATGCGCTCAGTCTCCAAATTTCAGGTCCTGACAACGTAGCAGCTTGTTGCCACCATGCAACAAGAGTCTTAGCCACGGCATCTATTGGCCCTCACTTCAGTGATTCAGCAGCTTGCCACTGCTGCGTCTCTCTGCCGGTGCTGCCACAATTTGGCGGCTTGTTGCTGCCTTGCAACAAAAGCCCTTTGTGACACTTGGACCATTGTCCCCCTTGGCATCTTGACTCACTCGCTGACATGTGAGTACTTCCCTCTGAGGGCTGTTTTCATATTCTCTTGGTGTGGTTCTATCGGCTTGTGTATGGTTTTTCAGGTTATTGATGATTGGCAATTGATTTGAGATTTCTGGGTTAGATATTTTCTTTCCGTTAGTTTGTATTTTGTGGTTTGAGATGAGCGAATCTAGCCGCTCATTGCCTGGAAAGGTGGATCTTCCAGACAAACAATCAAGTCTGGTTATTATCACTGTGCTCCTGGATGATACAATTATTTGACCAGGGCTCATTCGACCAAGCCCAACAAGGCCCAATCCCAAAATACTCTAAAAGAAACAATCATGAATGATGGAGATCTCTAATCAACAGCAACTTTGTTTTATTTCCATGTCGATCCACTATGCATGGGACCTACTTAGATAGAAGTTCTGGATCACAACACAATGGAAGGTAGGATGGGCCACATGAGCACGCCTTCCTAGAAACCAATATACAGCACAACATGCTTTAAAAGGTACGACCCATCAAACAAAAAGCCCAACACAGACAACGATCCTAACCGTTGAATTGTAATAGAGCCAGTGGAGCTCCAACCAACCCGACCTAATCCAATTTTTGAGTATAGACAATATATAGAGAGGTATGCTGTATGCATCGCCCCCCCCCTCTTTCTATTATTTAGAGAAAAAAAAAAAGGAATGAGTGAAGTCTACATCATCATCAATGTAAATGGTCCATTCTATGGGTCTGCATGCGGATACAAGCACCCTTGATATTGTACAAGTGGTTGAGAAACTCTGGTTGTTGTAAGATTAGGAATGGCAATGGTGGCTCCAATAGGAGCCTGACCTGACAAGGGCCGGGTATGAGTGTGAATAAATATGTAATTAATGTGCTCACTGGGACTTTAAAATATTCAAGGGAGTCTTTGGTAAAATCAGACTTGTTGATAAGGACCTGTTTGGATGGGCATCCAATTCATGAATTATGTAATTAATGTGTTTTGGCTTAGCCTTAGTTGCTAAATTCACTAATTACTCAAATAGCAAAATGGATATAAATTATGAAGTTGGCAGTTTAAAAAACAGTCATAAATTCCCCATTTCACAAAGATGGTATAGCATGCCACAAGTTGTGATGTTGATGGCCACGGGTGACACAGGTTGGCTTCTGGACTACCCACCAAAGTATGTGACAAATGCAAGAAAAAAGGGCTGGATTATATCATCTGTGAGATCCAAATCAATAAATGTGAAGTTAACACTATAGAGCTGGAGACCACCATGAATTATGAGTGAGTTGGTAAGTTCTCATTGCATGGAATTACATAGACCTTTAGACACCTAAAGATAAACAGTTGGGGACACCTCATTAAACTGGCTAAGTTCCTTGGACAGGATGTCTAGCTATTGAAAGTGGGCCATGGTATGAATGAAGGTCTTGGCATCGATACCCTAGTGGGGGTGGCTAACAGTGAAGTGTGATCTGACAGTGGGTGTACTAACAAGCTAACCAAAAAAAAAAAATGAAAAAGTCAATGGTTTCACTAACAGGGGTCGCTTAAATCAGAGGCACATAGATGATCTAGGTATTTCAATAATCAAATAGTACAAAAACTAAGTATTCTGATTGCTTAGAACTATCAATTATTAATATAGTCGATGATTTCATTAATAGGGTTGCTTAGAATGGGGGCATATGAATGACCTACATATTTCGATAATCAGGTAATATAACAGCTACTCATTGTAATTTCTTAGCATTAACTTCTTCAAATAACATCTAATAGTAGGTGATTGTGATTCCTAAAACTTTAAGCGCCCATATTCCATTCGGTGGTCCAGTTGGAAATCACAGGTGGTGACCTGTGATTTCTCATTTTAATTATGCATGCAACTTAAAAAGGTGCATGTCTTGCCTACCATATCATCAGTTTGGTCAGTTGATCCTAACCATCCAGTCACTTTCTAGGGAAAATGGATGGTCCATATTGATTGTAGTACATGCAATCCAATCGTACAATGAGACCATCCATCACATGGGTCCTACCTTGATCACCCATCCCTCTCAAAAAGTTACTTTTGGTCGGATGATCTTCATTGTCTAATCAATGGCTAGGGAAACATATAGGCCATACCAATCATGCTACAAACAACCCAATTATTGATTTAAACCATCCATTGTGCGGGTCCCCACCCTTGATTGCCCATACCTCTCAAAAATCACTTGAATGATACTAACATTCAAAAGATTATTAAGGAAAATGAATGATCCATATTGATCATGCTAAAAATGGTTTGATCATTGATCTAGACCACCTATCATATGGGTTTCACCCTTTATCAACCAAGCCTCTCAAAAAATCACATTGGAAGGATGATGTTAACCATGGCTAGGGAAATAGATGGATTATGCTGGTCATGTTGGACTAGTGCCCTGGAAAATCAATCTGTATCTTAAATCCATTAGCCATATGAATGTATTATGGATCATAATGACCAAATGTCTTTGGTGGACAAGTTATGGTACCTTAATTAATGACGTCACCTTAACACAATGAGTATGGGTTGAACAAAATATTGATTCCTCCAAATGTCCTTGAGAACTTGATATTAGACCCATGATCATTAACAAGAAAGAGTTGTGGTTAATAAACCTCAATACTCTGATGTACTATGCCCATCACAAGTACTTACGGCACAACTTGTGTGTGGGGATTGACTCGTGTCAGGATGGACAATCTCCATCATTAGGACCAACTTGGTGTTGGTGTGCCCTTTATTATTTTACCCTACATAAGAGTGTATGTGTGCCATAAACATAGGATCCAAGATAGGACTTTTGGATACTTTGGTAGGATAAATCCTCATAACTAGAATGTCGATATTCTGACAAGCAAGCACTTCCCCTGTCATGAATTACATTAGTGAGATGAACCACTAAGTATCAAGGGAAAAATTTTCAAGCAATTAGTGTTTTAAATCACTAACGCTATGCAGTATTAAATGACATGACAAGGATTTTATAACAAAAGAAAGGCATTTAGATTATATTTGGGAACGACATTTGCTAGCTGATACTCTACTTACCCTTCACAAGGGAAAGAATGGTTTGATACTCTTGCAAGTGTGATGGTTAATACAAGCACTAACAAATTGTACACCTGGCATATAATGCGTCAGAGCTAAAACATACAAATCAAGGGCCCTGACTTAAATGGCTCTTTATAATTAATTTTTTTAAAAAAAAGAAAAAAAAAACTTCCATTGGTTTAATTTCCTATAAAATTGGTTGATTGGGGATGGATGCTCCAAATTCAAGAAACAAATGCTGATAGATCAGAGATTACGATCATTAAATCAATCTAAATTTTATATGATAAGCTATTTAAAATGGATCTGACGACTTGGACAGTTTGTTGAGCTAATGTATGCCATGTTTAGAATTTCAATGTCCCAGAGTAACAACCATCACACTCTACCAGAGTATGGAGAACTGTGCTTTTGAAACCGATCCTTATTTCTTGACACTTGGATCTCCATCTCACCTTAACTAGTTCCTCTCTCCAAAGTTACACCTAGACTTCAACCATCTCTCCATTTCAATTCTAAGTACAGCACGCATTCTAGCTCCAAGTTCAAGGAACATAGCACTTACAAGCAAGTTCATACAAGTTTCAGGGCAAACAATTCAATTTTAAAATGTTTAGTGTGATGTATGGATTGCAAGGCCACTGCATCAAGATGTGTCATTTTAGACATTATTCCTCTTCCACTGCTCTCTTCCTATCCTCTGTCCTCCTATTTCATCCTTGAATACCACAGTTGATCAGAGATGTCAAGAAGTTGAAATATTTTTCAGATATTTTCCCTGTGCCTCTGTGTCCCTCTAAACACATGGCATTGATGGGATTGAAATCGTCAATTTTCGTATTGCCAGTATTGAAAATCACAATGATTGGACAATCCTAGCCCTTTTAATTTGTGGCATACAAATAAACACAAAAGCACAAAAATCAGCAGGGTCTCCCATCAAGCCAGGGAAGGCCCATTCATCAGATGGTTAAGACTGTCCAATCATAGAAATATTTAGTCAGGGGCCAACCAACCTCTGAACAATAACATGCCTAGTTCAAATCATAAGACACGTGTGCATGTGTGTAGTATGCAATCTGCAGGCAACAAAATGTCATGCCTTCAGTGACAGGTAATCCACTCCATTGAAATATCCTTTCATCTCATCACTGGGAGTTATGGATCCAGAGATAGTTTCAGCTTATGGTCAACTGTTTTACATATGGTGGAGGAAGGGCAGACATATCCCTCCCTGTAATTGCAGGAATATTCCTGGCTTTCTACGGAAGTGGAAATATCGAGTCACATGCAGTCTTTTTTCTAATTTAAACCAGAGTTCATAAACTCCAATACTCAACCCAACTCCATGTCCAGTCAGGTCAGGTCAACTCGAAGATTTGTCCGAGTCTTTACTTGACCAGACTCGATACTTTAATAATTAATCTAAAATAGGAGCTCTCTCTCTCTCTCTCTCTCTCTCTCTCTCTCTAAGTAGTTTGAAAGGATAAAATAAATAAAAATGAGCCGACTTGACAAATCTTGTCGTGTCCCAACTGAGTAGGCTTGGGCTCCAAAATTTCACTGATTTGAGCAATTCCTCGCACATGACTGTTAGGGTAGATTGGAACATGTTTTAAGATTCATGGTAAAAAGACCTAATATTGATTTTGTTGAAAGTCTAACAAGTGGCTTATGGATTTCAGATGCCCAGTAATTAAAACCACCTGGTGGTGATTCTGTTGAAGAATAACAAGTGGGCGTTGTGGATCCTGATGCCTAAATTCAGTTTTGCCTTTTGTGTAACAAGTAACAGCATGCACTAATTGCTGAATTTCAGTTTTGGATTTTGATTTTCATTATCATCTTAACGAAAAAAGTGTAGTAATCAGGTAAGTTTGATATTGAGATCAATCCCACTGGCCACTGCCCTTTTAGAAACCTGCTCAGCCATGTAGGCCACAGATAAATTAGTCAGGGTTGTTCTCTATCCAGGACATTTTTGGGGCATAGTCTATCCTAACTTATAATCAACGAACCAATGGCCTGGATTATCGAATCACAGGTCCCACTTGTTGGAAGTGGAAAACCAAGTAACTCCAGCAAACTCATGTGAGGAGATTCCTATACTTGGTCTTTAAGTAAATACAGAATCCAAACATGGCAAAATTTAGTGGAAGGAAGATACAGTTGTACACATGAAAACACATTATGCAAAGCAGAGGAAAGAAGACCATTCATCCTCATTTTCACAGCGTATTCAGACTCATTTGTTTCTTCTTCTTCATCTTCTTTTTTCTGCCAAAATAACAAAACTCACTCCAAGTAAACCCTAGAAGCTTTGATGCTCTCTCTCACACTCTCTGTATTATCTTATCATAAATCGCAAATCAAACCAAGGAAAATAATAATAGCAGTACTCAACCCGAGAAATTTACAGCCCAAAAAAAAAAAAAAACGAAGAAGGAGAAATGTCACCTCCTTCCATCCGCAGGGAAATGCGAGAGGGGGACAAGCTCAGACAGAGGCGTCGACATGGGCGTTGGGAGCGGGGAAGTGCGGCAGACGGGGCAGGAAGCATTCAAGCGTAGCCACGCGTCAACGCAGCAGAGATGGAAGAAGTGGCGGCAATCTGGCAACATCCTCAGCATCTCTCCGTCTCTGTAATCACAGAGACAGATGGAGCATATGGAATCACCGGCGTGATCCTTGGAGTTGCAGAAGGAGAACTTTGGATAGGAGTTTATGGCAGCCAGGTCGAGGCCAGGAACGGGATGATCCTCTCTTTCGTCGTTGTCGTTGTCTTCGGTGACGAAGATGATGCGGGGAAGGACGACGCCGGAGACGTTAGGGTTAGAGAAGGAGGGAGCAGGAGGAGGAGGAGGAGCATTGCGGGAAGCGCGGCAGCAGACGTAGGAGGCGAGGAGGATGGTGGAAAGGAGGACTAGGAATCCAAAGGCGATGGCTATAGCGTAGCCAAGGCCAAGGTTGCTGAGATTGTGGAAAAGGAAGCCGGAACTGCCGCTGCCGGACATGTTTTGCAGGAGAGAGGAGGAGAAGGTATTTCTTCATCTCTTCCTCCTTCAACAAAGATGAGGGAGTCGGAGGTTTTTTTCTTCTTTTTTCAGTCGGTGGGTTTCCCCAGCTGCTGCATTTATTTCGGTTGAGACCAACTACAGCTCTATCTATTAATAATAACTGCTCTTAACGGTGACGGTAACGGTCACCATCATTTGGACGCGCCTCTCAGACCGTTCGTAAGGTTATTACCATTAGGATAGGATAAACTGTAAACACAAATATCATACTGATCTATAACTTCTGTGGCTAATGGTGGGTATTAAATCCCCGCTGTTTCGTGTCACGTGGCTCACATGAGTTTAGATTTGTCTTTTCTTTTCCCTAATCCTGTCCTATTCTGATCTAGAGAAACTGATGCATGGAGTAGATTTCCCACGGACATCTATGAGTAACCACATATAGCTTCCAACCGCAGAAACTTTTTCTGGCCTAGTGGCATAGGCATATCGCGTCCTCCACCGAGTGAGAGAGAGAGGGAGAAAGGCGGCCTGAGCTTACATGTACGGACGAGCGGTAGAGATTCTTTTGACTCAGGGCCCAGTCGTAGCATGCATTGATCAGGACATTAAGTAGATTTTACTCATTCAGTGGACCGCAAGTGTCGTTGGCATTGTGCACGAGCTTGGTTGGTAGCGCTAGAAAGGGAAGTGCATTCACTTTTAGCCACCTTCTCCTATAAGTCCCTAGATATTTTCTTCAGGGGTTTGCTAGAGAATAGCGAGGTGGGCGGGCCCATTTTGATATATTTTTCTTATATCCACATCTCTCATCCGTTTTGAAAACTTATTTTAGAGCATGATTAAAAAAAATTAAGCAGATCTAAATCTCAGGTAGACCATAATTCAGGAAACAGAAATAATCAATCAATCAAAATTTCCCGTAGGTCATAAAAGTTTTGGATCAAGCTGATATCTGTGTGGTTTCTTCATCCAGGTCTTTTTGGCCTTATCAAAAGGTTGGATGGAAAATAAAAATTCTGTTAGCCCCATGAAGTTTTTAACGGTGGGAATTCAATCACCACTGTTTCCTGTGGTATGGTCCACCTAAGACTTGGAACTACTTCATTTTTAGAATAATAATATATAATGATCTTTCAAAATGGATGGACAGTGTGGATGTAAATCAGGTAGGGTCCCACAGTTAGGGATCCACCCAAATCGCGCCCCGCTGGGGATCCTCTCTTTATTCATATTTACAAGGGACGCGGAATTCCTGCCAAAGGAAGTTACTGCGCAAGGATGGTGGGTGGGGCCCACATCCATTTTTGTTAGAAATCTACCCCGTTCATCCGCTTTGAGAGCTCATTTTAGGATTTTGGACCAAAAATTAGGTGGATCCAATACTCAAGTGGGCCATACGAGAGGAAACAGTAGGCATTCAGGGAGAACCGTTGAAACATTCCTGTGGCCACAAAAGCTTTGTGTCAGGCTAAATTTTCTGTATTTTCACTTCATCTCAGTGGTAATGACCTTATAAACGGTTTGGATGGCATACAAATATCAAGGTGGAGCCCAAGAATATTTCAACGGTAAGTATTTCTTTCCTCAAATGTTTCTCTAGTGTGGCCCATTTGAGTATTGAATCCACCTCATTTTTGGTCGCTTGTCCTAAAATGAGCTCGCGAAACGGATGAACGAGGTAGATTTCACAAAAAAAAATAAAAAATTGGAGGTGGGCCCCACCCAGCATCTTTGCGCAGGAACTTCAGGCTGAAAGGCTTTAGCAGGAAATCCGCGTACATTTACAGGAGGCACACGTGCCAACCTGGATCGTGTGTGGGACTTACGCCTCACCAGATAAGGGGATGCATAAATAAGCCAGCCTGCCCGAGTGATTTAAAACGTCCATTGATTTTGTTGGAAGGGGTGCACCAATTGATGAGTGTATCGCTATGGAAGGTGGGAATGGGACCCTCTTAAGGCGTGTGAGGCGTGTCGGTGAGGGTGAGCGTGTAGAGGGTTGCGTGTGAAGAGTCGTTGTCAGGCATCACCAGAAGGTTGGTGCGGAGGCGGAGGCGGAGGGTTCATTCTCTACAGGCACATGGAAAAAATCGCGTAGCTCATTGGATTTAAGACCCCAATCCACAACCTCCGAAGATATCACATTTAATTACAAAATCCTAATCGTTCAATTAGAAAACAAATGATCAAAATACCTTTGTTGGAATATTATACACCCCGACCTACGATAGATGGGCGAATTTGTTAGTTGTACTTGGATTCTTTTCCGTAAGCCAAACCCTTTTTATGTCATACAACTGACTCATTTTGGATGGTGAAGCATCCAATAATAATAATTTTGAAAACGGTTTTTTTGGTGACTCACTGTCCATGTTGACATTAAAAGAACAAAATGATCACGAGTCGAAATAATCCAAATTAATACATTTATTTAACTTCTATCCACCATAGGAAATGAAGCCTATCATATAAACGGCTTGGATCATTAGATGTGACCAGGACTCAAAGGCTTAAAAGTCCCATACAATAGATCAGGATGTATTCTAGCAAACCGTGATAAGAACAAAACTCAGGTGGATCACAACACGTGAACACACCAGGCCGTTGCTATGGCACACCACTTTTACATCGTGTGCAGTAGAGACTCGTTCACCATCCCGATTCAAAACTGAGGTAGGCCACAACACGTGAACTTAGAGGTTTTAAGTGCAACTCAACATTTCTCTAATTGGTGTGGCCCATCTGAGTTTGTTATTTGGCTGATCTCTTAAAATGCAGTGAACAAAAGGTTAATCACCTGATGGGCGGAGTGGATTTAACATATACAACATTGTGGGCTGGGCCCCAAATATCTAGTGTCCTTTATTCACTGCTTGGAAGTTAGAACAGGTGTTGCATAATATTTCGGATCATTTTTATGTAATACCTTCCCACGCGTGTTTGTAGCTCTGGTCATCTACAAATGTGGAAGATTCGAGTGGTGACACTGACACATGCCTAGACGTTTCTGCGAAACCATAGCTGGTCCACTAATCAAGTGGGCCACTATGTCCAAAATAAAAGGACGGCTAGAAAAAAAAAAAAAAAAAAAGGCTTGTCCATGGCTTCCATTTGCTTCCCACATTGTGCCCCACGTGATGGTGCTACTTAAGCTGCCGGATTTTTGAGTCAGAGCATGGACAGAACCGTTGACAGACCTGAATCTAGCCTTGTGGCTTGAGGTTAAGTGTCAGATTCACCAAATGGCCCGGCCGTAATAAAGTAGGACGGGCTTCAAAATGAATTAGCATGAGTGCTCCGGCGAGGTGCGTGGACACCGATGCCCGGGCGTCCACGCATCACAAGCTCTTGAATTTCAAAGCAGGTTCCATTACAAAGTTTTCAAGGTCATAACCTACAAAGGGGGTATTTTGATCCAAGGAAATATAGGTATCTCTCTCTCTCTCTCTCTCTCTCTCTCTCTCTCTCTGTTTTGGTCCAAGGAAATATAAAAAACCACTCCAATGAATGGAAGCTATGGAACTTCGCTTCAACCGAATGAAGCTGGCTCAAAAGTTGATGAATGGGATTTTCTAATATGGGGCCATCCCAAATCCATGGCACTGCTATCAGATCAATGGCCTTGATCAGCAACCCTCGCATGTACAGAATCCAGTGTGAAAAAACTGCACATTTGCTGATTGGTGGGACCCTATGGTTCCTCTTTCCTAGAAAGATTACAAATTTCAATATGTTTTGCTCTGTGACATAATGCTAGATTAGATGTGAATCATTTTCTTCACAGATTGATGGAAAACAGCCACTAGGAGTGGTTCATAAAGCTTATGCGTACGTCCAAGACTCATAAGTCATAACAGATGTACTTTTTTGAACAACAATAGGTTAGAGTGGAAATTTCATTTAGAAGGGAGAGAACCACCATTTCTTGCTCATTAGTATATAGGCAGACATTGGCACCTTGTAGCTCATCAAAATCATGGTTCTAAAACTCAGCCAAATTGACTCGACTAGATTTGAGTTGCGTCACCAAAAAGTCATTGAGAAGCTCAAATTTAGATGGAATAGTTGATCATCCATGTTTCTTTTTGGTTTTGAGTTTTCCTAGCAGCAAGATTCAGCTCAGGTACACTTAAGATGGTGACCTGGCCTCTCTAGCAGCAAAACCAAAATTTGACAATTCCTCTTTCTGCTGGGATAATGACAATTCTATTCAAACTAGGGAACTGTTGTTTCAGTCAGGGATGATAAACATTGAAGCAGCCCATATCAGATGCCAAATCACACGTTGTCCAGCCAGCCATTGCCTCACATTTAACCAAAGATGTCAAAGAGACTTTGGCCTCCCTCAAGCCAGCTGTAACCAGGGTTCTTTGCCAAACCCTTCTCTCTCAATAATCTTAACACACCATTGGCGTCGTCTGCACGTCCTGCTGAGACATAGATTTTAGCAAGCATTATGTAATTGGCTGCACTTTTTGGCTCCAAGAAGAACAAATGCCTTGCCGCTTCTTCTCCAAACACCAAATTATCTTCTTCTCTACAAGCATTCAACAAGGTCCCCCACAGGATAGCACTGTTGCATGCCTTTATTCCCATATTTTCCATCAGCAAATATGCCTCTGACAAAAGTCCAGCTCGGCAGAGAAGACCCACCATACAAGCATAATGTTCCATAGCTGGTTCTAGCTCATACTCCTCTTTCATAGATTTGAACGCCTTCCTTCCCTCCTCCACAAAACCTGCATGGCTACAAGCAGTTAAAATGGCAACAAAGGTGATATGATTTGGCCTCGTTCCTGTTTCCTTCATTAGCCGGAAAAGATCAACAGCTTCATTCCCATTACCATTCCATCCATAACCCTTTATTATTAAACTCCATGAGATCACATCCTTATCTGGAATAGCATTAAAAATATCACGTGAATCTTCGATACTTCCACATTTCGCATACATATCCATGAGGGAATGAGCTATCGATCTTTCTAGTTCGAAACCTCTTTTAATAACATGAGTGTGAGCTTCCATTCCCTTTCTTAGCAACGCAGTTGAAGAAAACAGTGGAAGTAATGTTAAGAAGGTGACAGGGTCTGGATTGATGCCTCTCCTTTGCATTTCAAGCAAGAAAATTGATGCCGTACCAACTCTTCCGAGCTCCGAGCAAGCTTTGATGACAGCATTCCATGCGATCACCTCCTCCCTCTCTGCAGAAATTCCCTCCAAGAGCTGTAATGACGTTTCCATCTTTCCACACTTTGCATACATGTATATAAGAAGAGTAATTAAACATGCATCTGATTCAAATTGGTTACCACTACATTTTATATAATCCTTAGAAATCCTTTCACCCCGTCGCCAATCACCCAAATCAGAACATGCAAGAAGCACATTAAGCAAGATGGGTCTGGTGGGCAGAATCCTCGTAGTTAAAATCATCTTATCGAAGAGTTTCAGGGCATCACTAGAATGCCTACTCCGAACATACCCACCAATCATCGTACTCCATGAAACAGCATCCTTTAATATCATCCCGTTGAAGAGTATGAATGCAGAATTCAAGTGATTGCATTTTATATACATTTCCATCAGAGAATTACAGACGAATTGATCAGCTCCAAATCCAATCTTAACTGCATGGGCATGGATAGCCTCTCCGTCTTGAAGTGAACCCAAAGCCCCGCAAACTGAGGCCAAGCTAACTATGGTGGCCTCTGTAGGTCGAATTCCTTGCACTAATCTCATGCTCCGGAAAAGGCGTAGAACCTCAGGAAGCGACCCTTGTTGTGCATACCCTGCAATCATGGCATTCCATGAAACTACATCTCTCACAGGCATCCCATCAAACAATAAGCGCCCTCTTTCAAGATCCCCAGCTTTACAGTACATGGAGATGAGGGCAGTCCCGACAAGAATGTCAAATTGGAGTCCCGTGTTCCGAGCATGGGCATGGATTTGGGAACCCAATTCAAATTCTGACAGATTGGTGCAGGCAGTGATGACAAGGTTGAAGGTCTGGTTATCTGGCATGCATTCAGCTGGAGATTCCATCATCTCGTGGTAAATTTGGATGACTGATTTGGGCCGTTGATTTTTGAAATAACCCCTCATCAAGGAATTCCACAAAAGGGTTTTTGAAGGTTTCGAGATTTGGTCATCAAAGATGCGGCGAGCGGTTTCGAAGTGGCCGAATGTGCAGTAGCTGGAGATTAAGAGACTGCAGATGTAAAGATTGTGATGGAGGCTAAAAGAGATTGCACGGGCATGGAGTTGTTGAAGGTGTTTGGAAGAGAAACAGAAGCTGGAAATGGTATGAGCAATATCTTCTTTAAGCTCTTGCCAGGTTCCTTGACACAGTGTCTGAATGCATTTGAATGTGGGTTTGGGCGGGCGGAAGACGGTTAATGGGGTGCGGAGGTTAAGACCGTGCGTCTGTAAGCTTCTCTTAGCCCAAACAAGTGAAAACAATTGCATGCTAATGGCTAATTGCTGTCGCGCGTGGCCATTGGACCTTATTAGGCCTTGGTTTACAGACCAATTCTCCAACCCCTTAAAAAAACCGTATCACTAGATGGCTGAGATCAAAGGGAGATAAGATACCTAAATTATCACAACTCCTTGAAAATCCTTGTTTTCCTCGAAGTAATCAGTTTCGCCACAGCATCCGTCCTCGATTGATCTCCATCTGATAGTTTTATTGGTATCATATCAGAGCCTTGGTTCCATCTTTGCCTCCGTTCCTTACATCAGCTCCATTCGAGCAAACCATCGAACAGGTTGTAGACATCAGAAACTCCCGCGGCTATTGATACGTCTACCTCTGCTCCTCGACGTGTTTGGGTGGGCCCTTTTTTTTTACTACGTTGATCCCTCCAAACTCATCGTCATATCACCAAGCACGTTTGGAGTTGGTGCACTGCCTTTTTAAGGACTTGCTTGATTTTTCCAAGTGGAATGATCAAACAAAGAAAACCTTAATAATGATGGTGTAATAGCCAACTGGAGAATGAAACTGATGGTGTATTCACTTTGTACAAGTGAGGCCCATGGTTCAATCATCTAAGACGTTCAATCACCATGGGTGGCCATTGCACCAAAATCCTACCAGGTGGGCCATAAAATACTCGGCCTTCTGTTGGTTGAGCAGGGTTCTTCATTGTGTTTTCTTTTGTAACTTTTTTTTTGAAAGGTCAAGGCAGTTGGGAGTTTTCTTGTGCATGGACTAATCACAGCAACGCTCATTTCTATTTCTACTATATATATATATATATATATATATATATATATATATATATATATATATATATATATATATATATATATATATATAATGCTAATGGCTTTGGACATAAATCGTCATAAAATGTAGCTTTCTAAAGAGTAGTCAAGATTTTATCACACAACACCCAGATCAATAGCTCAACTGGCAAACTGAGTGGAGATACCTCGATTCAACACTTGCGGTCTTGGTATCAATCCCTAGCGGGGGTGGCTAACAGGGAGTGTCCGTATTGACATGGGTGTGTGCTAACAAGCTAACCCCAAAAAAAAAAAAAAAGATTTCATTACACAAGTTATGAAATAGATTGCACTGGCTATCTTTCACTTCTTTCAATGTGTGTACCCCACACTAACATCTTCTCTTCCTTAATTACACACACAGTCTCTGACTAGAGACTCCATGGGACAAAAGGGTTTGTAAGGTCCAACATGATGATTTTTTTATTTTTTTTAAAGATGATTGCATCAGCTAACATCAGCTCTAAAATTAGGTGGATCAGAAGTCAAATGGGCCACAACAAGGGAAACAACCAAGATTGCTGCACACCCTTCCCCACTCTCTCTCTCTCTCTCTCTCTCTCTCTCTCTCTCTCTCTCTCTCACCCACCTGTGTGTAACCCCACCTTTCCATCCGCCTCTATGTTCTCTATCCCCTCCCACTCTTTCTTCCTTCTCTTTGTATCCCCTCCTCACATGTGTCATACTCCTTAATTAGTAATGTTCAACAGTTTGAATCCTGTTCCCATATGCTCCAAAAGACAATTATACTAAATTTGACGAAACAAAATTGAACCATTGGGTTTCTGGATTCTCATCACAGGTAGATTCATTCAAACAAAGACACTGGCTGGTAATAATTGTAGATGAGTTGGAAGAGCTCTTCTCCAGGCATTGAAACCCCCCCTGTGCATCCATGGTTGCTATTTGAAGCTTGGAGCTTGAAACCATCCTCCATCTACTCTGATCATCTGAGCAGTTGGTTGAAAGGATTGGCGAAAGCCCGTTTCCAGCAACCCTCAGACACTGATCAGTGCCCATCAACTGGATTGGAGTTTTGTTGCCATTGTAAATCCATTTGCTTCGCCTCTGGCAGTCAGTTGCTTGAATGTTGCCATCTTTACTCCCCTCGATGCAGTGTCCACTTAAGGGATGATAAAGGATGAGGTATGATGAACCATTGGATCCTGGATCTGCATTGAAGAATTTCTTTTTCTTTATGAGTAATTGAACTAGAGAACTCATAAGACATGTCTCAATCCTCCTTATTTTTCAGAAAATTTAAAAGCAAAACCAACAGAGTGTTTGTTTTTGAAAATCTTTATTTTCACCTTTTGGATGGACCAAATTTATTTATTTTTTAAATTATGCAGCGGTCGGCTGTTTCTAATAAATTAATTTGTGGTGTGACTCTTACTACAAATTCTTCTTGAATCCGAAAATGCAATGCATCGGATAGTCATGAACTTCCCATAGGTGAGCTATGGATCAAGTGTCAGGATCCACATATGTGCATTGTTCAAGGGGTTTGTAAGGATGAACCATATAATGATGTACTGTATGGATCTTGAAGTGCATGCAATTTTAAAAAATGAAAAGAAAAGTATTCAGTTTTCAACGAAAGGACCGTCATGTTCTTCGTTTCATTTTCTAAACACCCACAATCAGTTGGAAGCTAGCCTAAAATCAATTTCTACAGGTCATTTTCTTTAAAACATGTAATATTTTCAGGGGCAAATGTGGAAACAAAAATTGAAGGCATGAAAAATTGGATTGTTACATATAACCTGTTGTAGGTTATTTGTTCTCCTTCCAAAACCACGATATTATTGGAGCATGATGGACACATCAAGCACTATGAAACCAATTGAGTCATCTAAAACTGACATTTAAGGGATGAAAATGCCAAAATATGGCAACATGTGGATTGAACGACACATGCTAGAATGCAAGGCATGTGCAACTGGAAGGAAATACTATTTTATGTTTGTTGTTCATGTACAAGAGATAAATACCAAGGGCAATGTTCAAACACCACATTGTGAAGGAACTTGAACATACAATGCTCTGCTTTCAGACAATGTGTCATATGTTTATAACATCTCAGCTGCTGGATTTGGGTTTTTTTCAATGACACAAACCCTTCTGCGATGAGAAAACCTCTTTTGCCAATGTATCATTTGTTTATAACATCCCAGTCGGGCCAACAAATGGTGAGATGCATCATCAAAATCACTAGAGAAAATAACCACGATCACCCATTCATCCAACATCGAAATCAATGGACAGTTGATGGTCTGACTCAATGTACATGTGTAGCCCACCTAATGAATGGGTTATTTTAACTTTTTTGTTTGAATGTTTTCTCCAAGTGACTTTGATGATATGTCCCACCATTTTCACAGCTCAAATGTTGCATAGAACTGGCACACTGGCATGAAATAAAGCATTGTATGTTAGAGTTTCCATGCAAATATGTTAAAGTTTGAATAAAAAGTTGCAGGCGAACATTTATCAAATGTTGCTTCTACCAGTGGTTTCATTTATTGGGAAGATTTTCTTATTATTGGAAAAGAGTATATAAATTAGGAAGGAAAGAAGGACATGCCTTGCATCATCTCATGGACGAGCCCAAACCTCTCCTGAAACTTGGGATTTTTGGGTTGCTTCCAATCGGTGTCCAACACACCGTAAGTTTCCTCAAACCCTGCACGGTCATTCCTCAGATAATAGCTCCCCTGCAAAGCCCACATGGCCCAATCCATGTCCCTACCGGCAGCAAACGCAAGAAAGCAACTCAAGAACCGGTTGTCAGCCCGGTTCACTCCTCTTTGGTCTACACCAAACTCGCTTATAAACAAAGGTGTAGCATTGTTGCCATGGGTCACAAAACCGGCCCGGTTTTCAAATTTCCCCACTGAGTCTGCACAGATCCGACTCGGTGATTGCTTCTCCCACTCACGCTTCCTCCCTTCACTAAAAGCATACCAATGTGCCTCATAAACTAACTTTTTTCCCAAGTCCATTCCCAGTGGCCTCCTCCCTAGGAAGCTCAAATCGGTGCCGTAATTCAACCCCGAAACAATCACAAGCACATTGGGATTTATCTTGTGAATGGTCCTTGCTCCACGCCGGACTTGTTGGTACCATCCTAGCTCACTCTGGCGTGGTCCACGTAGTTCATTCTGTAGGCTCATGCCCACAACCTATATTATGTGATAAGTGTGTCAGGTTGAGATTTGGGGAGTTTTTTTTTTTTTTTCATTCATGTGTTTGATTACCAGAGTGAAGGATTGGGTGTGTTTGGTTGCACCGAATTTCATGAAAATTTGCACCAAATTAGATTGTTTAACCATGAGATATTATTACATTTGGTGCAACCAAATACACTCTTGATTAACACACCTGAGCTTTGCCCTTAAACCGTTTAGCCACAATGGCTAGGCCTTCTAACCATTCTTCAGGATCAAAGTAAGGGTCACCGAAGAACCCATTCCCATCATTGTTGCCACAACACCACTGTGGTCGGCTCACATGGTTATCTAGCACCACCATGAGGCCAACTTCACCAAGCGCTTCAACGACTGCATCATAGGCTTCAACTATGGTGATGCCCAGAAGGGACGGGTTGTTGCTGGCAATCCCAGCTGCTGCCCGGCCGAGTTCTAGTGAGTTGAGCGATTGGAGAACCGTAAGGTTTTTGTAACTGGCATTAGTGAACATGAAGGTTGCCCATGTCAGGCGGACGCAGTTGAAGCCCAGCGAATCAACCTGAGCTGCAATCTCAAGTAATGGCTTCCGATCAAGCCCCTCCGCTATCATGGGTTGCATGTGAGCAACCCAATTCACGCAATGCAACTTCACACGCTGGCCCAAAGCCACGTCAATGATCCATCTTGAGTTGGTGGAAAGAGGCAAAGAGCTAGCTAAGTAATCGTGG
Organism: Magnolia sinica; assembly: GCF_029962835.1. NCBI lineage: Eukaryota > Viridiplantae > Streptophyta > Magnoliopsida > Magnoliales > Magnoliaceae > Magnolia > Magnolia sinica. The sequence continues at coordinate 579,888 of NC_080577.1, forward strand.
CAGCAGATGAAAGAAAATGCAATTAGGAGTATGATTTGCAATGTTTTTCCGAGCATTTTGTGTGGGTGGCCTTTTTCTAAGCTATTACACATATTTATCTTTATCTGATATTGGTTTAAGTGATATTGCTGACCTAATAGAATTCTGAATGTATTATAGGCTTGTTTATTGCATTTATTTAGGGAGGTGTATTGGATAGACCTACTTCATAAGGGAGGGTTGTATGTGAGTGAGAATGGACGAATGCATGAAGAGATAGTCTGTAGTGGGTTGGTTGAGTTGTTTTGGTCATCCAAAGTGCATTTTCTAATACCAAACTGCTTCCTTTTCCCTTTCCTAACTGTATTAATTCAAGCAAGGGACGTGTGCACCTCGGGTTTGTTGACTGAGAGCAGCCAAAGCTTCACTTGGGTCACAGTGAGAAATGCCTGGTCTCTCATCAGGTTGGGGACCAGAGATGCCTTGAACATGCACACCCTCATTAGGTGGGCCACAACTGTAAGTTGAATGTAGACAGCCAGCCCTCATCAATCCAACTGTCCATCTATCTCACAATGCGTGGACCACCTGATGTATGACCTGCCTCACTTTGGGCTAAGGCATGTTCACGTGACCCCCACCTAGTGAATTGCCATGATTTTCTTCATTGTTCCACTGCTACCGACTGCCTCTTCCATCAGCCAAAACCAGGGGTTACAATGGACTGGGCAGGCTAGTCACTCTTTAAGACCTGAGGCCGAGCCTGGCTCAAGTCTGGCATGGCCCTAGCACAGTAGGCCAAAAGCCTGAGCCTGAATCAATCCTGGCCCAGTTTGAAAATTGATAATATCCCTATTCTCCAACTAAATGTTTCTAAACTCTACATCAAAAAATTGATAATGTTATGGGAAGACCAGAGATACATCAGAGCCGAGGCCTGAAATAAGTTAGAGCCGATTCAGGGCGTAAAACCAAGCTTTGGGGGTTATATAGGCGAAGGATGATCATCCAATTCGACAGTTGTGAAGTAGGATAAGGCCTCGGAGTAGGATCCACTAATGAAGAAGGCTATGAAGTATCCCACTATCACATGACTGGTGACGGTTACTCAACTGCCCACTTCAACACGACTATACCATGACTGAGTGGCCGAAGCATCCGCATGATAGGGTAAATGCCTTAAGACGCGCCGAGTTATCTGGACATGCCCACTCTAAGCATGAGGGTATATATAACATCTTGCGAGGAAGAAACAGGTACGCAATATCTCATACTCTCCCTCAAGAAATGAACTTAGACCCAGATTCTTTTGACCTAAATTAGGTATCGGAGGGTCTCTGTCTAGACCAGGGTCTCCTTTGCTCACCATGATTGTGCAGGTACAGGACGCTGAAACGGCTCGGAGTTCAGTGATTCAAGTGGAGAGTCATCCGAATTTTGTCAGCAACAACAGATAATATCCAAACTCCCCCATCTGAATGCTTCTAGTCTCTACAATTATCAAATGGGTCACACATTCACGAAGAAATAAAAGCCACGGTCTCCATTCAAGCCAAGGGTATGGCTCACAACACATGTACGTGTAGCTAAAATGATTCCAGCCCGAAACGCGTCAGAAGCGGATTGAGTAGTGACCCCAACACCAGTGTGGGGCCCACCATGATATATGTTTTCTATCCATGCTATCCTTCCATTTTGCCCGCTCATTTTAGGGCATAAGCCAAAAAATAAGCAGATCAAAAGCTTCAGTGGACCATACCACAAGAAACAATAGTGATTGAATGCCTGTCATTAAAAGCTTATTGGGCCACAAAAGTTTTGGATCAAGCTTACATTTGTGTTTTCCCTTCATCTAGGTATCCGTGACCTGGTCAACAGGTTAGATGGCAAACAAACATTACGGTGGGCCTAGGAAGGTTTCAGCGGTTGGTGTCATTATCCCCACTGTTACCTGTAGTGTGGTCCACTTAAGCTTCAGATTTGCTTCATTTTTTGTGCTTATTTATTAAAATGATCTCAAAAAACAGATGGACAGTGTGGATGTAAATCTTAGGTGGGCCATACCACAAGAAATAGTGGTGATTTAACGGACACCATTAAAATTCTTAAGGTACATGGTTGTGTTTGTTTGGCATCCAATCGTATTGATTAGGTCACGTATCTAAGAAAACACGATTATCAGCTCTATTCAAAACTTTACCTTGTTGTGGTGGCACCACTGCTTCTTGTGGTGTGGGCCAAATTTATCTCTTTTTTAGGCTCACGCCGTATGGATGGTCGGTATGGATAAAACACATGCATCATAGTGGGCCCTTAGAACTTTTCCAGCACCAAACTAGAACTGAAGTTGGTCTCTACCGGATCCGAGTCAGGGACGGTAAGGGTGTAGATTAGTCGATTCCTGGGTAATATATCAGCAGGCAAGTCCTTCACCGTGGGGCCTACCTAGATGTATCTGTTGTATATCCTTGTCGTCCGTCTGTTTTTCCAACTTATTTTAAGGCATGGGTCCAAAAATAAATCAGATTCAAATCTGAAGTGGACCACACTATAGGAAAGAATAGTCATTGACCATCCAAAACTTTTTGTGAGCTATGAAAGTATTGGATCAAGCTGATGTTTGTGTTCTCCCTTTCATACAGGCTTGTGTGACCTTATCAACAACTTTGATGGCAAATAAACAATATGGTAGACCCTACGAAGTATTCAATGGGAAGTGTTTAATGACCCCTATCTCACCCAGTGAGGTCTGCTAGAGATTCGTGTTTTCATTTCAAACCATGCCAAAAAATGAGCTAGCAAAATAAATGGACTATGTGCATATACAACTCATACATTGAGGTGGACCCCACATTTAGGGACTCACCTAATCCATCCTCAGACATCATAAATTGGGTACTTCCCCAGCTCATACCTAGAAAAATATTGATTGCCAATGTGGTGAAATTTGATTGAATTGGATGCTCGTGTCAGGTATGAGACCACAAAATATATTTGAAAGTTGTTGGGTTGTATACATACTCAACTAGGTACGTGCAACCAGCCTCACCCAAGATGCTGCAACCCTTATCATGGGGCCACTTTAATCTATATATTCTGTATCCAAGCTGTACATCCATTTTTCCAAATCATTTCTAAGCATGAAAGTAAAAAATGTAACAGATTCAAATATGAAGTGGCCCATACCAAAAGAAACAGTGATGTTGGACCATTGAAAACATTGTTGGTGACAGAAGTTTTGAATCAACCTGATACTTGTTTTGTTTTTGTTTTTCGTTCTTTTGTTTTTCTTTCTTAATCCAGGTTTTTATAACCTTTTCAACAGTTTGGATGGGGAATAAACATTATGGTGGCCCTAGGAAGTTTTTAATGGCAGGATATTCAATTGGTACTTTTTTTTTATAATGTGGTCCCTGGAAATTTGGATTCACCTCATTTTTTGGCTCATGACATAAAATGATATAGCAAAATAGATGGACAATGTGGATATATGATACATACATCAAGGTGGCCCCTGCAGCAAGGATGTACCCTTTTGGGTGAGGCCAGGGCACACCTAATCCACTCCCCTTGACTGGGTCATTAGCCCACCGGCCAGTCAAATCCCGATAAGCAGATTCAATTGTGTGCCATCATCAATCTCAATGGTGTTGATGTCACCAAGTTATGTGGTCCTACTATGATGTATGTGTTATATCCTTACTATTTATCCATTTTGAAAGATTATTATAAGGCATGGGCCAAGCATATCCAAAGTTTTAATGAACCATACCACAAAATCAGTGAAGATTGAATGCTTACCATTGAAAATTTCATAAGAGTCATAGAAGTTTTGTAGCCATAGAAATTTCGGATAAGCTGATATGTGTTTTCCCTTCATTTAGATTTTTGTGAACTTTGAATAGGTTAGATGGCAAGTAATACCACAGTAAAGCCTAAGAAAGTTTCAACTGTGCGCGTGGTCTACTTTGAGCCTTAGATCTACTGCTCATTTTTTAACTCATGCTCCAGAAAATCTTGAAAAATATACATGGACAGTGAATATAACACATACACCATAATAGGGCCCACAAAAGTTGGTGACATCAACATTCTATAGGAGTGAGACACCGGTCATTCCTGTTTACCCAATCTCATCATTGCCTAAGGGAAACTTCCTGTGGGTGGGAAAAAGCTAATGGGGCATGTTTGTGAAAAATTCAATCACATTTATCAGTTTTGTATATGGGCTCAAAAATAAGGCCAATCCAAGACTCAAGTGGCTGTGGGAAGAAGTGGACAGGGAGATGCCTATGGTTGAAACCTCCCTAAGGCCATGTTTATATGCCATCAATACTATTCATAAGTTCATTTCTACCAGGATGAAACATTAGTCTGGTTTAATACTTTTGTGGCGCCACTAATGTATCACAAAACATTAGCTTGATCTAAAACTTGTGGGCCTATAGATGTCTCGACCGTGGATGTTCAATCCTCACTGTTTCCGGCCCACTTAGAGTTTTGGATCTGCTTACCCAAACTTGGTTTAGAAAGATGGATGGACCAAAATGCCCTTGTCCTTAGTTCAACCTTTCAAATTCCATAAAGAGATTTAACCTTTTAAATATTCCGAAGGTAGCCTTCTGACAAGCTTTGGAAAATCTTTTGGACCAAAATGTCATTGTCCTTGGTTCAGTAATTGTACCATTTTTGAGTGAATAAAAAATTACATCATATTTAATGCTGAGAAAGTGATGTGGACGGAAACCTTTTTTGGGCGTGAGTAAGGCCCAACTCGTGCGGCCTACATTGATGTATGTGTATAATCCATGCTGCCCATCCTTTTTGCCATGTCATTTTAATGCTAGGACCCAAATATCAGCCTAATGCTGAGCTCGTGTGGGCCACATAATAGAAAAGAATGGTGACAGTGGCACCCACTGTTGAAACTTTCTAAGCTCACTGTGAGGTATGTTAAAAGTGAACACTGCCTAAGTTCGAACTTTTTAGGCACATGACGAGCTGGCCAAAAAGGTCAACTGAACAGATCATCCCATTGTGGGCCTTAGGGTATGGTACCAATGGCTAGCATTTCATTTGGTATTAAAGGAAGTGAACATATAACATGACAACTATGACCCATATAGCAGGACAACTACAACCTATATAACAGGACAATTACGACCCATATAACAGGATAACTACAACCCAAGACGACCACAACCCATATAACAGGACAACTATGACCCATATAATAGGACAACTGTGACCCATATAACTGCGACCCATATAACAAGACAATTGCAACCCATATAACATGACAACTGCGACCCATATAACATGACAACTACGACTCATACAACTGCGACTCATATAACAGGACAACTGCAACCCATATAACATGACAATTGCGACCCATATAACAAGATAATTGCAATCCATATAACATGACAACTGGGACCCATACAACTACGACCCATATAACATGACAACTACGACCCATATAATAGAACAACTACGACCCATATAACATGACAACTACGACCCATATAATAGAACAACTACGACCCATATAACAGGACAACTGTAACATATATAATAGGACAACTACGACCTATCTAACATGACAATCACGACCTACATAATATTCTTTTTCTTTTTCTTTCTTCTTGTATGTATTTTTATTTTCTGCAATGTGGGGTCCACGAGTGGATAATCCTTTCTGTCTATTATGTTGGCCAGCTCTCTGCGGACCAAAGGAGTCCAATGTTGGATAGTTCCATCACATACACACACAACAGTGGGCCTTACAAAGTTCCAACAGTGGGACTTTGTTTCCCTCGATGTGGTCTACTTGGGACTCGGATCTGTCTCATTTTTTGGCTCATAGCCTAAAATAATATGAAGAAGATGGTGGACGGCGTGGATTATACATATACATCAAGGTGGGGTCCACATCACATGGCACCATCGACCTTTATGAACTCCACACGTCACATTGCGACCATGACCCATATAACATGATAACCACAACCAATACAATATGATAACCACGACCCATGACAACCAGGACCCATATAACAGGACAACTGCGACCCATATAAAAGGATAACTATGACCCATACAACTGTGACCCATATAACATGACAACTACGACCCATATAGCAGGACAGTTGTGACCTATATAACATGACAACTATGACCCATACAACTGCGACCCATATAATAGGACAACTGCGATCCATATAACATGACAACTGCGATCCATAAATGGTAAGGGTCATGGTTGTAATGTAGTAAGGGTCGTGCTTGTCAGGTTGATGTAATTAATAACTTGATTATTTTTAAATAATATGAGTAGAGGCCCACAATAGGGTGATCCGTTCCATCCACCTTGTCGGCTAACTCGCCATAGGGCCAAAAAGTCCAGACTTGGGCAGTGTCCACTTCTAATAAGCATCACAGTGAGCCTAGAAAGTTTCAATAGTGGGTGCTAGTGTTACAATTATTTTCTATTATGTGGCCCACACGAGCAGTGGATCAGGCTAATATTTGAGCCCTAATTGTAAAATGACATGGCGAAAAAGGTGAGCAGCATAGATTATACACATACATCAATGTGGGCCATATGAGTTGGGCCTTGCCCACGCTCAAAAAAAGTTTCCGTCCGCATCACTTTCTCAGCATTAAATATGATGTAATTTCTTATTCACTTAAAAACGGTATAACAACTTAACAAATGACAAGGGCATTTTGGTTCAAAAGATTTTTCAAAGCTTGTTAAAAGGCCACCTTTGGAATATTTGAAAGGTTGAATCTTTTTAGGAAATTTGACCATACCGCGATGCAGTCAAATTCCCTTAGGGCCTGTTTAGCCGAGCAGATTGGATGGGATTGGATGGTATTAGAGTGGATTGCACGGATTTCAAGGTAATGATAGCTGTGTCAGTGGATTGGTGCAAGATCTATGGGATTGCTATATCCCGGGATTGCTATATCCGGTCTGTTTGGCACGCCCAGCCAATCCCGGGATTAAACCTTCCAATCCCTTGAACCAAACACGTCCCAGGCAATTTTGAAGGGATTAGGGTGGATTGGATGGGATTTAAAGGTAATGATGGTGATGTCAGTGGATTATCTTAAGATCCATGGGATTGCTATATCCCGGGATCAGGATCCCGTGTCTGTTTGGCACGCCTGGCTAATCCCCGGATCTATCTTCCAATCCCTTCCAATCTCATCCAATCTGCCCGGCCAAACAGGCCCTTAGGGCGTGTTTGGACGGGCGGATTAGGTGGGAGTAGAGTGGAGTAGGTGGGATAGGGTTTTGAAATCCCATCTCGTCCTTCTGTAGGTCTGTTTGGGCAGGTTTGTTTGGGCGACGCGGGTTTGACGACGGATGGGAGTGGTCTCTGGATTTGAGAGAGGATCCATTGGATTGCAAAATCCCGCCGACTTGAAATCTTGCCTCTTCACTATCCCTGCTCGATCTCATCCCTAGCTTGTCCACAGTCCAGCGTACGGACTGCAGGATGGGATTTCACAGGCTTCTGATTTGGCGGGAGAGATGCTGTTAGTAGGGTTTCGTTTTGATGCGAAATGGGGTTTATAACAACAATCATCAGGTCGCGATGGTCGTCTTCATCGATTTGCTGCCATCGTGAGCTGAAGGTCTGGTCGTCCTGAGGTAGGTCCTCTTCCTTGCACACTGAACATGAAACGTTGTTATGTACTGTCCATAGGTCTTACATGTTCCAGATATAGATGATATCTGTAGCGTCCGAGAGGGTCATAAAGGGTTTTCATGCATCTGATGTAAATTTGTGGATTCCGGTGAAACAGGCCCTTTGATATGGAGTTAGCCTGTCTGGCTGGTTGTAATGGCTTCTAATCTAGGTCTGATATACATGTGCAGTTGGATTTCTTCTCCGTAGGTCTAATCTGCCCTATTTTTATTCTTATTGCTCCTATCTTTCTTACAAAAATCTATGAAATAGAGGTCACCGCATCGTCTCATTCTCTGATGAGTTGTTAACTCGGATGGATGAGATGTCATTGTAGAATGGCCGTATGGGGTTTCATCTATATCGATTCTTAGGTTTAGGCATTATGGATTTAGATTATAAAATGTCTTGGTAATTACATGATCCATGGGGTTTTGGGTTCTCTGAATATATATGAGGAATTTGACTCCCTCTGAGATTTCTTCGGACTCATAAATCTCAAATGGTAAATAATCTACTAATATATGTACTATTTGCCATAGATTGTTCATCTGAGAATATCTTCTTACTAAATTGAAGGTGTTACAATCGTAGATCTCAGATGGATCTACTCTGGCTGGTTTTCATTGGAATCGAGATATGAATTTCTTTTATGGATACGCATGTTAACCACTGTTTGATCAATGCTATCTTCATCTGCAGATCCCTGTTCATGTGTATCTTCTTTTGTTTTCATTTGAGATGAAAATTTTCTTCTCATTGAATGTATGCCCAGAAATTTTTCTTGTTTTCACATTCACTTTATACTGTGGATTTTCTCAGAATATCGTTTTATGTTTGGTCATCTATTATCAATTTTCCTATTTTTTACACTTGTCTTTGTTTTCTTCTTGACTGTTTCTCAGAATGTGGGCCTATCGATGCTTACTTTCATATTGTGTGGAATTTCATTTAATATCAATTGATGAGTCATCCGAATATGTTGAATGTTTTGTCGTTTGGGTTTTCTTCGAATTACATAAGGTGGAAATTTGTCTTCCTCTCTACAATTTTCTGACGAAATGTGTGGTTTCTGCTTCATGTATTGCTGTTAATTTCCTTGGAGAGTTACTGTAATTGAATCTCATGTGTCGAATAAACTTCCTATTCAAACTCATTTTGTTCTCCCTGTTACCAGTCAGTCCAAATGGATTTAGTGGTTTTGGTTTCCTTTGAATCAAGTTTTGAAAATTCATTTAAAATAAGTATATGAATCTTCAGTTACCAGATCTATCTTCATTGTTAATCATCCATGGATTCTGTTATGTAAATTGCAGTGAACTCGTATGTTAGCTGGAATGTATTCTCAGTAAATTTCTAGATATTACATTCCCACCCATCTACCATATGGCATGGAATGATGCTGGTATTTTCCACTTGAGGTAAATTTGTCAAGTGGCCTGTGTGTGCAAAGATTGTTATGTATCCTGCTCTTCACATTCAGTTTGGATATGGAAATTGTTTTTTAGTTCATATACAGGAAAGAAATATATGTACAGGAAGAATTGTTTTGATTTTTATTGTTGTTTCAAGAATATTGATAATTGTTGTCTTCTGTGGTTTCGATGGTTTCCTTTGAATTCAATCCAGATATTGAATACCTTCTTTAAGCAGGGAATATGCTTATTTTGTTTAACCTAAAGTCAGGTTCTTTTCGTAGAATTCTGTTGGTTCTTCGCAGCCTGTTCTCATTGACTTGAAGTTCACTGGTTTCATCTCTTAGATTTCTTAAACATCTCTGGTATGGTTACTCTCATATATTGTGTTGTAGTGTTTCTCAGAATGTGGGCAGATAGATTCTTTGTATAATAGTCTGTGTAATTTTATTTACTATATGTGTGGGCAGATAGACTCTTTATTAAGCATAGATATGTTCCTTCTTGCACTTTCTCACCCTTGAAATCTTATGCTATGGCATGATGTATATAAATTCACTTACTTGCATCTGCCAAAAGTTGTCTTTGTGCAAAGATTATTTCGTATCCCGTTCTTCACATTCAGTTTCCCATTGGAAGCAATTTTTTGGTTTATATATAGAGGAAGATTTGTTAGGATGTGGGGTAACTGATAAAAATGAAATATACACTGTTTTTTTCTAATAATGCTCATGCTTCACTCATGGTTTTGAGACGACAATAATTCATTCTCCCATTTTTTGTTTCAAATCATCAAGATAATTATCTTGATGATTAGAAAAATATAATCTTCTTTCATAAATAAAAACTTTTTTTTAGTATCTTACCTTATGAATTTTTGTTAAAGTCCAATTATCTAAGAGCAGAAACAAACAGGCCATTTTTGTGCAGGCCTTTTTTTTTCTTCCTAGAGAAATGCTACTTTTGGATGCATTTGGATGCTTGATCAAATTTAATTGTTGAACATTCATTTATCACTAGTTAATATTGCCTTCACATCAGATCTTTGTAGCTGCTTGTTTATTATTCCATTCAGAATTGTAATTAACAGGTATTCTCGTATCCTCGAGTTAACGGCATGGTAACATTAATCCTCAAATATCTTTTTCAATATTCTCCATTGGATGCATGATATTACGATTCTATATATTCCTTCATGACTGTATGTAGTTCATTTTTAGGATGTGGATATCTGAGGATTATTTTCTGTTGTATACTTATTGAGTCCACAACTATGAAAGCTACTTTCAACTGTGAAAGCAACTTCCTGAAAATGTGCATCACCATAAGGACACAAAATTTTCAAGATTGTGGATGCACTCATAATATGTTATTAATTTTCAGTTCTGTTGTAAAACCAATGTTTGGCTTTCAGTCATTTGTTAGTGCCATTTCTTTACTTTTCCAAGTATCCAATGGAAACTATGAAAGCAACTTTCAAGTATTAAATGATATTATGATTATACATTTTCCTTCATGACTGTATGTAGTTCATTTTTAAGATGTGGGGTAACTGATGACTATCTTCATTTGTTGTGGACTTATTGAGTCCAGGTGCACCATAATGCGAACAATGTCATAATGTGCCCACTTCAGAGAGCACAGATCCATTATTTTCCTGTACCACAATCGGTCTCAATTTAATTGGAAATGCTCTATAAATCTTCCAGATTGGAAGAGTTCATCCCTTGGATCAATGAATTGAAAATATATGATTAAGAAATATATAACATTGTCCTAGAAAGAATAAAAGAAGAAAGAAAGAAAAAAAAAAACACCAAAACTTAAATGGCTATAATCTTTATGTGTGCAATATCTGTAGGTCATTGACATTCCACAATGGGGCCATTAGATCAGTGGTTTGGATTAATGATCCACGTACCCATGGCTACGGGTTGGGGGCATGAGGATGCTAATATTTTTTTATTACTGATTTTTTGGTTTTCTTAGTTAATGTAGAATATTCCATTCAAAATTACAGTAGATATACAAAAAAAGAAAAAAAAAGGTGAAGTTGCAAACTGTGAAATGATCTGGTAGTTAATATTGCACACTCCATTCAATTTTTAAGCCAATAACATATATGCGAACAACGTCTAATTTACATTCAATGGTGTATGATGAGACTTGCTTATTATGGTCGTTTGTCATTCTATTTGAAGGAATATTTCCATTACGTTTTGTTCCATTTTATAGGAAACAGTATTGAGCACATCGTTCTTATTCATTACAGATACTTGTAAGAGGTAAGTTTCTACTCTTCTTTTCATACGAGAAAACAGAAATTTCTTTTTCTTTTTCTTTTTTTTTTATTAGCAATCTAGGATTAGCGATGAATACTTCAAGATCCACAACTGGTTGATATCATTCCAGAATATGCATGTCAGCGTGGATCTGCCATATCACTGTTTCTGCCAATCATTTGATGTGTTGCTGCCAGGACATCTAATGTATTGTTGCTAATCAGATGATGTTTCTGCCAATCACTATTTCCACTGTTTTCATATGCTGTGGTCCACTTTCGCTTTGGATATGCTTAAATTTTGGAGTTGATACGTGAAATTTTCTTTAAAAATGTATGGACGGCGTGGATAAACTACATACATTCACTGTGTGCCTAATAGAGTTTAATTGTTATGATAAAAGCGCATTGAGTGACTATTAAATACTATTTATTGCCATACACAGCTGTATCCGGGGTCGTGTGGGTTCACATGGATGTATGTAGAAAATCCTCCATGTTCATCTGTTTTAAAAGACTATTAATTAAATGCCTCACATGACGCATTTGGGAAAATTCAGCCTTTTTCTTCTTCTTTAGTTCTTTTGTTTCTTTTTGGGACACTTTTACTCTTAGTCTTATGGGTGGACGACAATAAATCAGTTTGGGCACAGGTAAACCATGTTAATGGAGAACCCCACCTCAAGGGCGTATATATGTGTGGTCCCAAGTTTGTTCAGCTCATAATATTTTCAATGGGTTACATTTGGACACATGTATGGTCCAATTAATGTACTACACTTTGCAGGCTATCCAGCAAAAATCACACAACATGTTATTCTAACCATCTAATCAATGGCCTATAAAATTGATGGTCACAGTTGTTTTTAAAAAATAGGTTTGATCATCAATCTGAGTCATTCTTTTGGTGGCCCCAACTTGGATTGCTTTTGACTTTTGAGATCACCTCAATCAAACAATCCCAAACATTCCAATTGTGTCTTGGAAAACAAGTGAATATACAATAGAAGGTCAATATTTGGATGGAATGATTATTTAATTACCGTGATATATGTGTGGTGGCCCATGAAGTATGGACTAGACCTAATGGTGCGTCCAAATCATTTGATTGGGTTGCCCGTGCGTCTGTATGCAACTTGATGCACTATAACTTATTGTGCTGTGAGAGGGTTATTCATGACCTAAGGCATGAGCGGTTTACTACTATTTAGTAATTTGTAACATGGTGCCTTGTACTTTTTAAGCCTTACTGGTGTCTCGAGTATTATACCTTTAAGATGATCCCTTGGTTGTCCCACATGGTATTGGTTATCTTTTAAGAGATTGCCAATTTATTTCATCTACTCAAATTATTAGATTGTTCACTCAATGAGACTTTGATTCAATTGTGTAGAAAAATATTATATTGTTGATATCGGCTATACACATTCACCCAATTTTCTGGCTACATACAGGGGCTTTCGATACCACTTACAGGAGTATCGAATCGGGAGAGCACCTGTCAACATGAAAGGAGCTGTTTAATTACTGACACACAATTGCGCAATGCAATTGAGCATTATTTTGGTGTTATGAAAGGCAAATTCTCCATCTTGAAGACCGCCATGTAGTATGAATTCCACAAACAGGTCTAAATTGTGATAGCCTGTTGTGTCTTACATAATTTCATACGTACTGGACCAGAATCTCAAGAAGAGATAGAATACGCTGGAATATCTGTTGCTGATGGAGAGAGTAACCCAACGCCTCATGAGGTATCAACGAACGACGAGCGACAATGGTTACTGCGAGCATCTCAGCGTGAAAAGGATGCTTGAATTCGCATGCACGATGATATTACAACCAGAATGTGGGCGGATGCGCAGTAAAATAGTAAGAGTAGATAATTGCTCGTTATATGTTACAAATTTCGTGACTTGCTGTTATTTACTTTCAAAAACGTTATGTACCTGACAATGGAATTGGGATCTTCCAACTTCTGACTAGATAGATTACCAAATGATGATTTTGCTAATCGTTCTTTTGAAATAGTTTTCATTTGCAAATCATCATATGTACTTGATATTCAGGTGGTATGGCAAACCGAATGTTTAATGATCCATCGACAGCAACACATTCATGGGTCAAGACACCAGTGGTGCCCATACGATCTTCCCCACGCACGAAGATGGTGAAATCCCTGTCCGAGCTTACGTCCCGAGCCCCAAAAATAAAATAGACTCTCGATATGGATCAGGTTATGATCGACATATTTCTAGAACAAGTGGCACTGGGACGCAAGGGCGATAATGGTTTCAAATGTGAGGCGTACCAAATTGCCGCCGAAACCGTGACAAAGCATACCAATATAGTCCTCAAGTGGCAGAATGTGTTGAACCAACTAAGGTATTACAAGAGGGAGTACACTGTAGTGAAGGATATGCTGGCGGCTAGCGGGTTCGGATGAGATAGTGAGCGGATGGTGGTGACGGCTCCTAATGAAGTATGGGAGGAATATCTTAAGGTCTGATTTTCGAAATATACAGCTTCTGCCATCTGATGTGTTATTAACTCGCATACTGTACTTACAAATGCTCATTGTACGGCTGCAGTCTCACCCGTGTGCGGAAAGACTCTGCGGGAAACAGATTGAGAGAATGGATAATTTTGCAGTTATCGTCGGTTCGGACCAGGCAATGGGATGTTATGTCCGCAGCAGTAGGAGTATAGCCACATCAGTATCATCATCTCATCTTCAACGAGAACTCAATGATGCTTGAGAGAACTGGATGATGATATCGACGATACAGTTGACCTGTTAGATGATTTTATCACAGACTCCACAGGGACCATCCCATTCTCGCTAAACAATCCTTCGATGGGACAACACGGCTCACGTAGCACTCCCACTCACACAGCTGATTTCAATGCTACTTAAAGTGGGAGCGCAGGAAGGAAACGATTGCGCCCTCCTCATCCTTGTGAAGTACTCGGGGCTTCTCTGCAGACTGTCGCCTATTCAATGCTAAAATTTGGACTCGGAAAGTCGGTGAATCACACTTCCAAAGTACTTGATGTACTAGAAGAGGTCCAGGGCCTGACCAACTCAGAGTTTTTTAAGGTTGGTCAGCTCTTGAGTAAGCACAAGGGGCTGACATCGTTCTTTATGAGTCTGCGATCTGAGCGTCACATTGATTGGTTGAAGAAAATACTCCATGACCACTTTAGTGATCGAGGTGTCGGATCCATCTGAGGATTTAATATCTTTGGTTATGTTTTCTTGCTTGTTAGTTGTTAGCATGTAATAACTTTGATTTACTTAATCTGGTACTTTTTTTTTTTTTTAGATTTATTTCTTTTAACTGACAAATATGGTGGTATATCCGCAGTATATTAAAATATGACTTTTGCGATGGCGACAACTTTTATGTAGTTAACATCTTTTATATGGTTTCACATGCATGCATTGGTAAGTTTATTTTCTTAAAACAGATAAGACCATACAATCCGCCTGCTTGGAAGGGTATGTACTTACAACTGGATTTTGTTTTTATTTACTAAGTCTATTTGTACTTTACGATGCTACTCAATAGGACAGTACTGCATGTAAACTTGGTTTGCGAATTTCTATTCCAAGACACGAATCTCGTGCCAATTACGTCCATGTCATTGCAGATGGGAAATAAGAAGTATTACGTCATATTGGTGGGACGTAGGCCCGAAATATACATGTGTTGAGACGACGTGAGGTTGGAGGTGGAGGGATTTAGTGGGGCGAGACACTGCGTATTCAGGAACTGGAAAGAGGTAGTTGCATGCTGGGACGGTTACTTCAATAAGGCATGTGCACCGTTGAGACCTTACACGGATTCTCATGCAGTTCAGTTTACTGCATTTTCTGATAAGCTGGACATACGCCATTCTTCGTCATTGTCCATCTGACAAACGATACAGACGGCAAAGGCGACGCCGGCTATTGTTTCTAGGGCCATGTCGATCAATGATCTTCCTCGAACAGACGGAGAGATATTCTGTTCTCTTCTAGTTGGCGTTCGTGTCCTTTTTCTTGCCTTCCTTGTTATTTTTAAATTCTAGCTCAACAAGGATGACTATATATCTTTATATGTCACTTGTTTCTTTTCTTCTCTTTTTCCTGCACAACTTATTTTTGATATTGTCTTTTGTTTCTCATGTTTTCATATATTTCTATTTTCGACTGCCATACACCTGTCTCGATTGTTCTTATCACACCACTGTCACATGATATGGTCGATGCGGATACACAGCTATGTTCCATGGTGATGATGATATTGATTGAATAAATTAGATATTAAAGGCGCTGATGACACATACCTCATGTGGGCCCTACACAAATTTATGACCCCAACAATGTATGGGCATGTCCAAAAATCATATGGACCACATTACAAGAAACAGTGTTGAATGAGGGTCAATCTTTAAAAACACTAGTGGGGTCCACATGCAGTTAATATATATGAGTGATATCTGTGTTTTATATCTCTATCTGGGCCTATATGGCCTAATGAATAGATTTGATGTGAAATTATCTGGGAAAATAATGGGCATTGTGGCTATATCTTAATGTGGTGTGGTCCACCTGAGATAAATTGTGCCTCCAATTTTTGGGACAACGGTGTAAGATGATATGTCAAAATGGATGAATGGCATGGATGAAACATTTACATCATTATGTGGCATAGAGAGCAAAGACAACCAGCTACGTAGGGATGTATGCAATCCGTCCGTTGGCACGAATGGGGTTATAACCGTCCCTTTCTAAGTACAGTTGGCACAAGTATATCAATCCCAATCCCATGCCGGGTCAAACACATTCTGTCCATGCAATCTCATCCTGTCTGCCCGTCCAAACATGGCAGTGGCGACGGTTTCATTTGCAATCCACCCTGATACAACCCACTCCCACCTAACCTGCCCGTCCAAAAACGCCCTTATGGTTTCTCTTTCCCGATGTTCAGGCTTCTAGAGGCAATCTGCACCGTGGGGCCGTATGTAATCTGACTCCGGACAGCACATGCCACGTCCTAGTAGCGTCCATTTAAGTACTGATACCTGTAAGATTTCTCGTGGTCAAAAGTGGGTGGTGCCTTTCACGTGCATGCTAACTGGCGATGGATGAAAATAAAAATAAAAAACTAAAAAGGAAAAAAGCTAGATCCATAACTTAGGTGGACAAAACAACGGCGAATAATCAGGATGAAATGTAAACCATAAGCTTGGGTGGAGGACACGTGTGTTTATTTCGGTGTAACTCATATGAAGAGAGTATTTAACCAGTCTGATGCCAAAAAAATACTCAGGTTGGCTGAACAGCACTTGGAAAAGTTTTGAGGAGCAATTTTTGACATTATCCCCATTAGTGTGGCCCATATGATTTTAATATTTGCGATGAACATGAGAATTACTACTTGATGGATGGAGTGGATTATACACATACAACATGCTGGCCTCACAGACAGGCGTTGCAGACGATTCCGGTTCATTAACGGCATTTGGCAAAGATGCGAATGGTGCCATCAAATGTGACAGTAAGTTTAGCCTCGGTCGTAACAAGTAACAAGGGACGATGTCTCACTTTCGGGACAGTTGCTAATTTTCGTATCTCGAGTGGAGGGCTTGGTTATCGATTCCCTAGTAGGGGTGGCTAACAGAGATGTGTGATGTGATCTGACAGTGGGTGTACTAACAAGCTAACTAAAAAACAATAAAATAAAGAGGCCTGGTCATCCAAACAGAGGCTAGGACCAGTTGGTTCTGACGGTTCAGATCGCATCCCCGACGTTCGAAACGTAGTCCCGCTATTTAGACGGAAAGAGAAGCGGAGTGAGCTAGGCCTAGGCCTAGGACGACGACACAAAATCTGAAAAGAGGCGTGAGGTTTTGGAGTCTCTTGTTTTCTCTGCTTCTCCTTTGACAGACTTTTAGGGTTTATCAGAGGTCGTGCTTCCGTTTAGTCGTAATGGCTGAACACACGGATGATTCCGTTTCCACAGTAGATTCTATCATGGATAAGATATCCGATAAGATTCACCACCACGATTCATCGTCTTCTTCCGATTCGGATAACGAGAAATCGTCGCCCTCCACCGTCAAGTCGGCGATCTATCGTCTATTCGGGAGGCAGAAACCCGTGCACAAGGTCTTCGGCGGTGGTAAACGTACGTGGAATCGTCAAACATTTCTTCTTCTTCTTCTTCTTCTTCTTCTTCTTGTTTGGATCTAATATCTTGTTCTTGAAATGATGTGATTAGAGGTTTCTCGTTCTTGAAATGAACGAAACCCTAATCTCTATTTCCTTTTATTTGTTTCTTGTAAAATAATTTAATTTTCTTCTACTAATTTGAAGTTCGCCCTTTCTTTCTCAGATCGGGGATGTGGTTCGATCAACTCTTTATGTCGAAATATTTTAAATTTGAAATTAATTCCCTTGATGCCTTCATAAAAACTCTCGTCTTTCCTCTTTCCGAAAGCTCATTAAACTTCTGTTATTATCTCTTGAAAAAGAAAAAAAAGGTTTCTATTATTATTATTATTATTATTATTATTATTATTATTATTTTAGTGTGAATGGGGGATCTGTCTGTATGTGACTTTCGACTTCTTCTGCAGCTGCTGATATTTTTCTGTGGAGAAACAAGAAGCTTTCTGCAGGCGTTCTTGGTGGTGCCACTGCAGTCTGGGTTCTCTTCGAATTGCTGGAATACCATCTGCTTACGCTCGTTTGCCATTGCCTCGTACTCTCCCTTGGGATCTTGTTCGTTTGGTCCAATGCCTCCGTTTTCATCAACAAGTAAGTCATGCATCCATCAATCACTTGTGTGAACATTCCACTCAGTCCACTTTTTAACACATCTTTTACCCACTGTAATTAGGTCCCCACCTCGCATTCCTAAGGTTGCCATCCCGCAAGATCTAGTCGTGAACATTGCCCTCTCCCTACATTTCGAGATCAATCGAGCCCTTTCTGTTTTAAGGGACATTGCGTTGGGGAGGGATCTCCGCATGTTTTTAGCTGTATGTTAATTCCACCCTTCCTGATACAAATTGTCCATTTTCAGAATCTGCTGTCTACCTTTTATATAAGGCATTTGTTTTGTTTTGTTTGTTACTTAGGTGATTGCTGGTCTGTGGGTTCTGTCAATTGTTGGGAGCTGCTGCAATTCCTTGACCTTATTCTACATAGGTAATGGAGAACGTTCTCCTATCTTCTTGAGTTTTTGTTAGACTCATATGTGTTTTATGCTTCCTTACATAATGTTTCTCTACATTATGGAAACAGCATTTGTTTTGCTGCACACGGTGCCGGTTCTGTATGAGAAGTATGAGGACCAGGTGGACTCCTTTGCAGAGAAGGCGATAGCTGAATTCAAGAAACAGTGGGCAGTGTTTGATGCCAGGGTTCTCAGTAAGATTCCAAGAGGGCCATTGAAAGCTAAGAAGAAGGTTTAAATATTAGGGGCTGAGGTATTCTATGGCCCTAGTATGGTGGGTTCTCTGAGACATTAGCTAGCTATGGTTTTCCAAATGTTTTTATGACTGCTTGTCCATTGTTTGCTAGAACCTTTCTTATCTTTTGGATTTTATAAGTGTTTGGGTTTTCGGTTGGAGTGAATTTGTTTTTTCTTTTTCTTTTTTTTGGTAGGCTGGTTCCAAGTTCTAGCAACGTGAATTCTCTATTTATCATTTATGTTTGCAATGTTATATGTAAAATTGGAAACTTGCCTAAGCAGTTCTCCTCTAGGAATGATCTTGTTGATGCCAATGGTACATTGATCGTCTACCTTGTCCAATGCATGGCATTATGTTTGTCTGTCATTATCTTGGCCATCTTGTGTCCATCTGAAAGTGCTCCTATTGTTCTCATAATTTGTGAATGTTGGTTGACGGAATCATTTTTTTAGTCCAAAAAGTATGTGTATATTTCTGGTTAGCCTTTACAGATGTGGTAATGGTAAGAAGTGCTTCCAGCTTTTCGACTGGAAATCATTTGATGTCTATTGTGAGTTGCGACCTTTCTCTGAAAGCATGGTAGGTTTGATTTAAAAGGCCATGTAATACCTGATATGCACGTCTAGCACTTGCGTCTAACAAGTGTTTCAACTTTGTCAATCTAGAAAAAACTTGAAATGTGTCTTTTTCTTTTCCTTTGCATTCTTTTAGATGTTTAAATGAATTCCAGTGTGCATTAATTTATTTTTCTTTGGTAACCAAATATTTCAAATATATTTTTATAATGCATCCAGAAGGCTGTTTGACATCCATACACTTTTCAGTTCCAAATTAGACAGGTTGAAACGTAGTTAACTCAACATGGAACAGGCAGTTTGATGGGGACATCATGCGCATACGCGCACTCACGCCGCCCCCCCTACGCACGTACGTACGCAGAAGGAGGACCCCACCATCGATCTGGCTCGATGACGACGTCCAGAGAGGGCCTCCTAGCTAGAAGACAAGTTTTGGTTCAGAAAAGTGGCCCGATAGTCAAGAAAAGCCCACCATGGGATCTCATGATCGTGGCCCACTCATCGGATTGGTTTTATATTTTAGGTTTTGCTTATTGTTATTATTTAGAACATCGTGAACGCTTTAGATTTCCTCGTTTGATTTTTATTTTAGTTTACTTAATCGCCAAGTAATAGGTGTCGCACATGGTGCGAGTTTTTGGGTATAGGATTCTCCCTATAAATAGGC
This sequence comes from Magnolia sinica, assembly GCF_029962835.1. NCBI lineage: Eukaryota > Viridiplantae > Streptophyta > Magnoliopsida > Magnoliales > Magnoliaceae > Magnolia > Magnolia sinica. The sequence goes on from NC_080577.1 coordinate 599,978, forward strand.
ACTCCTTGTAGTTCTTTTCATTCATTGAAGTTAATAAAAAATTCCTGCTTTATTTTTCTGCTCTCTTCGTGAGTTGTGGAAGAATTCAAAAGTGGGTGCGAAGCCCTCCCTTTTCGAAGGGCTAACTACCGTGGTGCGAAGCCACATCGATCCCAATTCACCCCCATCTTCCATCATCTTTTTTTTCCATCTTCCCCCACCATCCGTACTTCGAATTTGTCCTTTTGTTGCATCAGATTTCTTCATTACAGCAGGTTTTCAGATTTCGGCCCGCAGGCGAGCTGAAACTTCGGCGGAGCACCACGCACAAACCGTACATCGGATCGAGCTGAAATTTGGAGGTTTTAGAGTCCATCCCTGGCCGACCAGGGCCAAGGTGGCCTTTTTCTGAATAATGGGCCCCACACACATGCGGCCGGGATCACACGCACGTCCGTCTGGGTCATTGTTGCTGTCCACACGCGGGATTATCTTTTGGCTCAGGTTTTTATCCTCTTTTATCCTCTCATAGCCATTTTTTCATGAATCATAACCCTATATTACATGATCCTTAATTGATTTGCCCCTTTTTATCACCTTAGGGTTCCTTGAATTGAAATTAGGAAATCCCTTGGATTAGGGACTGATTTTTATGCGTGAGTAGTTGATTTTATTTCCCTTTGACATTGTTTGGTTTATAATTTTATTGGTCCAGTCCTAGCCTGTGTCGGCTTGGACCTGCATAGATTCCCCTTTAATTGAATGTTTGGATTTTCATGTGGGATGTGGAATTTGTGTGATTGTTTCTGAATTGGTGTGATCTAAGCCTGCAATCTAGCATATCATATTTAATTTTCCATGTCCTGCATCAAATTTGGTATCAAAGCCTAGGGTTCTTGTAGGGGAATTCACAACATATTTAGGGTTTAGTTTGAGTCCTTCATGCATTCAGTCCATCATATATAGCTGAATTTTAGTAACAGTGTGTAGTCTCCTTCATATAGAGTCTCGTAGGGTCATTTAGTTTTTAGACGCATATAGTTGTCATAGAAGGTCTTTAGGTTGAGCAAGTCACTATATGCCCACACGTACAGGTCGCAGTTTCGGTTTGCACCCTACACTAAACATGGAACAATTGCAAGAGTCACTAAACAAGATATCTCAGACGTTGAAGTCTATGATTAAGCGCTTGGAAATGGACCAATGCTGTGAACAGCTTGATGTACGCATTACCCGACTAAAGACCATCGCTAGGACAAACCCCACCATTGGGGTAGATGTCCAATCTCAAGCAGGTGGCCTGGAGGATACACTAATGAATGGAGTTGGTCAAGGAATCAATTATGGGTGTGCGCCCGAACACCCACCCCATGAGAGACATAAAGACCACTATTTTGAGGGGTACAACATGTGTGGCCTTGTGGCTGGAGAGAGTGCACCAGCGGCTAGTGTAGAGTTACCCACTGAGGCCATTCCGGTAATGGATGAGTTACGTGATATCTTTCCTGATGATCTACCAGATGAGTCTCTTAGGAAGGATACAGAGCACACCAGAATATGGGACATCGTAATACTTACAACCGAGTTCACGTTGAATAAGTTTGTCGATAGGTCCACAGGTCTAAGTCCTTGTGAAGTCGTTACTGATTATAAACCTAGGAAACTTATTAATCTTGTCTCTATGTCACTGTCCCATAGGCCGTCAGAGTCTGCAGAGTCTTTTGCGCATCACATTCATTCATGGCATCAAGAAATCAGGCAGAAGATCATGACTAATAATGAACATTGCACATTTTATACAGACCAGTATAAATGTTTCAAAGGATTCAATATTGGGGACTCTGTGATGGTCTGCATCAGGCCCGAGCGGTATCCTTCGAGGGCCGTTCGTAAGTTACACGCGTGTAGCGCTGGACCCGTCAAAATTATAAAACGAAACGGTCTCAATGTGTATGAGATAGATCTTCCACCTTCCATGGGAATTAGTTTCACATCTGATGTGGAGGATTTAGTTACTTTTCAGAGGACCACTGATACTTTGTCCGGCCCTTCGCCCACCCATCCTGATTCCTCATATTTATCCCTTGAACCATGGCCCCTTTCCAACCCATTTTCCCAGCCTCTACCTCCCATATATACTTTTCCTAACCTTTCTTCCCAGCTTCTACGTCCCATACCTACCCGTCCCAACCCATTTTCCCAGCCTCTACCTCCTATATCTACCCTTCCCAACCCATTTTTTCAGCCTCTACGTCCCATACCTACCCGTCCCAACCCATGTTCCCAGCCTCTACCTCCCATACCTACCCATCCCGACCCATCTTCTCAGCCTCTACCTCCCATACCTATCCTTCCCGACTCATTTTCCCAGCCTCTATCTCCCATACCTAACCTTCACACACCCAAAAAGGAAATAGAGGATATCCAGGACCATCAGATAGTTTCAACGTCGGACGGCGGGTTTCAGAAGTACTTGGTTAAATGGAAGTCACGCCCAGCTTCAGGCAGCATGTGGCTCACTGAGGAGGAGCTTCAGAGACTTGATCCTGACATCTTGAAGCGGTTCAGGAGTTTTATTTCTCCAGTGGCGAAATCTTTGCAGCCGGGGAGAATTGATGGGGACATCATGCGCATACGCGCACTCACGCCGCCCCCCCTACGCACGTACGTACGCAGAAGGAGGACCCCACCATCGATCTGGCTCGATGACGACGTCCAGAGAGGGCCTCCTAGCTAGAAGACAAGTTTTGGTTCAGAAAAGTGGCCCGATAGTCAAGAAAAGCCCACCATGGGATCTCATGATCGTGGCCCACTCATCGGATTGGTTTTATATTTTAGGTTTTGCTTATTGTTATTATTTAGAACATCGTGAACGCTTTAGATTTCCTCGTTTGATTTTTATTTTAGTTTACTTAATCGCCAAGTAATAGGTGTCGCACATGGTGCGAGTTTTTGGGTATAGGATTCTCCCTATAAATAGGCACTCCTTGTAGTTCTTTTCATTCATTGAAGTTAATAAAAAATTTCTGCTTTATTTTTCTGCTCTCTTCGTGAGTTGTGGAAGAATTCAAAAGTGGGTGCGAAGCCCTCCCTTTTCGAAGGGCTAACTACCGTGGTGCGAAGCCACATCGATCCCAATTCACCCCCATCTTCCATCATCTTTTTTTTCCATCTTCCCCCACCATCCGGAATTCGAAATTGTCCTGTTGTTGCATCAGATTTCTTCATTGAGGTTTCCAGATTTCGGCCCGCAGGCGAGCTGAAACTTCGGCGGAGCACCACGCACAAACCGTACATCGGATCGAGCTGAAATTTGGAGGTTTTAGAGTCCATCCCTGGCCGACCAGGGCCAAGGTGGCCTTTTTCTGAATAGTGGGCCCCACACACATGCGGCCGGGATCACACGCACGTCCGTCTGGGTCATTGTTGCTGTCCACACGCGGGATTATCTTTTGGCTCAGGTTTTTATCCTCTTTTATCCTCTCATAGCCATTTTTTCATGAATCATAACCCTATATTACATGATCCTTAATTGATTTGCCCCTTTTTATCACCTTAGGGTTCCTTGAATTGAAATTAGGAAATCCCTTGGATTAGGGACTGATTTTTATGCGTGAGTAGTTGATTTTATTTCCCTTTGACATTGTTTGGTTTATAATTTTATTGGTCCAGTCCTAGCCTGTGTCGGCTTGGACCTGCATAGATTCCCCTTTAATTGAATGTTTGGATTTTCATGTGGGATGTGGAATTTGTGTGATTGTTTCTGAATTAGTGTGATCTAAGCCTGAAATCTAGCATATCATATTTAATTTTCCATGTCCTGCATCACAGTTTCATATTGCGCGTTTGTGTATTGATACGTAAAGAAGATTTGTGAATCACTTTCCGTCAAGCAACATTGAGGAAAAGCCTCTTCTTGGCTCGTTGAGTGTTATTGAGGAGAAGAAGGAAAGAAGTTGCCAAGCATGAAGATCAAGCTCTCAAAAGTGAAGGTTTCAAGAGTCAAGGAGATGACAGTAGTTCTAGGATTCCAAGAATTGATGGATTGAGAGGATCTTGCACCGGACACTAGAAAGATATGTGACCTTGAGAAAGCATCAGTAGTGAACTAACAGGAGTCATTGCTTTCCGGTTGATAGAGAATTATGCAACCATGTGCGAACTTCTCTACTTATTTTGCTTCAAAGTAAAGATATCCAGTGGCCGGTTCCTACTATTCAGATACCACAACCAAGAGGTACTGGATTCTCTTTCAAATAGGCCATGAAAGGAGAAGTCTTGGAATTCCATTGCCATCATCCAGTCACCCCTTCTCAATGAAACCATTTTGGATTAGCAACTACTCGCTCTGGAAGTCTTTTTGAGCACCACTGTGTTGTGGTATCTGTCTTTGCCAGTTCCTCTCATAATTTCATTAGATAACATTAATCTAGGAATGAGATAACTATATTGATGTTGCAGGGCAGCTTTATAATTAAACTGGTCACTTTAAGGTAGAATCTTCACTGCAACCAATCGTCTAGGCTTATTGGTTCCATAGCAGATTGTCCTTCCTATTTCTGCTGGGACTATCAAGAGTACAGTTTTTTAATGGTATTAGGAGTACAATTGTGTTCTGTAATTGTGTTGCTGACTATACAGCATGAACGAGAGTTGTACTTGATGTTTTTGTTTCTAACTTGAGTAGGGAGCAACTTAAACGGAAGATTTAGGTTCATGTTGGAGAGGGTTGAGGATAAGAAAGTTGAGATGCAGAAAGGTTTATATAAAGTATTGAATGGGACACTTAAATTGACTTAGCTCTATGCAGACGATACATTCAAAGATAATTGGGAATATATTGATTTTTATTAAGCTAATGAAGAAGAATTGTGCCTGAACTTGGTTGCTGTTCTTGACATTAGCTGAAGAACATGAAATGGGATCCAGGATATTTGTTAAGGTACTTTGGTGGTGGTGGTTATCCAGTTGTACAAAGGTGAGCGGGAACAAAAGAAGTGAGTGTATCAACGATTCTAGGACTTAATATTAAGATTGAAGAGCGTGAATATGCGATGTTTCTATGGCCATGTAGGGCATGTTTGGATAACACTGATTTATCTTTTAAAATGAAATTACCCCATACGATTACAGGTGTATGAGAAACAGCTCTCTCGTGTTGTCCACCAAAATGAGCTCGAGAGGTTTATTTTTTCATCCTGCATTTACATGTGCAAACTGATGATATGTGTGGGATCCAACTGTCCACTGGAGTTGCCATCATGCGAACGTATCATGCCACAATATCAGGCCGACTATGAGTTTTGGTGGCCACACTAGTGTAGCACATCTTGACTGCTTGGCTCTAGTGACTGGTGCTGATAACTATAGCACCTGTTGGTAGAAAATGAGTTGTTCATTTTCTAATGTCATCCAAACAGGCCCTTAAGTTTTCTACTTCAGGAAAGATATTCCACCTTAGCTTACTGCTATACAAATTCCGTTAACTCATTGCCCTTGAGCAGATTGTCGAAATTTTCATATATGCTTCTAATCACCTATTTTTTGGATACTCATAGGCATACATCTATTGAGGCTAGTGATGTTTGCGGTCTTGTAGTCTGTGGAGGGAGAGAAATAGTAGGATCTTTTGGGACGTCCACGTGTCAGTGGTGGCGGTCTTGAAGTCAAGTTTCTTGTGAAAGAGTGGGTTTCTTGTATTTTCGCCTCTAGCAATGAGGAGTGGCTAGAAGAAGCTGGGTTTGCGTTATATATATGCAAGATACGTGACAATTGTTCTTGGGAAAATGCATTGGGATGTGTTACAATGCATTTGGAAAACTTGGATCCAATCTGAAACTTAACCATTTAAAAGTAACTTGGAATAACTGATTGGATAAGGTGGTGTGTTTGCCTACAATAATTGGAGTGGTGAAAAATGTCGCCGAACCGAATTAAAAAGGATATTACTACAAAGGTGTTTGGAAATTCAATTTTAATGGAAGCTTCATGGAATCTTGATCTTTCAGGAATGAAGGGATTTGTCACAATGCATTTGGAGTAACTTGGATTTAATCTGAAACTCAGCCATTTGAAAAATAACTTGGAATAACTGATTGGATAAGGTGGTGTGTTTGCCTACCATGATTGGAGTGGTGAAAACTGTGGCCAAATTAAAAAGGATATTACTACAAAAGGTGTTTGGATATTCAATTTTGATGGAAGCTTCATGGAATCTTGATGTTTCAGGAATGAAGGGGTCTCCAGGCCAGGCAGAAGGGCATGAGATTTCTTTTTTTTTTTATAATTTTTTTTTTAAATTTTAATTAATTAATTAATTAATTTTTAAAATTTTTGGCTTTGTATTTCTAGTTTAATTGAAGGTGATTCCCAAAATTTCATTCGATAGGCAACATATGAAGATTCTAAAATGTGGAGATTGTCACATCCTGCTTATGGTATACAGGTGTAAAAGAATTTGATGCATCTTCTATTCATGCATTGAGAGTTGCCAACAAGTTGGCTAGCTTTTTTGCGGTGGTGGTGCTTTTGGGAGGGTCACTTCTTGTTGACTTCTCAATGTCCCTTCTTTATCTTTTTTTTTTAATTTTTAATTTTTTAAGCACTACTTTTCAACATAGTAATACATCTATGGTTTGGATCAATGTAGTTAAAGGTGCTAGGTGCATTCAGGCCCCTGGAACTCACGGGGCACTAGGTATACTGAATGTGAAAGGGCACTAGGAGATGCATTAGTTTTTTGTAGTAGTTTTAGTTCTATATTTAATTAGAGCAAAAGGAAAGGGTACTAACTTTAAAGTTCTGTTACACTTGGTCTGACACCACTCCCTAGGATTCACATCCACTCAAACATTCCAATGAAACAAGTATTCATTCCAACCATAATTCAAATAATTCCAATGAATAACACGTGTTTATGAGTCTAGACCATTCACATGAATCAAATCATATTCCATAAGGACCATAACCTTTCAAATATTGTAGGAAATTGAAGTAAAAGCTAAGGCAATGAAGCAAGTTACTCACCAAGCCATCTGTTGTTCAAATTACTAATCAAAGCATCCATCAAACCGTTATATTTAATAACTGTACAATACTAATAGAACGAAATTAAAGGCCTGTTTGGGATCTTGGAAAATAAAGGAGAGAGTGACATTTTCTATTTTCCAAGAAAGCATTTGGAGAGGAATAAAAAAACATGGGGAGGTCTGGGAATTTTTTTATGACTTTTTCTATGACAAGACTTTCTTGAAAAATGTTTTCCACCAACAAGTGAGCTCCCAATTAGGGAAGGTCATTTTCTTGATGAGTATTTTCCACCCAAATACTTCAAGCTCCCAAACGGGCCCTAAGAAGAAAAAGATTTCATGAGTTTATGAAAATCAAAGGAATTTTGTAACCAGAGGTATTCTCATAAACCTAAAGAGGGGAGATGTGTGCTCAATCTAATCCAGTTAAAATTGACTGTCACAAATGCATTGGAAGGGGCCAATGTCAATGTATTTTGGTCTTTTATATCATTGGGAAAACTTTGAACGCATGATATATATTTCGGGGGTCAAACAACGTTGGGAACAAGAAAATGATCCTGTTTGAAAACCTCAGTTGGCTTTCCAAGATCATTCCATTCCTGCACCAATTCAGCAACTTACGACCAAATTAGGTATCACGTAATAGCAGGAATTGAAAATTTAGGGTGATGTCAAGGCGTTAGTGGGTCACAGGTGTGGTGGGTCTGTAAGAGACTAATTTTGGTTGTGTTGCTAGGAAAGCTGTTGCCTGGAGGCTCTGCAATCCGCTTCCTTGATGTGATGATCCAGACTGTTCATCTAGAATTCTCCACGTGTTTCATATCATCATTGATTTCATCATCAATAGAAAATGACTTGGAAACAACTGACACCAAAATGCGCTTAATAAATGTCGGTCTCCTATTATTAAGATTCGTATAAACTGCAGGAGCTTGTAGATCAAAAATCTGGATCATCATGTGGTGGGCGTCCTCTAGGAGTAGTTGCTCGCAAACCTCATTTTGGGTTCTAGTTATTAGGGGCCATTGTAGGTGTCAACATCTGTCAGCTAGGATGCTAGACGATCAAGATGCATGACAGTAGTGTAGCCTTCTGGAACTTAGGATGGGCTTGATCTATTTGGCATGGTACATTTACATGATGGTGCATCTCATGGAGGATTTGGAATCAACGCAGGTGCACCCATTTGGCATGTGTAAAAGTAGCGGAGAAGAGACTCCTCTTAAATTCAGTTTAGCAGAAAACACCAGCTGTTTTTCAGACAGCTGCAATCATCATGCAGGGGTATGCTATTTTGAATTATAAATGGGTGTCACCGAAGCAGGCTATAAAAATCTCTCTCTCTCTCTCACCGAAGCAGGCTATAAATCTCTCTCTCTCTCTCTCTCTCTCTCTCTCTCTCTCTCTCTCTCTCTCCTTTTTTTTTTTTCTTTTTTTTGGTAAGGTGACACTACCAGGGATTGAACCCCTGATCCACACGATCCACTCACACACTACACTGTCTCCCCCAGCTCATCTAACGAGCCAGAGACATTCCAAAAAAATGGTCTTAAGCTCAGATTGATTAGCATGTTATCTTAGTTCTTGTGGTTGAAGGCTGTTTTAGTTTGTTTCTAATTTACTTTGGATTAGCTCTAGTAAATTTTGAGAGAAGTTTTGTTAGATTTTACTGAGTTTCTATTTGGTAGTAAGTTGATTTAGAAGAGTTTTACATTTAGAAAGTTAGGTTTTAGTGTGTGAGTTTTAGATTTAGAAAGTTATGTTTGTGTGTGTGTGTGTGTGTGTGTGTGTGTGTGTGTCTGTGTGTGTAGGTCCATGGATATCCAACGAGTATTGAGAATTTACACAAAAAATGTCATCCCTTGTTTATCCATCTTTCTACTGTCAATGTTGTTCTATCTTCAAGTTGTTCTCGCTGTTTCCCGATGCCTTTGTGAGAGGTACCATTGGCCTGGACTTTTCTTTGGAGTATGAGATAGGTTGTCTTAGAAATCTCCATTTTGTTTGGATAATGTGCTCAATGACTGATTCCATGCGATTCCAAGTAACTTAACATGATCATCTCGTAACCCACCAAGAAGAGATTTTTTATTGTGCTGTAGAATGTTGATATCCTTACTAAAGCATTTTGAATGATTCGTTATGTAGTAAATGTAACCAGGTTGGATGAGAATAGTTGATGAGAAATACTATTGAAGTCCAATGAAAAATAGTGTGTAATAAATAATAGGACAAGGCCCCATGCATTTAGTGTATAAAGGAAAACTGTGCTTTATCAGCTTTAGTAAAGGGGGTAGTAGACACGGCATGGCTAATGATATTGTCAAGAGGTGGGACAGAAAAGGCGAAACCTGGAAATTAGCTCTTTCTCTTTTCAGTTGTTGCTGAGTGTTGCAACATGGGTGCTTTCTGAAAAGACGATGATCATGATTAAGGCGTTTGTTGATAACTGTCTTCCCCCTTCGACGACGAAACCATACTATTCTCAACTGAGTACAAAAAAATTTCAAAGAATAAAAAAAAGAAAAAGAAAAAGAAGAAGAAGAAGAAAAAGATGTTAGGTTATATTAGTATGCTTTGTACAGATCACATCTATTGAGTGGAAAAATTGAATCATACCCTTCACTGTTGTGCATTCCTTGGATATACAACTCATCCAAAGTGGTTCAAGTTATTAAATCCCTTGGAAAAAATATGGTTATTTCTTGAAACACCAAGTGGTTTATATCCCCATCTTTCTTTCTTAAAAAGAAGATAGTTACACTTTTTAAGTTCTATTGCTCCTAGTTGCATTGGTACACACGTAGAGGCCATTTATCAAATGGTTAAGCATGGTATTTGCATGCCAAGTCTTATCCTTTCTTTCCATCTCTTTCTTTCTTAAAAAAGAAGATTGTTTCTTGAAACAACACCAGCTTTTCAAACATGTAGCTTTGTTCTTTCTTGCTTTCTTTTAAATAAATATGAATCATCCATTTCCTGAGCTAGTTATTGGATGCCTGAGATCATCCAATTAAAATGAACGTGTAGTGAATCAAAAGATCGGACTGGCGTGGGGAGTGATCTTGATCATTGATCAGCCTGTTTCTAGTATAATTAATGTGGATCATCCATTTTTTAGAGTCATGTATCATTTATTACAGGGTTAGAATAATTTAACCAAAGCGAACTTTTAAAAGGGCTGTGGGACCTGCAAAAAGGATGTCCTAGAATAATGGTGGGACCATTTGTATTATGATCAATATGGACCATTCAATTCCCTAGCCAGTGTTTGAATGGTTAAGATTGAATTTTTTTTTAATTTTTTATTTTATTTTATTTTATTTTATTTTATTTTTGAGATGGACGGTAATCAAAGGTGGAGCCCACATGATGGATGTTCTAGACCATTGATAAAAACCAATTGTAATATAGTCCGGATGGACACTCCAATTCCTGAGCCAATGACTAGATGATTGAACCATAAATTTCCCATTCAACTATGGCCCTATCCGGTCTTTTCCCCCGTTTTGCTGAAACAGAAGGAGCTGTATGATCCTGTGGCCTTTCCCGTTGCTGAATGTAAGTCGGATCCTTGACTTGAGTTCCATGTTATCCTCAGGTTTCATTGATTCAAACTGTTGATAGGACGGTCATCACCGTAGACGGATGATGCCCCCAAGAAAAGTTCAAGCAATGGATGGCGTATCTTTTCCATGGAGATGTTGCCATTAGGTCTGAGGAACCGAAATGTGGCTGATCCATACTTGTGGTATGGTTTATATTTCACTTAGGATGGTCCATCTAATGGGGCCCACTATGTATGGAAATCGATTGAAGATACACAGATCAGATGACCCGAACTATCTAAACAGTGGAAGGAAATCAATGGCAGGAAGGGGGTAAAAGAAAAAAAAAAAAACAGTTTATGGCTGATTATGGCTGACAGTAAGATCTTTGAAACATTCTTCCATCCCTAATGAGGCCACTAGATGGACACTTCAGATTAGCTCTCACGTGTTACGGTTCTCTGGGCTCTTCAGCCGGGAGAACGTGGTTCGTAAGGGTGGGCCGGACAGCTCTCATTGGTTGAAGTACTAGTGAATCCTATATCGTCTTGGTTGGGAACCACGCAACCGAGAGTACTCCCATCCTTGTCTTTCTCTAACCAAATGTTAGTCTCAACAGGAACTACATGATCATGAGGCACGAGGGTAGGTAGAGGCTAGAGCATACTTGGTTTTCATGCTATACTGTGGAGCCCATGGTTCAGTAATCTACTAATCTAGACCATTGATCTATTAGAACCCACCACTTAACCCTTCGATTAGTTGCGAGCAAATAAGGACCTAGAAGATAGAAGATACAAGAATGGTCCATATTTAACCTAAAGTGCGATTTATTGGGTTAGCTAGGATCTTCAAAAATAGAATTATGGGGCCAAAAAGATAGAAGACGAAAGAATGGTCCACATTCAGCCAAAAGGGCCACTTATTGGGACGGCTAGGATCTTCCAATCTTGGGAGAGTTTGGGGGGTGGGGGGGGGGGTTATGTCTTCCATTGGTGGGGCCAAACAGAGCAAATGCTTTTGGGTAATTGAACCATGGTCTCTAGTTGTACAAATTGAAACAGGAGTATGTTGTTGGTATAATTAATACAATAGAAGAAGCCAATCCATTACATTGGGTAATTATTTTGTCCCCATTGGTACGTTCGTCCAGATGAGGAGGCTATCTTTATTTCTTGGTGTTGTGCAATCATGGTTATATGCATTCACGCTCTGCTACTTTTGGTTGGGTTTCTATGCATTGAAACCATTAAATTCAGTTCAAGCAATAGATCTCCCAATTTGGGTTGCATGGAAAGACAAAATATGTGTTCCTCATGTTCAAACCAGGTCTCTAAGATCCTATTGATCACCTCTGTTCTTGGGTTGGATGGCATTGTTGTAATGGAGAGGATTGTGCTATGAAAATGTCGCTGTCACCGGACATGTCATAGCTTGACCTCCGAAACCCACATGGGTTTGATACCTACAATAACATGCCTTCTCAAATTGCGTCTTTGAGTGATGAACTGAATCCTTCTTTGCTTGGCTTGAAGCATTTGTGTCACTTGGATCTAAAAGCAATTTCAAAGGAACCCCTTTTCTGGAATTCATCAGTTCATTCAAGAAATTGAGATATCTTAGGCTCCCTAATTCTGGATTTAGTGGAAGAGTTCCTTATTAGCTTGGGCATCTCTCGAACTTGCATTATCTCGATATCCATTCGGATTCTTTTTCTGTTGCTGAGCTGCTTGTAGGTAACCTTCATTGACTTTCTCATCTTTCTTCTTTGAAACACCTTGACATGGGTGGAAGTGAACCTTAAAAAGTGCAAATGAGTGGCTGCAAGCAATCAACATGCTTCCTTCTCTAACAGAGTTATACTTGCCATATTGTCGCATTCATAGCACCCCATGTCTTCCATACGTTAATTTCACATATCTTAGTCCTCAACCTTTCCCTGAACCATATCAATTCTATAATACCTCACTGGTTGTCTGACATCAGTAGCTTTGTGGATCTTAATCTCAGCTTCAACAGCTTTCATGGTCCAATTCGGAGTGCTGTTGGGAATATGACTTCTCTTGAAGTCCTGGACCTGTTCGGAAATGAACTTGAAGGTGGGTTACCAAGAGCATAGGGGAATCTCTGCAACTTGTGGAGTTCAGATAATAATGCTGAGCAATTTCAGTGGAGGAATCTCTGAACTCCATGGAAAGTTTATTAGGAGGGATAGTTTGGAGACATTGATTTTTGACCATTAGTCAACTTAAGGATTACTTGCCTGATTGGTTAGAGCACCTTAAAAATCTATTAGTCCCTGATCTAATATATATATATATAAAACTTTCTCTACAGTCCAATCCCTACCTCTCTGTGGCGATCTGTCTTTGATTGAAGTATATCTTGCTTTTAACAGACTGAACGATACTGTACCAAAAAGTATTGGGCAACTTGGAGAGCTTTAAGTTCTGAATTTATCTTTCAATTTTTCAGAGCGTGTCATGGTTCTGTCTATGAACTCCTAAGGCTTGAATTTGAACTCAAAAGTGGGTTCCTCCTTGTCAACTCATAAGCATTAGACCGGCTAGATGTCAATTGGGGCCATGATTTCCTCCCATGGCTCAAGTGCAGAAAGAAATTTCTGATCTGGAATTCTCTAGCACGGAAATTTCAGATAAACGTGCCCCATTGATGTTTCCTACGTATATCTCTCTCACAACTAGATCAATGGCACCATGCCAAATTCATGGAACTTTTCAGGGAATGCATATGTTTATTTGAGTTCCATCTGCATTGAAGCCGTTACCCACTTTGCCCATTTAAAGCAGACGTATTGGATCTCTCCTTGAATTTGTTACCAGGGCCCATTCTCCTGAACATTGTTGTAATGATGCCTCAGCTGTCGCATTTACTTCTTTCTGGCAAAACCTTATAAATGGAATTATCCCTTTTCCCTGTGCAAGATAAACACTTTCACTTTGTCCGTTCTCAATCTCTCAAAAAATCGTTTGCCTGGAGGAACTCCCTCAGTGCTGGAAGATTGCTATGTTTTATTTGGCAATCCCTACTGGTTGAGACATGAGATATACAGTGGGAATTGCTTTCCGAGCAGCTTCAATCTTGCATAAGTTCCTTGTTTGACATACGAGGTGATTTTCAATTTCCAAGTGCAGTTTATTAGGCAACTATCAAGAAACAAACTGCATGCAAACCTTTTTCTGTTCAACGCTGATTATTGTTAATGTTCTTTTTCAACTGTCCATTCACTTTTTTTTTTCCCTCTTGTTTTCTTTTTTAAACTTCTTGGTCGAAGCTTGCTAGCACCCACCAGATGAATGGAACAGATAATGGACCATCGTGCCACCTGTCAAATTTCTATAGGAGCTCATAATGAGGAGCTTTCTGGCATTGCACACCAAATACACAAATCTCAACCCATGGGAGCATGGGATCTTCAAGTAAAATAAAGGAAGATTATCCCAACAAATAAAAAGCATTACAATGTTTCTCACATTTCATTGGGGGCCAAACAAAGCCTGAAACCTTTGTAGAAGCCCGGGTGGAATGTAACACGAGCTAGCACATTTCTTTATAGTCATATTTACCACAAGTTTGCCAATTCATCACTCACAATAACGTGTTTCTCTTCTTCTGCTGACTGAAAACCTCATAACCAAACCTGAGGACCATTTCGCCATCTGCAAGTGACCCATGTTTTTCTTTGCACTGCATCCCTTTTTCATTTCTTTTCTTTCTTCTGAAAGGAAGATTTACAAAGGATAGCACCATAAACCTGCAATTTAGCCACAAATGATCCCCTTACATCATATGACAGGCAAATACCTGAAATGAAATTCAAATGAATGAACGTACCTTCATATCAAGGGCTTCTTGATGTTGCTAATGTGTCTACGGTGAGCTTGGTAACTGCCAATGTGTCTTGGGTAAGCCCACAACTTGGGTAACCGCCGCTCTGAAAATGATGCCCTGTCGGAATCACTATCACTATCTGAAGAAGAAGCTGTCAACAGAGACTCACCCAGAAGATACTCCACAACCTGAGGACAGACTGGCAACAATCATGCATACAATTCTAGTAGATGTGGTAAAGTGTGGATGCCAAAATTCGATGTCAAGCCAGAAGAATCCCACCCTGGGGTCAGTGCAAATTCCTCCAGCAAAATAATATAATAACCACCAGTCACCAAGCTTCTAAGTTAGTGCTTCTACTGGCTCAAACATGAGGTGATTAATCTGGTAAGATGATCGAGGAATGCTAGTATTCATCAGGCTGGGTTTTCTTTGTTTAGGTTTTTTCCCCTTTCTCTTTTCTTTTTCCGTCAGATTTTGTTTTGTTTTGTTTGTTTCTCTTCTGTTTTCTGTTTCAGCTCTGCCTAATAAATTGATTCATCTTTCAAAAAAGAAAAAGAAAAAATAAAAAGAAAAAAAAATCAGGCCGGGTGGCAAACATGCTGTGATTGATCTGGTAGACTAAGTAGATGGGCTGGCTATAGACCAAAAAATCGCGGTGATTGGAGGACTCTGACTATCCAGCTGTGAGTTTTAATGGTTCAATGTGGACCACTGCTCTAAGTGTTCCTTTTGAAGGTCATATTGGATGGCTACATCAGTCCAGTGCACTTAATTTTTTGGGATGAAGGCTTATCCACATGATGGCCAACCAGAACAACAGTTCCAATCACCACGTGCTTGCCACGTTCACCGTGAGCCTACTACATAGAAGTTATATTCAGTCGCATGATGCATACTAGCATTCCTCTTCTGAAATATGTCAACATGGCCATCGTTCTTGTCGTGTCATACATGCCTTGTCTATCAGTGTACCTTCTTTCCATCAAGCAATTTGATGCACTGTTACCAGGTGACCCCAGAGGCTTGCCTTTTTTCTTTTTGTTGTTGGCTTGTGAACACTATTAACGGATGCAGACAAAAATTAGTTCCTGTTCCAAGAACATCTTTGCCATGTTTTGCGAAACACGTTTCCATGGTTAGCAAGGCACAGTTCCCATGGAAACAACAACAAGATTTCTCAAAGGAAGCATCCACTCAGATGCAATGAGGTCAATGCGCACATATCTCCATGATTCAAGTATGGTGAGTGCGAATTTAACTTGCACTTCAAGATGGACTCTTCAAAATTTTGAATTCTGAAATGCTTACAGATTCATGCTAACTGTCTCTCAATGGTGAGAAATAATTCCAACCAGAGGGCAACAGCAGTACTGATCAGGAAAACTGTGGTCTGTGATTGCTGGGCACATTGAATTCATACACATATTTAGATATGCAGGGTATCAGTAGAAAGCCATTGTGCAAACCGAAGCATTTAATCAAATATTCCAAACTACGATATATATCATAAAACCCATGGACTGTCATTGATACTTAGGGCGTGTTTGTTAACGCTGAATTTTTGTACTTAACGTGGAATTGGGAAAATATTCCGTGTTTAGTGGTGTTTGTTAATGCATTGTTAACGCAGAAGAAGGAAAGTGCTAAGTGGTTTTTCACTGGAGTCTTTCTGTGATAGGAGTCTAGCTTAATGGTGAACGCAGAATGCGCTCCCTGATTTTTTATTAAACAAAAATTTTTTCTTCCAAAATTACCCCTTTTCAAGTTACTAGGGCAATTTTTTCTTTTAAATTGTTTGCGCAATACAAAATCAACCTTTAACCTGTGAAACTTCTTTATGCCCCACCATGATTTATGTGTTTGATCCATACCGTCCATCAACTTTTTCAAATCATTTAAGGTGTGAGCCAATAAAACAAGCGGGTCGAAGGATTAATTGGACCACAAGGTGGGGATTGAACGTCCACAGTTAAAAGCTTCTTGGGAGCTGGAGAACTTTCGGATCAAGCTGATATTTGTGTTTTCACTTCATCCACGTCTACATGACCTAATGAATAGGTTGGATGGTATAAAAAAACATCACAAAGGCCCTTAGAAAGGTTTCAACGGTGGATGTCATAATCACTGCAGCATCCTTTGGTGTGGCTCATTGAAGTTATAGATCTGCTTCATCTTTCATATCATATATTAAAATAATATGAGAAAAACGATGAACGGCTTAGATAAAATACTTACATCATGGTGGGCCCCACAGAGCCCTGCCCGGACGATAATCCGTCCAGGCCGAGGTAGGATGTAATCCGCATTTGAAGCGGATGGGCTGGGACGGATTGGGAAGCGGATTGGCTGGTTTATTGACGTCAACAAGTTTTGTAGGTCCCATCATAACGTATTTGTTATATCCATACCGTCCATCCATTTTGCGAGCTCGTCGTAAGGCTTGAGCCGAAAAATAAGACAGATCTAAAGATAAACTGGACCACACTACAAAAAGCAGTGGGGGAATGAACATCTACCATTGAAACCCTTTTGGGGTCACAGAAGTTTCCGATCAATATGAAATTTGTTTTTCCTCTTCATCCAGATATTTTTGACCTTATGAATAGATTAGATGGAAAATAAACGTTATAGTGGGCCTTGCGAATTTTTTAACGGTGAAAATCATTATCCTGCTGCTATTTTTGGTGTGGTCCATTTGAGTTTTGGATATGATTCATTTTTTGGATAATGCTCTAAAATGATCTCGAAAATTTGATGAACAGTGTGGATATAATAAATACATTATCGTAGGGCCCATGTAACTTTGATCTCTTTGAACCATTCGTACAACTCGACCTCGAGGAGCATCGGTGCTTGTCTTGGACGCGGATTTCCTGCGAAAGCCTTTCGCAAGAAGTTCCTGTGCTGGGAACGCAGGTGGGGCCCACTGGGATGTTTGTGAGAAATTCTCACCGTCCATCCTTTTTGTGAGTTCATTTTAGGACATGAGGCCAAAGATGGACCATATCCAATCCTTAAGTGGGCCGAAAATGTGATAATTAAAGGTCCACAGTTGAAATATTCGTGGGGCCACAGAAGTTTTGAATCATGCTAATATTTGTGTTTTCAATTCATCCCAGTAGGAATGACGTTATTAACAGTATGGATAGCATGTAAACATCATTGTTGAACCAGGGAGGTTTCAACGGTAGGAATTTCCCTAAATACATTTTCCTTTAGTACAGTCCACTTGAGTCTTGGATCCTGTTCAATTTTAGTCTAATCTCCTAAAATTAGCTCACAAAACGGATGGACGGAGTGGATTCTTGACAAACATTATGGTGGGTCCCACCTAAGTTCCCAGCGACAGGAACTACCTGCGAAAGGCTTTCACAAGAAATTCGCGTCCGCTCTTCTTAGCACGACACGTATCTACATTGGATACTCCCCTGCCACCAGCCCGATGGGTGGTGGTCCCCATGATGTATGTGTTTCATCCATTCCGTTCATCCATTTTTACATATCATTTTATGTCTCTATCCCAAAAATAAGAGGGATATAAATCTCAGGTTGACCACACCACAGGAAAACAATAGTGACTGGATATCCACCATTAGAATCCTCCTAGGGCCCACTGTATTGTTTATTTGACATCCAATATGTTGATTAGGTCATACATGCCCAGATGAAGTGAAAAAACAAAAATCAACTTGATCCAAAACTTTTATGGCCCCAAAAGGTTTTCAATGGACAAAGCTCATTCAACACTGTTTCCTGTAATGTGGTCCACTTGAGATTGGGATATACCTCATTTTTTGTCTCAAACTATAAAATGATCTGAAAAAATATATGGACAGCATGGATGAAACACATACATCATGGTGGAGCCCACAGAGCACTGACCATCAGCGGCTGGTGGCAGCGGGAGTAGCCAATCCGTTTTCCGTGTGATACACCAGCCCATGGATTCCGTGGGAAAGCCTTTCGTAGGAAGTTCCTGCGTTGGAAGCCTATATGGGGCCTACCCTGACTTTTGTGAGAAATCTACCTTGCGTTGACGCTCATTGAGCTCTAAGTTGTACGAATGGTTTTAAGGAGATCAAAGAGACATAGTTATTGCATGCATGACACTACACAACTACATCAGAAAAGAATCCATCTCTGATCTACTCTTCCAACAATACAATGATGAAAATGTTCTTTCGGAGATGAATATCGAATCAGAGAATGATATGCCTGAAGTAGAAGGACTATATTGAAACTTTGAACAAACTATTATGTCCAATATGCGAGAAGAAATTGCCGCCACACTTATACATGCAAATCATTAATTTTTGTCTGTTTTTATGAATAATGATATTTTAATTTTCTATTAAGTACTTTATAGTTTATTTGAATTAAATAGAATAATTTTATTTTCATTTAATAAAAAATAATTTCTTTATAATGTAAAGCATTTCCAAACAGGAGATAGATAGGGGCAAATGTGTCAAATTAACATATTTCAGACATTTCAGATGTTTGTTAACAAACAGATTGTTTCAAATTCAGTACTTAATTTTCAGACTTCAGCCATAATTACCAAACAAGTTTTTTGACTTCAGATTTCAGATTCGGTCTTTAGATTTCAAATTTAACAAACGGGGCCTTAATCCAACAGCATAACACGCCATTGGGAGAAGAGCATATCACTTAACAGGGCAAGAAGCAGGCAAGAAAAATAGAAACCATGAGTCCTAGAAGAAACTATGGATGTCTTACCTGCTGAGGTGATACAGGCTTAATTTTCTGTTGCTGCTTTTCATCTGTGTGGTGTAAGCTGGTACACTTCATATTGCTGAGCCAAATTATTGATTTGCAACAGCAACAATATCCCCTATTTGATGTAGATCTCCATGATGACTTGCCTGAAGAAGCGGATACATCCCAGCATGATAATAAATATAAAGGTTAGTGCACTATTAAATTGGCTAGGGAGACCAAAAATTTTTAAAAAAAAATCACTGAGCATGGGATTACTTTAAGCCTTTTCAAGAGAATAAATCCAAATTGCACCAATCACAGATAAGAAGTAATAGTAATAATAACCGAAAGAAAATAAAGCAAGAAAGAGAAAGGAGAATAGAAAAGGCAACATGATGCCCAGCAAAAGTGGAAAGAAGGGCTAAACACAGCTTTCTAGAAAAGAAGAAGAAGACGAGGGGCAGGCACTTAGTCATGATCATTTTTTGCTTTTCATCTGTGGGGTTGACAAGTAGAGGAATGAACCCCACCCAATGATGATCTTATAGGGTGGTCCTTAAGAAGCATACCTATATATGTTCTTTTAAAAGTCTCTCTCCAGTCAAGATGCATTACTGGATCCATGTCTTCTTTCTTTTGATACTGGTCTTCACTCAGTTTACCAATCTGCTCCTCATTCTCACAACATATATCGGATTTGCCAAAAAAGAGAGCATATTGTGACTGCCAAAGCTTGTTATCACTCGCCGCCGAATTCCATGACCTTTTCAGAGAACAACGAACTAGTTAATAATCAACAGAAGAAAATGTGCATAGTCATAAAATATATGACAGTGGATAGTTTGGACATGGATGAGTGTGTTGTCACCATAGACGAGGAATAATACACGAGTATCATAGAAAGCCTGATAACATGACATGGTTCATGGTAATTTTGAAAGATACATGATGCAGGACAATTAACCACTTACTCTAAAAGCTCGAACTAATAGAGAGTGGCGAATCAATCCCTTTATCTCATAGCCCAGGCCCCACATTGCATGGGTTAAGACCTTGGCCGAACCTCCTTGTGGGCCCTACTTCACATAGGTTTCGCTTCACACAGGCCACCCACCCCGAGTGTGTCCCCACATCCCACAGGCTACCCCACTCGAGCCTGGTGTGAAAATGCCCCTGCATTAATCACCCCCGGTGAGGAGTCTTGAACACGAGAGAAAATAGCCCCACATTAATCACCCCCGATGAGGAGTCTCGAACACGAGACTTCCCACTCTGATACCACTTTGATGCAGGACAATTAACCACTTGCTCTAAAAGCTTGAATTGATAGAGAGTGGTGAATCAATTCCTTTATCTCATAACCTAGGCCCCACATCGCATGGGTTAGGACCTTGGCCGAATCTCATCGTGGGCCCCACTTCACATGGGTTCCGCTTCACTCGGGCCACCTACCCTGAGTGTGTCCTCATATCCCATAGGCTACCCTACTCGAGCCAGGTGTGAAAATGCCCCTGCATTAATCACTCCCGGTGAGGAGTCTTAAACACGAGATTTTCTGCTCTGATATAACTTTAATGCAGGATAATTAATCACTTGCTCTAAAAGCTTGAACTGATAAAGAGTTGCGAATCAATCCTTTTATCTCATAACCCAGGCCCCACATCGCATGTGTTAGGACCTCGGCCGAATCTTCTCGTGGGCCTCACTTCACATGGGTTCCGTTTCACACGGGCTACCCACATTGAGTGTGTCCCCGCATCCCACAGGCTACCCCACTCAAGTCTGGTGTGAAAATGCCCCAGCATTAGTATGTTGTTAGTATTATTATTATTATTATTTATCATTATTTACTCATCAATTCATAGCAACACAATTTGTAGAATTTTTCTAAAAATTCTCTTGTTGCATAAGATGAAAGGAATACCAGCACACTAATCCAACAGCAACCAAAGTACGCATATCGAGAAAACTGAAGATATGAGCAAGAACATCTTGGGGCAGCTGCTCTGAACCTGAAAGGTGAAAGAGATAAAACACTGTGTTAGTAATAACAGTAAGTACATTCTGCCAGAGGAAGAACCAAGCCAGATGAAACATCTCCCTCGAAACATATTCCCAAGGAAAACTGAATAAGCAGGCAGCTAAAAGTGTACAAAAGAAGGAAAATGCTCCAGCTTGAATCCCTGGAAAGGACCCAACTCCTGATCCCTAATGAGCAGGCAACTGAGAGCCTTTGAGATGAGGATAAAAAGGAAGGGGATAGGGGATCACCTTGCCTAAGGCCCCAGGAGGCTTTAAAGAAACCAAAAACTTCATAGAGGAGACACAAGATTTAATCCAGGCACTCCTTTTAACTCCAAAACTCATACGAGCAACTTCAATGCTTAAAAGTGTCAATTCCTCAAACGTATTACTTGATGAAGTAATTTCTTATTGTCACTATCGGATTGACATGATTGAAAATATGATATACAGTTAATGCAACAGTGATGATATGATCAGATGCTTATTTCATGGAGAACAACTGCTGTGTCATTCAAGATATCCAATGTTGTAGGCAACAATAATCATATGCAGAAGCCTTAATGGATGTAATCCAAGATATTCTTATCTAGAAAGCATACTATTACCTCCTTCAGCTTGTTGGGTTTTCAAATGTCTCTTCTGAGCAACTACAGCATGCTTGAACTCTGTAACAGCCAACCCCCTTTTCTGTTTAGGCAATGCGACTTCAGCTGCTTGGAGAAGGAGGTTAGCAGCTGAAACTCCACGGCTTGTATGCACACTGTATTGTTTCAGCAACCATTTCCAAAGTCAGAAACCATATTCTTCGACATGCAGCATAGTTAATCTACTAAACACTACAAATCCTTTTTGAAACCTACATCCTAACACAATCATTTCCACAAAGCACCTCAACACGGTTGAAAGAGAATATGGAAGAAAGAGGAATGTTTATATGCATGAATGAGCACACTTACTTCGCACTTGTCTCTCACACGTGGCAACTCGATACATGTTTGACGCAAGACAACCAATCACTTGCTCTAAAAGCTCAAACTGATAAAGCATGGTGAATTAACCCATTTATCTCATAGCCCAAGTTAGGCCCTTGGCCGAACCCCCTCGTGGGCCCCACTTCATGTGGGCTCCACTTCACATGGACCCCACCTCACATGAGCCACCGTACTCCCCGTCGTGGGCCCCACTTTACATGGGTCCTGCCTCACTCGAGCGCAGTGTGAATATGCTCATGCATTAATCACCCCCGGTGAGGAGTGTCGAACACACGACCTCCCACTCTGATACCACTTTTGACGCAAGACAACTAACCACTTGCTCTAAAAGCTCAAATTGATAGAGCGTAGCGAATTAATCCCTTTATCTCATAGCCCAGGTTAGGCCCTTAGCCGAACCCTCCTCGTGGTCCCCACTTCACATGGATCCTGCCTCACACGAGCCACACGCCTCACACAGGCCGCCCACCTCACTCAAGCCTAGTGTGAAAACGCCCTTGCATTAATGTTCAACATCAATACGTTGAGGCGTATTGGTAATCTTAATTTTTTAAGTAAGTTGCTTAGGTGCGGTTTTAATTTATTTGATTTTTCTTTTCGGTATTTTTATTTTTTTTATTTTTTATTATTTTTTATTTTTTTATATTTTTTTTTTTTTGAGTTAGCTTGTCAGTATACAGCCATGTCAGTACACACACTCCATGTTAGCCACCCCCGCTAGGGATCGATACCAAGACCTCAAGTGTTGAAACGAGGTATCTCCGCTCAGTCTGCCATTGAGCCATGGATCTAGGTATTTTTATTTTTTTTTTGGTTAACAAGTCATATTAGAGTCTATGATCTAATATGATCTTTATGAGATCTCTCTTATACCAGTGAGGGAATAATGGCCTGTTAGGTTTGCCTTGTGATGGGGTTGGGATCATGTGAGGTTTGGAAATCTATTCTATGCATATGTGAAAAGGCTTGGGCAGGTGCTCGTGTGGTGGGTTGAGCACTCTTTGGTGAAGTGTAGAGAAAAAGCAAGTGTAGAAGGGTTGGAACATCCATTGTGCTGGTGTTCTTCTTGATAAATAAAATTTACACGTTCTCTCTTCCACTCCATTGTGGTTTCATCTTCTTCTTGGTAAGAATGATATCATTGAAAAGAAAGAATAGTCTTGCAGGAATTCCTTGTGACATTCAATGGGAGGCAACATAGCATGCAGCATGCTGCCTGTCAGGGACTTATGGACAAATTGGAGGTCTGACAAGTATACTCATAGATGTTTAATACAAGTATGCAACGGAAGAATCAAGATGCTCGTCAGGAGGAACACACTGTGTAGATGCCTTGTCTAAAAGATAAGCCAATGTATTCATCAGGTGGCACATGTACACTGAATGTGGACCATTGGGAAATTTCCATCAGCTGTCCATTCCTTTTGTACATGTATCAACCATCAGATGATCAGATCAACCTGATTTTCAATCAGGCATATACACAAAGCGGCCCATAAGATGAGTGGCCAAGATCTCCCACACATATGAGGCAAATTGTCACATGTGAGAGGTGAGTGCCAAAAAATGAACTGTATTTGATCTTCAGCAATTAGCTTCTAGAAGGCAAATGGAAGCCAAGTGATTTATTTTATTTTATTTTATTTTTATTTTTTTGGTACCAAAAAATTTATTGACATGACAGAAAATTTTACCTCCACCAAATATACATCAACCTATACCCAAATCATCAAACTCTAATGTCTCCCACCCGAAATTTATCTAAAGTATACATCCTCTGATTTCTTTTGGAAGATCCTTTATGCCTCTCATTATCTGTATGAGCACTCCCTCTTTTTGACAAACCATCCGCCACCTAATTACTCTCCCGGCATATATGCCTCAACTTGTGACGGATAGCTGACAAATTGATTATGAGCTCCACCCACGAATATCACCCCAACCACGTTAGTGAATCACTTGCCATTATCCCATCAAAAACACTCCTTGAATCACTCTCAATTCTGCATTAGATAACCCAATGGAATAACATGGCTTCACTCCATCTATAACAGCGGTTATTTCTGCAATGGTATTTGTGACTATACCATAGAGATGACTAAATGCAAAGATCACATTTCTGTTACTATCCTCAGTTTAATCTTATTAAAACCCACAAACATAAAATAAAAACCCTAAATTTAGTGTTATAAAAACCCACAAATATTTCGTTGCAAAAATGTGAAACTCATGTGCAAGATGGAATATCCTGCATGCACAGAAAAGGTCCCCAATTACATACGATCAACGGCAATGTAATTCTAATCAGAGCAATGAAAGCAAAATCTGCAAATATTCAAATTTAATTTTTATTATTATTATTTTTATTTTATTTTATTTTAAAAAAAAGCCACATTAGATACCCAAATGGAATCCTCAGGAACATGCAACAACTAACACATACTTTAATGCAATCAAGACTACATATAAACAAACAAAACAAAAAACAAAAAACAAAGAGAGAGAGAGAGAGAGAGAGAGAGAGAGAGAGAGAGAGAGAGAGAGAGAGAGAGAGAGAGGGCAAAAAACGAAATATAGGATTGAATCTCTAAGCTACCGACATAACTAAATTCACCATTCTAATGATATGAGAGGTACAAATATCTTATAGGGCAAAAGGAGAAACCTGTATAGCAGAATGTATTTTGACAAGGACCGACAAGATAAAAGAAAAGAAAAGAAAAAAAAAAAACCGAGAGAGGAGGAATTTGAGAGGAATGATAGAAACGTACTTGGGAAGGAGGCGAAAAGCGGTGAGGGTGTCTTGAAACATGATAGACTGTAGATTTTTGGGGACTTTACTGTAAGCTCCTCTCAAAATGAAGCTAAGCTCTTTGCAGGCCGATGTGTAATCGTACACCCGACACATTGATTCTCTCAACCCTAATTTCTCGTATCTCTCCAACGACAACGCCATTCCACGATCATACAGAAGAAGACAACAATGAACACTCCATCACACTCTCTCTCTCTTTCTCTCTGCCGATTCCATCTCCATTACCTTCTCTCTCTCTTTCTCTCTGCCGATTCCATTTCCACTTTCGTTGTAGAAATATATAGGTTTCCCTCGCCAACCCAGGGGTTCTGATGCACTTCGCAGCCGTAAGGATATCATTTGATCGGGTTAACCCGACCCGACCCGACCCGACCCATTTAGGGTGCCATCTTTTATGTGTCATCGGGCGCACAAAATTGCACCTATAGAAACCATCTCAACTGCTCACTGAACGGAACAAGCCCCACCAATCCATGCCATTTCCTAACAGCTGTCCACCCTATTTTATCCACGCCGTCCGTCCATTTTGCTAATTTTACCAGCAAATTTTAGGATATAATAAATAAATAAATAAATAAAACAAATCCAAATCTTACGGAGGCCACACCATAGGAAATAGTGGTGAATGAGCGCCTACTATTAAAAACTTCCTTAGATTACTTTAATGTTTATTTTCCATCCAACCTTCTGATTAGGTAATATAGAGCTATTTTAAGGGCAAACACGAATATCAGCTTAATCCAAAACTTTTGTGGCCCCTGTGAAGTTTTTAACGGTGTTATTTCAATTAACACAGTTTTTTATAATGTTGTCTACTTGAGACGGACCATTATGTTATGTGTGCATTTTATTCACACTATCCATCCATTTTTCCACATCAATTTAAGGCAAAAGCCCTAAAATAAGGCAGATTTGAGGCTCAAGTGGACCACATGATAGGAAGCAACAGTGCAAATGAAGCTTGCCATTGAAAGTTCTTTTTCTTTTTTTTTTTCTTTTTCGTTAACTTGTCAGTACACCCTCATTGAAACCTTCCTAGGACCCACCATGACGATTATTTGTCATGCACTTACACCTGGAAAAAGGGAACACAAATATTAACTTGATTCAAAACCTCTGTTACCCACGGGCAGTTTTCAACAATGGGCATTTTATCCCTATGATATTGTCCACTTAATCCTTGATGCTTACACCCACCTCGTCTGGCTTGCCAAGGATGCCAACCATTGAAGCCTTCTTACGGTCTATTATGTTTTTTATTTGCCATCTAACCTATTGATATGGTTATATACACCTGGTTGAATTGAAAAAAACAAATATCATCTTGATCCAAAACTTCCGTGGTCTCCAAGAATTTTTCAATGGTAGGAATTTAATCCCCACTGTGTGGTCGATTTGAGCAGTGAATATTCTCCATTTTTTTGTGTCATAATTTAAAAAGATATTGAAAAATGGATGGATGGTTTGGATAAAAATCATACATCAGGGTGGCCCCTCAGTGGCCCTTGGAGCCTCCGCCTGTGGGTAGTACCTAATCCGCGCCCATTCTTCTGGTGGTCGGTGCTTCTGTATTCTGAGAAATTAAGAATTTCTGCTGCGCCCTCATTTTCTTTTGTCAAGGTTTAATAATAAATCAGCTCTTTTGCTTTAAACATGAACCGTCGCCGCAAACCGTTTGTATTCAACTTCATATATTTTTTTTAGATAACCACATCAAAAGAGAGCATGGAATTAAACGGTTTTTATGATTGTAAAAGGCCCAAATCCAACTGATGGAGTCCCACGGATCTTAGTGCCTGTTTGGATTACCAGTTGCCGCGCGGTAACATGTATGCAAGTAAGAATGCCCATTACGCTGACATTGGTTGTCAGTGTATTTTGACTAACTAATGCTTGTGTTTGGGTAAATATGTAAATTGTTCAACTTTCTACCGATTTGACGTATCAGGCGTTTAGGAAGGAGAGGTTATCAGGCGTGTGGGGCCTCCGTTGTCAACGGATGAATGACATAGATATACAATGCACACATTGAGGTGGGCCCCATAGTCAGGGTACCACCCACATCGCTGGTTCTGGCCTGGGATACCAGCAAAATTGCTCCCGTGGTGAGATGTATCTTCGATCATGCTGACATAATGTCAACGGAATTCCACGGGATTAAATTTTCATTTCCCTATTTTTGCCAGGTAAAATTAATGATGGAATTTCCGGTATTTTGCTATAATGCAATTTAATCATCTACTCAAGAAAACCTCAAGGTTTTAATGGGCATTTTGAACATGGACTGAAACTGGTGACATGTGCATGCATTGCCCAAGTTTAAAAAGTATCATCTGAAACCGTGAATGACGAAGCTACATCAGTCCTGTGTTGGCCCCATACAGGGTGACATGACCTGGTTTATGTGGTGGCCGTAAGATACACCAAAACCAATGCCCAGTCCCCAAGAAATCATGTAGCAGAATCTGAAAATATGCATGTGGTTTGGATAGCTTAAGTGGTAGACTGAGTGAAAGATACCTCGTTTCAACACTGAGGTCTTGGTATCAATTCCCCAGTTGGGGTGGCTAAGAGTGAAGTGTGAACTGACAGTGGGGTGTACTAACAAGCTAACAAAAAAAATAAAAGTGAGACTTAGTTGGTGAAAGCCTCAGTGAAGATGGTAGATATGGTGTGCAGTGTGTTGTCAGCTCTAGGACAACAGTCTGGAAGAAACTAGAATTGACAAGAAAAAATATATATATTTTTTCTTTATTTTGCTCACATTATTTGATTTGTGAAAGATCTTAATCTTAACATATGAATGTTAGGAAAAAAGGTGCTCACATGCACTTAGATTGGCACAGGTAGGCTGTGGTAACCCATGGATCCAGGTACACCACATTTTCTACTCAGATCAACAGTGTATGCTACTAATCAAAGTGCACATGGCCACCTTGTAGTTTAGTAAACTAAATGCAATTAGGCTTCTGAGATGATACTCCAAAAATAAGAAAGAAACCAAAAATGGTCAGCTTTCAGGGAAAGCCTAAAGAACAAAGATACATGATGCTTGTAGCAGTAGCAAGTTCCTGGGACTTATTCGTTTGATGGCACGCGCAAAACACAAGCATGATACACACATACCAAATATATTAGATGGAAAATATTACATATGGATTTTGTGCTTCCTGAGATTGCAAGGACTCTAACTGAGTGTCTTCATTAGGTGCTTTCATTCCACGAATCGGATGACGTCCAAACTAGAAACATCCAACAGTTTCAGACAAGTGCATGTTTTCCCTTGAATTTCCGCTCTCTTGCATGGAGAATGGGACTAATGAATGGAATGGTGAGAGCAATCCTCTGCACTAAAGGAAGTATGTTAACTGCTGCTTCTTCCTTGAGCCTCCTTCCCCATACAAATCATTCCATTGCTTCAGCTCACCCATGATAGAACCCTCAGAAGCAAAACTGGCAGCAACCTGCAACGTAGAAAGTTTCTGGTTTTAGTAAAAGACCATAGTTCATCTGAATGTCCATTTCCAATCTATCACATTCCTAATGAAACTGATGGATTAAAAACTTAATCTTTCTAATTAGTTCACTTAATCAGATGAAGTGACATAGTGCCATTAAGAGTCAGGAAAGCACAGGAATGGAAACATTGAGAATCTAAAAGATGCCAGAAAAAAAAAAAAGAAAAAAAAAAAAAAAAGAAAGAAAAGGAAGAAGATCCTGGAATTTTCATAGTGAGAGATGGAAGATTTTCTGTTCTTGATAGGCAGATTCCATTAGTCAGACTCTCCTGGCATGCAATGGTGAATTGGACCCAACATAATGCTTAGTTTAGATCCATGGTTTCTGAGGTGGTGGGAGATCGCACAATGTTTGGCAGAACCAGCTAAACTAGCAGGTATCTAGATCAAGAAAGAGAATATTTACAAGAAGTGTCTCAATAAGGCATCTTGCTGAGGTAACTGCAAAACTGCAGAAGTAACATGGCAGCAGAGAAATGAATAACTGCAAACCCATGGAATCATATTGCCAGAAAGGAAGCACAAGATCAAATTTCAGAGAGGAGATACCTCCTTACTCTAACATGAAAGCTCAAGATGGAAAATTTTCCAATCGACTCTTTAGAGATTTTGGAACTACTTTCCATTTGAATATCCATGGTCACAGCCAATGAAGGATCTAAACACTGGGTTTCCAAACCATGGAGCACAAGTCATTAAAATCGTAAGCACTTTCAATCAGAGATTATAACACGTTTAATGGCCTCAACTTTCACCTTGTTGAGTTTTTAAAACTGCCATCCATGGCGAAAATTGGAGACTCACTTGGTTCTTTGCCTGTCTCATATCCTCCATGTTTAATGGCCTTAGGTCAATTAATGTTTCCTCCTTATCTGCTTCTCTAGTATCTGAATCCCCTTCTGTATTCTGTCCTTCCTCAGTGTTCTGCTTCCTCTCCTGTGATTAAAAGGTATCTCTGTGAGATTATAGCAAATTGTCAAGCAGCAATTTTTGAAATACAGGGATAAAATGGACATGATGCAAACCCTTACCAAATCCTTTAGTCTTTCTTTCTGTATTAGCTCCCTAACAGGCCGATATGCCGCCGTTGTACACAAGTTCTGCTTTCAACAATTGCCCAGAGTTAAAAGCAAGGCAATTAGAAATTAGGGAATGCACTTAAGAAACAAACGGACCTTGAGATCACTTCCACTATATCCTTCCGTCATAACTGCAAGCTCCTGAAAGTCAAGTCCTTCTTCAATCTTTTCTTTCAACAAAAGCGTTCTCAAGATCTGTTCTCTACTCTCCACTGATGGAAGGCCGACCATGATCCTGTTCATTGATGAAAACATTAGAATTGGCAAACATGACATCAAGTGTCACATGAATGCTCATACATACCTGCGCTCGAACCGCCTGATAATTGCTTCATCAAGGTCAAATGGCCTGTTTGTTGCAGCAAGGACAAGGATCCGTTCTCCAGGTTTTGTCAAGAGCCCATCCCAATGAGTCATGAACTCATTTTTAATCTTCCGCATGGCCTCATGCTCCCCAACTCTAGTCCGTTGCCCAAGCATGCTATCAACCTCGTCTACGAAGATGATGGTTGGAGAAACCTTGGCTGCTAGGGTAAACAAAGCCCTAACGTTTTTCTCATCTTCCCCAAACCATTTTGACGTGATGGTGGACATGGAGACATTGATGAAACTTGCTCCAGCTTCTTTGGCGATGGCCTTTGCCATCATTGTTTTTCCAGTACCAGGTGGTCCAAACAATAATATTCCTCTGCAAGGCTTTAGGAGTCCTCCTTTAAAGAGATCAGGCCTCCGAAGGGGAAGCATGACCAGTTCCTGAAGTGATTCTTTAATGTCATCCAAGGCACCTATATCAGCAAATGTAACTGCAATTTCACTAGCTGGGATGACCTCAGGTCTAATGCGCTTCTCAAACTCATTATCAGGAGCCACTTCCTGTAGTCCAGATAATCAACATTCAACGAATTAATCTTTGCAGCAAAGAAACAGTCTTTATCTTTCTAAAGAGAGCAGAAGTGAACCTTGATCTCCAAATTTTCAAATACGAACATGATATTGAGGAAATTGAACTTACAGGTGTTTTTGTTGAAGGAGATGAATTTTCGCCATCCTTCTTCACCACTGGAACTGATTTCTCTGCTTCACTTTTATTCTCAGGCATCGAACCCTCAGTCTTTGCGTCAGACTTCGCACCAGCAGTAGCATCTTCCTCTTCAGCCTCCTAAAATACATGAAAGAAAAACAGAATGAAAGTATCAGTATTCCCAAACTTTCTTCCACTATGCTGTCTGTCCAGAAGTTAAACAAACCTTTCCAGCTTCAGCATTTGCTTCCAGCTTTAGAGTGTCTTTGCCACCAAGCTTACCTTCCTGGAATATGCTCAATCCATGGGACAAACTGTTCCATTGATGATATCATAAGAGAATGATTAAACAGGAGAAAAAAAAAAAAAAAGCTAATCAAAACCCTAATAACAGATATAATCTGACCTCTTAGATGAAATGACAAGATTTCCATTTCTGTACTCAGGGTCCTTGTTATTCATCAGGTGATAAGAAATTGCTGATACCACAATCTCTTCTATGTAATTACCGAGTACCATTGTATCTGCAAGGCAGATTGAACCCAGATCGTCACAGTCAAGATCGTTTGCTGCAAGTACCTCAGTGATGTGGTTTCTGTTATCCTGAAACTGAATCATTTTCATGTCTTCTTCCAGTTGGGATTTC
Source organism: Magnolia sinica (assembly GCF_029962835.1). Lineage (NCBI taxonomy): Eukaryota > Viridiplantae > Streptophyta > Magnoliopsida > Magnoliales > Magnoliaceae > Magnolia > Magnolia sinica. Next base: position 631,209 of record NC_080577.1, read on the forward strand.
CAGCTGACAAGGTGAGTCTCATCCTCTGGTGGCTTGATCTCTATGTTGTAAGGGAATAGAAGGCTGAGCTTCTCATCCACCTCTCCATAATCATTACCCGGATCCAACATCCTTGAACCAAGTATCAATACTGGCCCCGATAATTTCTTCAACATTTTCTGGAACAAGGTATATGCCCTTTGGGACCTAAGGAGGAGTTTTTCAACATCCCTGAGGTAGAGGATAAAGGGATTGGTTTTTGATACTGAGACCAGAACCTGCAGAGTGAAGCCAACGTTGATATGCACCCGTCAACGACTCCTAGAAATCTACTTAAACACAATCTGGAAGCTACATAAATAGTTTCTAACATCTTGAATCAAACTACCCATTTAGTCTTATAATACTCCAAGACATAATTACAATGTCCTAAGGATGCATTATGATTGTTACAACCTACCACACAAGAAAAGGTACTACCTTGTAAAGTGACTGTATAAGAAGTTTCTCATCAAAAGACCAGCTGCTGGTGCGCTTGAGAGGAACTGAAATCAGAAGGATGGGTCATTTTCAAGCTATAGACATAGCATGTTTTTCAGCATGACTAAATATTTTAACCAATTTATTAGCCAGTTATTAGACATACAGCAGTTTTATCATCCTTTATCTCAAGTTCCTCCCCATACAAGAGAGCGCAGTGTCCTCTTTCTCTTATTCCTACAGGAGCAAGTCTGACATAGCTGGGAATGCAAATACGAAGATAGGAGATACTGATGTGTGAAAGAGGGGTTCTTTTGCAGTTCAGGATTTGCTAGTCTGAAGAATGCCTAGAATGGATTGCCAACTTTAGGATCCTGTTGTTACTAACCTTAAACTCGGGAAAGTTCATATTAAAAACAACACTGTGGGGAGATGGGAGAGAGCAAGCCAGAGAGAGGGGAGTGGTTACAACATAAATATTGGTGTGCAGTACAATATGTACAATTTTCCACATATGGCGATTTCTGATCAATAAAAAACAATGTTTCTTTTATAAAGAAAGATAATTAAAAAAATAAAGATAAGGAAATAACCTACAAAGAATAGTTGAAAACAACGAAAAAAAGTGGAAGTGGAAATAGTTGAAGAAGAATAATATTGGTACTTCTGGAGAGAAGGATGTCAAGACACTTCAATGTTTTACGGAAAAATAAAATGACATAGAAAAAAAGGCATTCAGAAGTATATGCTTGAAAATGGTAATTAGTAATAAATGGCAATCAACATTCGGAAGCATATACTAACAGGTATTTAAGAGATGGTTTTTCCCTAACACACCTAGTAGTTTTGACCATCCCAATGAAACCATCTAATTCCATAAGATCATTATTCTGTTTTATAGGGAATGATGTTAATGAAATAATTAAACTCTAAACTCATGAAATGCTGCTAGCTCTATTGCCGATCATGAATATACCTACTAGGGGTTAATAAAAGGCAAAGTAAATGTGAAAGCAAGGCCTTAATCTGACTTGGAAGCATTGTTACAAAGTGCAAAACATTTTCATACAAAAGGCAATCTAATCAAATTCAACATTTATATCTCTAAAATCATCTTTAAGATCGCCACTAAGTTGGAACTTAGACTTGATTAACTATGACAATCAACCCACTTTTACTGTTACTTAGACTTGATTAACGATGACAATCAACCCACTTTTATTGCTACTTAGACTCGATTAACTATGACAATCAACCCACTTTTATCGTCATTAAGGTAGCAAATTATAGTTTTATCACTTTCTTACTTAAAGAAAGAAAAATTATTAGGCTAGAAACCTGGATTGACAGGAGAGCATTGTGAAGCAAGGTTACTGATTTCAGCTGCAGCAGAAGCATTTCTACGAAGCTTTGGAGCATTATTAGGAGATTCAGATCCCCTGCAACCACATGGAGAAAAAACGATTCAAAGGCAAGAAGCTATAGGTAACTTAAGCCCTAGTCTTGCAAACCCCAAACATAAACCTCAATTGTTCTATACCTTGACCTTATATCCACACCACTGCTTTGCCTCCTTAATGTCCCTGCATCAAAACTCTTAATCAGATCTACAACAATATAGGTTGAACAAAATAAACACTTGTGGGCAGCCAACATAAGACGTTACTAGAGAGAAGTAATTTCCCATAAACAGCATATATGTTTTTGAATGAGACATTTGACACTCATTGATGAGAATGTCACAAGCAATATTTCATCATTTTGCCTTCATTTTAGGGCCCGTTTGATTTTCCAAATCCTATGTAAATCCCACGTGGATAAGTACTTATTACTTTACATGGGATTTGGAAAATCAAACAGGCCCTAAAATGAAGGCAAAATGATGAAATATTGGTTGTGACATTCTCATCAATGAGTGTCAAATGTCCCATTCAAGAACATATATGTTGTTTATGGGAAATTACACTGGTTTAAATTTGTGGGCCCCACCGTGAGATGTATGATGTATATGTGCCGTCCATCCATTTTAGCATTACATTTTGAGGCATGAGCCAAAAAATGAGGCAAATCCCACACTCAAGTGGCTCATAACAAAGGAAACAGTGCCCCCAAGAAGTTTTTAACAACAGGTGCTTGATTCCCTAAATCCTATGGTGTGGTCCACTTGAGCTTTGGATCAGCCTCATTTTTTGGTCAAAGCCACCCCACTCGAGCCCGGTGTGAAAATGCCCCCGCATTAAATACTAAGAAGGTCAATAATCCCATTCATAGATTTTTATATATGGGCACCAAAAGAACCAGGAATTTAGTTGCCACTAAGTAGAAAACTCATCATGACCGCTGATTTGTGTTTAAATTTGTTCTAATCATTTTCTGAAAATTCAAGAATGCAGATTCAAAACAGAAGTACTTAAAAGAGAGGATTCCAAAGGAAAGGAGATATTTTAGATCATTATCTTAAAATTGTATATGTATCTGATTGAAACCGCAAGAAATAAAGATATTTTTTTTAAAATTAGAACAGCTATCCCTAATCATTCTATGATTTAGAATTTTCAAGTGCACCCATTCACAGGTTATGTGGCTTTTTGGAAGAATTCTCAGAATACACCATGACCCTATTAGGCATTCACAGAAACTATAACAGCAGACAAATGAAAACAATACTAGATGTGTGTACTAAATAACATATGACAAAGGACAATAAAAGGTTTCATTAATATGGATACCAGCTTTGAATTTTTAATAAAGATATCTCTAAAAAACATTATTCACCAGCCATAAGATATTGCCGAACCCAAATGTTGTTGCAGAAGAAGAAACTGTTCTTTCTTTAATACCTCTGGGTTCCTCTCTTGATGGAAGCATTGAAAATGAT